>NC_085051.1:5286700-5886700 GCF_963662255.1 Cinclus cinclus | reverse complement strand
CCGTTGCTCCTTGTTCTGTCACTCCTGTTCCTGATGAAAGGTCTCTCTCCAGCTTCCCTGTAGGTCCCTTCACATACTGGAAGGTTTCTCTAAGGTCTCCATGCATCCCTCGCTTCTCCAGGCTGAACAGCTACAACTCTTTCAGCCTGTCTTCATAGAGGGTGTGCTCCAGTCCTCTGATCCTCTTTGTCACCCTCCTCTGAGCTTTCTCTGACAGTTCCATGTCATTCTTACACTGTGGACACCAGAACTGTACAGACTACTCCAGGTGGGGTTTCCAGGGGGAAAATCACCTCCTTCAATATAGTTCTGAAAGAAGAAAAAAAATGAATATCTAGTTGTTTCTGATAAGTATTCAGAACATGCTATTGGAAGCTGACATTTTTTCAGGTGCATGGATGCATTCCTATGGACCTTATCAGCACAATGAATTCTAGTCCTGCAAAAGGAAGTGGAAAACATATTGCATTATTGACTCTCTTTATTAGACTTTGATACTCATGACTAATTCAGGTGTGGATTACATAAATCTCAGATGTAGTGAATGGATTTGTTTGTGTTTGTTATATAGTGGTTTGTTGGGTTTTTTTTTTGCTTGAGCAATAGTGCCTTGTGTACATTCAGTCCTACTCTAGCACTTCGAAGAGCAAAAGATTTGTTCTACACAAAGCAACATCTGCCATTAACTGTGAACAAAATATCACCTGGTATAGAAACCGGGAAAAGCTCCTCTGAGTGTATAACAGAACCTGGCTTGGAGTGGTGGCAGATGGTTAAAGAATCCGAATTCTTGAGCTGTATTCCAATACTTGCTGCTAATGGCATATTAAACTTGCTAATAATTCTAAGGAAATCAGAGCTGTGTCCTTGGTTTGTGACATTTACTTCTGTATGCCTCAGAGCACAATGTACATAGTGAAGCTCAACAATACAGTGAGACTGAGTGAACATTTAAAAAGTGCCTCAGGATCTTCAGATGAAAATTGCAATAGAAATGGAGATAGATATTATTACTGATACACAAGGTTGTTTTATACCTGGTTTCTCTATGTTTTCCACATTTTTTTCTGGAAACAATGTGAAATCTATGAAAGAAGGTCTAAGTAATGCAAGATTTAGCGAGAGGATGAGAGCTTGAGTTTAATTCTAATTTAATTAATTGTGAAACTTGTTTCTAATCCAATTTAAGCACTTTTTATATTATTGGATTTGGTGAAGTAAATCTTGATTTTCATCAGAGTAAACGAAAGTAGAATTGCATTTCACAAAGATTAGTAAAGCACTGGTGTGAGGGGGAAGGGTGGAAACACATATTTCTTTTCTGCACTTGCCAAGGAGGCACAGTGCAGTGCTTACTGTATGTATGTTAATTGGTTTTATAAATTCAACAGGTAACACCTGCCTGAAGGTGTTCTTTACTAGGTCAATGTAAAAATGTGAGTCAGAATTCACAGGAATTAAGTCAAATTAAATGAAAAACAACCGAGAAATTACTCAAGGGCTCCGACCAAAACAAAAGAACAAAGGTGACACAACAGCTATACAATGTGTCCAAGGCTTTTCGCTAGCACTGAGTAAAAGATTAATCAGAAACAGAGATATCAATGTTATCATGCTTCCATATCCATTCTTTGACCCTTTAAGACTAGAGAAACCAAGAACTGTAGGCAGTAAAAAAGTTGTTGTTCTAAGCAACTGCTGAAGTGTTGGTGGGCACCACCTCTGGTTTGTAGAGGGCAGCCTGTGGAGCTGCTGCTAGGTGGTAACAACCTTTTCAGGATAGAAGCAGCAGCCCAGGCTCGAGGAAAGAAAAAGAACGTTCCTTTAGAGTAGTAATCCTACTAAGGGCTGACCTTAACAGGAGTGAGCACTGCCTTTCTGGACTGCCTCCTGCATCTGTAGCACTGACAAAGAGCAGTAGCAGTCTGTCTTGGGACAGTTTTATTGAGTGAATCTCATTTACACATTGACTGCTCATTTTAGTCCTGAGCGAGATACAAGAAGTCTGGAGGTAAGAGAATATGCTTCCAGCTGAGTCTTGGCTGTGCAGTATTGATGTTATATTGGGATTTTTCCATCCTGTCGTGAATAGCTACTATTGTCTGACTCTTAGAATTGGATCACTACCCTCTGCTAAAGCATTCTCTATTTTGATGGGGGAAAATTTAATTTAAACCTTTCAAGCTCACCAACTGCTGTGAGTAAACGCCACTGGATGGAAACTGGTGTCTTTAATAAACATAATGTGCCCCAAAACACACAATGCTCTGAGTATCTTGGATGACTGTCTCCAGGATATGGAAGCAATGTCCTTGCTTAGTACTGAAAAGTTCAGCCTTAGGACAATATATTTTCATTTTGTATTGTCATAATTGCAGCCACATAGCAATTAAAGGCAGACAACATATAGAAAGAGATGAATGTTATTTTTTTCACTATTAATTTAGAGCTGGGCATAAATGTCTATTTTTGCTTATTATACTATCAGGATTTGATGACTGAAAGTAGCATTTTTACATCTCTTCTGGAAAATTATATTATGTCTTGTCCTTGACACTTACTAAAAGCATCATGAAAATGGTCTGATACAGACTGATCTGACTTAAAGCATGAAGCTAGATACATGGATACACTTAAATGGGTAGGTAACATTATCCCTTTATTGGCTCTAGCAGACAAGTCCTATAAATTCCTCCCATGTAACTCTCCATATCTATACTTTGTGACTAAATGCTTCTTCATTTACTAGACTTGATAGAAGGCCCTTAAAATGCTGTTATAATAGAAATGCAAAAATTAATGAGTTCCTAAAGAATATCTCTGTTATTTTTGGAAAAGGAAGTGAGGTAAAAATTATTCTTAAATTTTAATTTAACATTAAAATTAACTTTTAATTTTTTTTTTAATTCAGCTAAGCTAAATTGGTATGTTTGCACTGTTTAAGATGTCCATATCAGTGATATAAGGTGCATGTGTATGTGAATAGTAATCAACAAAATTTAATTATCATAGATTACTGGATAAATTTATAGTACTGGGCTGTCTTAAATGTCTCTTGCCTAAAAGATTCAAGCTATGTAGAGATAATAATCTTTGTATCACATCTCTTTAATTATTTCATATATATTCATAGCTAAAAGTGAAGTGCCTTGAAGGGATATTAGTATTCCTGAGAGATAAATCCAAGAAAGGGAGCACTCTTTAATGTAGGTCAGTATATTTTTTTTCAGTATTTAATGGTAGGTAGCTGGCAATTCATTTGAACAGCTGAAAAAAATAAAATAACCACAATAAGTAGCTGTGTTGCGTTTCTCCCCACTCATCTTGATCTGATATTCTGATAATGACCTTTATTTTTTGTTGTGCAAAATCTTCGTATTTATTATCTATACATGTTCTAAAAGTCACTATTTGTGGATGTCATTGGTAAGTAGGTGCTGAATAAAGCATCATTCTCAGCCAGTGGGTGGATGTGGAATCAGTATTTCCACAATCAAAGCACTTAGACAAAGCTTTGTAGGAGTTTGTAAATGAAGTTCTATTTATGCATATTAGGTGGCACTAGTCTCATGGACCCTCTACCTACATTTCTGTCTTAAGTAATGACAGCATTCTCTGACTTCTCTTTTGATGCAGGTGAGAGTGCTGTCAGTTCAGTGCTGTTTTTCAAATTAGTGACATGTCTGCTTGAGTATGGACATGATTCTATAACTAGCTGTCCTATCCTGTAGATTTGGTGTCAATTTTAACTACATGCCATCCAGACTATTAACCTTTGGGTCAATGTCTCTATAATCTGAATCTGTTTTCTTACAGGAGTTTTGTTTTTATTACCGTATCTGTTACAATATCAGAACAGCTATAGCTTCCCTTGAACTTGGGTAGAGTTTTGTATCAACAGCATGGGATATTGAAGGAAGATGCTCTTGGATATTTCAGTTACCAAAATACTCATCCCTATTTACTCAAAGTAATGGAAACATGTTCTTTTAATCCTAGTTGTTTATAATTATGTCCTCCTTCCTCCTATTCTATAATCTGTGATTAAAGCTCAATCCTGAAAAAACTCATTTGTAGAAAAAAAAAATAAATTTAAACTGTGTTTGATTAAATTCAGTCTTAAGCCTCGTGACTGAAATTTCTACTTTCCAAGTCAAACCATTGACTTAAGTAAGATCTAAAGACCATGTTTGAATGCTTTCATGTATAACACACTTTATTCCACAGGTGGGTCTGACTAGAAGCAAGGTCTTTATCTAATTAGGACCAACACTAGCATTCAAACAAAATATCTGTGTTAGAAACCTGCTCTGATAGATATGTTCTTAGAGGGAAAAAATATTTTTGTTAGAAATCAGTTAATATTGTTCTAAAAATCCTCTGTTCTTTGATGATCACACTGAACTGTGAGAAATAAACACTATGTCTACTGGTTCAAAACAAAAGTAAGCCTATTTACGTACAGCAATTTTCTTTTAATTATAAGTTTTCTAGTAAATATGCTAAATGTTTGTAGATTTACCAAATACTTGGCTGTGACCAATTTGGTATATAAGCAAAATTTTTTGGTTTGGTGGTTGGTTTTCTTCCAAAACTTTTGAAAGCTTAAATAAATTAGTGTTTACAATTGCATCTCATTAACTCCCACTCAACATTTCTTTAAAATTGTAGATTAACTTTTTGAAGACTGAAATGGAAAGAAAGAGCAAAATAATACGAGACCTGCAAAATGAGGTAAGAGGAACATTTTGATTGTCATCTCAATTCAGATTTCATGCTGGAAGAGAGTGTGATTTGGCTTCATATATAAAACATGTTATTGTAGTAGGCAACAAAGGCTCCAGTGGAATTCTCTGAAGAGAAAAGCAAATGAAAATGACTGTGTGCATTTAGAAATAGTGTTTTATTGAATGCAATGGTTGACTCCATGTTAGTGGTGCTTAGTTTGATAGCACACTTCTGTAACTTTTGCTGCTTTTTCAGAAAGGAGGTTCTGTAGATTACTGACACACAGTGAAGCTTTGTTCATATTGTTATAGCTTGCTTTAAAAATTAATAGCAAGAGAAAGAGGAAGGAAATGCAATCTCAGAACTGAGATTCTTAATAAAATTTTTTAAAAACTCAAACTCCTATAAAGTATTTTTAGACTTTGTACACCATGAATATCAATCTGAGATTGAGCTCAAAATTAAAAAAAAACCCAAACAAACAAACAAAACACCCCAACACGTTTTAAATAATATTTATTGGTATTATGTTGAGATTGTTGGGAGAGTTCTCACTGGGGTATTGAGCAGGAGACTCTCATTTCTGGTTCTGTTCAAGAGCGAAAAGCATGGTGACTGAAATTGTATGGTACTGTTTTACTTTCCATGTAATTTGTTTTTCTTATACCTTTTGTTATTGACATTGTTGCTGTTACTGTTAATTTTCTTACCTCGTTTCTCTTTTTAGTAAATTGTTCTTATCTCAACCTGTAATTTTCACCTTTGTGCCTCCAATTCCCAACTCCATTCCTGAAGTGGAAAGTGGGAGGGGAAGGAGGTGAGCAAGCAAGCTGGCGTGGGAAAGTTCTCACTGGGGTACTGAACTGGGGAGTACTATTCCATTCCAATTCCAATTGGAAATGCCTCTTTCAGTTGCTCATGTTATTTAGGCCATGCTGTCAGTTGTCTTCATCTACAGTCAAAAACGCCTTGCTCTTTTTTCTCACCTGTTATCCTTGGACACTTTGCAATCGAGCCTGTAAACTCTAATAAATTGTCTAAAAAATCCTATTGACCAGCCAGTAAAAAATCTTTTCTCTTACTCAACACAAATACTTCATTAATCAACATTCAAACTGTCTGACTGTTAATGATTTGCTTAGGTAGGTGAGTAGATTTCTCTAATATTTTCCATATTTATGGCAAATTTTAGAAAATCTACTTTGAAAAGAATCTTTCTTTTGGCACCAAATATCAGCTGCTATGTGGAAAAGGAACCAAAAGCTATACCTGCCTAATGGCTTTCTATTAAACTTTTGTACTTACTTTTAGTTCCCTAAAAGTAAGCACTTTTATCATCTTTTTGGAAATTGACTAAATTTAAATTATATGATCTTGAGGAAATATTATGTTATGTACATCCTGCCTCCAAACACTGATACATCTTGCTTTTAAAAATCTCATAAATTTGGATGTGCTATATATTTAAATAATTGATAGCATTTTATGTGTAGGTTTTGAAAGAATAATCTGCATACAGATTATATATAGAGACAGATAATGAAAATGTTTCTTTCATGACTGCTCTTGTTCTTTTAAATATTGCACTAACCCTCATTTTGTATTGCCAAATTGTGAATTTTGCAATCTTAGGCTCTTCTGTGACTATAAAAATAATTTTCTATTTGGTTTTGCTCTTTCAGCATATACACTAGTGCCATTCAGCTTTGCCATTTGTAGATACAAATAGATGGCAACAGCCTTCCAGCTGAATGCAGCAGCTGTCATGTAGTGTGTGAGGAGAGGACGCTGTACAGAAAGGCAATTTTTAGACTATTCAAGGCTTTGGGGGGAAAAAAAATATTGTCTGTGGTATGGAGGAAAAAAAGTGCCAGATAGAGCACAAAGGGATCAGGTATCTCAAAATCATCTGGTTTTTAGGGGACTTAATGTGCTTTCTGCAAATAGCACAAAATATCTGTCAGAATTCCAGCTGTAACATCACACGGATTATGTTAATGTAGTCTTAAAGGATTGGTGTGTAAACAAATATGCTCTTATTACAAGCAGGTTTTGTTATTGAGAAAGAAACCGAGAAGTTTGGAAATGCACAATTGCTGGGAGAACGAAGAAGCTTGCAAAAATGTGGAGTAACATAGAATATGTATAAAAAAAGATACTTTAAAAATTGTCACTTTTGGACATGTCCTGTTACAGAGAGAGCAGCTCACTTCTAGCAAATCATATGGTTTGTGGGAAATTGTGCCTGTATTTGGGTTGTATTGTCTGAACAGTGGTTGCTGATGGGAAGTAGAGATTTAGTTTTCCCTTTGTTTATGCATGCACAAACTTTCACTTGTTTTTTTTTTTTCCTTCTCTATAGTAAACTGCCTTATCTCGACCTACTAGTTGTTTCCCATCTTATTCTATCCCTTGTTCCACTGAGAAGAGGAGTGACAGAAGGATTAGTAGGCATCTGCCACCCTGCCAAGGTCAAAGCACTACGGTGCCAAAACTGCCCTAAAAATGAAGCTGAAGCAGAATGCTCTGCTTGCTCTTTTAACCCTTGTTTAGAAAAATCATGGGTCTTGACAATTTGGCATTTAGAACAAATTGTTTTGGTTCAACTCTGAATATGTATGTACATGATAGATTAATTTCTTACATTAATGTCTTTTCTTCACTGAAGTCTGTGGTACATTTTCTAAGTTTGTTATTCTTTTCCTACTGGTACACCTATAAAAGTAATCTTTCTCTACCGAGCAGTAGAGAATTGTAATTCAGCTTTTTTACATGGATGCTATACTTGTCCCACATTAGTCTTAGAAATTAGGAATTGGGAATTAGGAATTAGGAATTAGGAATGTGAAGAGCAAAAACATTCACTCTTATTTAAACTATTTAATTACATTTGGTTAACAATTTTAAGCCATTTTATTGCATTTGATAAGAAGTGACTGACTGGCTTAACATACTACCTTTGGGCAAAGAGTTTTATAATATTTCTGTGAATATGTACATTGAGGTATGTTAATAGCTTTCTAGATTTACAATAAACCCATGTATTTGTAAAGTTGATACAGGCGTTTATACAAGGCAATATTTTTTTTTTGCTGTTTAGACTGTGGCAGAAATTTGTAAAATATTAATGAGTTTTAGCTGTAGCTGTCACTGTTGTGGAGGGGAGTTGCTAAGAAGGATAGTTTTAAACTATCACAACCATGTGAACAATTATTGTGCTGTATTCATATATAAATTGTGGTTATAGCTTTACTGTTGAATAAATCATCCTAAACCAGAATTTTTTCCATTCTCCATGCGTGTAGCTGCACTGACAAAGCTTAAATTAAATAAAGCTTAAGCTGCAGCAGCTTAAAGTCTTGCTTGATATATTGGGAATGTTATGCCCTGCAGGGTGAATTCAATTGAGTTTCATTGAATTATGGTGGGGAAAAAAAAATGTCCCTTAGTAAAGCAGAAAATAAATTCTAAGGCTTTGAGACTGTGTGCTGGTACTGACATTGGAGTTCTTCAGTTTCCATACTCTGTAGATAAAACTAATGTTTTTCCCCTAAGCATAAAATCCTGTCTGCTTGGGAAGAAAATTGAATAAAGTTCTGTGTCCTTCTTGAATGCTGCATTGGTTCTACAATTCAGGAAACACCCACAAGTGTCAGAGATGGGGGCACTGCCTGGGAAAGGGGGAATGAGCAGGAAGGGTTCAGGAGTAGCTGCAGCTATCATGTATTGCTGAATTTAGTATTGTTTATTGATTGATTCCACCTCTTTTTGAAGTAAAGGTTCCATTAAAAAAAAAAAAAAAGGACTTAATATTGTTCTATGACACTTTTACTGAATATGACCAGGGAAAGGTAGAAATGTAATTCAGTCAGTTGGAAATGGTTTGTAGAGGACAACATATGAGAAAAAATTCATACTGAATCATGATTGTCAATGACATATATTTATAGTGACAAGGTAGCAACTGCAGTGAATATTAGTATCCAGGAATAAAATTCATATTCTGGAGATGATTAATTTTGGGTAAAAGGCATAGCCTGTGCCTTTATCAGTGCTTCTTTCCCACAGAAATATTTGTCTAGTTGAACCAACTTTGGGATTCACTGAGAAACCAGATGGGTTATCTATTAATTTTTTTTAAGCCTTAGTTGTTTGTTGTTTTGTTTTTTTTTTCCAGTGCTGTCACCGTTTTTTAATTTTACAAGATAAAATATGGCACAGAAAGTCTTTTTGCTTTTTAGCCAAATAACCAGTCAAAGCCAGAACTGGTGAGACAAATATAAGGGTACAGTGATTCAGTACTCTCCATTAGTTGCTTCTGCAAAGTCCCCCTGCTACACAGTATGTCTCCTTGGTATAGAACCTGAATTACCTATTTTTAAGCTTCATGTGGCTCCTTTAACCATCATTTCAACAACACACAAGAACTGGGTAAATGAGCTGGATCATGTGATTATAAATTTCATGCTTTTCTTGATCAAAGAGTATTTACCTTTCTGTGGCTGAAAAAAAAGATAAAGAAAAAAGGAGAAAAAAGATAACATTTCTTCATCTTTCTATTGTTGCAACAAGGAAAAGTAGATCTAGTTTGATTGGTGCAATATGCACAGCTAAATTTGAGGCTGTATTAGGGCATTGAGTTTCACCAAAATGCTTGCTTAGGTGGAAAATACTTAGTGAATATTTTCTCTTCACTGATGCATATTCTGAGTGACTGTTGCTAATTCTTGCTTTTATCATTTGGGAAAAGCTCCAACTTATATTTGAAAGAGGCAAGTGTGTGTGCAGGGTGTGTAGGAGTCTTCCACTGCATTGCTTACCACTATTTGCATGCTCTGCACAGAGCAATTGCAGTGCAGAAAACAATCAGCTGGGTAGCACTTTGTGTACTGCAGTTTGCATGGTCGCTGTGCATTCCTTAAAATTGCAAAGTATTTCTCAAATGTTGTGGTGGTTGAGTCTCAATAAATGATGTAGAAATCAGTAATTTTAAATTAAATATTTTTAATCATTAAACAGACTTTTTTTTTTTTCTGGGAATAATTTGATTTTGCTTTATAAGTAGTTCTTCAAGCGTTAAAGGGAAAGTTAAATATAAGTTTCCCCTAACTTTTGAGATTTTTCTTCTGTTATTATTGGTGAAGCTTTTGGGTGCATATTTGTACATTTAGTTCATATTTCTTTTAAAATGTGCTTACATATTCTTGTACAGCTCAAGTCATACCTGCTCCATTCAATTAAGGTTGACTTCAAATTAAAGTTCTCTGTTTTTCTTACTCTATATTTCTTACTTGCAAAGGTGAGTGTAGGAGCCAAGATGGGAAGCTCAACACTGTATTCTGAAGTACTGTTAGTGTTTGCAAGTTTCTAAGCAGAACTACACCGAAATAATCCAGACCATTTGTTTAAAAAAAAAGACATTATTGCTTTCTGGTAGGTGGCTCAGACTGAGAAGTGTGTGTCTTTTATAGGGGAAGCAGCCTTTTTATATAGGAGCAGCAGAATTTTGTAGAAATTCTGTAGATTTTATAGAAATCTTAAGGAAAGTTTGGGGCTTTTTCTAAGCATGTGAAAAAAAAAATATTGTGTGATTCCCAAAGAAAACATTTAGCTTCTTCTGCCTTTGTTTGTATTTGGTTGTGGTTTGTTACTTGGTTTGGGGTTTTTTAAATAATTCCAAGGGTGAGATTTGTAGTTTACAAGTAACAGTGCAAACCAATTAGGCTGATTCAGTTCCATCTGTTGAGCTTTGCATTAATGTCTCTAAACCACACAAGTGATTGCTGATTCTCTTATCTGGTTTTGCCATGGAACCTGCATCACCTCTGGGATGGATGTCTTTGCTGCAGTGTAGGTGATCACAGCTTGGTGGTTGGCTTTCCTCATTAGTCCTTAAGCAAGATGTGAATTAACCTGTGTCTTATTTTCCCTTTTCCTTACTTGCCAAATGCCTCATTTCTCTGGTTCAACGATCATTCCAAAGAACAGTGAGTAGGACAATTACTTTAAAGCAAAGTAAAATGATATGTCAGTTGTGTTAAATATAACAAATGTAATTGGAAGTAGGATCACATATCTGCCTGGGTTGATAGGTTTAATCTACAATTATGATTATGTCATGCTTTGGTTTTCAGCATTTCCAAGTATAATTACTCATATTTGCCAGAAATGTAAGTCTGTGAATGTTTCTATTTAAATACTGAACTACTGGGAATTTGGAATGGCACAGCTTTATCTCCAATGGGGATTTTAGATTTTGAGAAACAATTATGGATACTGAGACATGCACCTGTTGAGCAGTAAGTTCATTAAAACATTACTTCTTTGAAAATCCAGCTGCCTTCAGAAATCTGGAATTATACTTTGCAGATGAAAAACATACTACTTTTAAATAATATGCATAGTCAGCTGTAGTTTTATGAAACATTCATGAGCAGTACACCTGCTATGACCTACACCCAGATCTCTACAGTAGTTCTGAAAACTATATAAGCATAAAAGTTATTAAATTTCCTGGCTAGATGCATTACTTATATTGTCTGCCTATGACTGGCAGATCAATTGACATAATTGGGTTGGATAAATTGAATTTTTATTTCCCTTCTTTTCTCAAAAAGTATTAATGTGAAATCTACTGGCAGTCAAATTTGCTTTCTTGTCCAAACCTATTAATGATTAGTTTCAAGTAAATCTAGTAGGTATTGAAATAGATAATTTGATTGAATTAAAAAAAAAAGGTGAAAAATGAATCCACAGATTTTTGTGTGTATTCTGTTAGACTAATTGTCTTCAATGATTTTTTTTGTTTTGTGCAATACGGAAAAAGTTTTGAAGAGGGGCTTAAAGTCTCAATAATTTTCTTTTCATGACCCTGAAATACAAGAAAAGTTCAGGACTAGAGCATCTCTGCGAAAAGATGGCTATACAAATATTGAATCTGCACTAATTAAGAAAGCAGCCAAGCTTAGATTTTCCACAAGCTCAGTGCCATACAAGATGTTAGCTCTCATTCTGGGAGTCTGTGAGGTAAAGGTGAGCTGCTGAGATGTTTGATGCTGCTGAGGCAGAGACTTGCCCGCAGGCACTGTGTCAGTCATTTGAGGTTTTAATACTGTGGATTGAAGGACTGGAGAGCAGAGGGAGAGGGAGATAGAAGATGAGCAAGAATGTGTGTATTTCAAGCATCTATAAGAGTGGTTACAACTTTTTGGGTGTGGCTTGTTTGGTTTTTAAATATTGGAAAACGCAAACCCAATAAGACCTGTTGTCTGACACAGGACAGCAGTGAAATCACTGAAATTCAGTTAACAATTTTCAGCTAAGCTACCTGACTGTACAGCAATTATTCAGATCAATATTGAAGAATATATGTTTTTGGGTTTTTTTTTGCACTGGTTTGGGATTTTGTTTGTTTGTTCATTTGCTTATTGCTCTTTCTCAATCCTTACTAGCTAATTTTACTGTTTTCATGTTGCCTCAGAACCTGCACCTAAAGAGCATAGTTAACATGCTTGGTTTTTTCCTTTCTGTGTAAACCTTTTCCTCTTACAGAACCAGCCAACAGCATGAGGGCTGTTCTACATAATTTACCTCTCCCTGCCTTTGTAGACGAGGCATCACTCACATCTGTGTGCTCAAGGGCTTTCTCAATGTATTCATATTTCTTAGATACATAGAATGGGTTGTGTTGGAAGGGACCTTAAATACCATCTACTTCCAACCTCTCTGCATGAAAATTTCAGTGTTTAATTCAAGGCCCTACAAAGGAATGATGGACCTGGTGCATAGTCCTCTTAAAATACCAGACAGATAAATTAATAACTTCTCCTGTCCTTTTTGTCTAACAGTTTTGGTTTGGTTTACACCTATCTTTGCCATCACTTATTGTGTCCATATGTACTTGCTGGGGTTAGTTAGCACTGCTAACTGGTGCCTAGGGGCAGAGAATGAGTTCAGTTCATGTCAGACATAGCACATAATGATCCTCAAAGGATAGACAGTATGGTTTTGTCTGTTGCCATTTTCCTGCTCTTTCTTGGGATAGATCTGCCTTTCTCTTTATTTTGGGGTATGCAACATTTTCATCTTAAGCAGATGAGGTTTTTAAAGTATTCATGATAGTTCTCCAGGTTCATAAACTTTATTCCACTTTTCCAATCCATCAGCATGTAGTGTTTTTCTATCTCGGTTTGTAATCCAGAAGAAATCTCAAAAAAATACAGTTAATTCTGGTATAATTTTATGCATCGATTACCACACTCAGCAAATTATTTTGCATTCTGATAATCTCAAGGAGGAGCATAAGCATTCTTCATGCACATTCATAGTCCTCTGAATATTTTAGTGGCTTTGAGTTGAGGTAGAAATGAAGAATTACTTCTCTTACCAGACATTTTTGGTTCTATTTTTAGTATAAAAGGTCTTTTGAAGATTGAATCAAAATCTGAATAATTGCTGCTATAATTAATATGCCTATATTCTGTTCAGCAAAGTAACTAACAGAAAGCCCCTGTTTCTCATAAAGCATCTTTGCAGTCCTAAAAAAATATCTTGCTGATGTAGATAGACTGCTGTTAATCTAGAGAAAACACAGTCAAGCACATTTTATTAACACCATCTGAAAAAATACTGAGTTAAATACAATTTTGAGTCCTCACATGGTGACAGTTGATATTTTGCAAATATTAAAGTCAGGGAAGAAAGACTTATAGAAAGTTTCTATGTGCAAACCACTCTCCTGTTCTTAAAAGATACAGCAGACTAACTTGGAAAATAAGAGCATAGCAGCATTTTACTTTGCTGCTTACCAAAATCTGCTTTGCCTGCTAAATATTTTAAACTGAGATGCCACTCAAGGGTAGATGTACAATCATGCACTTCTTTTTAAGCTTCTTCAGAGACTATTTTAAATACTTTGCTACACAGCATCCAAATTCAGACCTTGCAAGCAGTCTTTTCATTGCTACCTAATGTAGAAAGAATAGTTCCTTAGCCATACTTTGCAGATACTGGCTGCTCTCTATTCTGTTATTAGGTCTTGCCATGCTTTCCACATGGCTTTGACTTGGATATTCATAGCCAGGAGAAGAAGTGTTGTAGTCTCAAGGGAAAATCTAGGCTCTTTTTAATGGGCATCACAAGGAGCTGAATAAATGGGCCATCATTGGTGGGTAAAGTAATGGGAATGTTCAGCAGTCTGTTTGACTTAGTGGTGGCTCCCATCCAAAATGTCAAAAATGTTGAAATTACAGCTTGTCATGGGAATACTTGTTTTCAGTTTTAAAGCACAACTTGTCTTCACACGTTTTGATCTGTCTATACAGACCTTTACATCTGTCAGATGACTTGTGCATGGTCTGTGAGGTAGACAATGCTTTTCCAATCTCGCCTCTCCTTCTCTGTGTGTATGGAGTTGAACACAGTTCATCACAGATAAGAAAAGTTCGTTCTTCTAATTCTTCATTTGTCTTTATTACACTGTTTTCGGTATAATTACACACATTACTATTTACAAAATGTAATGTGGACATTTACACTTGATATGTTGAAGCTAATCTAGTAGACTAGCTGAAACACTGTATTTTTATTTTGGGAATTTCACCAAAAATTAAAGTTTTTTCGATCTTAGCAATGCTTGCGAAAGGTGATCAAAGGAAAGTCAAAACAGAGTAGAATGTTCTGTTTCTCCTCAGCTTTGGGAAGGTGAAATGTCAAAAAAGGGGAAAATACTGGTTTAGAGATGCTAATTCAACATGCCAAGTGTTGCAAAATAGATGGACTCATGGCTGAGCTTCCGACATATAAAGTCTGACATACTGACATAAATTCAGTAACTTGAACTGAAGAGATTATGCTCTAACTTATGAAAATAGATTTAGGAGAAATGTTGATATCAAACAGTCTAAATTTTGCTTTTTGCAGGAAAAAAATATGGGAAAAAAATTGAAGTCCTTCAGTAATTATAGAGTTGAGTTTTTACATTCAACTACAGTAGATGGCTCCAGTACTTGGAGCCAAATTTCTCTTTGTAGCTTTTGCATCAGTGCAGCTGTTCAGAGAATATTCTCATTAATCGGTGACATTTGGAATGTGTGCAAAAAGCAGGATGCCAGGAGATAACAAAAAAGACTAATAGTCAGCTTAGAGGGGAAAGGACTTCTTCTGACAGTTCCCTGTAGATAAAGGGGATAAAATAAAAGATAAAAGATAGAGGAAAATACTAGTAATGCATGTTTCTGAAAAAGGAAGCATGTGCTTTTTTTTTCTAGGCTCAGTTCACTTACAGACTTTGAAGGTATATCTTTGCCAAATAATATAGTGTGTTGGGGCAGAAATTCAGAATGGAAACCAAAACATTAACTTTGATACTTTGGATATTTGGGGCTTTGTCCTTTTAATATAATTCAGAATGGTGGTCTGTCTAATTTCAGTGTTACATGGTGCAGCCTCTGTTGTTTAATAATATATTGCCTGAGGTAATGATCAACAAATTACCTTTTCTCTTTGCTGAGCATAAGTAGTGAACCAAGTCATCAACAGAAAAAGTGATATTTCTACAGACAAATGTGCTTTGTGGGAATAATTGTAAAAAACTTTGAATTATCGCACCACATAAAATAAATCTAAACGTTATTAAGAAAAGGGTTCTTTCTCAATATGAAATTGTTAACATTTTCAGACATGATCCCAATCTTGCTGAAACCCTTCCTCCACTCTGTGATATTTACTCAAATCCATATTAATGGGAGGATTAATGAAAAGATGATATGTCAGAACTAGGAACGGATTAGAAGATGATCAGACAGATCACCTTGTGTTCCAGATGTTCTTAGGGGATAGATATCCCATGTCCTCTTGTGTCTCCAACTCTCTTTTATGCTAGTCTTTAACTTCCTCAGTTTTCCTCTGAAATATTATTTAGTGGTTTTGGTTTGAGTGTTCTTTTCTGAAAATGTTTAGTTTGCAAATGCATTGTATTTATTCTCAAAAACCAAAGAAGTTTAAGCTGCACACAGAGCCTTCTTTTTATTTTTTCATAATACTTAGGAGCCTGATATGAAGTATCTTATCTGATATTGCTGTGCTGAGCTTAAATAGGGGAAAACATTTTTTCAAAAGCAAGGAAAAATAGCTAATTTTAAATTAGGATATTCTGCTTTCTTACCCTTCTCCCAAGAAAAAGGATTTTGGCATAAAATGTAAGTTCAGTATCATGGGTGGGTCAATGATTCATGAAGACATAGTGTTAATGGAGCAAAAAAAGTCGGTTGGATCCTACTCCTGACTTCACTTCATCTTGTTAAATGACTTTCAGGAAATCATTAAGGAATAATGGTGATTAAATTGGAGTTCTGTGCCACTCGATTAAGAATACCCCTAGGTACCCATCCAAGCTGTCCCATGCCTGTGTTCTCATTGAGGGAACTATTTCCTGATTTACTCAAAGATCCGTGTAAGAGAACAGAGTCTGTGCTAATGCATCCAGGCCACTTCAAGGCTGGAGGTATCTCCTGTCCTGCCAGCTTGAAACTCTGATAGAATGTGTTGCTGCCTGCACCTGATACAGTAGGACACAGATTATACCTCGTTTCCACTACTGAGGTTTTGAAGATACAGGGATTTAACTTATGAATTTGCTACTTATATGCTTACTGTGGTAAATTTATCCATGGTTTGCTTATCAAGATATAAGAGTATGTGACCTCATTTTTACTTCATCTGCTCCAAAGATGGAGCCAAACACATTGCCTCCTGATATGAGCTCTGTGCTGAGAGGATTCTCACGTTTCGAACATTGTAGCACTGGTGATAGTGCTTGCATAAGATTTGTGAATTAAAAATAATGTTTTAGAAAGTGCTGGAATATCCTAATATGGAAATATTACACTTCTGGAAATCTCCTTGTATTCTCTAAGTGTGGATAGACCGTATCGGGATGGAAGTACAAAGAAGGCATTATCTAGTATATATTGTGTAGGTGCTTACTGCTCTGTATATTGAATGACTGTGGCATGGTGAAAATACATTTAGTACATGAATCAATCCAATAAAACTGCCTCAGGTATATCTTTTATCTGATTGAAAGATATTGTAGTAGCTTCTTCAATACAGCTGGTATAAATTTTAGATGTTTGTGGACTGCTCTTCCAAAACTTCTTCTAAAAATTGAATATATTTGCCAAAAAGTAACAACAAATAGTGTACTGCTGCTGAGGGAATTCAGGAGACACAGCCTATTAAAATTAAAGCATAACTGAATGGCTGACTCCACGGAAATGTATTCCTTATGCAGCAACAAATTACTTCTGGACAGCAAATCGATGTGATTATGTAGAAGCCAATTTTTTGTTTACTTTTACCCCTACTTATATATTCTAAAACTATTGTTCACGTCATCACGTATTTTTTGATTGGCAGCTCTATTTTGTCCATGTGCCTTGCATGAGCTTTGCAGGTAAAATGATTGTTTGCAGTCCAAAGCATCACTGCCCACCTTTATCTTGGGTCTTCTATCTTGGTATTCTGTTTTTCAGCTTCTTCCCTCCCAGTTTAACACAATTTATGTTTCAGTAGCCTTGAAGTGTTCCAGAAATTTTGACAGACTGCAGAAAAACACCTAAAAATGGCTCATGCAGTGCACCTGTTATAAACAATGCTCTAAACTCAAAAATGTAGAAAAACAGCTAAATATAGCCTGGCTGGTGCACTTGATACAGATTATGGCCTAGAATGTTCAGATACATTGCTACATCCTTAGTCATTTCCTGCCCTTCTCCTTTCATAACTGCTGCTTCATGACTTCCATAAAATGTCATTTCTGGTTTAAGACAGATGTTGACAGTTCTGCTTAATGCAGTGTCCTGCTGCTGTGGAAAGTCATGACCCTTTACTCCACTAGTGATAGAGGACCTCATTTTTTTTTAAAGTCAGAAATGTGTTTTATACTTAAATTAATTTTATATACTTACTTACAGCAACTGTAAACAAATTTATTAATTTCTGTAACCCTGCTCTAATAGACTTTTCACTTTTTTTTTTTCAAAGCTCAACCTACAGCTTTCACCAGCACCAATTTCTTGTCATCATTCTATTCACAAATGTCAAACAAATGAAAATGTTCAGGTTAACATCTACTTAACTAGGTGCTCTGCTTTGTTGATCCTGCAAACCATCCACAAGGGGCTTAGCCACTGCTACTCTAGGGGAAGATCAAAGAATTGCTAGCTTTTTAATCTAAATAGCCCTGTATGGCATAGGCAATTGCCTTTCATTGCAGATATATGTTCTGTACAATGGAATTCTGTATCTAATATGCTGCTGTTTAAAATTAGATTATCTGACATGGAAAGAATTAGAAATAGCAGTTGCTTGCCCATAGCAATCATTGAAATGACTGGAACATAAACACAAGCACAACCAACACAAACCTCCTGCTAAAACCTCAGAGTATTTTTGTGTGTTGCTTATCAACTTGTTCAGCTCAGCTGGGCTACATGAAATACAAGAAAAAAAAAATAACCTTTAGCATTAGCAGAGATGGGCAGAGAAAAAGAAATATATAATGTTTGTTTTGGAAAGCTTGTTCTTAAGTCCCTTCTCATGTAACATAAGAGTGTGAGGCTGGGGGACAGGTTGTAGAAATGAAACTCAAAATGCATGAAACAGTCCAGATCTGTCTAATCTTACAGCATTGTCAATGTGATGTGTTTGCTGGGGTTTCAGTGTTTGGCTGTCAGCTTCTGGATTTTGCACTTGCCTCCTAAATAACAATACAGACAGAGTGCTTTAGAGTACAGAGAGGCTGAAGCCTGACCATGGTGATAGTGGGCTTTTCCCAGGAATTCAGAGCTAGAAGGACAATGATGCTTACAGAATTTTGATTCAGACAGTTCTGAAGAGTCATATATATAGATATATGCATCATCACTACTAAAATATGTTGATGGGGCAGAGTCTTTCAGATGTTTGACCCACTTGGCCATTGAAAAACTTTAAGGAAAAGAAACTTAAACATTCTCCAGGATGTCAAGGCAAATGCTCCTTACAAAGAGTCAGTGTCTTCACTGGCCATAATGAAAGGTAGAAAAGCAGTTTGAAAGATCTTAACAAATAAATTTAAGTAGTGGAAACTCAATTTATCTGTTTCAGAAAGATGAAGGGCTCAGCCAACCCTGGTGGGATTAAAGGAGTCACAGTGTTTCATGAAATACAGAACATTTTTCATCGTTGTGAAATATAAAATTGATATCCAAAGCAAACTAGATACCAATACATAGGGATATCACATAAATCCGGTTAAATGATTTTTAGTCTGTGGATGTCTTCTGATTTCTTTCCTAAAGGCACAGTGAACAACTCTGGCTTCACAGGAGATGGAAAACTCTTCATCTTGGCAGTTGGCCATGACACTTCTGCTGACCAGAGTCCAGGGTTTTTTTGTGTTCTTGGCTTTGTATGGTTTTTTTAATGTATTGCACATAAGAAAGAAATGTTTCAATGATGAGCAGGCACTTAGCATGGTTTGATTTGCACCATTTATCAAGGGGAAACAGACCCAAATTTCTATTTTAAACAACAGAAAGAAATAATGTCAGAGCTCAGATAGAGTGTCTTAACTGAATTGCTGAGAATAATTTTCTGAGAGAGAAGTGATTGTCTTTGCTTGAACATACTTTGTGTCCTGTGCTTTCAATTGCTTTGTACTGATGATGTCTGGGTTATATAGTTTGTTCATTCTGGGTTTAGATCCTGATGCTGATTCAAATAAATAATACTGATGTTTCAAATGATAAAATGTAATATAAGAGTATTAAAGCACTCATTGTGTGACCAGGAATCAAGATAAACTACCTTCAAAAAATGACATCTGAAATTTTGTGACTTTTACTTTGGTGGTGCAAGTTTAGCTCTCTATTAGTAGAATGTATAATTCATCAGATAAGTGGTCATCCCCCTAACTTCATGTTTACAATGATAATAAACCCCTCTAAACTGGACCTAGGGGTAGTTTGTCGTAGTTAACAATGCCTATAAACTGTGACTCTTGCCTCATGAGGTTATTACTATATATGCTAAAATCAGATAGAGAAATGATAAAAATTGCTATATGTAGCTATGTAATTGATTTTTGTAAAATTTATGTGCAGAAAAGGAAATAACTAAAACTGCAACTGCAAGAAAGGTTCTATTGAGTTTCAAGTGTATAGTTAGTCCTTTTATTTGTAAGCCTTTGTCAAAGTTTTCTAATTGGCATCATGATTATTATTTTCTAAGAATGCTGAAGTAGTCACATCTCTCCTCTTTCTCTAGAGAGATGAAGTGCTCAATTTGTTATGGTAGGAATTGTTGCTATTCTAAAAACATGGGTGAGGATCTGGAGATGTTTTGTGTTTATTTGGCCAGTTTACGATTCGCAAAAATAGATGAAGATGTGAAAGGTTTTTTTCCAAAGTAGAGGCGTCTTGACAATACAAGTATGACACTGCAGCTTCTTTTCTATGCTTTTATATTGGAGGTGGATATTTAGGCAACATAAATAAAGTCAAAGATTATATAATGAATTCATCTTTCATTAAGTCTAGTCTCACATTTTGAAACTAATATCAAAACCCAAACAAAATACAGGAATGTTATGTCAGTGTAAGAGAAAAGGAAGGAGGCAGAAGCAGAGGCAGAAAGCTTTTATTTTCAGTATGGAAACTCTGTGAAGAACATGTTAATAAATATAGCAAGTTGTCTTTAAGAGTTCTGACTTCCATGGGCTGTTACAATCCAGTTATTAAAGTTGTTAGAGAGATGCCTCTGCCCAAATTAAAGTGCAAATGGGACCATATGCCAATAGTCAATAGTATGGATTTTATTTAACAGTAAATATGAGGTAAAGAGATAGAAAGAAATAGAAAGGCCACAGACCTTAATTCTAGAAGGCCTTTCTTAATTAAAATAATTATCCTATATAATTTTTAATTGGTTACTAAAGTTATATTTACAGATGCTTCATTCCTTGTTTTTCAGCTTGGAACATTCTGTGTCCTGTTGCCAGTTTTTCACATTCTGGGTTACTGCATGTTATTGTCAAAATAGCCTATGTAGAAATTACTTACAAAAGACTAATGTATTAGGAGAAGTTATTTCTTAAAATAGTTTATCCTGGGCAAAAGGAAGATAAATGAATAAAAATGTAGTGATTGCATTTCATTCTTACTTTGGTTCTGAAATATGGACAGAGGGCTACTGATCCAACCATCAACAGTCTCTGGAGGGACTGGAGGATAATGAGTTAGTCAAACCAAAGGAATGACTTGATATCCTGGGTTAATTAAGTGCAAGTCCCTAATGAAACTGCCTTTGGCACACCTTTTTCACCATCATGCCAAAAGGTGATGCTGATCTTCATGTGAAACCATCAAGATGTGTGTAAAACGCATTCACTTTGTGTTCACAAGTATAACACAGTTCTTTTGGTGCACCCCTGGGGAGCAATAGCTGACTCAGGTGTGCTTCATGTCTTTGATTTCTGTTTTGTTTACCTTTGTTCATCTTGTATCTGCTATACAGTTCCTTTTTTCTCAGGGCCAGTTGTCTTATTCTGTATTTCTATAGTGGTTAGTATCAATAGGGTATTGCTCCTTGGTGAGTAAAATCATAAATTTTCAAGCAAAGAGCCAAAAGACATAATTGACTGTGACACTTATTAGAGCAATATCCCATTCTTTGTAAATCATGTTTTGAAAGGTAGAATGTGGACTGTTGGATTGTCTCATTCGAAGTAACATCCTAGTTCCTTCCTGTTGTACCAGAGAACATGGGCAGCCACCTCAAACAGCTGGGAAAAATGTATTGTTTCTGCAGTAGTGTACACTGTTGAATGGTAGCCAGCAACAGTGAAATGTGAAATTATGTCAGATCTCCTCCTTATTTTGGAATCGTGGAAATGAGGTTTCAAATAAAATTTTAGTTTCCTTGCCTTTGCTTTAATAAAAGAGGTTTTTTTTCCCAAGAGAAACTCAAAGCTTCTAATTCTGGAATTAAAGCTTCCAGTGTTTCATCTGGATGTGGATCTAAATTTGAACTGGATGGAATTGCATTTTTTGCTCTAATGACCGCTTGTTCTTGTGCACAATATGCTCCTGTACAGCTATTGCTATTCAGTAATAAACATAATTCCTGACATGTGGTGGGTTCTGTTTCTGTTTGTATATTTGCAGTTCATTAACAGAAATAGTGGGTTTTCATATTCTTTTAATTTCTTTTTAGTGTTAAGCGTGTTATGTTCAGCTCTTTAGATCTGCTTATTGAATACTTATGGTTTTGACC
Source organism: Cinclus cinclus (assembly GCF_963662255.1). NCBI lineage: Eukaryota > Metazoa > Chordata > Aves > Passeriformes > Cinclidae > Cinclus > Cinclus cinclus. The sequence goes on along the minus strand of NC_085051.1, from coordinate 5,864,656 downwards.
AGTCTTAAAAGATGTTCACACTGCAGAGAAATCTTTATCCTTGACTGTTGGTTATGGGATAATAAGAGTGAGGAGTGGAAAAGAAATTACTGTGAAGAATTAATTTCGTCAAGGTTTGTTATTTTCCCTGAAAATGAGGAGAAAGACATTTAAAACTCCTACATGAAAAACCATATTGAGTTCACAAAATGCTATCTGTATCAGGTAACTAACTTTCTACTGGTTTTAATTACTTGCAGTTTTAAATTATGAAATTTAGCAAAAAACACCCCGTGATTTTGATCATCAAGGTCAAGTGATGAGACTTTGGCCCTATTACTCAGTTGTTAAAATGATTTACAGAAAATGATATTGAGCTATGAAGTTGAAGCCAAGCAAGGATTAGAGGATTTTTTTTCTGCCCTTTTGCACCTTAGTAAATTAAATCTAAATTGCTTTCAGTTGCTAGTGTTCTGGAGAGGTTTCTATGGAGAGACCTGTTCCCATTGAAGCAAATTTTAATACAAATGCCTTTTAGAATTCTGCAAGAGGATACCGTGCCTTGGTTAATCTCTCTTGTCTTATTTATATCTTTGTTGGTGACTTGAAGATGTTATCCATGTATAAAATAAAGACAGTATGATCAAATAGTTATTGGGTCCCTTAATATTTTAGTAACACTTACTAATAAACCGTTTTGTTTTTTGTTTTTTGTTTTTTTTGTCCCACTTTCAGAACAAAAGCCTCAAAAACAAGCTCTTGTCAGGAAACAAGCTTTGTGGTATTCATGCAGAAGAGGTAAGGAAGATTCCTCTCTATTCTAAATCTAATGTAAACACAAGAAGTTTGTATCAAAGTCACTAGAAAAACTGAGGTTCTGCTGTATTATACATATACACAAGAATATATATATATACATATATATATATATATACCAGAATACAAAATATATATTATGTTTATATGGTGAGTGTTCCTAAAGTGCTCTCACCCAGCTCATTTCTGTGACTTCACAGGAAGCAGCTGAAATGTACTAGAAAGGAAGTTGCAAACTCAAGTTTTAGACACATAAAATCATCTGGGCATGCCTATGATATAACTGTATAGATATATACATCTATAACATATTTAAAACTGATTTTGTTTCCATGATCTCCATGTCTACTCTAAGACAGGAATTGCCAAAGGCCTGTTTTGAAATTAACATAGAGGCAGGAAAGATAATAATCAATAATAATATTTATTCCCAGAATGTTTCATTATTTCAAGGGAAGAAGGGTCACTTTATGAAACTGAGGGAAAGAAAACCTCCCTCTGCTGAAGAGCAAGATAGATAGTCTGTGATACAAAACCCCTATTTTTGGCAAATTCTTCAGTGTAGAACTTCCTGCACTCATGTGACCACTCCCTTTATTTAATTTTTCATTTATAAAAGCTATTGCACGTGAATCTGATTTACTCACATTACTTTAGTCTGGGTTTTTTGCATATATAATTTCTGTTAAGGTCACTGCACCTTGCCAGAATGAAACCAAAGCATAAACAATTTCCTCTGTACTAAAATTTTCCTAGTTATGGTTGAATGCATTTTCTTCATTAGGGTCTCTATCTTTTAACTTAGAGATCAGTACTTAGGAGATCAAGTTTATGATAAATTCTCAAAGGCAGGAAATAATAAGGTTAGGAGTATTTTTTTAAGTTTTTCAAAATCGTTTATCTGCCTTTATCTCCATTGTTGCTTTCAAACATGTCACAGTGTAGGAATACAAATGTCTTTTCTTCCCTTTTTTTTGCTGCTTAAAAAACCAGCAGCGTGTGCAAATAGTTTTCTGTTTTCCTCTCTTTTTCACATTTGTTTTTCCTAGTGTATTGGGGTTGCCAGGCAAGGCTTTGGTAGTGGGGAGAGCTATTGGGGTGGCTTATTCTGGGAATCTTCTAGAAACTTCTCCTGTGTCCAACACAGCCAATGTCAGCCAGCTCCAGTTTGAACCTACCACTGGCCTAGGCTGAGACAATCCGAGATGGCAGTAACCCCTTTGTGACAATATATTTAAGAAAGGAAAAAGTTACTGCCCAGTAATGATTGTTGACGGAGAAGAGAGGAGTGAAGATATATGTGAGAGAATCATCTCTGCAGGTACCAAGGTCAGTGCAGAAGGAGAGAGGGGAGCTGCTCCAGGCACTGGAGCTGAGATTCCAAGTTCACGGCGTAGCAGCTGTGCCCCTGCAGCATTCAGAAAGACCAAGAGGAGTGCAGAGATCCACCCGCAGTTGGTGGAGGAGCCCCATGTCAGAGCAGGTGGAAGTCCCAGAAGAAGGTTGTGACCTTGTGGGAAACCAGTTCTGGAGCAGGGACCTGTGCATCTATGGAGAGAGGAGCCCACATGGAGTAGCTTTCCTGGTAGGACCTGTGACCCCATTGAGGACCCATGCTGGAGCAACCTGTTCCTGAAGGACTGCACCCCGTGAAAAGGGATCATGCTGGAGCAGTTTGTGAATAAATTCAGCCCATGGGAAGGACTCACATTGAACAAGTTTGTAGAGGACTGTTTCCTCTACAAATATGAAAATAAGTTTCCCCATGATGGAGCAGGGAAATCCTCTCCCTGACGAGGAAGCAGCAACAGAAATGTGATTAAGTGGGGTCACAACCCTCCTTCCCTGTCTCCCTGTTCTGCTGAAGGAGGGGGAGGTAGAAGCTGAGAAGCAGAGGGGTGGGTCGGTGTTTTTAAGATTTCTTTTACTTCTTCTTATCCTGCTCTGATTTTGACTGGCTATAAATTCAATTAATTTCCCCAAGTCAAGTCTGTTTTGCCCATGATGGTAATTCATGAGCAACCTCTCTCTATCATTAACTCATGAACCTTTTGCTATATTTTCTGTTCCCTGGCCAGCTGAGGAGGTGTTGAGGATAGAGTGGCTTTTGTGGGCACCTGGCATCCAGACAGGGTCAAGCCACCACACCTAGCTGCATAATACTTGGACCTTTGGTAATTAACTTGAAGATCTTTCCTCTGATTATGTCTATTTTAATATTTGCATCTAAGGATGAAGCCTAAGGACAATTAAATTTTATTACGGTGTGACAAGCTCTGGCATTCAGAGATCTTCAGAAAGTTAAACATAAATTAATAGTCAAGACAGCAGATTTTGAGTGTATTTCATAGTGTGAGAATCTCTTACTTTATGAATCACCCTGGCAAATTTGCAGCTATTAAGCACGTTACCATTGAAACAAATAGAAATGTTACAGGAACTTTTTTTTTTTTTTTTTTTTTTTTTTGGTGGTCATTTTGCCAGTTAGGTTGTTCCAGCCAGAGAAACACAGTGCATTTTCTGCTTTTAATTAAGTGCCATGCCCACCAAGCATAACAACTGTGTGAACTCAGTATCCTTTCATATATTATATTGACTCTTTTATGGGTATTTCTGCCTACCAGGAAGCTCCTGCTTCGTTTTGCTCCCTCAGGCTTCATGCAGACAGAGACACAGATAGTGATTCCTTGTTGTCTAGTTGCATCAGTGGGAGCATGCTGGTGATCCTGAACAGCTTCTGAATGGTTGGATTGTCTTCTCCAAGAAGTCAAGGCCTTGGAGAGAGGAAGGAAGAGCAGCCCAAACATTGGGGTTTCCAGTACACAGAAAGGGACACATGCCAAGGCAATTCTACCAGACTCTGGTATTTTAGAGGCCTGTGTTTAATGGTAATTTTATTTTTCTGACTCTACTAAGAGGTCCGCTCCCTTGAAGTACAGAAAATCTGCAAAATAACCAAATTTTATCACGAACAGTTACAGGTCAAATGCATGCTTTTGACCTGCACTGGATGTATTTATCTTTATGACTCTTAAGGCTTCATATTTACCAAATGAGTTATACCTTAATTGTAACTCTTAGATTCCTCTACAGCCTATTTTGATACCTTGAATATCACAGAAACTGTACATTTTATTAAATACAGCCCTCAGAAAAATTAACATCGGTGAACATTTTCTCACTGGTCTTTAGGTGACGTGGAAAATATTCCATAGCTCAACTAATTTCATTGCCCAGGTCAGAGGACAGTGCTATTGAATGAAGTAACAGCAGATAAAGTCTCAGAACAAAGAATTCTGCTAGACTGATCTTGGCTATTTGTTTCAGATTTTACAGAGTACCGTAACCCTTTTGGCCTTACTATTTAAACATTTAAAGCAGGTTCTAAAATTTTATCTTTAGATTCCTTCAGTCCTCCCACAAGTCTGTCATTGAGTTTGACTGCATCAATTGGAAAGAGATAAAATCTTTTCAAAAATTCCAGCTTATGAAAGATTTACTACTTTTGTAATATGTTGTGTTTATGGAATGATCTTTCGGTAAATGTGAAACAGTTTTCTGATCCATTCTAAGGACTTCAAAACACTTGGCGTTAATTAATACAACAAAATTCACTGAGTATCAGTTGGGACTATGGATTTTATTAAGAACAAATTATTATTTTGAGAGGATTCTTTAAATGGTGAAGTAATATTCCTTGGAGAGCTGGGTTTAGTACAAAAAATCAATTTCTATTATATTTTGTTTAAATTAATAAAATAACATATAGACTATTACTTGGAATTTTTAAGGTTGTATTTAACAATACATAAAATAAATATAAACTTAAACTGATATAAATAAGCATAACTATGCCTGTTTTGAAGGGCATGGTTACAAACTGAGAACCTAGTTCCTTTGGATACCACCTGGGACACCCTGATGTTTACAAAGACCTGTGTAAGCCTATGGAGCCTTTTTACTTCTAAGAATAAGATTGTTTACTTTGAATGTGATGCCTTCAGTTATGCCTCATGGAAAGTGTTAATAACAACTCATGTCTAAAACGTGTAAGCCCAACAGCTGCTCTTTATAGTACTAACTCAGGTAGGTGCTTTAGGTGGGTGCCATTTTACATTTTCCTCGGTACTTTTGGTCAGTTTGACACGTGAACCTGGAAAAGCAATTGACAATTATTTGGAGACGGGCGTTCTACATTTTAAACATGATCTAGAATCAATTGTTCTTAGAATTCACTATTTTTTTTGTTTTATATTTAAAAATTTATAAGACCCCAAACCTGATTTTATTATCCTCACTTTCAGTCAAAAAAGATCCAAGCCCAGCTGAAAGAGCTCCGTTATGGGAAAAAGGATTTGATTTTTAAGGTAAGTTTTATTTCACTATAGTTAGCTAAAATATTAGGGTTAATAGAGCATTGGAGTAAAGTAGGAGTATGATAGCTGCCATTACTATTGCATTTCTAAGGAATAAGTTTGTTCTGAAAAGAGCTCAAAACGCCAAGACAAACTTAATACCTTAATGCGTTTCCAGAAATCTAACATATTTATATCTCTATTTTTATGCTCAAAAAACCAAAATTCTAGGTTACTGCTCATGAATAAAACATGTTGCCCTATTCCATACATTCTGGAACATGTTTTTCATCTTTCTAACTGAATGGTGTAATGTTTTACAGACGCTTTTTGTTTTTCCTTTTATTAGCACTCCTCCATGGCAAAGTCAAGTAATTGTTAACATTTAAAGAAAATCTCTGTGTTTATGATAATCTTAAGCAATGTAATGTTCCTTAGGTCTGAAGATTTAAGAAAAAGAAATGTCTGTTGCTTGAACAATCCAGACGAATAGTCTGTAATAGCTAGCACATTTTAAAAAATAATAAAATTTTTAAAATAAAGGGGAGGATGACAAAACATAAAGACATTACTAAAGGGCATCAAGTCCTTGTTAACAAAGGGAAAAGTTAATCTCTATTAAAGGACCTGACTGCAGACTGGTAATGGAGTAGTCCTTTTATATATTACCAGCATAAAGGATGTAGATTAAGTAGTTATCTTCAAAGTGACTAGAACTAGAAAGTCATTTATGTCCATATGAGTTCCAAACTGTCTTTTGAATGTGTTTAACTCTATCTACTGTCTCTCTATTGCATATACAGTACTGTAAATATAGAGTAATGTAGACCATTTAAAGGCACCGTGTGATTTCTGTCCTTTTTGTTTTTTAATTCATAGGTTTATTCCAAGATTTTTCAGGAACATTTATCTCTGGTCTTCATAAGACCAAAACCAGGGAAACAGATTTAGAGACAAAAATTCTGTAAATTATAGAAATAAGCATTTAACTTTTAACACCATCTAGCATTAACAAAAATAACACATCTTTCTTCAAAATCAGTGTTGGGGAGAGCTTGAGAAGAGGTAAAGATCAAAAATTCTAATCTTCCCTTGCTGTGAAAGTTTGTTTTCTATGGCTGAAGCAGTAGGGTTGTTCAGCACTCTTATCTGCTTGTTGTATTCATTAAGTTAATGCACAGTGATCCCAAAAAAGGATCTGAGTTAAGCTAGGGTGTATACTACTAATGCTTAGCAAGGGAACTCTTGCTAAGTACTACGCACCTGCAAACAGCTTTCAGTAGATAAAAAAGTAAACTGGAACATAAACCAGTGAACATGGTGGAAAGGCTGTCCAGCAAGTCACTGGCATGCATGCAATGAAATCCACCTTCTCCTAATCCTAGGAGAGGGATAAACTGTGACAATGTAGTAATTGAGGCACATATGTAAAGAACTCTGCTGAGGGAGGAAATGTCTCTAATGTGAGTGGGAGTAGACATGGCTTCACCTGACTGGATACTGCTTTCTCCACCATAGCCTCCATTTCAGATCCTTGGGGAATTATTTTCTGAAGACTATGTCTACATTTGAGCACATGGATCATGTGCAGCTCGAGTGCTGAGTCCAGTTCTGTTCCCTCAGTTTAGGAAGGATGTTGAGACGTTTGAGTGCATCCAGAGGAGGCAACAAGGCTGGTGAGGGGCTTGGAACACAAATCCTGTGAGGAACGGCTGAGGGAGCTGGGGTTGTTCAGCCTGGAGAAAAAGCAGACTCAGGGGTGACCTTATCACTCTACAGCCACCTGAAAGGTGTTTGTAGTCAGGTGGGGTTGGTCTCTTTCTCCAGGCAGCACTGAGATGAACAGAATGGGAGAACACAGTCTCAAGCTGTGCCAAGGGAAATACAGGTTGGATATTAGGAAGACGTTTTTTACAGAAAGGGTCATAAGGTATTGGAATGCTTTACCAGGGCAGGTGGTGGAGTCACCACCTCTGGATGTGTTTAAAAAAAGACTGGATGTGGCACTCAGTGCCAAGGTCTAGATGAGGTGTTGGGCTGGGTAGGAACTCAATGATCTTGGAGGTCCCTTACAACCTTGTAAAATTATATTAAAAAAATATATAACTCTACTTTAAAATAATTTAATAAGTAACAGCATAAAAATGTTGAAAATGTGAAGAATTTCTTTGTCTAATTCCATGAGAAGCCTCTCTGCATTGCACAGAGTCAATGTTCAGTCTTTCAAACATTGTCTATAGCCATGTTTATTGTGAGTGATATTGTATTTGATACTTAGGAAAAAATCCAAAAAGTTACTGAACTCCAGCAATTTCTTGTATCTTAGTAATTTTTTTGTCAAGTAAACCAGTGATAAGTCTACTTAAATTTTGCAAACTGATGAAGTGGAAGGATTACTTCTGCAGTGGATTCTCTGTTGCCAGACTAAAGGACCAAACCTTCAGTCTGATATGTATTTTGTGACAGTGACTGGTGTTAGATGTAAGAAATGTGGTGCAGTGGAAATTACGGACTGCAATTCGCAAGAGACTTTCCCAAATCTGAACAAACTGTTGACTTCCACTCTGAAGCAAGTTTGGTTTTGACTAATGAAACTGTGACTCTGGTGATAAATCTGAAGATAAATGCCTAATCCTGTTTTAAAATACAGCTAAGCAGTTCTTTATACGAGTTGGGAACTGAAAATTCCAGGCTTTTGACATTTCATTTGGCAGTACAGCCTATGCCTAATGCTAATAAATATCACAGTTTGCTGTCTGCTGAGGACTACAGGCTTGCCTAAGCTCATCACCTCATCTGTGACATGTGCTGGAAGGACTGTCATTGCCCCAGCAGAGACCAAGTTAACCACTTTTATAGGATTTACACTAAACAGCGTTAATGTAGTGTGGCTATCTATTAAGCTATGCTACAAAAAGAAGAATGCAGGAGTTCTTGAAAAGTCTGTCAAGAAAAAAAATCTCTGTCTGGAGTTGAACTCCGGAAACTTGGGAGTATGGCATGGTGTTGAGGAAAAATGCAGTTGCAAATATTGGGTTGGAATAAAAATGTGTTGCTCTTTATCTGGGAAATGATAATTTTAACCGGTTATTCTGCATGTACAAAATGTATATTTATTTAATCAGAATTTCAGAGAGAAAAGACAACTGGCTACTCCAGTATCCTTCTCAATGGTTCCCTTTTCAAACAGGGAAAACAATTACTAAGCTAGTTTTTTTTTTGCAGGTACAACAGCAAAATAATCCTTATTCCTTTTGGTTGCATAGAAATGTGTTATTAATGACCAGGCTGAGAACCACAGGAATCTGGGAGCTCCTGCTTCCCTGAAACAGAAAATTCTTGCAGAGAATGTATTTCCTTCAAGCAAGAAGTCTGGGTTTATACACCTGCTAGGGAAGGAGAGAGAAAATAATTGTCTTTATTTACTGAACATTTAAAGGTATCTTCTGAACCCCTGCACTCCATACATGACATATATATTATTTAGAGCCAGAAATCTTTCCACTCAGGATGAGGGGTATTTGTGTGATCCTGACTTCAAACACAAGTCTCCCAAAATGCTTTCCTACTATGTAGTTGCATAACTAGCTATTCCTGTGAATTTTCCTTTTATACTTCCAGTAAAAGACAAGTAGAAAAAAAAATCTGCAGTTGCTTCCTTGTATATTAATAGGTAATATAATTCATAATGCTAATATAATAATATAATAAATATAATATAATAAACATAACATAACAATATAATATAATATAATATAATAAATATAATATAATATAATAAATATAATATAATATAATATAATATAATATAATGTAATATAATATAATATAATATAATTAATGTAATATAATATAATGTAATATAATGTAATGTAATATAATATAATAATAGGGTGTCTGCATGAAAGAATGTTTGGGTGTTTTCTAATTTGTCTGTTTATGCCAAATTAGCTTAATGTTGGCATCTCAATGTCTAAAACTACAAAATAATGTTCAAATTGCACTCAGAAGTCAGAAAAAAGGTATTAAAAAGTAAAAGGTTTTTGAATACCTTGAATTTTCCAGAAAGATATTATAGCATAATATTAAATATTTTATAGTATTGAATTAGTTTTGATATTTACATTTAATTATTATAAATTTGCATTCATGTCAGTGTGAATGCACTTTTGACCATAATTTTTTTCCTCAGGAAAAGCAAATCTGACCCAACCTATATATATTACTTGTAAAATTTATATTCTTTCCTCTCTCACATGAAAAAATGCATTGCAGATTGCATCAGCTTCTTTTCTTGATTCCCACAGGCACAACAGCTAACAGATCTGGAGCAAAAACTATCAGTTGCAAAAGACAAATTGGAAAATGCAGCCCTTGACAAAGTAAGAAGTGTGATGTAATGTAACCATGTTTTGCCTCTATCAGCTGTGGATGTTTTGGTGTAATTTGAGAAAAAAAAACCTAAAGCCTTGCAGTTATTTAGATGCATACTAAGTCACATCTGAATTGTACCTGGGGGTGATGCTACTGAAATCAGTGGAACTAATTATGATACATGAATTACACCTGCAAATTATTTAAGAAGATGGTCAAATTAGAAAAAAAAAATTAAAAATTACACTGATTTTTAGTAGATTTAGATATTTATTGTTTGTGCTGACTGTAGATTTAGTGTTTTACACTAGGCCACTTTTCTATTTCCCACCATGGACCCTTAGAATGCCTACAAATTTTGCATTACCAGGACCCAAATATCAGAAACAGCATGGCCAGTCGGACTAGGAAAGTGACCTTCCCCTGTATCAGAACTGGTAAAGCCACACCTCACATACTGCTCAGTTTTGGGCCACTCACTTTCAAAATGACATTTTGGTGCTGGAGCGAGTTCAGAGAAGGGAAGCAAAGCTGGTGAATGGCCTAGAAAACATGTTTTCTGAGGAGCATCTGAGGGAACTGGCATTGTTTAGTCTGAGGAAGAGGAGGCTCATGCTCATTGCTCTCTACGGCTGTCTGAAGGGAAACTGTCGTGAGGCAGGGGTTGGTTTTTTCTGCTATGTCTCAAGTTAAAGGATGAGAGGAAATTACCTTAAATTGTGCCAGGGGCGGTGCAGATTAGAAATTAGAAATTTTATTTTCGCTGCAGAAGTGGTTTGGCATTGGAATGAGCTACCAAGGAAGGTGGTGGAGGTGCCATCTCTAGAAGTGTTGAAGAGGCATCTGGATGTGGCACTTGGGTTTAGGGGTGATTGAAATGGTGCTATGTTGACACATGGTCTTCAAGGTCTCTTCCATCCTTGATGATTCTGTGGATCTAGCCATGTGATAGGAGTACAAATGGATCAGGGAAATACAAAGATATGCATCATATGTGGGCAGTATTTTGGCCAGAAAGCAGCTTATTTTGACCACAATCACATCTACACAAGATAGAAGACTTTGTCAGATTATATCCCTGGTTTCAGTAGTGTTTCCTTCACCTGTCCTCTCACGAAGTTCATTTATACATGTCCTGTCAGCAAAGTCAATCTTGAATTATGCTATCCACAGGATGGAAACAAATTTACTTGTTCCTCTTTTACCTTTAGAATGGCAAAATTGGAATGGCTGCAGCCAAGGCGGAATGAACACTGGATGGCAGGATTGAGAGATGAGAGGATGAGAAATTATCCAGAGAAATTTCTGGATGAGAGGAGAGTGGTTTCAGTTTGGTGCAATCTGCAGGAAGCACTAGGGTCATATAGGACAAGATTGACTGAGTCCATATCATCATGCAAAATTAGACAGTATGCTACTTCTGCCCATTTAACCATAACAAATGGTGATTTATTCTGTTTGTGCAGTCACTAACGTGAAAAGTTAAGATTAAAGACATGTTACATGAAAAGAAGTATGCTAGTATCTTCTGCTGTCAATTAGAAATTAAAGGGTCCCTGAGTCAAATGGAAAAAGTAATCACTTCCCTTTTACTCTGCCATTAGTTCAGAGACATGCCATCTAACTGTACACATTTTAAGGCAAAGACATTCAGTTTTCTCAGTTTGCAAGCAAACCAAATTCCATTTAGTGGGAGACTGAAACATTAATGGTTAATGAATTGAAACAGTAGGCTGCTTGGGCTGTTGGCAGGGTGTTTTCCTGGGACTGGGTTTTGCACTCCCAGACTGCAGTAGAGAGGAGAATTTCTGGGTGTGTGATGGCAAAACCTCTGATCCACGTAAGACAGAGGGGGTGAACTCCCACCACCAGAGACAACAAGCTGGGCTTTGGGCCAGATAAGGGAAGATGATGACAACAAGCAAACCCTGCAGAAGTGGGCTAGTGCTTTTTATTGTGCCAGTGTCCTCCCTTGTATAAATGGCTCAGTTGTAAAACTCCTCTCCCCGGGGAAGTTATGGGGACACTCACATTGACACGAGACATTCACATATAGGCTTGAGGGTATTCATCCCTTCTGATGGGCCATAACTGGCTCAACTACACTGATGTGAGAGGCAGCAGTCATGTCTTAGAAGGAGTAATAAAACAGCAAAGATGTTCAAAGTGTCCCCAGATTCTTTTCAGGGACCTTCCATCAGAGGACTATGCATTAACCTCAGTGTTGGACCAGACAGTGTAAACTGCTCCCTCAGGAGAGGTACCCTGGGCACTCCCACATAAGCCCAAACATTGAACTCTATGATTTGTGGGTTTTCCCTCATCTCTGAGGAAACAAGACCATGAATATCACTTTGACCACTGGACATCTAAATGACAACAGTCAAGGCTCATAACCAGATACATGGGTGATGATCCCTTCCCTTCCCTTCCCTTCCCTTCCCTTCCCTTCCCTTCCCTTCCCTTCCCTTCCCTTCCCTTCCCTTCCCTTCCCTTCCCTTCCCTTCCCTTCCCTTCCCTTCCCTTCCCTTCCCTTCCCTTCCCTTCCCTTCCCTTCCCTTCCCTTCCCTTCCCTTCCCTTCCCTTCCCTTCCCTTCCCTTCCCTTCCCTTCCCTTCCCTTCCCTTCCCTTCCCTTCCCTTCCCTTCCCTTCCCTTCCCTCTGGTTTTTTAAATAAATTCTCATTTGCCCACTTTTAAAAATGTGCAGTTTCTTGCAGCTTTATTAAAGGTTCAGTCTGATAGATCCATTCCCACTTTGCACTACCTTCCCATTATTTGTATGCTTTTATATTGATATGTTACTGTAAGCAGCAACCTCAACTGTTACGTATTTGCTTTCCATTGCAACCAAATTATTCTAAAGTAAAACATACAAATATATATAAAACACAAGAAATTCTGTGTTTTTTCACTCTAATCTGCCCTGAGGGATCTGTTACCAAGGACTTAGTTACCCTTTCCTTAAGGGGCAGGTCATAACTTGTTTCAGCTCCTATTTCTTTAATTTTCTGTAAAATGCTCTGATTAATAGTCTTTCTATGGTTGCCTTTTGTCCTACTATTTAAATACACTCTACTAACTGGCTTTGTTTTTTTTTTTTAAGAAACACTCAAATTTTTTCCAGTTCTGAGATACATCCCTGCTTTCAGTTCAGGGGAAGTTTATCTGATGTAAAATGGAGAATTTGTCATGTTCTTGAAAATAATTGCTAAGAAAATAAACTAAAACATTCTGTGTATGTCATTGCTGGGGATTAATATGGCTATGAAATACTTTCATATTTTAAATGTAATATTTCACATACTGCATATGTAGTGTGTAATGTTATATACACCAGTTTTCCATCATACATGCATATGTTTTCCACTAGCTTTTGCCATGTTATACCTGGATTTATGTACCTTTAAAAAATCTTTGATGATTGAAATCTGAATGTATCCCGTGTTTACAGGTGTGTTTTTAATAAAAAGAGAAAAACCTAGAAACTAGGTGTTTTTTAATGTCAACTGCTGCTAACCTCCCCTTGAAGTGAATGCAAGAAGTTACCTCAATGGCTAACATGACATGAGTCTTGATTTGATGAAACAAAGATTTAAAACATTATTTCCTCACTGCTGTAGTTATCTCATTGTTCTTGCTCTCTCATCTTATTTCAATTACAGACTTCTGTTTCCATGAATATATCTATCTGTATGTCTGGGAGTAAAATAAAAATGTTTTAAAATTAGTTGCAAGCACCTCACCACTTAGAAGTTTTATTTTGGCTTAAAGAACTGTAGTGGGTCTGTACAAATATATTCTTAACTCTTAAAAGGACCTATGGTTTCTTTACTATATTTTGCAAAAGTATAATATGCTCATGAGGAAAGCCATCTTAGTTGGATTAAAATGTATCTATAATGTGGAAAAATACCATTTGAGATGTTATAGACTAATCTCCATGCAAAGTCTATGTCTTGCAATACTTACGACTTCTCTGTAGATATTATATATAAAAGGCTGAACACTGTATGATATTTTGTAAATTGTATTTATCTTATCAGAAAAAAATTACATTAAAGTATTATTTGCAATAATCAGTGTGGATAAAACTGCCTGAAGGGAGTGCAGTGACTTCCTGGGCAGTTTGGTGTCTAATATATGGCAACCTAATCACAGAAAAGTACTGCTTTAGTCAGTCTTAATTCCTTCCATCAATAAGAAAAAACAGCAGCTACTCCTAGGTGTTTGGTTTAATACAGATAGAGAAAGTAAGCAGTTGTGTTCATCATAGCACATCTTAGAGAAGTGATGCTTTCTTATTTTCCCCAGGAGTCACAGCTGAAAGTTCTGAAGGACACTGTGCAGCTTTGCCTGTCTTCTGTTCTGCACAATCAGCCTCCCACAATTAATCTAATCTCTTCAAAACCAGCTGAGAAGCTGACGTCCTCAAATACAAAGGGCTCCAAAGTTCCATTTCAAGTGACAAGCACCAAGGTATGATTTCTCTCTAGGGTGGGGTACTTTTTAACATCTTTAAAAGTTTCTCCTATAAGAGCATCGGACTGAAACTAAGGAAGATTTCAAATTCCTTGGAAGATTAGGAAAAATTCTGAGGATAATTCTGTTTCTGATGTCAATGAATTGTTTTCTTTAGTTGGGAAGCAGCTATGTTTTACTGAGTAACAAAATTATATCACTTGGTAAATGGATCATGTCTGCACGACAAACCTACAATGAAGATGGATTTGCATTTAAAATAAATGAGGGTGCTAATTCATAGGATTATTTACCAGTCAGGCACTGGTAGTGAGTTTGTGGTAATACAGCACTAAACAGTAATATGGGGTTTGCTTATCGTGGTTTCTTTCAGTGGGAAAATAATTATATTAAAAAGATAAAATAATCTGGAACACCCAAATCAAAATTGCCAAAATGGATCAATGAACTTGAAAACGGGCCATAGGGAATACCCCAGTCTTGGAAGATGAGAAGGGCAGTTTCAGAGAAAGCATGAGGGAAAAAAAAAAAAAAAAGATGAAAAGTGGTTTGAGTCAATAAATTCAAACATTATAGTACAGTCAAGATTTGCAGTGATTAACAACTGTCCTAGTAAAGTTCATCTCCAGTGTTGCATTTTGCTCCTGAATTCAACTGATTCAATAGGTATAGAAGAAATCTGTGAAAAGCAAGTTTTACAGAAGAATGACTGAAGGACACTTCAATGTCCTCCTTTCATTCCAAAACTGAAATAAAAATAGGAATTGCTAGCTCATTGCCACTTTGTAATTTGTATATGGCAGCTGTTGATACTCAGTGCACAGGCTGAAGCCAAAAATTAGTAATCTTTCTACATGTAATTAAAATTAAAATACAACTGAAGAAAGCAGAATATAATTATAAAATTGGATATTCTATGGATATATTCTCAGGAGCATATTTTTCCTGATTAATGTGTCTGTAGAATTATCTTGCTCTTACTGTCCTTTTCTTCAGGTTGGAGGTGTCCATGGCTCTGTCATGAGAGCAGAGAAGTACTGAAGGGTAGGGGCCAGCTAGACATTATATCTGTGATTAAGACTGGTCAAGGGTCAGAGCATTTGGAGAATTTGGGGTCTCCTTGATGTTACAGATAGGGACACAAGAATGCAACACAGATAACAGAATTCGGTTTTTGATATTTGACTGAAATACAGAGTATTTTTCCTTCTTTCTTTTTTTTTTTTTCCAGTGATCATAATAGATTTTGTGTTTAATGTACTTGGTAAAATGTGTCAGTATTTCTGTGCTATAGCCTTTGGAAAAAACAGCCTTTAGTCCTCTGTATCCAGAAGTGCTTGAATAAGTTAAACTGCCTCTTAATAGGCAATTCTCATATTTCTCTGCACTTGGCATATTCCATGAAAATGTCTGAAAGAATAACGGCCTGGAAACCTCTTCTTCCACACATTGACACCTCATTATTAAAAATCTATGTATTATCTGTGATCATAAAACTAAAGAAATTGCTACTGTGAATCGAGTTGTTAAATAATCATAGTCACCCTGTGCACTTGAGCTGTATAGGTGTTCTTTTATTATTATACTCTTTCATATATATCTTCTCCTTGGCTTTTTTTCCCCTTTGACAAGCACCAATTAACTCTAAAATAAAGATGTATAGATCTCTTTTTCATTATTAATAGATTTGCATGAGTATTTTGATACAGCAGGCTAGTATTTGGGGGGAACATAAATGTATGTTACTAATTAAATGTGTTATCATACATAAAAATGGAAACCTAAGATTAGCAGCACTTACACATCTTTTCTGAAAAGTAGCACTTTCATCTTCGGGCAACAAATGATAATTTGTCTGGTAAATACCTAAAGATATTCTCATCCAGTCTAAAAATCGCTTTCTACAATGTCAAACTTACCTCAGATCCATAAAAGGATAAATCATACAGCGTATGATAGCTGTACCACTTGGGCACAGTTGTCCCTGGGATGGGGGTGCTTCCTCATTAAAAAAAAAACAAAAAAAAAAGTTCCAAATAAGTAGGTTGTATATTTGTATTCATTATTGGTAACCACAATACCTGAGAGCTTGTTAGAGATATTTAGCACAAGAACCTGACGTAGAAAGGATAACTAGGAAAGCAAGTTGCCACATTTCTTGAAAAGAAAGTACTTGGGCATTTTGTTTTTTCTAGAGAATGTGATATGAAAAAGAATAAATTAGGCTTAAAAAACGTGTGCAAAGCAGTGCATAATTAAGTGCCTGAATCAGTGTAAAATAAAGTTGTTCTGAATAGTTCATTAATCTGGAAAAGTATGTAGTAATGGTAAATTATTACATTTAAATCATAAGAAAAGTAATCTTAAAGTGATCAAAAGCAGTATAAGTCTGAGGTCTGTTTTTTTAACATGTCTTAAAGAAATTAATATTTGCAACATACAATAATGTAAAATACAGAATTTACCATGTAAATTGACATGTAATGTAATATTTTAATTCAAACCCATTTTGCTTATCACATACATGTCATAACACTACCTTGGTGCCAAAAGTACACATTGACAAATGGATTTAGGGCACTGTGCATACAAGTTCAATGACACAACTAAAATCAAGCATAATCAGAAGATGGATCATTAATCCTGAACCACGAGGTTTTTAGCTTTCTGTATTATTGACTATTACTGTTATTTCATAGTTTCTTTTGCACTGTAATGTCAATAATTATTCTATGTTTTGCCAGTGGAAAATGCTTCCAAACTAGTTGAGAGTTGGATCTGTCTTTTGTTGTAGCACTTTTCTTGCCTCATTCCCTTTGCAGAGGTGGTGATGAAAGAGAAAAACGTAGACAAAAGAGGACTGAAACTCTACTTTCCTTTTTATTCTCGAGATGAATGCCTAAGGACCTGGTTACTTAAAGAGTGTGGTTTATGCATGGAAATTGTAACACTGGCTGGGCTGCCAGCCATGGGAAGTGTGGGTTGGGGTAATCAGAGAATCAAAGCACTGCTACTGATGAAAACAACTGTGAATTTCTATGGAGCTAGTGGAGAGACTGCATTCTTACTCCATTCCTATTAATTCCTCATTCTGAAAAAGGTAAACATTACACCTTAGAAAAAAAACCCAAAAATTGTAATAATATTCTTGGTTATGCTGTGTAAAGATACCTGTGCTCCAAACACAAAAAAGAAAAAAAACAACAAAGAGCTTTAGTAGCGCTGCAGGAAATTAATGGCAAACCAAAATCAAAAGTGAAACAGAAGAAAATTCTATTTCCAGAACCGAGGTTGAATGCAAAAATCATGGGGAACACAGTGATACCAGAATAATTGGGGCTAGCTTGTTCCAAAGTGTTTTTGCCCTAAAGCAAAAATATTGTTCCACGTATTCCTCAAATTCCTTCTTTATAAGCACCCTTCAGATTTTGTGTATCTTGTGAAGTACACTATCCTAAGAGTGGAAATGAATTTCAAACTCTAAGGAATAGCACCCATTCCCATATTGTACTTAGCATAGGTTGAAAGACAACCTATGAATGCCACATCAGTGTCCTTGTCTCAATGGAGGAAACTGCCTGAATGGAATGACAATTTTCCTCCTGTACTAATGTGTAGTACAGACTGAAAGGGCAACTACCACTCCATTGTGAAAAGATTTTAAGATTTTGCAAGAAATTTAATCACTTTTCGTGATTAAAAACTTTGCAAGCAGTAATTTCTTTTGCCTCACATATGTTGTGAATATTCAGGACTCCAGCATCCATTACCAAGTTCAAAAATTCAGAAAAGTTAAAGTACTGCGGGCTATTGTCCCTTTCTTTGGAAGTAAGTATTATCTCATTCCTCATCAAAGTAAGCTTGGGGAAGTTTATATCTTTATTTAGACTAAAAAATGTTCAAGTAGGAGCAAGGAGAAGAGCATGCCAGACTTTTCAGAGAAGATACTAATCTGGAAAGTTTGTCAGGACCAAGGTAGACTCTGAAGAGCATTTTGAAATGACCATATAGGAAATTAGGAGGCTGAGTTTCCTGGTTTAGTACAGAAAGGATGTATTTAAGTAAAATTAAATCTCACAGTTATTCAGAGTGCATAAATATTCAACGTCTACTACAAATGCAGAGCAAGGTTGCTGGAAAAATAAGATAATCACAATGTCATGATTCTTAGCTTTTTCACTAATTTAATTGGTGGGAGGTTAAAGTTGGTTTTGTGCAAAGGATATATGATTTGACTAGAAGACATATTTTTAGGCTCTTGTTTTTACTTATATACAAAAGTAGAAATTGTTGATGGAAATATTTACATAAAATAATAATATTACAAATTACAATTTGTACTGAATCGGTCATACAATGACCATATCACTCATAATACTTCAGAGTATTTTACTTATAAAATTGACTAAAAATTTGTAAAAAAGAAATACAGTTGTATGTGTACCTTTCTTCAAAATATACAAGTACATTTTAAAGGAATGAAGAGATGTCTGGAATGCGTCATTTGGACCCAATCTTTAAATTAAGATTTAACAGAGTTTTCATAGATCCTAGAAAACTGAAAATTAACCATCTGAAAGAGCCAGGATACAATTTATCATAATATTCCATAATGAAGGTTTTGACCATTGGACTGAAGCAAGAACCTATGAAAAATGACTGCTACTACTGAAGTGGTCAGCAGCTGGCTGAACATGAGCCAGCAGTGTGCCCTGGTGGCCAACAAGGCCAATGGCCAATAGCCCCTGGTCTGTATCAGGATTGGTGTGGCCAGCAGGAGCAGGGAGGTGACTCTTCCCCTGTACTCAGCACTGGTGAGGCTGCACCTCGAGTGCTGAGTCCAGTTCTGTCCCCTCAGTTTAGGAAGGATGCTGAGATGCTTAAACACATCTTAAAGGAGGGCAACAAGGCTGGTGAGGGGTTTGGAACACAAGCCCTCTGAGGGATCTGGAGTTGTTTATCCTGGAAAAAAGGAGACTCAGAGGTGACCTTATCCCTCTCAACAACTCCCTGAAAGCAGATTGTAGTTCATATGGGGGCTGATTTCTTGTCTCAGGCAACCACTGACAGAACTAGAGAACGCAGTCTTAAGCCACACCACGGAAAGTTTAGGCTGTACAAGAAAAAAATTTCTTCAGTGGAAGAGCGAGCAATGGGGCACTGGAGTCATATGTCCAGGGAGGTAGTAGTCACCATCCCTGGAGGTGTTCTTCAAAAAAGACTGGATGTGGCACTCAGTGCCATGGTTTAGTTGATGAGATGATATTAGGTCACAAGTTGGACTTGATGATCTCAAAGGTCTTTTCCAACATAATATTTTCTATGATTCTGTGATTCTGTAAATAGGGTTATTATTTGTAAATAATTTTATGTTCACAGTTGGGGTAAAAATAACATGTGACCTCATAACTTTGTCAGAAGGAAAGCCTAAAGGGCACAAAATATTATAGATGTGGTTTTATATTAGATTTATATAAAAACATATAGATATGGTGCTCAGGGACATGGTTTAGTGGTGGGCCTGGCAGTATTAGGTAATGGTTGGACTTGATCTTAGGTTGAAAAAGACCTCTAAGTTTTCCTATGTTTCTTTCTATAGTCAGCTATAAGCAAAGTGCAGGAGCATGGAGGGCAGTGTATAGATCTGTGCTCCATTAAAGTCTTAGGAGTGAGCTGCTGGTACCTCAGAACTCACCAACTTTTGTTGCCTCCAACTGTGCTTCTGCCACAGTTAATGATATCACCAACACCAGCAGTTTCAGTGACCTGTGTTCAACCAGGGGATTAGAAAAGTGTAAT
Source organism: Cinclus cinclus (assembly GCF_963662255.1). Taxonomy (NCBI): domain Eukaryota; kingdom Metazoa; phylum Chordata; class Aves; order Passeriformes; family Cinclidae; genus Cinclus; species Cinclus cinclus. The sequence goes on along the minus strand of NC_085051.1, from coordinate 5,844,853 downwards.
TAAAAAGAGAAAAATGCAATTACCAAATGTAGAGGCAGACACATTTTGTACTACACAGTAATGGCATGCAATCATATAACCCTTTCCTAATGCATAAACCTTAGAAGAGTAAAATGTTATTGAAAAATGACACTATCTATTGTTTTAGGATTTAATTTCAAAGACAAAGGAATACATGTCTCCTAAGATACTTACCTCAGAAAACTCAGGTACTGTGAGTGTCTGTAAGGCTAGTGGAGTAAGAATTTTGATTTTAAATACATAGAAGGTAATTTAACTGCAAAAGCATGACTAGCATGACATTTATTCATATAAGTCCATCCCATTCTGCTTTTCATAGCTGCCTTTGGGCTAATAGAGTTTTATTCTCATCACAATCATCTAGACAAGAGCTATAATCCTGTGTTAATGGTGATTCACAAGGTTATGACAACTCTTGCTCCTTTTATTTCTGGAATTTAAATTAGATTATGTTTTTGCTGTTGCCTCATAAAGATTCCACAGAACTTTATGTATGTACAGCCCTTTTTCTTTTATTCCTACTTTTTAAAAAAAAAATATTACATGCTGGAAAGATGTTTAACACCAGACACCATGAAGTTGAAAGCTAAAGCTCTTTGGGTTTATTACTTACTCTACAGAAGTCTTCATTATTAGTACATTATATTGATAGTAATTTAGCTTTAGATGTCTTTTTTTTTCAACTGAATACATTCAAGAGAAATTGGAAAAAAGTATCTGATATCTCATTTCTTATTTAGTCTGTGATACCCCCCCCTAAAACCATATCCTTTTCCTTCAAGTTTAGATCTTTTATCTTCATTTCATTCACCGTTTGACCTCACTCCTCTCTGTTGCAGAGTGTAAGTAGCTGGAGTGAATCCCAAGGTTCCACTCTGAAATTAGCAATGTGCTAATGAGTTAAAGAGGTAACTTAATTGTTTATTGCTGCACTTTTTGTGGCTGTTAACTGCAAATCTGTTTGCCTGTAAATTAAAATTACTCTGTAGAAATATACTTTTCATCTTTTTACTTTTCTAGCTGATGTGTTTGTTACACGTTCTGTTAAAAAATAAGTGCATGTGAGCAATGACAGTAAAACTGAATTTATTTGTCTCTGCAGTTGCACATTAGTAAGCCCATTTTATTTTTTTTTTAACATTAGTATTATTGCTATGGATGCTCTGTGTAAATGAACACAGACAATGTTCAGAGGAGCTAATGGATCATTTTAAGTGGTTTACAAAGTAGCGTGCAATTTTGAAAGTACTCCCAAGGGAATTTTGCTACCCAGGATCTATTGAAGGTTTATTTGAAAATTATTAATACATGTATCCTTTATAAAATATACATACTTCATCTTACAAAGTTTGCCTTCATATGTGTATAGGGAGCCAAGTGGGAAGCATTAGAGAAAGTTAATTTTTTTTTATGTTAAGACAGATAAGTTCCTTTTCTTTGATATGAGCAAATATGTGGCTTGGAAAATATTAATAAAGAAAATATCCACTGGGCATTTTGGCCATTATTAGAAATTTTCTAGTAACTTGATTAAAATATTTGCATTGAATCATAAGGCATCAGAATTGAAGAATGAACTAGTGATTAAATCCAAGACATTTAAGTTCAATTTAGGCCAGAACAATTAAAAACATACTTACTGCCTTACACCTGAAATCTCATCATCTTCCAAAATGATTCATCTCCCCCCTTTTTTACATTTATTATTTTATGCCAAAAAAATAGATAAAAATGCAAAATAAAAGTTAGTAAATCAAATGTTATTTTATTGTCAAATTGAAGGTAATTTAGTCTGAAGGAATGTGCTCTCATATAATGGAAAAGCAGACATTAATTTACCACAAAAACTTTGAGCACCAAGTGTATTTTGGTTCAAATCCTTAAAAGTTATTTGGATGGTGCTCAAATTGAGTGTTTGAAGCAGTTAATTATTATTAAATATTTAATCATTGAGTATTTTGAGGTAATTAATAAATTATTTATTAAATCCCTTTTTCTCACATCTTTTGAAAGACAACAGTCCGTATCTCTGTTGGTGGAACTGTTGTCATGTTATTATATTGTTAGGTAATTTTTTTATAAGAGCAACTGTTTAAGAAGGGACTTGAATAAACAGGCAAGTAGAGGGGTTTTTAAAAAAGTTTCCTTCACCATCCTTAATAAGAAAGCCTCTTGCACAGCAGAATTGGTGAAGAAAAGTCAAAGCCTCAAAAGGAAAAGCATTTCTCCAAGTGAGCCTATTTATGAAATTCAGGTCATGATTCAGAAGGGTTCAGCTTCACCAAGTTGGTCTTCCTGGGGTCTGTACCTCCTCCAGGGCTGAGCATCTTTGGCTTTGTCTTCCTGAAAATATGGGCATTCATGTCTGTGACTGTAACTTCAATAGCTGTCTCATTCACTTGGGAAGACTGTAATTGCCTGTGAAGTGTGTTCTGGTGGTGTGTATTATTGCTGCTCTGAGTGTAATGTGTACAGTGTTCATTATCCCATAGATAATTTGCTTTTTTCTGGGGGATGGCTGTAGAAAATCATGAGTGTTGTTGAAGGAATGTTTTTACTTGGTAGTTTGTCTAAAGTATTATAACATCAACGCCCCCACACACAACTGAAGATGTTAAATATCTTAATAGTTATAGAAAAGAAAGTTCCTTTCCCTACAGTGAAGAATAAAGTGTAATTCTTTCCCTGGCCATTTAGAGGTTATTCTGCTTTTCCTTTTATCTAGGTATTATAGAGTCAAGTTGATTTACAGCAATAAAGTGCCTTGAAAGCAATTTGGGAATGATATTTCCATGCTTTTAAATATATCCAACAGCATATGCATGCCTACACAATATAAATAAATGTTTTAGGACGCTGCTCTCTTGAGATATCTATGCAAAGGATGTCCATGGACCTTAGCAGCACACTATTAATGATTATAAAAATGGCTGTGGCATAACTTAATGATAAGAAAGTGAAACAACTGTAGTGTACATGAGATCTGAACGCAGGACTTCAATCCTGTAATACTGCACAAACATTTTCCTTAAAGCATGTGCCAGGATGGAAATGTCATAGAAAAAATGATGCATTTGGGGATTAAACAAATAGAGGCAAAGAAAGTCTTACAGGAATCCCTTCCTTTTTTGTAAAGGCAGTGAGCCTTCTCAACTTCCACTTCTCAACTTTTCAACTGAAATTGCTTTGGTTGTGCTTAGGACTTTTCAGGACCAAAACCCAAATGTGTTATGACCAGTTTTCCCACAGCAGTAAGCTCTCCTCCAAATCTATAATATGTATTCAGATCACACGTTGCTACATCGTTAGAAGCAGCACTGGCTTTTGGCAAATATTCCTGTCATTAGCCCAGCTGACTTCAAAGAAAGTGAATTTGAGTAGCAATAGAGCATTTCTCTCACCTGTTAAAGTCAGAGGACTTCTGATGTATTAGCATCTCCCTACAGAGTAATAGAGATCTGATAGGACTTGTTAAATTTTCCAGCTGGGTTATATGAAGTGTAATTTAATTGTGGTTGTTTTAAGGCACAAGCTTTTCTATCTTGGTATGCACTCAAAATATAGATGCTTTTCAAGACATACTTTTCTCCTCTTTAAATATCAGCCACATGATAAAAGTGAGACAGAAACTGCAGACAGCTGTGAGAACACCTACCTGGTTACAGATGATCACAGAGAGTGGATATTTCTCCACTTTCACTGGTTGCTCTTATGGAATAGAGTGTTGCTGATGGTAAGACTGAAATCTTGTATTGCCTTTTACTGACAAGATATAATTTCCATTTCCATGGGCTCATTTTACATATGTATTCTTACATATGTAGAAATTTTAATCTGGTGTTTTTGTTAGCATATTTTGATTGAATTTGATACATAAAGAACAATTTTAGCTACTTTTAGCAAAGGAAAGCCTGCTTGGGTTTCACCAGAATGATAAGCCAAGTGTGCTTTAAATTCACTTTTCAATTACATCCTCTACAGAAATAGAGCAGGTAAAAATTGCCTAATTACTACAGGTAATAAATGAGAAATCAGGAAGACACATGACGCTAAATATGTAATATTTATATATATATGTGTTACCATAAAATTATGGAGCACAGGTGCTCTTGGAAAAGGTATTTTTGGGAAATGTTAACGTTCAGTGATCCACAAAGATGAATAGCTGGATTTTGTTGTGGTGTTATGCTGCAGTGCAATTTCAAGTAACGTTGCAATAGCATCTGTTCATAAATTTCAGTACTTTTTCTTGTATTACAGAGTACTTGCACATGTGTAGCTGCAGATCTCAGTTCTGTTACCTGCAGAAAATTACAAATGTCTTTTTTATTAAGAATATTTCTGATGACTACTCGAAAGTGTGTAGCAGTAGAATTGTCCTGTACACAGCATGCACCTGAATATCCTCCATGGTAGGCTATTAATAAATTCCAGACTTTTACAGATTAGTTCACTTATCAGCACACTTTATCACTTCACACTTTAAGTTATTTATTTTCATTGCTTAGTTTGTTTTTAAGTAATAAGGAAGCACTCTTTTGGGTATGCATTCACTAAGCACTACTTAGAACAATTTGGATTTTTTAATGTTGGCCATTATTGATTAAAATATAATTTGGACTGTAAATGTTTGACCTCAATGGGCCACAAAAGCGTGTGACATGTGGGGTTCTATTTAGTGAAAATTGTCCTGAATAGCCAACCTAAACAATTGACTCCAATAATTTCAGGTTTTCATTGTCTCATATATTTCATACCAGCATATGCTATACAACAAGAAGATGATGATATTTTGTCCACAGTTTAATATAAATTATTTATGACTTCCACAGTGTTAATACAAGGAACTAACTGTTTTCAGTTAAGTAAGTTTGCCTCTTTCTCTTATGTAAATTTAAGAGAACTCTGACTTGACTTTCCTTTTGTTTATTCTTCTCTAAGCATGTGACTTAGATATTCTCTCTTCTTTTTTTTTTGCAGTTAAATAGAAGTAAATACATCATTCTGACTCTGTTGAAAACTGAGGTACAATGAGTCATCACAGAGCTGCTCTTATTGCAGATCCAGAAAAAAATGGTTGTATACAATTTTACAAGGGCTTTCACACCCTCAGCTGCATGAAAATGCAAATAAGAAATTGCAGTTGTTCCAAGGAAGTGAGGCAACTGAAAGTGTTGATTTAAGGTTCTGTAAGAAAACTGAAATTATCTCAAATATGAAATGCTTTCAAACTAAGCTGTATTAGAAAAAAACAACAGAATTCAGAGCACAGTAACAAACACATGGAACTTCTCTGGATGGGTAGCTAGGCATTTTTAGAATGGCAACTCCTCTCCTGTGAGTCCTTTCTCCTTTACCAGCCCCTTGCTATACTGGAGATCTTTGGATGTCTTTTGGGTGTGCTAGCTGAGAGTAGTTAATGGACTTCCACTCCATACTGTAAATGCAAATACATTCTGTATATTACTAGTGGAAGGTGACCTATTGTTATTTTTATTTTCTGTTTCTGTGGTACTTTCTTATCTTTGAGCACTTCTGTGAGTTTGCTGCATGTCATGCTGGACTGCCCTGGAAAGGATGCTTTGCTCTGGTCCCTGACAGAGACTATCATCCTCCAGCTCACTGTAGTTCAGGGATAGTTCATCCTTTCTATATGTTCCAGCTCTCATATAGAAAGGATGTTCAGTTAGAGATGAGATCCTCTGGTTTGAGGTGGTTAGGAACTAGTTTATTTCCCCAAGGAGACTTTAAGTAGAAGACTTAATAAGTAGGAAATACTAAAAATAGTGTTTGAAAACTTCAGTATCTTCCCTAGCTCTTGACAAACAAAACTTTTAAATCTATTTTTTTTATTTTAGAATAGTTTTTTTCCAAGAGACAAAGGACCCTAGAAGACTTAAAAAGCAAAAATTTAAGTGGATAATGTATATAGTGTCCTACATAATATACTGCTATGAGGCAGTTGGATATATGAGGGAAAATTCTGCACTCGTAGATGAAAAGAAGGATTCATTGACATCTAGATGTGTCATCTGTCATCCCAAATGATCTATTTTAAAGAAAAGTCCTTTCACTTTGATGGATGTTCAGCTATTTGAGATCACTCTGGATGCTCATCTTGCAGGAACTCCTTTACAACCAATACAAAGGTCTCTGAAATGTGAAGAAAATGTAATGTGATCTTTTAATGTCCGTGTTGAATATATCATAACAATTTCCACTTCTAATCAGAGTGGGGTTGTTCTAGATTATTTGTAATTCTTAGAGCTTTGGTCGGTGCTGAGTGTTGGCATAAAAGTAAGCAGCTATTTTCCACATTAAAGATAGTTGAATACAGTGCAAATTGGAACAAAAAGGAAATAACTATAATGATAAACATGTTTGCTTTAGAAACACTATGTAGAAGTTTAAATATATGGTACATTATAGGATTTGCAGTCCTTTGAAAGAAATTTTCCTATAAAATTATCTCTCTGTAGATGTGAATTAAACAGATATAAAAACTAAAGTATGTCTCTCCCACTTACTGTTGAACAATATTGACAATGCAGTAGAGAGAAGCTAGTTATCTTTACTGTAAAACATGCCAAATACATGTCTATACGTATCCAGTGACCATGACTTACAAAAATAAGTAGTTTTATTACTGGTTTTTTGTATTGACTTCTCATTTATTTTTGCATGTGGAAGATTTTTAAACCAGGATATAAAGAAAACAAATACAATGATTTTTCTTTATATCTATATACTATATACTATCTTAGAATTAGTGGAACTTGTTGGCAGTGGTACCTACAAGCACCAGTTTTTCTTGTAGTGAGAGAAAAGGAGGAAGTGAGGGCAGGTGAGGGAAAACACCATGGCAGCTCCAAGGTCAGTGGAAAAGAAGGAAAAGAAGGGGAGAAGGTGCTCCGAGTGTCAGAGCTGAGATTGCTCTGCAAGCCATAGTGAGGACCATGGTGAAACAAACTGTCCTGCTGTAATGCATGAGCTCCAGGGGGGATGCAGAGATCCACTCCCAGCCCGTGAGAAAAGTGCTCACTTTGGAGCAGGAGGATGCCAGAGAAGGCTGTGATCCAGTGGGGAACCCGGATAAAGAGAGAGCCCCTGCTTCCAGAGATAGAGAGAGAGAGCCCTTGCTTCCAAACTAGAGCAGCTGTCCTTAGAGAACTGCACCCCAGGGATGAGTGACCCTCACCACAGCAGTTTTGGGAAGACTGTTTGCCTGTGGAAAGGGACACCATGACATAGCAGAGACAAGGCTCCTCTCCCTGAGTGACCAGAAGATCTCAAGTGCCTAACTGACCAAAACCCCCACACCATCTCCCTGTGCTGTTGTTGGGAAGGAGGGAGGGGCTGGGGGGAAAAAAAAAAAGGTGTTTTAAAGACTTGTTTTTCTTTTCATTATCCTCCTCTGACTCTCTTAATAATAAATTTACTTTATACCTGTAAGTGTGACCGTGTTTTGCCCTTAGAGTGTTTTCCTTCCAGTCCTTATCTCAAGTCATGAGCCCTTGGTTAATTTTTTTTTCCTCTGCCCAGCTATAGTAGGAGAGTTTGGTAAGCAAATTACTTTTGTGCGTTCCTGGTGTTTGGCCAGTGTCAAACCATGACAGGGACCCAGCCAGGGTCTTGCCCCCTGTTCTGCTTTCCTCCTTTAGCCTTTGTGAGAAGCGTGGTGCTATTTTAAACTTGAACTTAAGACAAGCAGATCAGTGTCGCCTTAGAGCAACAGTATGAAAAGTAATTGGGGATGACAGTTGTGTGATAGCTGATGGGATGCAGTGTCCATCAGGGACAGAAAACTGGGAATGAAGCAGCCCCGTTAGCTGCCCCCAGGTTTGGCTGGTGTCTGAGCAGTGCAGCTCTGATAAGGAATTTTAAAAATTTGTTGTAGTATCTGATCCTACTGGCTAAGACAATCATAGAGAAATAGAAAAACCTCATAAAATCTTTTGTTTTGGGAGAGAAAAAAGAAGACTTCTAGTGTGCAATAATGGACTTCACTCTTTTGAAGATTTCCTAGAAACAGCAAACGCTGTAAAATCTGAAAATATGACACTTTGAAAGCACTTTATGATGACATCTAAGAATCTCAAACTTCCCCTTGTTCTGCAGAAATGAGTACAACATACTGAGAAATTGTGTATCATTTGCTAAGATAAATCCTTAAGAATTGAATTCTGAAATAAGCACTATGCACAAGCCTTTATTCTCAGTTAGTAAAGTGTAAATCCATCCGGTTTTGCTGGCATCCCATGGGATTTCGCAGTCTCAGGTAGTCAAGAAATCAAGTGAACATATCTTTTATCATTTATTAAAGATAGGCTTCTTTTATTCAATGGGAAGAAATTTAGGTTTGAAGAACTGTAATTTCTTTCATTCTGAACAGAAAAGTCACTCAAAACAGGTATTAAATGGCATTTAATATTTAACAAAGCATTAATTATATTGATCATTTTAACTTCTTTTTCTCCACATTACTTCCTCCACTAGTCAGTTGCTCTATAAAACTAAAAAATCCTCATTGGAGAGCTGTTAACCAGAGAGTGTTTGAACTATTTGAACTATTTTGTTTCAACTATGAATTGAATTATTTTTCATGGTTCAAGTTAAATTGTAAATAGTCACCTGCTTGGTTTGGTTTCTCCTGTTCGCCTTAATTTCTGAAAACTTCGTATTACTTAGCAATTTAATGCAGTATAAGTAACATAAGGTTTCAAAACTGGTGTCTGAAGTTTTAACTTTCCTTTACAGAAAAATGATTTTGCTTTGTTACCTGTCACCACCCCCAGGAAGAGTTTCAATATGCCTTGCAGACAATTCAGTGCTTTCAGGACGGTTTCAGTGCATGTTCTTCCTTATTTTTTTCTCCTTTTGAATCTTAAAAGTTTCAGGAAATACAGAACTTGATGCTTAAAACAAGCAGCAATTCAGTGGAAGGAAATTCACTGCTTATAAAGCAATAACAGAGTGCCTTCCCCATACAGCAGTCAGTTTTGTGTGTAAGGAGTGAAAAGCATGAGAATGAACATGTTTTGCCAGCTTGAAGCTTGGGAGATCCCAGCAGAGAAGAGAGGCTGAGGACAGCTGAAGTAAGCTAAGGCAGTTCATAAACATGTCAGTTCACTGCCTCAGTCTTCCCAGAATCCACAAGAGTCACAGGAATATGAGTTCTGAAAATTTATTTTTTTTTTCCCCTCCTTTGGCATTTAGATAGAATATCTTGAACATGTATATGGAGGTAATGATTTTACAAGGGAGTGCTCTAAAGAGAATGTGTATTAAGACATTCCCTGCATAAAATCTGCTGAAAATGCAGTATATAAAGTGGTTAACAGTTGCCATATATGATCTCTTGGTTTTTCATTGTTATCCTGAATTTTCACATGTGACTTATTTGACCTTTTACCTCAATTATATTAATGTTTATAAATGATTACTTTATATTTTTATTTTATTTTTCAGGTGTGGCAAAATGTCTCAGCAGAGAAAGAGAATTTTCATGTGGCCTTGAAAAAGGAAGAAAATCAAAGCACCCAGGAGTGTGATTCTCAAGATGTAAGATTAGCTCACCTGAAAAACAAGGCTTAATCTGGGCTGTATGAAACCATGAGTGCTTTAGGAGACTGTCAATGATGGTAGACACATTTTATAAACCAGCTTTGTTCTGTATTAAAGTGCTGAGGAGAAAATGCTCTTTGCTGTCAATCTGTGCAAATATATATTATCCAAGTTCCTTTTAAAGACTGCTGAATAGGACTGGTAGGGCTGTTGCAGGAAGAGCAGTGGTGGAGAGTGTGTCATTTCATGTTTGACCACTTCAAGAATTCATTTGTTCCTGGTTAAAATGTTGCATGCATTATAGAGAGACGCAAAAACCTTGTTTACAGATCTTTATATTTATTACTAATTTATTTATTTCTGATAATCAGGCACAGCCTTCACAGATGTTTCATTTAATGAAGTAAAGCCTTTCAGGAGATACAAGGAATGGCAGCGTAATAGTTGAAAGGAGGAGATGCCATTCACTGCCAGTCTAGAAAAGCTGCAAGCTGTGTTTTTCTTATGACAGCTCTGACAGAAAGTTAATCTGTTGCTTTTACTGAGACAGTGCACTCAGTCAAACAGCATGGTATGAGCTCTTAACAGCAAACACAAATGCATGTATTGTGGCTGTAATTATAAAGATTCAAATAGAACAGGAAAAAAAAAAAAACAGAAAAAATGAGCAAGACAAATTTGGTTGAGAGGCTACTCTGACTGTTAAAGAGTTTCTGATCAATAGTTCAAAAAGCATAGTGTTACTCTGAGTAATTTACAGGGAAATATGTATATCAAATATTCAATATATATTTAATATATTGTTATATCTTGAGATAAAACAAAATCTGTGGAGGCAACTGGGTAGGTTGCTGTTAATGATCATGGCAATGTGAAGAAAATTCTGGAAAAAAAAAATCTTAGTAATTCAGGATACAATAATGTATTAAAAAAATACACAGTATCCATTTTTCCCAAAGATGTCACAAGTTTATTCAGTTATAAGTTACTTCCCTTCTGCCACATCCTCTAGAGAATAAGGAGAAATTGCATATCCTTAAGAGTGCATACTTTGCTGTTGCACATTTCTTAATGCCTAAAGGTAAAGGAAACTTCATTTGTTAATAAAAATTGAAGGAGGAGAAGGAAAAAACATGTAAAATTATGGAGTGAACTTTATTTAGATTATGACTAGAGGCTAGTTATTCCTTGGAAAAGTTATGGAAGGTTTGATGAAATGTAGAATGCTTTCAGTAGAGACTGAAGTAATTTAAGCTAAATAGTTGTGTAAGGTAGTTTAAACAACTCTTTGTTGAACAAGTGAATACATTAAAAAAAAAAAAAGAAAGATAAAATAACCATTAACATATTCCAAAAATCAAGACAGTATTTAATTCCTGTATCAAGTACTGCGATGAAAGACACCTAAAAGATTCACTTTTCCAGAAAATCATTGTTTTAGTTGTTTAGATTAGCAGGTGGTTGCTTTTTGTGCTTCTGGCAACTAGTATTTTTTGCTGTTTAGTCAGTCAGCAGACAAACACACTGCCCCTCTGAACACAGGCTAATATGGACAGAAAAATACTGCAGGGGATGACATTGAGCTAGCAACCTCTTCTTCACCATCATCATCATCTCACATTAACATAGAGAGAAAGAGAGAGAAGAATTTGAATTACTAGCTTTGAGAACTGACCTAAAAATGTCTTTTTCCACAATTAGCCTTCATATATTTGCATTAGAGGTACTACCTTAAGTTCTGAAAGAACTGGAAGGAATTTATTTTCCCGAATTATTGTATTACTTCAGTAATGCAAAGCTGCAATTTGTACCTGTGAACACTATCACTTGGAGAAAATTCAACACTTGGGAAGAGTTTTTATTATATTTTTATCATTGTGTGTAATTTTTTCTGAAGTATTTACAGCTGCTTAACTCCCAATGATGGAGGATTAGGGTTGGATGGTTAAGAACATATGACAGGTTGTAATGCAGCATTTTTTTTTAAAAAGTAGTTCAAATGTACTTAAAACTCTGTTGCTTAGAAATCTAATATTTCAGCAATCCTTTCTCAGAACTTTACAAACATCCTTTTCTTGTGTATCTGATAAATAAAATATGATTTATATTTTGGAAGAATTAGGGTAGTGAAGACTAACTAGAGAACATGCAATCTTACAGATATTAAGGCAAAAAATAAAGTAAAATGATTGGTTGCTGATCCCAACTGGTATTTTTAAGTCTGTATGGCTAAGCATCTCTGTCTTAAATATGTGATCTTTCTGCAGTTTTGTATTTGTGAGGTTTATGCCTCTTCACAGGATTTAGTAGCAAATTGGGAAATTAGACACTGCTGATATTTATCCGTGATGAAATTTGACCTAGGACCAGCAATAAGTAGGTAGGATGACCTATGACACATAATCTGAAATTCTTCAAAAAACAAAAAAAAATATTGACTTCAATATTCTTGCAAAAGTTTCCATTATTTAGATTATTTGTACTTTATTAGAGGCCTGTTGCCAATACTACTTTTTCTTAGCCTTATCCAGAGGTGTTTTCCTATGTCTGGCTCCTGAAAGTCTCTGCAGAACCTTTTTCCCCTGTATCCCTTCCTTTTTCTGTCTTCCCAAAAGCTTTTGGGATTTTGGCTTTTACACCAGAATTTACTTTGTTCCCTTTTCATGTCAAATAATTCTTATACATGTAACGTATCACTTAAGACTATCTATTTGGTATTGCTAAAACATCAAAGAATTTATAAAATTGTTCTTTTTTCTCTGTGGTTGTATTAGTTTTTTTGCTTTGTCCTTGTAGATTCTTCCCTGGTAAATTGAAGTAATAGTGCTCTTATTTACTGCCTTAATTTCCTGCAGCAAACAAACACTGTATATTCATTAACCATTCAATGACAAAGGACAGTGAGTATTGGAGGCAAAATTGTACAGATTTCTAAGCAACCACAGCATTTTGTTTCGTTTTCTTAAATCAATTTCAGTTGCAGAGCTTTGATCACATTGCACTCTCCAGTTGTTTTCCAAAAGGAGTAATAAGAGGAAAAAAAATAACCACTGTTATAAAAAAATTTCAAACGACTAAAATCCTTTAAGTAAATTTGAATCTGTAAATGAGGACTAGGAAGGTCATAAGAAGTTAAATGATCTGAGTTTAACCATCCCCTTAGCACACTGTGATTTAAAACAGGAGAAGGATATGAAAAACTGCAGAGGTGTCTTCTGAATGGGTATATGCACATTTCACATACTTCTTGCTCTGTATCTTTCTTCTAAATTGTGTTTAAAGCAGCTTCCAGTAGAGATCTGTAAAAACTCATGAGCAAATCTGGTAAAACATGTCTTTGAATGAACCGTGAACCTAACTTGGTTAATGACAACAGACTGAGATAACTAGTTTGTCAGCTGACCTAACCACACCATACTTTTCTCCTGTATCTGGTTTATTTCCTTCAGAATTAACTCAGTACTTTCTCCCCTGTTACACTCTACAAAAAATTTCCATATCTGCTTTTTGTGCCTTCTGAAGCCAAATGAGTAGCAAGGCAAAGGAACACTGATCCTCCAGTGTCTGGTCAACTAAATCTGTATGGTGCATTTTAGGAGCAGCAGAATTATTTTCTAACTGCAAGAGCTGTTATAATACCACTTATTTAAACTTAATTTCCTGTCCATTTGTGATTTGATTATTTGACCTTAAATTGTTATGATTCTTTTGACCGTAAAGCCAGTTCCTACTTGCTGAGTTGATGCAGTAGAAAACCCTTCTAGTTACATTGTTCAGATGAGGTTGCACAGTTTAATAGCCAATGGACATGCTGAGTTCTAACTGGCTTGTTGAAAAATTTTAAAATAAAGATGCACACTTTGTTTATCCACTTTTGTCATTTATACATCCAGCTGTGAAGCTCTCCAGCTTTGCAGTGTTACTTACTAGGAGAATTGAATACTGTAACTTCCCACATTTTGTGTGCATTACTGATCAAAATGCAGATTTTATAACCAGAATGTCACACAGAGATACTTTGTATTTGCTTTTTGATAGTTTCTGCAATGTCAGGCTCTCATTCTTTCCTTTTGTAGTGAGTGTACCTCTCACAGGAGGGAATCTGAGACAGAAAGAGTCACACAGACAAACACAGAAAACAATCCACTACTTGGCATAGAGGGAACTAGCAATAGTAACAGAAGTTTAATATTTTGCTTTCTTTGTCTATCAACTAAGACTGTGAAAGGTATTCTAGTACATTTGGTTGAAATTTCTCAACTGATTTTTAGCTGAGGGACACAAAGATATATGTATTGTGTATGTTTGTATATTTATAGGCTTACATATAAGCATGTAAAAACATTCATAGGTGTGTGTATATATATATATATATATATATATGTTTATATATGCCTGAGTTCATGTGTGGATGGTATTCAGTCTGGGTTCTGTTAAACCCTGTTTACAGATATAGCAGAAGATTCTGTTAATACTCCCCTGACTCAGTTTAGGAACCAAACTGATAAAAAGCCACAGCCTGTGTGTGTGTGTATGTATGAATATATATGTATGCATACATATGTGTGTATATATATTTATATAAGTGTGTGTGTGTGTGTGTACATCTCATCCATAGGAACTGCTTACAATCCTGGCTATTGAACTGCTGCTGACTGATGGCATGTGGAAAATCATTGCAGTTGTTCAATCTGTAATTTATTTGTTAATGATATACATTTCACAGTGACAAGGAATCAATAATGAATATGTTATGCTTTAACAACATAGAAATTCTTCAGCAAAAGTCCATACTATCTTTCTCCAGCAGTGATCCATATGGTGTACCACTAAATAGAAAGAACTCTGAGTGAACAAACATAAAATACTACAGACATAAGTCTTTATTGCTGTCTTCCTATCAAGATAACCTTTGCTATCTGGTCTATGAAAAGAATATGCAAGACTACTCACTCATAAAGCACTGTTTTTATCATTTGCTTTTATTTTCTCTAAGGCAGACCTGGTTATTTCTTTTCTTCCTTTGCATATGTCTTAAGCAGTTGACATAGCTTTATTAAATAAAGTCAGGTAATAGTTTCTGCTTCCTATATCCTATAAATTATGTTGGTGAAATACGTTACCTGATTTCATGTATGTACAATCTCTTAGTGTGTACAGTCAAGCAAATTCTGGATATGTAAATTATCTTATATTTAATTAGAATTATTTCTGTCCTCTTCATTACACAGTTTGCAATACTGTTCATTGTTTGACCTATAGTATCTTTTGTCCTCAAGCTGCACACCTAGAAGTCACCCATACCCTCATTTTTTCTAAACATGATTCAGCTTGAAGTATTTTTTAAAAATCTAAATCAGTAGTAAATAATTTAAATTGAAGTTTTGGCAGGACCCTACTTAAAAGGCTTTGAAGTATTAAAAGTCTATTAAAAATTGCTACTCTGTCATCTGACCTTTTAGTCTTTATCTAAGACAAAAACCACATTTATTGATGTTTTGATTGATTTTTTTTGTCATAAAAGGAGTAGGTACTTTATCAATAGACTTTATTTTAATCAATACTACCTTGATTATTCCCTATATTAATCCCACTTTTATTTCCTATTGTCTGGAGTGGGAAAATATGAAAAAGGGTTCCCCACATCAAATCCATCTGCATCATCTCAGAGGCTCACTTCAGTAGCTTAAACATTACTAAATACCCCCACTGTTACATTGGAAAGAGTCTTGACTTAAAACTTTTTAAAAACCCTGCCATTTTTGCTCCATTTAAATGTATCCATTTTAATAGCAAAACAAGTAGACAAATTAAAATGCGAACTCATTTTAGAGTAATGACCAAGTATTATAAATATTTGACTGTGTTTAATGTTTCAGCTCCTTTTCCTATGTCATCCTTAATCCTACTCCTGAAAGGATATGGATTTATGTATAGCAGAATTTTCAGTGTTGAGGAAATCTCTGATTTCACATCTGGAGATCTCCTTGGTCCAAAAATCTGCTTTGTAATTAATTTTATTTATGCTGTGCAACTCTGTTTTCCCAGATAATAAAAAGCATATTGGCAAAGAATATAGCATTATTCCTTGAATAAAATGTCAGCAATTAATGCAACAAGATTTTGCACCTTAAGAGTCATCTGACTTCCCTGTTCAGTGACTTTATATTCCCATTGAGGTATTATACCTGAGAGATCTAGAGTTTAGACAAGAGAATAGCAATAGAGAAGTTCTAAATGTAATGTTGATTTTCAACTGTTTGTTACCATTTCCTCCATAAAGGACTCTTTTAATTACCTTTCTGTTCACTAAGGCCACTTGTAGGAGTAAACTTCACTAATGGTGATGAGATTTAAACATGAAGAAAAAAAGCTGGATAACTATTAAGTTGTTAAACTTGCTGCCACAATACTATATTGTTAAAAACTATTACAGGGATGATGGGAGTCTGGGATAAGCTTAGCTATGAAAACTTTGTTCCATTTCACCAATTAGACTTAAAAGGAGACCTGCTGATATATATATATATATATATATATGCAAATATATATTTTTCCTTTTTTTTTTTTTTCAAAACGGAACATTTTAGGAAAAAATATGAAGTAGTTGTCTCTGACATTTGTATTGGCAGGTTGCCAAGACATGTCTGGGGAATCGTAATGATTCAACATCTCATTTGAAGGCAGCAGAAAGAGAGACAAGCTTTCAGGTATTCTCTTTCAGAGTAGTTGTTGGGTTTTTACTAAAAGGGCTTGTGATATGCAATTACTTGAAGTATACTTACACATTCTTCACCAAGTTTTGTCTCAAAAGAGAAGACTACTTAGTTCAGACTTTGACTGCATCTTATTGCAGTTCATCTGTTCAAAATGTTTGCTGGCTGGTAACAATTTGCAAATTATTAAATATTTGAAGGATTAGTATGACTTAATGATTTAATTTGATAGTGTGATGTCTATAGCCCTGGAAGCAGGAGCAGAGAGAGATTTCCAAAATAATTATATATATATATGATTATTATGACATATATATATATATCACATGCAGTTGTATGCAGCTGTGTGCAGCACCAGACTTGTATGGTTTTGCACTGTGAAGGTTGTTAAATATGCTTCCTTTAACAGAGATCAGGACCCTTTTTTAGGGACAGTTGGCAAATACATTCTGCTGCAATAATTTTTGAGTACATCGATTTGATTCAAATATAGATCTATGTGCACTACTGCCATGGAATTTTAACATACTTGTTAAATTTTGGTTATGTATGTATGTATGTATTCCATACACCATGTTTACACTGATAATGTTTTCACCTCTACAGAAGTTGCACAGCCCTCCATGGACTAAACCGGAAGATAAAAGATCACCTGAAAAAAATGAGAAAAAATATGAAGAATCATTTAATACACAAAAAAAACCCCTCTAAATGCTACTAATCTACATTGAAAAATGCCAATCACTTCCATTCGCATGTTCTGTTAGCACAAAGGCATGAAATGTCCCAGGTTTCTAAAGCATGCATTTTTCACTATTTTACGAATGTCTGTAAATTAGTCTAGAACAGACCAATTAGTACCTTACAGCAATAATCCAAAATGGATGTTTGAAGAAATGCTTTGTAATGCAGTCCAATTTTTGAACTCTTGTTCTACTTTATCAGTAATTGTATACTATAAATTACCTTCTTTGTAAACAGTCATTCTCAAGTATTTTCTCAGTCTGTTTTATTTCATGTAATTTCGTGGCAGATTAGGTTCTAAGATTAAGGGGCAGTCATTGGGGGAGGGGGGGAATATCTGTGTAACCACATCTGAAGTACAATCCTTAAGTGCAACTGTAAAGAGAACTGTGCATGGGGGTCCCTGTATACTTTTCAGTAATTTTATTCAAAATCTAGTTATTTGCACAATAAAATATGTTTATTTTGTTCTTTTTTTTTTTTCCTCACTGCTATTTTAACTATCCCATTTTTGAACACTGAAAAGCTGACAGAACTGGAGTTTAAGGGATGGCAATAGGGAGAATCATTACTCTGGGGATTCAAGCAAAAAAAATTTGCAGGTGCTACTGAACTACAGTTTCATAGCCTGGATGGCAGCCATGGGAGGCAGTTTCATCCTTTACATTTGTGCTGATCTCAACAGGATAAAGTTTACTTTAAAGGGTAAAGACCTATATTGTCCACTACAGCTGGCTGTTGATCACTCCATCAGGGAGAACCATATTGATTGGACAAAGATCTGTCATTCATGGATTCTTTCATGGACTCTTAGTCACATATTCTATGACAAGAAAGCAGAAAGAAAGGGAGGAGAAGGAAGAGAAAAATGTTGTATATGTTTGCGTGTATGTCATTATTGTCTAATTTAAGAATTCGTATGCCATATCTTGTTGAGATGCAAATCTTTCAAGAACAGTAGGAACAGTAAATTGCCTAATGCAATGCTATGCAAGAAGTGTTATAAGCAGTTGTAACTTGTAAACTTCCACCTTTGTCTTAATGCACAAAGCAGCACAATTTTTACTAGATTTAAAGTAGTTGTAATAATTTACTTTTTCTTGCTTTGTGTCAGTTTTAAAGTAAATAGACAACATTTTTATTTGACTTAGTGGTGCTCTGTCTTCAGTTTTAGCATTTAAGATTTTTACCTCTCCTTCAACAGTCTCCTCTAATATCTGCCTTTTCCTTGCTGGTATGAATAATCTTTTACCCTGGCACTTTGTATATACTCCTCTACTGAAAGGCAGATAGTTGCAGAATGGTAGGTTTCTCTGCCTTGAGAAAATACAGTTTTATAAAGAAAAAAACTCTAATGAGCTGAACAAATTATGACAAAGTACAGCTTAAGACTATCCATGTTAAGGGTCAAAAGAAGTGAAACTGTGGCCACAAAATAAATCAGAGAAGACATGTGGCTTTTGCATCTGATCCTAAATCTTGCTGAAGACAGTCTGCTGTCTTTCAAAATTTTCAGTGAACTAGATACTTGTGATCTCATCATATCTACAGCTGGCATTAATTTCTAGTGATTCTAAGAGCAACACTTCTTTGCATAAGACACACATTAACTGAAAAGGTCACTGAAACTGTTTCAGCCATCTATCCAGAAAGGATCTCCACTGCACAGTGGTTGAAGCCCTCCAACAGGACAACAGCCTGTGAGCACAATGCTTCCTGTAGCTTTAGAAACAAGCCTTTGTCAATTCCACTGATGATCCCATTCATCAGGCAGCCTGTTGTAGATACCAACCATAAGGTTCCTTTGCTGCCTTGGTCACTGATTCTTACCTACAAGCTTCAAATTCTTCAAAGACAGCTCCTCACTCTACTTCTTGATGTGAGAGGGCAAACCCTCCATCTCTCCTTCCTCCTTTCTGAACTGTAGCTATCTGTAGGCTGCAGCTTTCAGTAGTGATGCTCCAGTCATGGGATTCATCCCACCAAGTTCCAGTAATGCAACAAGGTCATAACTTTCTAGTAGCACAAAGGCTTCCAGCTCCTCCTGTTTGTTGCCCGTGCTACATGTGTTGATGTAAAGACACCTCAGCTTGCCTGTCAGCCGTGTCACCTTCCCAGTGGAGCACCCCTTTTCTTCCTTTGACAATTTTCTGGAGTTTTCCCTATCAGCTTTTACTACCTTAGGAGTCCCCAGCTTGTCGCCATAAGACTGTAAGTGGATTCCAGTGTGGCTCCCTTCAAAGTCATGGGGGTGGATTATCAATTTTACCCCCAATACTTGCTTGCACCCCCAGCTACCTTCCATCAAGATTTTAACACCTTTCCCCTTCAAAGCTATTTTAAAGCCCTCTCAATCAGCCCTGGTAACTCAAGGGCTAGAATGCTTTTTCTCCTTTTAAACAGGTGAACATCTGTCTCCATCGGGTCCAATGCTATATAAATCACTCCATGACTAAAAAAAAAGCAAATTCTACCAATGCCACCAGTCTCTAAGCCACGCATTGATCATGCGGATTCTCCTGTTCCTTTTTAGATTCTTCCTTGCTACTAAAGGACTTGAGGAAAACACCCCCTGTGCTCCTGTCCCTGCAACCAGTTGCCCCAGTGCTCTGAAGTTCTTTTGATTGTGCTAGGACTTCCCTCATCAACCTTGTCGCTGTCAACCTGGACAACATGAAGTAGGCAATAATCAGAGGGCTGAATCATTCTGGGGAGTTTCCTGGTAACACCCCGTAACTGTGGGAATTGTAAGTACTGAGGGCTCTCAGGACTTTGTGCATACAGGCTCAGAGATAGAGATGGATACAGTGTTTGCCCTAAGACCTTGGAGAAGGCTTGGAGAATTAGAATGTTGAAAGTAAAGCAGACATCAAACAAGAATATAAGTTTGTAGTTTTAGTAGAAATATGTTTTAAGCAGAGGTATGCATAATGTAAGCAAAGCAATATGTTAAGTGGGGAAAATGAAAGTTTAGCTATAAAGCCTGTTATAAAGTTAGTTAGAAGCTTGAGATGTAGGTTTGTGAAATGTTATATGACTGGTTAAAAACTACGCATTGCAGCAAAGCCACGGAAAGCAGAGCAATTAATGGTTGGTGTAAAAAGATGTTACCAAGTTCCATAGAAGTATGTGATTGGCTAAAAAAACTAACATAAGGCATTGTAACTAAGAATTAGATGTATTCTGATATTATGGCATCAAATGTAACATCTTTAATGTCTCACCCTTCTATGAGACTGACGCCATGAGGCAATAAATCATCTTTTAAAAAGTCTCCCAGTTGCCTCCTCTCTCGTAATTTTGATCTCCCAGCACTTACCCACACCCAAGGGTAGACTTCCCTGTGGGATGTTTATGTGGCCCCCAGTTCCCATCCAAAGGGAGTAGCCCAACACAACTTCCTTCCTTCCTTCCTTCCTTCCTTCCTTCCTTCCTTCCTTCCTTCCTTCCTTCCTTCCTTCCTTCCTTCCTTCCTTCCTTCCTTCCTTCCTTCCTTCCTTCCTTCCTTCCTTCCTTCCTTCCCTTTCCTCTCTTTCTTTCTTTCTTTCTTTATTTCTCTCTTTCTTTCTTTCTTTCTCTCTTTCTTTCTCTCTTTCTCTCTTTCTCTCTCTCTTTCTCTCTCTCTTTCTCTCTCTCTTTCTCTCTCTCTTTCTCTCTCTCTTTCTCTCTTTCTTTCTCTCTTTCTTTCTCTCCACTTGAAGTTCTGATCCATCTAGCTGACTGGCCTGTTCCAAATAAACCCCGACAGACCTTCTTCTCCAACATCATCTGCCTGACCCTCATGTTCAGAGCTTCATACCTGCTGTGGAAAGGTACTTGGGAAAGTAAGAGAGGCTAGGAGGGGATTCTTCTATGTCCATGAGCAGGGACCTTTATTCCCTTCTTGTTATAGGTCCCCTCCTTCTGCCCAATGGCAGGACAATTAGGGCTCCCACAACTCGTGCTGATCTTCCATCCACTGCATTTCTCTCAGAGGGGAAGAGTGTGACCCCAGTGACCAGCTTATTTCACTTTCTCACTCCTTGATACTCCTCAGCCTGATTAAATCGGGATTTTTTAACAAAGACACCTTAAACACACATGTAGAAAAGAAATTTCTCAAAATACATGGAATAGAAGTCACACAAATAAAATAGGTATTTCTAGATATTACTAACTGCTTTGAGATTGTTCCAGAAATTCATCCATTTCTGAAATTTCCCTTTAAGAAGTCAAATTTTAACATTTTGTCCAACAAGAAATAGCACTAATAGTTCACATGCTTCTGTAATATCTTTTAATATGAAGGTTTGACTTAAAAAAATGAAAATATACTATCTGTCCCGGGTAACCTAGGTGACCCCAAAAAATCATGTATTTCATATCTTCTCTGTGCCTATCCATGCAGTTTGCTTACTGTATCTGTAAGAACCTGCAGCTGGGAAGCAAAACCAACGTGTTTTGCCCTGGGTTCACATAAGGAAGCCAAGGGTGGTGGCATATCTTTAAAAACAGGGTACAGAGAGGTACTCATTCTCTCCAGGCTCCCATAGCGGCTGCCTTGGGCAGGTCTCCATATTGCACCCCAAGGAGCTGCACTTCTCAATCCAAAACTCCTTCAGAGTGGATTTTACAACACTTTAAATGTTTGTTTTCTTTTTTTTCTGCCACCTGTCATCTCCTGTGAGACAGTGTCAGGAAGGAGGGGGGTTTTTGGTCTCAGTGGGCTCTGGAGAAATTCAGAATACCTTTTACTCCTGCTTCCTCCTGCTTTGCTGAGGAGGGATCAGACCTGTGATTTTCCAAGGAGGAGGTGGATCCACTTTTCATGGGCTTTCCAGCCACTGCCCACAGTCCCAACTGTGTCACACTGAGGAGATGCTGGACCCTGCAACTGCCAGGAAGTTTCTTCTAGCATTTTTGACAGCATCAGAGGCTTTTGGACAAAAAAAGTTTTTTCCAGGTTATGTTTTGTCCCTGTTCCCACTGGTTGTTGTCTGGGGGGAGGGAGTGTTCTGGAACCACAGAGGCTCAGTTGCTGTGCTGTTTTCTGTTGTTTTCTCTCACACGTGTGGTCCGGTCCAGAGAAGGTGGCTCCTTCACTGTCGTTTCTCCATATGGGCTTCTATGGCACAGGCTAGGTAACCAGTTTTGGGGTCTCTTGCCCTGTAAATTGTCTAAAGCCACTGTCTCCTACCATATTGATATATTCACATCATAAAGTAGTGTATTATATCATTTCTCCTGAAATCCTTACAGAAGTGAGACAGCTTTCCCAAAGCCACAAGGTCAGACACAGAACTTAGTGTATCATAGGTTTAATGTTCCAAGAGTCAGTG
Source organism: Cinclus cinclus (assembly GCF_963662255.1). NCBI lineage: Eukaryota > Metazoa > Chordata > Aves > Passeriformes > Cinclidae > Cinclus > Cinclus cinclus. The sequence continues at coordinate 5,822,490 of NC_085051.1, read as the reverse complement.
AGAGCCTCCTCCCATTCATATTAATAGTGAGATGGATGTCAGATTTGTCTTTACAAACAAGCTGTGAATCTGCTGGTAGATAAGACTAGCACTGAGAGATAAAAGAAACAATGGGATGCATCAACTCAGAGAAAGAAACACTAACCAAGGGAGTTCCCTTAAAGTGAAGGTAGTCTCAACCTCCCATAACCAAGATGCAGGGTATTACAAAAGGGAGGATGATTTGTCAGATGCCCTCGAGGGAACCTCCAATATGTATGCCCAGGAAGGAAATAATAACCAGTGCTAGAGGGGCCCTGCCTCTAGCCAGGGAGAGGCACGGGAAAACCGGGTCTTTTGGACGGTGTGGATCCGATGGCCTGGCACATCAGAGCCACAAAAACATAGGGCATTAGTTGACACTGGTTCACAGGTCACCCTAATACCATCAGAACATGTGGGGGAAGAGCCTGTTTCTATTGCTGGGTGACAGGGGGATCACAGGAATTGACTTTGCTGGAGGCTGAGGTGAGCCTGACTGGGAAGGAGTGGCAGAAGCATCCAATTGTGACTGGCCCAGAGGCACCGTGTATTCTAGGCATAGACTTCCTGAGGAATGGCTATTACAAAGACCCAAAGGGACTCAGGTGGGCTTTTGGAATAGCTGCTGTAGAGGCAGAAAACATTAAGCAATTGAACACCTTGCTTGGACTGTCAGAGAACCCATCTGTAGTGGGACTCCTGAAGGTGAAAGAGCAGCAAGTGCCAATTGCCACCTCGACAGTGCACCACCGGCAGTACAGGACAAATCGAGATGCCGTGATCCCCATCCACAAGATGATCCGTGAGCTGGAGGGCCAAGGGGTGGTCAGCAAAACCCACTCACCCTTCAACAGCCCCATCTGGCCTGTGCGCAAGTCTGACAGAGAATGGAGATTGACTGTGGACTATTGTGCATTGAATGAAGTGACTCCACCGCTGAGCGCTGCCATGCCGGACATGCTGGAACTCCAGTACGAGCTGGAGTCCAAGGCAGCAAAGTGGTACGCCACCATTGACATTGCCAATGCATTTTTCTCCATTCCTCTGGCAGCAGAGTGCAGGCCTCAGTTTGCTTTCACCTGGAGGGGCGCGCAGTACACCTGGAACCGACTGCCCCAGGGGTGGAAACACAGCCCCACCATCTGCCATGGACTGATCCAGGCTGCACTGGAAAAGGGTGAAGCTCCAGAACATCTGCAATACATTGATGACATCATTGTGTGGGGGAACACGGCAATGGAGGTATTTGAGAAAGGAGATCATCCAGATTCTGCTGGGAGCTGGTTTCGCCATCAAGAGGAGCAAAGTCAGAGGTCCTGCCCGAGAGTAAAGTGGCAAGACGGGCGGCGCCAAATCCCCACTGAGGTCATCAATAAGATCACTGCGATGTCTCCACCAACCAACAAGAAGGAAACACAAGCTCTCCTAGGTGCTTTTGGAGAATGCACATTCCTGAGTACAGCCAGATTGTCAGCCCTCTCTACCTGGTCATCCGGAAGAAGAACAATTTCTACTGGGGCCCTGACCAGTAGCAAGCCTTTGCCCAGATCAAGCAGGAGACTGGTCCTGTCCTGACAGGGCCAAGGGCTACCGCATGAGCGGAGATGAAGAATGTGCTTTACTCTGCAGCTGGGAACAAGGGCTTGTCCTGGAGCCTTTGGCAGAAGGTACCTGGTGAGACTCGATGCCGACCTCTGGGATTCTGGAAGTTACAGAGGGTCTGAAGCCAACTACACCCCAACAGAGAAGGAGATCTTGGCTTCTTGGCTGCCTATGAAGGAGTTCAAGCTGCCTCAGAGGTGATTGGCACAGAAGCACAGCTCCTCCTGGCACCCCGACTACCAGTGCTGGGGTGGATGTTTAAAGGGAAGGTCCCCTCTACCCACCACGCCACCGATGCCACATGGAGCAAGTGGATCGCCCTCATCACACAGCACGCCCGTATAGGAAACCCAAATCGCCCTGGGATTTTGGAAATAATTACAAACTGGCCAGAAGGTGAAAATTTTGGTCTTGCCGATGAAGAGGAGCAAGAACAAGTGACCCGGGCTGATGAAGCCCCGCCATACAACCAACTGCCAGCAGATGAAACTCGCTACGCTCTTTTCACTGACGGTTCCTGTCGCATCGTGGGGATGAACCGGAAGTGGAAAGCAGCCGTATGGAGCCCCACACGACAGGTTGCACAAGCTACTGAAGGAGAAGGTGGATCAAGTCAACTTGCTGAACTCAAAGCCGTTCAGCTGGCCCTGGACATTGCTGAAAGAGAGAAGTGGCCAAAGCTTTACCTTTACACTGATTCATGGATGGTAAACAATGCGCTGTGGGGTTGGCTGGAAAGATGGAAAAAAGCTAACTGGCAAAGTAGGGGAAAACCAATCTGGGCTGCTGATGAGTGGAAAGACATTGCCAGTCGGGTAGAGAAGCTACCCGTAAAGATCTGTCATGTAGATGCCCATGTCCCCAAGAGTCGGGCTAATGAGGAGCACCAACACAATGAGCAAGTAGATCAGGCTGCAAGGATAGAGGTGTCACAGATAGACTTAGACTGGCAACACAAGGGAGAGTTGTTCCTGGCTCGATGGGCCCACGATGCCTCAGGTCACCAAGGCAGAGATGCTACCTATAAGTGGGCACGAGACCGAGGGGTGGATCTCACCATGGACAGTATTTCCCAGGTTATCCATGACTGTGAGACGTGTGCTGCCATCAAGCAAGCCAAGCGAGTGAAGCCCCTCTGGTATGGGGGGCGGTGGTCCAAATATAAGTATGGGGAGGCCTGGCAGATTGACTACATCACACTGCCTCAGACACGCCAAGGCAAGCGCTACGTGCTGACCATGGTGGAAGCCACGACTGGATGGTTGGAGACCTACCCTGTGCCTCATGCCACTGCCCGCAACACCATCCTGGGCCTGGAAAAACAAGTCCTTTGGAGACATGGTACCCCTGAGAGAATTGAGTCAGGCAATGGGACTCATTTCAAGAACAGCCTCATAAGCACCTGGGCCAGAGAACACGGCATCGAGTGGGTGTACCACATTCCTTATCACGCACCAGCGGCTGGGAAAGTGGAATGGTGCAATGGGCTGCTTAAAACCACCTTGAAGGCACTGGGTGGGGGGACTTTCAAAAACTGGGAGATTAATCTACCAAAGGCCACATGGTTAGTGAACACCCGAGGTTCCACTAATCGAGCAGGCCCTGCCCAGTCTGAGCCCTTGAGAACACCAGATGGGGACAAGGTTCCAGTGGTGCATATGAGAGGTATGCTAGGAAAAACTGTTTGGGTGAACCCTGCCCCCAGCAAAGACAATCCAATTCGGGGGGTGGTTTTTGCTCAATGACTAGGTTGTACCTGGTGGATCATGCAAAGGGATGGAAAGACCTGATGCATACCCCAAGGAGACCTTATTTTAGGGTGAACTACCTATGATACTGTGCCTGTATCTGTAACTGTATGGATGTCTATAATTTGAAGATTTTAATCTGATGTAGCATGATGGTATGGAAAAATTCGGGGTGGATAATGTTGAGGGTTAGTTCTTTCCCTTTTCCCTCTGTGGAATTTTCCCCATTGTCATGCTAAGATACCTGTTGACTGGGCCCTGGTGACAAGGGGGAGGGGAGGGAAGAGGGAAACCCCTCGATATCCAAACATCCAGAAGAGGAAGCGGAAGGCTCTGGCTCTCCCCATTTCCCCCTTGGAGTTGGGACGAGAAGGACGATCGGTGCCTCAGCCCCATCCCTGCCATCCCAGCGTCGGGAGCCATCCTCACTGCTGTCAGACCCTGCCCTGCCGCCTTCTCGCTGGAACCTGCCACCATCCAGCACTCTGCTGAGCACTGGGACCCACACCGTGAGCGGAGGGCTCTCTCTCCATCTCTCTCTCCCCCTGGGACAGCTCTGCCATCACCCCCAGCCCTCCTGCAGCTCTGCGGGACCTGCCCGCCCCCAGCACCGGGAACTGCAGCTCAGGGAAAAGGTGCCTGCAGCCAGAAAGGGACTGGCACTGAGTTACTGTTCTGTTTGTGGGTAATTTCATAGCTGCTGTTGTTCTTGTTTGTCTTGTTAGATATACTAGTAAATAACTGTTATTCCTATCCCCATATCTGTGCCTGAGAGCTCCCTTAATTTCAGAATCATAATAATCTGTAGGAAGGAAGGATCACATTTTTCAGTTCAAAGGGAGGCTTCTGCTTTCCTTAGCAAACACCTGTCTTTCAAACTAGGACAATAATACTTAGTGAAAAAAGTAAATTTAAAAAAATATTGTGAAATCGAAGAGATGAAATTTAACACATTATGAATATGTCTTCTACAATTCTTTGATTGGGAATAGTTTAACAAAATCTGAGAAAACTATGAATTACTGCCCCTTTTTATGACTTTATAATATGTTGAGTGGTCTAAATTATCAAGGATAGTCTAAAGTATAGAGTAGCTAATGGGTTTTGTGAGATTTGAGTTCATTATGTGGTTCAGCCCCAGATTTCAATATAGCATATTCTGTTTAAAATTAGTGCATTTCTATCTCAGAGTGTTGGAGGACTGAAGAGTGCAGAGTTATTCTCTTGACAAGCACTAAAAATATCTAGTTTAACATCCAACTCCATGTTGTCTCTCCAAAGGCACATTTTGATTTAAATGGAATTAGTAGTGTGCATGAAGTTAAGCATGTCCATAAATGTCTGCAAGGCTTTAGTTATTCAGTGCACTTATTATCTCAATTTGTTGTTTCATGGAATTATTCCAAGTATCTCATCTAATCAGATTCTCCTGGAGGCACAACACATGCCCACAATAGTATGAGCTATATATATCTCCCTCTATATTTATGGAAGATCAATGGAACATTTTTATTGCCAGCGAATGTGTGTATCTGTGAATTACCCTGCAGGAATTAAAATCCCTCAATGAGATCATGGTGTGAATTCCCATGGGTATAAAGCTGAGGTAGAAGTGTCATTTTTTAGATAAAAACACTAGAATTCATGGCGATATATAAACAAATGTATAGCAATGTACTATAAGCAATATAAAATAGGCACAAATATGCAATTAAAGACTGGTTTAATCAAATTTAAAAATAAACTTGACACTAGTGCTTGTATACTAGTCACAGATATGATCCACAGATATAGAAAAACACTACCATTATGCTGAATGAAAATCAGCCACGTGCTCTTCATTGAAGATATCTTGCCCTGTAGTAAAACATGTTTGTTTCAGGTACTTCTGAATGACTAACCTTTGGTATTTAGCTTGGCAAACAGCTCAAATAATTCTGTTCTCAGTAATGCTATTGTAAGTCTGTTGAAATACTTTATGTTATTGAAAGGGGAGTAGAATGGGATGAAAGATTATGGCCTATTTCTGCTGACTTTGCTTTCATCTACAAAAGCAGTCAGAGGATTCAGTGAAAGAATGTATGCAGTATTACCCCAAATGTGTAAACACAGCACAATGGGACTCTTTAGAACTTGAAAATACTCTATAGTACTTCTCACCTATCACCTGATTTGAATTTGTTTTCAGGTAACAGAACTAAAAAAGTAAATTTTTCCCTAGAGCTGGCTGTAAAGTGCCAATGTTAATTTTCCTGTGTATCATTATCTGCTGAAGGAATTAAGTATGAATCATTTGGAAAGGAGCTGGCTGACATTCCAAATCCTTTAATAAACCTATTTTTTTCAAGATATACAATTCTTTCTTGGCCTTGCTATTCAATGTATTTTCCCAGCAGCTAAAAAAATGGTGCTGCAACGATAATCACTGAATATTTTTTGTCTTGATGACATATGTCATATGACATATGCCTTTATCATATGTCAGTTTTCAGTTAAACCAGATAGGGTCAAAATAGTTCAGATGAAAGAACTCAAGTACTAAGATGCTCAAACAACAGAGAACACCAATGAATGAAATTTCAGATGAACTTAATATTTCTGAAATGTGAGGTGGAATATTACTGATGATGAAAACTAATGTCAATTCTGTTGAATTTTAACATTTTATTATTTATATAATATGTGTATCATCTACACTGATAAGATAATGTAGATAATGTTGTTTTAATAGCCTTTAATGAGATTTCAATTTCTCAGCTGAAAATCAGATTTACTTCCAGATATTCTCAGGTGAAATTAAAGAACGTTTTTAAAGCATTCAGGGAAAATATCCCACTTCAAACAAAATTTTCATTTACTTCTTTACCTCTTATGTGTTTATTTGAACATATTCCTGCTTGTCAACAAGCACAGAAAAGTCTTGAAGTTGCAGAAGAGTTACAGGCAACAAAGCTATAAAAAATGACCAGGCATTATGTTTCTTTAGCTAAAATACAACTGTGTTTCTTCTCTGCATGCATTCCTAGAGGGGCTGGGAAAGCTTAGCTGTTATTTGTTGTTTGAATTTGCAATATGCAGAAGTTTTTCAGCTGTACTGGAGGAGGACAACGGAGTCTGTGGGATTAACACTTTAACATTGTGCATTTTGATATCTTGTTTTACTTCCCAAAATCCAATTCAGTATCACTGAAAGCATAATTAGTTGCCCATGTCAATTAAGTGTCAACACCTATTTATTTCTTGTGCTTTCCTTTACCTTTTCATTCCTGTAGGGGTGCACAAGAAACTGGAAAAAAAAGTTAAAATTTTTGTGTCCCAAATTATTCTGCAATCCAAATAAATCCCAGTCAATAACATTGCTCTCTAGGATTTCATGCCTACTCCACTAAAAACATAGTATTGAATTTGTAAATTGGTATTATGCCAGTGGGAAAAAGGAAAAGGTGTCCCAAATGTTGGATCTAATTCCCAATGTATAGTAAAATAATAACACTCTGAATTAGGGTTAAGCAGTTTTTTCTTTTACTGATTTTTTGGTAACACCCTTACTGAGACTCCAGAACCACAAGCTGCTCACTCGCTTCCCTTTCCCCACAACCTTCCATGCATAGGTGGCCAAAGAGAAGAATTCAAAAGGGAAGGATCACATGTTGAGATAAGAACAATTTACAAACAGAAATGAGGTAAGAAAACAAAGAATAACAGCAACAATATTAAAAAATAAGCATGCAAAAAAAAAAAAAAAGTGAGTGAGCACTAGTTAAAATGGAAACAGGACATGTGGAGTAGCAGCCACTAGTTAATAAAACTTGAATTTGGCTTCATTAACTATTTGAATAGGAAGGTAACTTCATCACACTGGTAGGGCAAGCACATGTGCATGTTCCTGGATTATAAATTAATTGCATTATCAATACATGTTCATACTTTTCCAGCTATGCTTACCAAATCTGCAAAGAACAAGAGTAAAAATCAGACTCATGCTGTTTCAGTTTTCTGGGATCTGAGCATTTGGGGTTTCCCTGCAGGCAGGAATTCCAGGCATAGGGATGAAAAAAGTCCATCTATGAGCAAACAGACACCATAATATCACCTGAATGTGAGCAGGTAATAAAAAGCACCTTAACTTTTGTTGCAAAAAACACAAATGTAGTTGTGTTTGGGATGGAAGACACTGTGATTGAGCTACATTGCTCTTAAAAGCACAATTTTTAATGTGTCTGAAACTAATCTTATGAAGACTGCTTAAGACCTGTTAGCAGGAGATGTGTGCTGCTAACCATTGCAAAATGTTTTAAATTCTTGTGGCTTCACTCATACAAGGGATTTTTGTAGACCCATAGAACCTGTGCTGATTTTGGGGGGACAAAGATTGTGCCTAGGCTATCTAAGCACTCACATTTTATGAGCAAGAGTTCCTGCCTGCAATGTACTTTGCAGAAGCAGGTACAAAAATACTGGAGGATATTCTGCTTTTACCCAGAAGTGCATGAACAGGTACATGAGCTTGCCTAAATGTATACACAGATGTGTAAGTTAAACTGGAGCCTTGCTCTCTGTCTGTACTTTCCTCCTAGTGTTTTTTTCTCTGTGCATGTCATCACTGTGGCAGTGATGCATTTTCAAACTGTAGAGGAGTTTATTAGTAGTGCAAATTTCTCCTCACCCTTGCAAATCTTTTCAGTCACTGTCAGCAGAGGGTTTTGATATACAGTTGAAAATTTCACTGGTTTTTATTAGAAACACAACTGGAGTAATTAGCAATTTTTATTGCTACAGAAACAATAGCTGCATATATATATATATATATATATATATATATATATATATATATATATATATATATATTACACTCAACTATTTAAAAAATTTACTGCAAAAAGTCTATCTTACTGAAGTGGTGAGTGAACATACTGAATTGATGACAGTATTTTCATGCACCATTTGGATTTTGCTGCCCAAATATTCATTCAGATTTGTAGAAAAATAAAAAGGAAAACCTACTGGAATAGTAGTGGAGTTTCTCTGATAGGGAAAGTGCCCAAAACCAAAACGACTGTTACTGAATTCCTGGTTCTGTCTGTTATTAATTCCATAGTTATTGTTGTTTTCTTTGTCTTGTTATACATACGAGTAAAGAACTGTTATTCCTATCCCAATATCTTTGCCCAAAAAGCCCCTAATTTCAAAATTATACTAATTCAGAAGAAAGAATTAGTATGTAATAGGCTAAGCACACAAAGGAAAAAAGCACAAATAAAAATCTGGATTATATTCCTTCCACACAGGATTAATAATTGCTGTCTCTATCTACTCCAGGGTCACCATCATTCCTGCTTTTATAAGCACATGGTGCTGCAGGGTTCTAATTTCTAAGTGATCTGAGTGATGTCTGAAGCACTATTATAATATTAATTTAGCTTTATTTTGATGGAATAAACCTAAGTAAGAGGAAAGGCATATTAATTGTTTTATTATAGAATATATGCAATTAATTGGATTAAATAATTGATAATTTTATTAAGAATAAATTTGTCAAGAAGTATCTGTATATTTCTAAGAATGCATTAATAGAAAATAGTAATGAAACAACAGTGAAATCCCTCCACTATCCAAACAACTGTCCACTGTGAGTTTTTTCCTTCAGTCAGGATGCATTAATGAATTCTCTACTGTTACAGGCTTAGCTCTGATTACACCAAATCTTTGCATAATCTTGTCACTTAGCTTGAATCCAACCCTGATTGAGCATAATGTTAAGTAGAAAAGTAATCTTACACTGAACTAGCAGTACATGCACTAAGCTCTGGTGGTGCATTGCCCTCCCCTGGTCCCCTCCCACCCCTGTGCCTTGGCCACTCTACAATCCCAGGAATCCAGGGATTTCTGAGTTTGACACGTCTGTTTCCCTGGACCTGCCCTAAAACTCCTGCAGGGCTGAGTCAGGGTCAGCCTTGTCCATATCAGGACTTTCCACTCAAAGCAAGGAGCAGCCCCAGAGGTGTTTGGTGGTCCCCAGTGCCCCTGGGCCATTGCATTACTGCCTGAATGAACCTGGAGACGCACGGGTGCAGCTTGCAGCACCGTGAGCAGAGGTCTGGAGTGAAGCCCTTTGACACCCCTGGGGCTCCTGTGCCCCTCTGAGTGATGCACTGCCCAGAGCTCACTTGTAAGTGTTCGATGAGTCAATCATTATGTGGCACTAAATCCTTTAAACACAATCTGTTGATCAGGTCTGAGGCAAGTTTGGCACGGGGACCCAGTCTGAACCTCATGACTCAAAGGGATGGTTCCTCTTACCTTTGCACTTCCATTTTTCTGTATCCCTGGTCTCCGTGTGAGTTATTTTGCATTGATTGTATAATCAATTTTCTTTTGTAGGCTTTATCTATGGTAAGTAGTACAATAAACATTTCCATTGAACTCTGTTAGTCTGAGCTTTCACAAATTTACATCCAACCTCCATTTGCCAATACCTTCGATGGTTGCTCTTTAAACTGCCTAAACCACTAATTCACAACACCATTGCACTGGTTCAAAAGTAGCAGCCTAAACTGCACTACTGTGGCAATCCTTCGCATTATTTTGGTAAACCTTCACATTAGGCAGGGCATCAAATCTGTGGGATATATCTGGAGGCCTTGAAAGAACCCGAGGATATTAGCCTTTTCAGTATAAATATAGAAACTGGTTTTTTTCAAGGAAATGTTTTGGTACATTCTGTTGAACATTATCATACATTACATAAAGCAAAACTCTAAGTCAATAAAAGTGCTTACTGCAAAATTAGTTTTCTACATCTTCTGATTACTGTAGATTCCATTTTCCTTTAAGAGACCACTAACAGTTTTCACAATGATTATTCCCACACTTGTCCATCTATTTTTTTCCTTGAAAGTAAATATTTTAGAAGCTGGAAAATGTTAAGCATGTAAAAAAGGAAGAGTGAAAAATCTATAAACATTAATTCCTTTCCTAGTAATTAGTGTTGTATTTTCTTATTTTTAGGATAATATATGCTCTTAGACATTGATTTTAGTCACTCCAATAGGAATGACTAATCTAACTAGAAAATAAGGAAGCATCTTCAAAGAGAAGAGAAATGTATTAATAATGAAAATGACAAAATGGGGGTGTAAATTAAGGTGAATGACATATAATTTAAAAACCCTTACAGATGGTGCAGTGGTTCCCAAGAACAACTTCCCAGAACAACAGAACCAGGTAGGTTTGTGACAGACCAGGAGCCTTTGGTATGATATTGTAGCCTAGAGGGTCTTTTTTAGTTTTGTTTTGCCTAGGACGTATTAGAGCTTTCCCTTGAAAATGTATACAGGACTTTGAGGTACATCAAATAGAATTTAAGCAGTTCAGTGCCATGAGGCTGTACTCACCTGTAGAGACCTTTAAGGGCTTTGTAGTGGTCAGTGGTAGGAACATCCACTGTAAGGTCCTTGGTAGGAGCACCAGGTAATCTGAGCTTTTATAACTGCAAGTTGGAACCCGGAATCTGTCTCTAGGATTTGTTAAATTATGTTGTAACTGAAACTAGTTTCCATGTTTCAAAATTATTAGTGATAATAAAAAGTATTATCTCAGACCATACAGTTTGTCAGCTAAGACAGAAAAACCAGAAAAGCCCAAACACAATGAGTAGGGCTTTAGCAGCATGCTGCTAGCTCTTAGTTAGGAACATGGTGCTGTGAGATTTGTCCATTGGGTTTAGGTGCACAGGATGTTCTAGAAAATCCAAGGAGAGAGACAAGAGCACGCTGCCTAAAGCAAGGGGCATGTAATCTGTGATTGCAAAATGTAGTTTTCTCTAATTTTATGTAGCTAGGCTGTTCCAGCTCCCAGCCTTTCTTCAGGAGAGGGGCTTCAGGCCCTTAATCAGCACTGTGGCCCTTGGCTGGGTTTTCTCTGTATCTGCACATCTCTCATAGCTGTGGAGACCGCACCTGGACACAGCAGCCCACCGGCCTCACAAGGGCTGGGGAGAGCAGAAGAATCCCCTCATCTTTGTTGCCGTGGCTGCCCTTGTTGGCAGCAGTCCTGATGCAGCCCAGGACACCATCAACCCGCCGTGCTGCAGAGGCACATCGGTGGCTCACCTGGCTGTCCCCCCACGTCCTTTCCCAGGAGGACCAGCATTCCAGCGTGTGCTGGTTCCCGGCGTTAGGGCTGTCCAGCTGCAGGACCCCACACTTCTCTTTGCTGACCTCGGGGACGTTCCTGCCAGGCCGTTCCTCCGCGTGTTCGAGGTGCTGCTGGATGGCAGCGTGACCTTCTGGAATATCAACCACTCTCCCAGGGTCGTGTCACTGCTGAGAGTGCGCTCTGCCCCATCATCCCAACTAGAAGGGTTGGCCTCAGGTTGACCCGGAGGAGTTTAGATAGGATATTAGGAAAAGATAATCCGTTGAAAGGATTTTCATGGGTTGAAACAGGCTGTCCAGGGAACTGGTGCAGCCATGATGCCTGTAGATAATTTAAAACCATGATGTGGCACTTGGGGACATGGTTTAGTGGTGGACTTGGCACAGTTGGACCCAATGATCTCGAGGGTCCTTCCCAACCTAAATGATTCAGTGATTCTATTCCAAATAGGACTGGACCCTAAGGTACACCAGTGGTTACTGGTGTCTAAGTGACTCTAGGCCTGAACTTTCATCCAATTTTCAATCTACCTCACTGCTCATCCAGCATTATGCCTCATACAATATATAGTCCCATAATATAGAAAGAGTTTTTACAGTGAGCACAGCTATCAGCACTGAAAGAATGCCTTGTTCCCTTCTAAGGATTTTGCACGTGTGTATCCAGAAATGCAACAGAGAATCACTGCAGTCCACTGTATTTAGCATTTACACCATTTTTAAAAATCCATGTAAAAGACTTCATGATCCCTCCATCTTTTACATGCTCATGTTTTATATTTTCAATCCTGAAAAGTGCAAATGTGTCACTTGGAGTGGCAAAAAATGCTGTTTAAAGGTGGTTATTTGGGATACTGTAGAGTGAGGAAGAGTTTTTCTGTAACAGCCACATTCAGCTGGGACAGGGTCCCGTTTGAAAGCTGTTGCCCAAAAGCCTGGATGGAAGACACATTTTAAAAACCACTGCTGATACTTCTCTTCCTCTTGTCTCCTCCAAATTTCTGATCAGGAATGCTTTTGGAAATTATATCAGACACTTTGCCTCTCTAACAGCTCTCAGTGTGTTCCTGCAAGTGGGACTAGCAGAGAGAGGAGTGTTCTCTACTGAGTGTCAGCTGCTGTCTGAAATGGGTAATTCCTCTGAGATCATCACATTAACATGATCCAGTACTGCCCCATTTTACCATCCTGTGTCAACTGTGTGCACAAATGAAGTGTGGGAATTTTTATAGCCTTTAAAAATTATTTTAAAACTCATTTTTAGAAGGGTTGCTTTGAATTTTTTCTTTTCTGTGCAATTAATACCTCATCTATGTTCTTTGTATTACTGTCACAACAGGTTCCTAAATATTTTTGTAAAATTATGAACTGTGTTAACTCACTGTAAACTTCTCAAAGAGAAATAAAGTGACTTATAATAGAAATCCTGTATCAAAAGACAAGTGCATTATTGTCAATTATAAATCAGTTCCACAAGAGAAAAAAGGCTTTTTACTTCTCATGTCCAGTCAATAATATAAAATTAAACTACAGTCAACACAGGGACCACTTGTTTTTCCCCATAATAAGCCCTCAACACATGCAACATCCTGTCATTAAGTGATGTCTTTGAGCAGATAAAGTTTAAAATGCATTATATGGGCAATGTATTTTTTTTCATGTTGTAGTTCATTCTTCTCTCTTAGATATCTCTTGGATAATTTTGCAGATTATCTTCTTTTCAAGGCTGAAATTTATAATTTGTAAACAGTTCTTAGTTTTAAGAGACTCCATGCAATCTATGGATTACTGAGAACTTGTTTGTGGAGTAGTTGTAAATGCTTTTACTATAATTTGATGTAGAAAATATGTTCATCTTCTGCCTTCCTCTGGCACTCTTAGGCATAGCAGTGAAAACAGAACTCAAACAGCACTACAGTGGTACTTAACTTCAACCAGCATTTTTATAAGCCAACAGCTGCTTCATGGCATGAATTAAATAGTTGTGTTTAGGAAAAAGTGACTAGAGCCTATATTTTCAGTCTGGAAAAAAAAAAAAAAAAGGTGGGCCTTCTAGGAAAGTGATACATAGTTCTAGAAATACAGTGAGTTTGATATGAGATCTCTTTCTCACTAGAAGGCTCCCACTGTGATTTACTAGACTATGCAAAAAAGAAAGATTTGCAATGTAAGACCATGTAACTGTTAATTCTTTCTATTCTGGCATATAATTTTCACTCTCATTTTTCATTTTCCAAACATGATTTGAGCTTTTTTGTTTTCTTTTATGGTAATGAGTTTCAACCTTTGCTTTCAAAGGGAAAGGAACAAAATCATCACTTACATTTTTCTTGTTTACTGAGGGCCCCTAACCTACAGTTCACACTATTTATGTTGTAGCAAAAAACTCCCAACTGCCAAAAGGATAGCATTTTTGCACTTAGACAAAAATAATGTACTCCTAATTTTATTTTTTTATATAATTCTTAACTATTGTTTACCTACTTATTTCCCCCTGATTTACAATTTGTGTGATATATGTATAATTTTAGAAATAGAAATAGAAATAGAAATAGAAATAGAAATAGAAATAGAAATAGAAATAGAAATAGAAAGGTATTTATAGATATGTACAATTTAAAGAAGAGAAAAGAGACTGGATAGATTACTGAAATAAAAGAAATAATTTTAAACATGATCAGTAACTTTTGTGCCATAAGTTAAATGGCAACTTGATGACCCTGATGAAATTATGTGTGCTGTACCTGTGCCTTCATCCCTCTCCTCCAAAAGCCTGTTCTTCTCAAAGGTGTAAAAGTGCATAATAGAGCCTGCATGGGAATTAGGGAGATTGGGCTGAAGACTGGGCTGTGGTTTTGCACACCCAGCACACAGAGTATTGCTCTGCCTAGGGTGACATCTGCCTTCTTGTACAATGAAATAATGAAATACGTACGTGGCACATCAGACTGGGAAGAATTCAAACTCTTGGCTGTTTTTAGTTTGTGCTGTTTGAAAGCCAGGTGTCTGAAGAGTGACCTCAGAGAACTTAATCACAATTTTGCCACTAGCAGAGTTGGTAAGACCAGAGAGGAAAGGCAGTGTCTAGCACTACACAGGTGGTGTTAGCCACTCTCTTGGACCTGAGTATGGGCTCCAAAATGACACAGGGGGACATCACAGCCATGCTGCAGTTCAGCCTCAGCTCATGAACCCCCCTGCACCTTTCTTCAACTGAACATCAATCCTGCAGCTGAAAGGATGTCCTCGAAACTGGGTGGTGGCTTGGTGCCATTCCGATTTTACCCCAAGTATAAGTTGACATTGAACATTTGGAAATGGAACATTGTGCCAAATCTGGAATAGGAGATGAGTTAGGAAGCGGGCCCAATAATAATTTGAATAGGAACAAAACTAGGATTTCCATGGATGAGATCCTATTTGTGCTGTGGTGCTGAGATCACTGATGTTCTACTGTCCTGTGTTGGGGACAGGTGAAGGGACAGCAGTGTGCTTCCTGGAGGGCCTTGCAGCCTGGAAAGCAAAGGTCTGCAGATTAGTGCTCCCTCAGAAAACTTTGGTTATATGTGTGCTAAGAGGTTCAGGGTACCTGAATCAGTCTGATCAGAAATAACTCTCCCCCCTCTCTCCTCAAGACTGCTCCATCATGTCTGTCCACTTTGATTAACCCACACTATTTATAAATGTAGTCGGGTTTGAAGCACCTCAGCTCCATTCTGATCTGCAGACAGAGTATCACAATTTATCACATTGCCTTTGCTTGCTTTGTTTCACTGCAGCTACTAAACAAATGCTAGTGTCCTGATAATTCTGGCTTGCACAGAGCACACGCAGCTTTGCTCTTTTTGCTGTGCTTTTCAGCTGCTCTCAGAAACATAAAAAGGGAATCTGGTTACTATTGAGATAATGCCTAGGTATTTTGTGTGACTTAAAAGTGAAAACGATTTGGTCTCTTTTATCTCATTTGTTACCAGCCTGATTTAAATGATTTCATATTAGTGGAAATGCAAGAGAAATGACATTAGCTGGAGCTGGTGGCCCCAAGTCCCCAGGATAAGCCAGCATCTTATCTGCTAGCCAGGAGAGCATTTCAACACATTTCACACCCTCACTCTTGTAGTACCTGTTAAAAGTGCATGAATTTGTGGGTTATCATTACCAGATGGTATTCAATGAGAGAAAGGAAGCATTTTTATTCACTCATCCATACAGTATTTTCACTCACTTATTCCCACGAAGAGCAAGCACTATTGGGAAATAACTGTTGCACTATGTATTTTAATACATGACAAGTTCAGGAAAAGCTAACCAAGGCCAGTATATCAGGAAAACAGAACTAAATCCACTGTTTTAATGGTTTCTCATATGTTTTCATCTTGTCTTCCCAAGTGGCAGTGAGTGACCTCACTTAAAGATTTATCCTTTCATTAGAAACAGGAAGATTATTCCAATGCCTTCCTTTGACAGAACTTTTCTTTTAAATAGATGAGAGATATTTTTCCAGAACTGCTGTTTTCTGCTCTGTCCAAGTTTCTGGAGACTTTGAGATTCTGTTCTTTCTCAGATGCTGTTGATTTAAACTCAGAAAATATTCAAATTAGAAGTAGATGTGTAATATAATTATGGTATTCATTAGACACAGGCTTTTTCTAATATCTGAAAATAGGGAAAAAAACAAACAAACAACCAAAAAAAACAAAAAAGGAACAACTGAATATGTTTCTATTTTTTTTCCAGAATTCATAACAGAATTTTTAACCTCAAAAGTGCAAAACTGAGAACATGGCATAAGATGTTCCAAAGTTACATTAGTATTAACAAATGTACCAAAATTTGTGTTTTTGTAGAAAAAGGCAAGAAACATTTTTAAGAAATAAAGACCTCATCAGGTTTCTACATGGCTAAATAAAACTATTTGGAATATAAGGGGACTTCAATATTTCATTTCTGAGACACTGAAGTTACCCTTCATCATTTTCAGCCTATCCATCTCCATCCTAGTACTAAGGAAAATATTTGTTTAGTAATGTTTGACTTCATCTCATCAGCAAGAAAAGACATCTATTTCTTGTGATGAGATATTGCCCACTGATAATTTTATGGTAATGAATCACAACCCTCATATTTCTTCTTTCATGTTGCTTTGCTTTAAGAAACTACAATGTTTATAGTAAATTAATCTAAAAGAAGCATCAAAAATGCATCTTTTCATTTTGAAATGCATAATTTGTGTTACTTCTGTGACAGCTTGAATAGTGCTGTAATTAACAGTCTATAATGCTTTGCATGATAAATCTGCTTTTCAGGTATTCATTATTCAGATGTAAATATTTACTCCACACTCATATGAGCTACACTGATTGGGAGCAGCTATTTATCATTCACCAGTCTAGAGGCAACAAAATCATATTCATGCTTCAGTTACTTCAAAATAGCAAATTTTTAAACATTGTTCACTATTGGCTTTTAAATATGTATTTAATTAGATATAAAATGATACCAAAGAAGGGCTCGAGCTCTACTTTCACTCACAAACTTAAGCTAAGTTTAAAAGCAATTTTATTCTGCACATGGCAAAGTCAAATTAAGATCATATCAATGTTTACACCTGGAATTTCCTTATTTTATCTGATTTTTTTTTTAAGTGCATGCTCTTGATGGTTTTTTGTTTGTTTTTTTTTTTCTTTTTCTTATCTTTTGCAGCACCTTGCACCACCTCCAGCTTCCTCTGCTCTTCAGAAAACTCCAATTTCGTGCACGCCTTACGCTGCTCAGTGGGGCTCGTTTTGCAGTTCTCCCCCATCAGCCACTCTTCTACCCCACTCAGCCTCTCCCTGTCCTCCCCATTTACCTCAACCTCTGCCAGACTGGATCTGCTGCAGCTCTTTTTTCACGTAGCTCAGCTTTTCCTCTGCTGCTGATTATTCTAATCACTGGTACCTGCAAAGCAGTGCAAGGTACAAACAAGTCTCCTACATTCTAGGGGAGACACTAATAGTTCAGACAACCTCAGACAAAGAAAAAGTCATTAAAAATGAGTTATTCTAACAGACAGTTGAAAGAATTTCACTGTGGATGAGATTATTTTGCTTCCAGTAGATGCGGGCTGAGAAACAGAGGGGAGAAAACTTTATGTCTTCTCATTGAAATAAAACTACTGAATTAAATATAACCCACAAAAATGTGTTTTTGCTCAAATAAATGGCCTAGGTTATGGTTTGGTTTTGTTGTTTTTGTTTGTTTGTTTGTCCGTTTTAAAGGTGTGTTACAGAAAACATTTATTTTGGGTGGAATAAACTCCCTGCTATTCAAAAAAGTGAATTTGCTCAACAAATGTCAAAATGTCTCCCTACTTCTTCCTTTTTTTTTTACAAAGATTAACCAAAACCTTTTTTCTTGCTAATTTGTTTTTGGTAAATTTCTGCTCTGCCCATTTCCATGGGGAAGATCACAGATATTAAAAAAGAAAAACAAAACAGCAAAAAAACCAAACAAAAAAAACCCCACAAAAACAAACAAACAAAATCCCCCAAAACCAACCAACCAACCAAAAAAATTTAAGTAAATCTGAAAATATTTTATTTGGCCTGCAAGTCTGTTACCTTATAGGGATTGTGGGCAGGGAAGGCATCATGATATAAGGCCAAGATTTCAATTATTTATATCCTTAACTAAACTTTAGTCTGCCTGCTCTAATTTTTTGACATTAGGAGCAGAGACTTAGTTTTTAGACAATTATTGTCCTACATGATCAGTTAAAGGTGATGTGTCACAAAACTCAGGGGCTTTTTCCATAAAGAAACATTTCAGTGGAAGCTGTGTATCACCTCAATTAAGCACAGACACCTCTTAAACTCTAATCTTAATCCCTGTACTGATAAAACAGTAATTATTCTGAAAGACTACAAGGGAAACCAAAGGACATTATGTTCCAATTGATCTCAATTACTCCAATGTACTAATTCTTTTGTCCTCCATCTAAATTTAATGCTTCTGTCTCCCTAAGAATTTGTCACAAGACCTCCTGTATTATGGGGTTTGTGCTGACCTGTTGCTATCTTGTCTGCATTCTCAACCAAACCAAAATAATTGCCTTAATTTACCTGACAAGTCTTTTGAGACCTCAATTCATCATATTGTTTTAAGTGTTTGAATTAGTTACACATGAATCATTATAATTCAGTGCATCTTCACAAGATCAGATTTGACCTTCTACCTGCTTTGGGGAGATTTTTACATAGAGACATGAAGAAACTTCTGCTCTAAGTGAACACTATTGACTCATACTTCATTCTGGCATGAGATTACAGCCTTCAGTGGAGTTACTCCAGATGAATATCATGAAGGAAATAAAAATTTGCCCATCATCTTAAATCATCCTAGTGCAGTGAGAACTTACCTAATGTCAACCAGTTTGGTCTTTTCTATTTGCAGTGTATCAGATAATGTCCCCCAACACACATAAAATACTCCATTCTTGTTTCTCTTGGAACAACATTTAGGCATGAGCATGCCTTTCTGCAGCTCCTTGTGCCATTCTGTGACATTAAGTCTTTATCTCTTTCTCTCTGCTAAGGGGTAACTGTGTACAGTATTAAATATACGAATTAGGATAGGAAATATTGCCTCTTAAAATCTGAAAGTATAGTGTGTTCTGCTTTGAGAATCTCATGCTTCATCAGTTGATGTGCCCTTGTGGCATTGCCTCTCATCCTTCTCAGATGTACCATGAAAGCAGCACTCACAAGCCAAATCACATCTCAGTCACTTAAAAGGATGGGTGACTTTGTCCCAGTTTTTATTGCAAAAGAAATCTCAAAAAGCAATCTGGTGAAAGCATTTCCTGAGTATGGTCACCAATAACTTCCTCACTCCTAGTACAAGTAAAAATAACAGAGAAAGACAAAAAAGATAGTCGTGGAAAGGGTTCTTGAAGAAGAGGCTATATAAAATAATGTTTAAAAGCAACAGTGGGAAGGGAGGTAGACAGGCTGAAAGTATAAAGGGCAAAAAAGGGGACAGAAGAGCTTTCTTCCACAGGACTACTAAATGCAGTAGATCACATTAAATCTTCATTTGGGAATTCCCTTAACAACAATTTGCCGTACCATCTTCTGGAACAGTAAGTATGGGTTTATTTTATTCTGCATCATCTCTATTCTCTTGTCTATCCTAAGAAACATTGTTGCCTGTTAGATAATTTAAGGGCTTTTAAATCTTGGGTTGCTATTTTTTGTGAATGCAATTCATAACATTATAAAATAACAAATAGAAATTGTTATTTGCTCACTTGAAAACTGCTAATTTATTTTTTTTCATCTGCCATAGTGTGTCTTTTCTAATGGTAATCCCCAAACGAAGAATGCAACACCCTCCAAACCCTTTTCCAGTTTTTCTGCTGCTGTCTCCATCACATACTCCTGTCTCCTGTTCTCTGGGGGTCTATGGCAGCTGATATCACCTAACTTATCTACCCTTAATTCTGACTGCAAGTCAGCAATATGTGGTTCTGAGCCCAAACCTTGGCTTAGACACCCTTAGTTCTGATGGTTTTTTTCTTTATTATCAGTGGGCCAGTCCTTACCTAACGGTGGGATTGATTATTTTGACTATCTAGGTCAGAAAATTAGATAGGACTTTTCCAGAGTCTTGAAAAGTATTCATAGAGCCATAATTTTATCCCTACTTTCACTGGGGCAGAGTCTTGTTTCTTCACAACCTGTGCAAGAAAGCAGGATAAACTCAGCAGTATGTGACACAGTCCAAGAGAAATGCAGAGAAAGGAAAAGAAGGGAAGTCCCACATGAAAGGTTTTCATGCAGCTGGACTACTCTGACTTCTGTAAACCATTCCAGTCACACTAGAAATAATAACACAGAAACTCTCCCCACACTTGCCTCATAAAGCCTTCCACTGGGCTATAGTTTTTAGGGACTGGAAGAAAGCCTGGGCCATTGGGAGAATCTCACAGACCAAGTCAGCTTACATTTCAGTCTTGGGGGCCCAAAAGAGTGAGCAAATTAATCCGTTTCTAAAGTCATTTGCAGAAATTTGCTTGTGGCTGTGTTGTTTCCTCCAAAGGGGCCAAATTAACAGGAGCAGAGCAGAGCTGAGCTTCGAGCTTTTACTTTAGATTAAAAAGTTTTCCTAAGGATGGCTTCTTCACTGGATGTGGAGAAGTAGTGTAAAGACAGAACTTCCCCTAAATTGTGGCTGCAGCCAACACTTGCCTAGTAGCACATTGGAAGAGCTGTAAATTCAGACCAGAAAGGCAAATTTTGTGCCTTATTCTGAGCTAGCACTGCCCTTACTCATATGGACAATGGGATTCCTCTGGAGTCCAGGCTTACAAGCTGGCTTGGACACCTGCATGAATAAATTCTTGTGTGTGAGGACAGAATGGTTATGATGACATAGCCTTGGGCTCTCTCTCGTGGCACGACACCAGGCTTAAGGCTTTGTTCAGCTCTCCTGCTTTTAAACAATCTTTGAGTGCAGTAGGGTTTATATTGTCTGTATTCAAGAACAGACAATACCTTTTGGCTCATATTTTGTTAAATGTCCTTAGGTCTGGGCCTCTAGGAAATTGATAACAAGATAAGTAATAAGTAAATGACAGATTTTTTAAGTTAATTATGGGCTACAATTGGAAAAATATTATTTAATTAAACTTATGACAGGCTCTCCTCCTTATCCCTCAGGTAGGAATTTCAGAAACCTTGAAAAAAAAAGTTTTCTTCATCAGTCTTTTCAGTTTTAGCCTTGTATATACAACTCAGTTCTTAATTGATTATAACATAAGTACTTGGGATTCTTTTCCATCCCTCCAGGAAACAGATTAATCAGTCAGACCCAAGCTGTTTGAGAGTAAGGAGTGTAGCATTCAGGAGAAAGAGAACTGAGGGGGTTTTATTAAAACAGGCATTTTCTGTACCTTTGCAGGTGCTTTCATGTATTTGCATGAACAAACCCAAAGTCCCAGGATTTGTTTGTCCTACTACAGTTTCAGAAGGTCAGTTTTACTGTAGAAGGTTTTGGACCTGGATGTAGCTTCCTATCCTTGGAATGTCCCTGAAACCTACAGTGAGACAGCAGTGTCTAATTCTGAGCCTTTTGAACAGCCAGCTTGTCAAACCTACCTGTGTCTGTCATAAAGCTAATTCCCATGTGAGTTTGTCAGACTTTGATTCGATCAGTTGGGTCGGAGCTGGCCTGCCCAGGGTGGGCTCTGTGCAGCAGAACACTGGAGTGGGAGCACCAGTGCCCAGAGCTCTCTCAGGTCTGTCTAAGTGGTCAGCTGGCAAACAGCCAGGCTCTGTGGAAGGAGTGCAAAGGCTGTGAAATATTAACTCCTCTCTTTCCTGAAACTCTGGAGAAATTCCCTGCTGAGAGTTTAGCTGTAGATAGAGTGGATGTGGCCACTGCCCAATTTGAGCAGCCCCTCTGGCTGGTGCTTCAGCTCAAACGTTTTCATAGTTGCCACAGCTACAATGAGTCCCATCAGATTTGGTAAGCCCTTGCCTGTTTTTCAACCATCTCTGATCATTAAATGGAAATGGTCAGACAGCCCCAGGAAGCACTGTATGAAATATGGGCTCACATCTAGGATGGTTAGGGAAGAAGAATGGAAATATATTTGTTTCCTCATGGAAAGAAGGGGAAGTACTTTTTTAGATTTGATTAACCAAAATAATTTGTTTATCTCACCATTTTTGCACATTGTGGTCTGACTGAGGAAAGAAAATGAGCATTTTAAATGACTGTTACAATTCAAGGCTGGGTAAGAAGATACTGATCCAAGCCTCTTTAGACCTTTAGAGTTTGCTACCTTGTAATCAAAAGTAGAAAAATGTAGAGTCATTTTCTTGTATGTTTTATGTAGACAAAAGTTTGCCTAGGAATATTGAGCACCTGCTGCTTCTCTGCCTGTTGGCAAAGTTGTTCTTTCGTGTTGAGGGTACAGTGGATTTTGTCTGGCCCCTCTTTGCTTGGAGGGCCTGTATTTCAGTGTAAGTCTGCATCAGAGTTCAGATATTCTGTCAGCTTTTCTCATGGAATTGGTGGGTAACTAACAAGATATGCTGTGGCACATTTCTCTTGGACATAACTGAAAAGAATGAGTCTCTCTGAGACTGCAAAATTATTTCTGTAATCTTTCAGCTGCAAACTCAGAACTCCAGACAGCAATATTAAATATTTTAGAAATATTCTTTCTGCCCTGTGTTTAGAGAAATCCTTCTTAAGCTGGATAAAAGTATACTCAGTGTGAAAATGCAGTGTGTTAATCTGAAGGGCTCCCTTCAAACCAAGCCAGAACAGTTTCTTAATGTTCTGTACCCCAGAAATTATGTGACTAGAGGGATGTGATACATTTGTCCTGGTATTTGCTTCCCTTGAACTCTGTACACTGTTTCTTGACAATTGTTTCTGCTTAGAAGGAAGTGGTGAGACAGATAAGGAGCTACAGCTGAGGCTGGTGAACATTTCACTGGTAAATGAGCAACACATGTTGGATGCCCTCCAGCACCACTGTTCACAATGCTTTTTTATCAAGGTATTTCCTTTGGAGACTATGAGGTTGTTCATGTAGAGTATTAAGACTGAGTGAACCTGAAGAGGATAGATTAAATAAGTGCTGCCTGCCTCTTTTCCCTTTTTTCTGTTTATTTTATTGTACACAGGCTTGATCCATGAGTTAGGAGGAGTCCTGTGTTTTCTGTCAAGCTTGAACCTCAGCCTTAGTGACAGAAATGGCATGAAACTTTGTTATATACTGGAGATAACTAATTTGTCAGTTTATTTGATGGAATTCTTGTTATAGAGTTTGCACCAATCCCTTTGTTTATTCTTCTGTGGTTTTGCAAACGTACCACATTTTTGTTCAAATTCTGATCTATCTAATCTATTACTCCTGATTTATTTTTTTCCATTAGTCTAGTTTGTCAAGCTTGTGTCTAAAGGCAAATGAGAGAACAATGCTGTCATTTTTAATGGATGAGACAACTAACCGGATCTTAACATAAATTAATGCTATGAAATGGAAAGAATTATTGTTTATTAAGGGTTACACCTGGTATAAATTCAATTATCTGTCACCTCTAGCTGTAACCTGTTGAAAAGCAAGATATGACATGACATGTTTTGAAGACTCCAGAACACCTGGAGTGTATCTGATTTTAACACAAGGGGAAAATAGCACCCATAAAATGAATGAATGAAGTTACTCCTGCACATTAAATAGTTAAAAAGCTTAATCATGAAGCTATTAAACTGACCAAGATTATATAATATACATTTCCTAATAACACAGTTATTAATAAATGTTGCAAAGCAAAAAGATGTGGTAACCACAGTACCTAAATGTAGAGGAAATATTAGACTGAAATACAGACTGAAATATCCTTTCAGTCTTGGTGAATATTGATTTCTCAAGTAACATTTGTGTGGCAGTACATGCAGCATTTTTTTGGTGCAAATTCTTTGGGCATTAGACAACATAAGTTTGCTTATAAACTGATTATGGCATGCAAACTGGGGTCCTGTACAGTTGGGATGCAGTTTTCTTGTGTTAAAGGTTATTTCCTGCTATAAGTTAAATTCCTGAATAAGAAACATATTCCACGGGTTTTGAGGCATCCCTCTTAAAAAGCTTCCCTAGTAAGGAAATCAATATGTTATTTATGTTCTGTTATCTGTTGGATCCTGCTGAGCTGAGCCCAGTGTGAGCAGCACTGGGACCCTCTGGAATACAGTGCTGCTCATTGTGAGGGCTGATGCTTCTTACTGGTGCCATGGGATGGGCCATGAAAAACAGCATATAAAGGCTGTGCAGAAAGAAGTAATGAAGCTGGCAAATTCTGCCTTTACTTTGATGTTTTAGTGCTTTACTGAAGACTGTTACTAGGTTTTGGTAAGCTAAATTGGAGAGATATATATCAAGATATATATATATATATATATATGGATACAAATATCCCAGCCCTAGTTTTCTATCATGCAGTTGAACCTGAAAACTGTTGGTTCTTCAAGAGCAATTTCTGCAATTCCAGCATATTCTTATTTCAGTTTGTGTTCTGGGGTTCTTGGCACTGCAATGTGTTCATATTGTTATATTATTGTTTTAAAAAACTGTACAGGTATTGCAAAATATTTTTAAGTTACTTTAGTCCATACAAATAATTTTAATTCAACAACTGAAGATTTTTTTTTTCCAAAATGAGTAAGTTCATTAAATAATAAGCAATGTGTAATATATTAAAATTATCTGGTAATTTTCTTTCAAATTATGTTCATTTGTAAAAAAAAAAGGAGAAGATTTATACTTTTGGGTCCTTCTTTGTCTTTTCACACTTTATCCTCTGGATGTCTGACAAGAGAACTGCAGTTGAAGTTTCCAGCTCTCAAAGAGGTAAATACATCCTTGCAGGACCCCAGGGAAGGGGGTGAACACACAGACCTTGGGAATGACAAGTGGAAAGGAACTGGTCCTTTGTCTGATTGTTTTCTTGAGTCGTGTGCATGGGTCGAAAGCCTGGCAGAGTTGGCACTCCTGTGCAAACCCTGCTCTTGCAATGGTGCATCAGACCCTGCCTGTTTTGGCTTGCTCTGGGTTTTTCTGGCCCCCTGTGCCTCGTGTCGTGCACAGACAAGGGCTGTGAGGAAGAGCAGCTAAAGCTCTGTGCTGAGGACAGCATCTTTACCACTTGTGCTCCTCAGTGGGAGCCCAGCTCCAGCACAGCTCCACGGTCCTTCCACTCAAGCACTGCCACATTGTCTGCGGGGACACAACAAAAACAAACCAATAATCAGGGGTTTGTCTTCCCCCTGTTTCAATACCCTTGAGTAAATGCTTGTCTTGGTAGGAAGAAGAAGGTTTTAAAAGGAAAGGAAGGCTTTTCAAGTTGAGATATTTCAGTGTATAATTATTTTTCTAAATTTTGTCCACATGATGGCAGTATAAGTTAATCCAAACGAAGAAAATAATAACAATAATAATAATAAAATACAGCTTAACAACAACAGAGTTCTGTTGCACTCCCCCAAAATCTCAAAAGCTATGAGAAGTTTCCAAAAGCCATTATGACCAGTTATGAAAGGATAACTCTTCTTATTGTAAAAGCCCCACAGGCTTAAGAAATGGTAAAGCATTGCTTCATGCAAGAACCACATGTAGCTAATTCTGAATGGGTATGGAATGGTGCTGCGTTAAAAATAAAAGTGGTCAGTAAAGCTTTGTCAGTCGTGCTTGTCTTAATCATTTGTAGTCAATAAAGTCATTGAAGTATAATTGCCACTCCCTGGCAGTGGTTTTGCAAATGCAGAACTGGAGGTTCGAGGCTGCACGGGCAGCTGGATGCTGAGTGTTTCATCTCTGGTAAAAGCACAGAAAGTCTGAACAGACAGACTATTGAGATACCAGCTGCAAAAAAAAAGTTAGGCATTCCTTCAGAAGGATTATAACAAGAACAAATTCTACTGAATTTTTCAAGCTCTTCATCTAATTGTAAGTTGAATCAAAAGAGTTTGAGTGTGTGTGGGGGGGGAGGTTCTGAGTGCATTTACTGGGTGGAACCAGAGAATTTTGTCAGTAGTCACAGATTAAATCTTATAATGTTAATAAAAAAAAAGAAAAAAAAGAAAAAAAACCCCAAACCTGTAGACACAACACAACTGAGAACACTTTCTGAGCTTTGTCATATTTGTAAGCACATGCTATTTTTTTTCCTGTGCACTGTAATTTATAAGTTTAGTACACTTAATTTTAAACTTCGACTTTTTTTTTTTTTTTTCCACATCAGCTTCAGATAAGAAAATGTCAATAGCTGAACTGTGTGCTTTCAACTGCAAAAAGATTAAAGAGATACTCAGGTCAGTCCAAATGCAAAAATAAGAGGCATCTACAAAGCCCATCATACCTACCTTTGGGTAAGGTCTCAGATGAGTGATACCTGTAACCAAATTACCTCCTGATCAGTTACAGAAGACACAAGCAGCACTTTTTTCATTTTCCTTGGTTTTTTGAACTCAGAGTTCAGTCTTAACAGATGGGATATTTCTCACTTTTTCCTGATGTTGTATACATGAGGAATTGCAGCAGTACTGTTTTATTTGTACAGCTTTGGTTCTTGATAAACTTGGACTTCTTGATGTCTGGAGACTTGCATAGCATGTACATGCAGGTATGAAGTTTAAAAAGTAGGAACTGAAGCAGCTAAAGTACCAGAGTGAGTAATCCTTTGCTATTTTTGTTTAGCATAGCTGAAGTTTATGTTTCTCAGGTTGTAGAATGTTGTACAATGCTAGTTCTTTCTGGCTTCTTGTATGACTACCATGGATATTGAATCTTCTTACAATGCATCTCTTTCACTTGCTACTATCTATAATGTAAGTCTTTGCTCTCATTATTTATACTTTATGTAGGTGCATAGGAACTTATTGTGACATGCTACTTTCACGTATGTTTGGAGGTAAGGCTCAAGTGATACCTAAAAATAAACCCCCAGAGGTACTGTGGTAACTCATTCCAGTGTCTACATGATTGGTACTACTAATGGGAGAAGTCCTGACATCTTCAGTGTCTGGGGAGTTTTCTGACCACATAATTCTTGTAATTTTGATTAAGTGTTGATTTTGTTTTACCCTTACTTACTTCTGTAATATTCTTCTTTTGGAATATCTCACTTTCTTCTCAGTAGGTAGCCTATAAACAATATTCTAGAAATTAACTCTCAAAACTTCGTAAATGTCTTTTTCCTCTGTTCCCTCACCCCAACTCTTGTATATAAAAAAAAATAAATCTCAATTTCCCACCATATACTGTTCTGCATGGCCAGGCCAGGACTATTTCATGACATTGCTGTCACACATTTTTACTATACTGAGCTATTATTCAATCAGGAAGTTTTCCCATTATTTCCACAGAGTCACAGAATAGGTCAGGTTGGAAGGCATCACAGCAGGTTTTGTCTAACCTCCCTGCTCATACAGGGACGTTCCAGAGCACATTGCACAGGATTGTGTCCAGATGGTTCTCAAACATCTTCAGTGGGGACACTCCACACCCTCTCTGGACAATCTATTCCAGGGCATGGCCACCTGCACAGCAAAGTTCTTACTCGTGTTCTGGTGGAACCTGCTGTGCATCAGTTTCTGCTCGTTGCTTTGTGGCCTATTGCTTGACGTCACCAAGCAGAGCCTGGTCCATCCTCTGACACGTCCCTTCAAATGCTGACACGTCGACAGGGTCCCCTCTCAGTCATCTCTTCCGGAGCTGAACAGACCCAGCTCCCTCAGCCCATCCTCATAAGAGCTGCTCCAGTCCCTTTCCCATCTTTGTTATTGACCCTGGATCTGCTCCAGGAGCTCCTGGTCTCTCTCGTGCCGAGGAGCCCAGAGCAGGACACAGCACTCCAGACGTGCCTGTCCAGGGCTGAGCAGAGGGGCAGGAGCACCAACCTCGACCTGCTGGCAATGTTCTCCCTAGTGCACCGCAGGATCCCATTGGCCTTCTTGTCCACAGGGCACACTGCTGGCTCACGGGCAGCGTGGCACGCAGCAGGGCCCCAGTTCACTCTCCACAAAGCTGCTTTCCAGCGGGTCGGTCCTCAGCCCGTGCTGCTACATGGGGCTATTCCTGCCCAGGTGCAGGACCCTGCATTTCCCTTTGCTGAATGTGAGACCGTTCTTCTCTGTCCATCTCTGCAACCTGTCAAGGTGCCTCTGCAGGAATCCACAGCACTCTGGGGTGCTGGCCATTTCTCCCATCTTTGTGTCATCAGCAAACTTGCTGAGGCAGCATCTGCCCCTCTGTCCAAGTCATTGATGAGTCAGTTAAACAGCACTGGGACCAGTATGGAACCCTGGGGGACACCACCAGTGACAAGCCTCCAGCTACACCCTGTGCCCCTGATTAGAGTTCTCTGGGATCTGCTGTTCAGCCATTTCTCAATCCACTGAAATGTCTGCTTGTCCAGTCCACACTCTCCACGTTTGTCTCTGAGGATATTGTGAGAGAATGTTGAAAGCTTTGCTCAAGTCGAGGTAGACAATATCCACTGCTCTCCCCTCATCCAAATTCAACTAATTTAAAATGTGCCATTTAGTAAAGCACAGAGATAATCCAAGACTAGAGTCTCCTGTGCTAGGCCCCATTCACATGAAGAATAGGAAAAAATTTCTGCTTTAAAGTGATTAACATGAAAAAAAATCAGATACAGCTGCCACTAAAATCTAGGTAAGAAAGTAAGACTGTTGCAAATTAGGATAATGCCACATCACGGACCAAGAGGGAAAAGGGCTCCAAAAGATGAATATGGCAAAAAAAGGGATATATTAAACTGGAGGGGATTATTGAGGAGGGCATGCTGTCTGTTTCCTACACATTCAAAATACAGTTGAAATTAATTTAAAAATATGTAAAGTTTTCATAATGTCCAGGGTCCTTTATTTATGATTATTCCTACTGCCTGATTTCATTCTATGCCTAGACTCCAAAATGATCCAGAATCTGAATATTAATAACAATATGAGAAAGCATAGGGAGGCCCTGTACCTGTTTGAGTTCAGAATGCTGCCCTCTTGTTTTTTCAGCATTGGCAAGCAGAAATATGTGGGGGAAAATTGCTTATCAA
Source organism: Cinclus cinclus (assembly GCF_963662255.1). Taxonomy (NCBI): domain Eukaryota; kingdom Metazoa; phylum Chordata; class Aves; order Passeriformes; family Cinclidae; genus Cinclus; species Cinclus cinclus. The sequence goes on along the minus strand of NC_085051.1, from coordinate 5,793,333 downwards.
ACCTCTCTTGGATGCTTTGGACACAGCCATCAGGGTTGCTCAGAGGAAGCAGGTTGGTACAGGCTTGGCAAAGTGCTTGTGCTACCTAAAACTCCTGGGAAGAAGCAGCAGCAGAAGGATGTGAATTGTTTCACACACAGTTGTGTGTTGTAAAAGAAGGGCTGGATAGATCTGCATACAAACCTGCCACCAGCTTTGTCATTGCTACATCTTCATCTGTGATTTGCAATTTTGTGTTTTCCAAAATAATGAGAGACAGATTCTTATGGTAGTTTTGTATTCATGAGTGTGGGAAAGGTGTGCTTCATGGATCTAATTTAAGAAAATAAAATAAGGTTTAAATGATTTGTCTATTGCTACATCTTACTGGTGTGTAACAGAGAGTGTTCCTAAAGAATGCATCTGTATCATATGATACATGTAGTCTGATACCCAGGCTGCAGTCCTGTTTCCTTACAACATTTGTTTAGGCTGAAGCAGTGTAAGATGCTGAAGTCTAAGAAAATTGTTTCTTCCTTTGTGTCAAGCTGTATTTCGTGTTCCTTCTTAGTTGTTTATCTGCATATATGCACTCTTGCCATTAATAGTACTTGAACAAGTGCATTCTATGCCATGTCTAAAATAAATTTTGTCATCTAGCTCCCTGTTAAATTGTCTGAAAAAAAATCCTAGTGTGCTATAGCTTGCTGTAAGAAAACACAGAGATTACTGGCTGTCCCATGACTTTGACAGTGGTTAGAGAACCTTTTAACTGCAAGCTGCTGTTAAAAATGCCATGCAGTACATTGCAACCAAACTGCAATTAAGACTGTAACAGGTCTGAGATGAGTTTGGCGTCCTTTCAGTCCTTAGTGGGTAAAATCCGTGGCTATTGCTACAGCTGGTGTCAAAGGGTAGCCTGAGGCTCTCTGGCATCCACTGGGATTTCTTTTGTACAGACTTCTCCCCCTGCCCCCAGCACCAACTAGCCCAGCAAGCCAGCAGGATGTTTCTGGAAATGAGGAGTAGCTTGGACATTGCCATTTCTCCTGTTATCCAGTGCATGGGCGTGTCTGGAAAAGACTATCAATTTGGCTGTTCTTTTGCACAAGGCATTCTCAGCTGCAGAAATATCTCTTTATAGGCCTCTGCTTGCTTATGTAGTTCAGAGAGGCCTTGGGGCTTCTTTGACCTAGTTCCCTGTAAAGATTAATGGGAGTACTGCTCTCAGGCTCAAAGAGTGCCTTTGTTTATAGTTTCCACTAGCACAGTGGAGAGATTTGGCTTTGGTGGGCTTGGCATGGAGAGTGATAGCCCCAACCATCCTGCTCTCAGTGGTGGTACGTTTCAGACAGAAGTGCCCAGTGCTGGAGCTGGTGGCACAAGTTTCATTATGGCACCAGATAACTCTCTTTAAATGGTGTAGAAGTGCAGGACGTCTACAGCCCTGAAGTTCTTCTTTATCCTCATGTCAATTCAGAATTTGGGCTGTTTTCTGTGAGACAAATGCTCCTTATGGTTAGTTAATACTCAGGTCAACAAAGAGCAATCAGTAGGTCAAGTAACATACCCATTTATTAATTGATTAAAAACTCTCAAACATTTGATATAATTTAGGAGTATCTTTATCCAATGCTGATAATAATGAGAAAGCCTGACTTCTACTAACTGATTGTGCTGGCTTGGTTAACATGTCCAGGGTATGGTGACAGCTTTAGCATTCTCTAGGAAAACAGTGGTATTTCCATGCAGAAATAACAATGCAGAATTGTAAATTAGTAGAAGCTGAAGCTTCTCTTGGTTTGTCTAGATTGAACTGTGGCATGGACACAGAGTATGTAGCGTTTTCTCATACAAAGTTCATTATGTTGTGGGTGAAGTAATATTTCTAAAGGCATCATGGTTATTCTGACATCTAATATCTATTTGTTGTTTCTTTAGGATTTCTAAATTTTTACAGCATCTTAAATGTGACTTGTGCAATGGCCTTCCAAAAATGGGCATCCCTTGTAAACAATACACTACTATTATTGTGATTCTCTTAGATTGCCCTAAGAATATAGTTTGATAGTGATTCTAGAGTTTAAAAAGTCAACATTTCTTTAAATATTTTTTGCAAATAATCTTTATGCCTCAAAGGACAGAGAAATCTAAGCTACAGATGTTTGAGACAGGAAGTTACCTTGATGGTTAATGGATGAGTATGTATTTCTGGGCTAGCAATTCCAGAAATTACAGATAAACAGTAGTAGGACTTGCTCAAGCCAAGTATGAAGCCTTAATTTTACTCCATTGATATTCAAAGAATTGCAATGCTTTAAGTTTCTTTTCCCCCTTTGATATGAAACAGGAATGCAGGCCAACTCTAGGATACCAGTCTCCTAAACAGCCAACATAGTTTTACTGCCACGCAGAATTATATTGTCATTAATATTTTGATACTCTGTTTATTATGAAGGGTGTGATGGTCTTGACTGAAAAATACCCTTGGCAAGCTTTTTCCCTTTACTTTGACACTTTTCAATATAACTTGTTACAGAACAGTCAAATGTGATCAAAAAAGTTCAGGGATTTGCATTGATTTTTAGTGTTTAACTATTCTCTTGGTGGTTGGAAAATCAATTATATTAAATATTAAGCATTTCAATGTTGTCAATTTGGTCTAAGACAGAGAACAAACTATTCTTATTCTCCCACATTGAGGTTAAAACTTGCAAAACAAAACATGTCCATGTTACTCTGTGTCACTCAGGTGCCTAACCATCACAACAGGATCTTTCTATTTAAAATGTGGTGCCTCATGGCTGCAGTAAGGCCATGACATCAGTATGTCCTTGGAGTGATGCTGCATGAAGCAATGAGGTGATTTTTCTCATGAAACAGATTTGTCCCATGCTGGCCCATCTTCATTCTCTTAGCAGCAGAAATCTGGTATCATTCAAAAGTCAAGAGTGCCACGTCAATTTGCACTGCTGATTTTGTGGTCCCCAAACAGGAATTTAATTGGATTAAGACAGTTGCAATCAGAAACAACATATTGCTCTTGGCACCTCAGGCTGATAAAGGGGCAGGTTGGCACTGGTATGTGAAGGTGTGCCTTGGTCAACAGCCTTAATAACAGCATCCTGTGGACAAAATAAGGTGAGCTATCTCTCTGGCACTGCAGTGGAGTTGGTGTCTGGCAGTTCGTGTGTGTATAATAAAATATCTGCATCTCTCCATATAGCAGCTGCACTGCATGAGAAGTAGTTCACTGAATTTACTTTTAACAGTGTTTTGGTTTCAGTGTGAAATGCTCCCACACACAGTTTTACGGGAATGTCTGTCATCCAGTTAGGCAGAGTAGTAACTAAAGAATTCCCTTCTCCCATTACCCCTGCCCAGTGGGGGAGGACAGCTTATACACAGCAGGATCTTTTTTATGTCGATATGTAGGTGGAAGTGCCCTGCAGCCAGACACTGGTTCTATGAGGAAACTTGAGCAATAAAAATATTTTATGTTTTTAACCACCCCATCATTCAAGAGAGATATTTCTGCAGGTGTGAAGTGGCTTCTCCAGCAAAGCTTCCTTCAGAGGCAGAGTAACAGGAGAGATGTTTGGCACTGCTAAAGAAGAGGTCAGATGGCTTATGCTGTCTTTTCAGATTTGTTATGTTTTCTGTGCTACAATGCCAATCTATGACCCTGCTGTTGTTTCAAGATTAGAGGGTAATTGCATGTTATAAACATTGGAGTTGTGGCAGTGAGAATTTACTTAGGTAGTAGGACCTGGAAATTTGGGGCTCACACTTAGAAAATGAAAATAAAAGCATGGGATATAAACAACCAAACAGTTTGTTCCTTGAAGGAGTAGATGCTCTGGAGATGTTCCATGTCTTACCTGTCAACTATTATTATATTTCTTATAGTCAACTGGAATGAAATACAGTCCAATGCAGAAATTAGTCCCTGTACTTAGGAACAGAACTACCCAGTGGCAATTTGGGTGGTTCATGGACTTGCTAGTGAGCCAGGGTTTAGAACTCAATCATGTCAGTTGGATCTATCTCAGTCGAAAGCCAAAATTTTAAGACATAAACTCAGTCTACCTTTGAATTAAAATATCCAGAAATTTGTCTCTGAAGCAAGGTAGATGCCAAGATGGCTTAAGCCTGATTGTCACAAACCCACATCCTGCACTTACTATCCAAACTGTCCTGTCGTTGCATTTATAAAAAGGCAAAAAATGGCAAGTAAAGACTCATTTTTTCATGCAGCTGTGTGCATAGTGTACAGTCATAACTACTCCTCAGCTTTATGTAATGGCTGCAGCATAGCAAAAAACCCCTCTGTGTAAATGACTCAGTCTTGGAGAACTTGCTTAGTTATTGACCCCTCACACCTTGTTTGTTCCCTTTTAATCAGCTCTAGCAGTAACAATGTTTCACCACAGACATGCAAGTCCTTAGCTTAAAGCACCAAAGCTCAAATGTTTATTTCTAGCACGGCTTAGAAGTGCCAGGTTGCTCAAAAGTTTTTGGGGGGGTCTAGCGTTTGTTGAGTAGCTGCAGACTGCGGTGTTTCCTCCCAAATAACACTCCCATGAACTGCTACCTGCAAAAGGCTACACCGGGCTGAGAAAGGAGAAAAAGAGGAGAAATCAGGCATGTTCCATGACTGAACTTTTGTCTAGGAGTGCTGACCTGTGCCAGCTGTGGGCAGTGAATACCAAGGAGCCATGTCAGTGAGCTTGCCTTGCACTGCACAGACGATCCATTGGCCAGGGGTTAATGAGGAATGCCTCAAGTGCCCAGGCTGTGTCATGGGCACTGCAAACCAAGACTGCCTTACTCAGGAAACTTCTTGGCAAGAGGACCGTGGTGCTCCTGCTTACTTTTAAGAAGTTTGAAATGACAGCTTGATATTTTTATTCTCTTTTTTGTTGTTTCTTTCTTCTCACCAAATATACAAAATGGTGCTTTCTCTGCATTTCCTTCCCTCACTTTTTCCTCCACCCCAGCTGCCTCCTTCATTATAGGAGTATTTGAGAGGAAATGTCATCTTCAGCTCTGTTGGGTTCTCCACCAATTTCCTAAGTAAATGCCTGGAAAAAAGAGAAGCCACTTGGCTGTTTCTTCCTAAAAGAGCAGTCTGGGCTGTTCTGTGTCTGCTGCTGCTGCAGTGGTCACAGCTTCACACTCACAAGAGTTTTTGATAGGTCTGTGCTGGCCCCAAAGGCTCCGAACCTGGCCCCAAAGGCATTATTAGGAAGGAAATTTTTGGACTGTCTTTCACACACCATGTAGCCTCAGTAGCCTTCTACAGCTGTGCAGTGCCTGGGAGATGCTGCCAAGCCACACTGATGAGATCTGGTGATTCACCAGTTGACTAAATGCTATGTAGGTGGAGAAGGAGGGATGTGGGGTACAAAGCTATAAGACAGTGGATTTCTTGGGCAAAAACAATTCATCAGAAGCCAGACTGGCTTAGTGCAGGGACCTGGTGTGATTTCTGTACACAGCTGATGTAATAGACACTTCTTCAGGCATGGGGGAAAAAAATGGATGTACAGGGCATGGCTGCCTGCACAGGAGAAGCAGAACATGTAGCTGTGTGTACTATCACATGGGTGAAGTAAACACCCAGAACCTGACTACTGATCTATGACAAATTTGGAATGCTTTACTTTTGGACTGGGTCTTTGAATGGAAAAAAAAATTCCTACCCTGCTTGTGGGAAACTTCATATTATTTTAATTCCTCCTTTCTTTGAAATAATTCATCTTGCTGATTATACAGGCTTACTAAACTTCAGACAGTTTAAGTCTTTTCTTTGGTGCTTATTCTCAAGCTTGTCAAATCAAGAACTATGCTGTTAAAAATTCTAAATAGTAACATTACTCAATAAACAATTTCTAAATGATCCTGAGAACACAAACATTTGGAATACTAATGAAATCTTTCCTGCATGTTAAGGCATTTGAATAAAATTAACTTTATTTTTTTAAACTGAGGATCACTTCTACCTGCTACTTTTTAGTTAAGGCTGACTTAAATAAAAAGCCAAGTTTGTGTTTTAATTTGAACAGAATTTATATAATGAAATTTTATCCTTATATGAAACTGATTTATGAATATAAAGGTAGTGGGAAGAACCCAAAACTTATTTCAACAGCAATTTTCTATGATGCATATTGTTTTCACTCCTCTGAATAAAGTCAAACCAAAACAAACTTTAAAATAAACAGTTAATTTTGCCTGTAATGCTTCCTTTTACCATTTTTCCTTGTATTATCTTCCGACCTCTAATCCAGGCAGAGAGAGAATATGATCTCATTACTTTAACCTACATTTATATTTACCTTTTGATATTTATTTTAATATAAACATTTCTTGAAAAGTTGAAAATAGTCCTTCACATGACTTAGTATTTTTAGTGTCTGACTGGGACGTGAGAATGAAGAAATCAAAACTTGGGACTTTATTACAATAGTCCTACTGAGCTCTGGGTCATAACTTGTAAAGTGCTGTTATGACTTCTGTATTTTTTACTCCACCTACAAAGTGTAGTCCTGGGGAAATGGACCACCTGTGGAATAAATGCTTTTAAAGGGAGGTAGTAAGGCTGGTTTTGCTTCCATTCTTTTAGGTGCTCACATAACCTGCTATAGTTTTTACTGATCTTTTTCCCTGGCTAATGAGATGTATCACCCTGTTTTGCCTTCCACCAAAATATTTGGTCCTTCTGGAACTTCCAAATCTCTATTAAACTATTATTTTACCAATTTACAACCTCATATGTGCCTTAAATCCTTTAAAAAAGCTCACAGGTTTTATTTTAGCCAAGCTTGGGGATTTCTTCCCATCTCAACCTTAATCCCAGCCTCTATCAGCACTAAGTCTTGTCCTAGACCTGTGGCCACTTCAGCACTGTGACATAAATCTAGCTCTAAATCACTGATTTTCACAACATTGTCTCTGTTCCCACCCTAAACCATGCAACCTATGAACTTCTGCCCACATAGGACATAATCCAATTCCCAAGTGATTCATAGCCTTCATCCTAATCTATTGGCACTTCCAGGATTTACAGCTATAAATATATTCTTAGCATCCTGACTTAACCTGTGGGATTGAGTAATAAGCATTGCTCTTTTCAATGCATTTTGATTTTTTTTAATTTTAAGCTGACAGAATACTGGACCTAACCTTAAAATCTGCATCAGTTCTAGTGTTCACTCTGCTTTAAGATCCCTGTAAGGATGAAGAAATTACTTCCGTTTAGGGGATCAAGATGCTTTATACTCTTAAGTCTAATTGAGCCAGAATCTGGTTTTAACACCTCCAAATGCCAGGCTCCACCATGAGCTCCTTTCCAGTATCTAAACTTCCCAGAGCCTCCTCCAAACATCTCAGCTCTCCTCTCAGCCTGGGCACTCTTAAAGAGCAAATCTTAGCCCTTCTATTTTTCTGTTGATATATTAAATACTTAAATAATTAAATTCAGTATATTAATTCTATACATTAAATACTGCAAATGGCCTTTGCAGTGATTCAAAAGGCTTTGCTATAAACAGTCCTCCATCAGATCCTCCTCCTGCTGTTACCTCTAGCTTTAACTTCTGACAGGACCAGATCCTTCTCTCTGAGACTTCTAAATTTAAATTGAGGGTGACAGGCTTAATCCAACTGCTGTTAGAAACGCAGGTATGTTCTGGTTCACCTGTCCATCACTGCAGACTTTCTAGGTCCTGACACACCTACAGTGCCATCTCCAAATGTCTGCTGCCTTGAACCCTTTAATCACACAAAGAAAACCTGCTCAGTACGAAATTGCTGCGTTTGAAATGAGCTCAAACTTTTGAATTCTAACTCTGGGAACAGAATGGGCATTTCTGCCGAGCTACTTTTGGTGGGTAAATTTCCATAACTTATCCAACTTTACTGATAGTTTTCAGTAGTCTCTTAGGTTTTTGATTTGTTCCATATTCTTTTGTTATCCTTGATCTCTTGAAACAGACAAACGATATCCATGAGAATCCCTAAGTGGAGGTCTTAATCATTGGTTCAAAAGACTCTATCATTCAGAGATTTACTTTTCCTCTTTGTGTAAAAGGCTATAATTATGGATCATTTGAACCTTCAGAGGAAGATTTATATGTCAGAAAAGTTATATGCAGTATTTTGGCATGGTAACAAAGTATTTTGAAAGAAACAGACCAACAAGATTTTTTTGTTGTTCTATTGGCTGTACTTTTTATGCTGAGAGGAATGACATTATTGGTCTCATAATGCTGAAATTCTAAACTGGCTGTTGCTTTCTGAGGCAGCTGATTTTTGTTTTTGTTGGGATTTTTTTGTTTGTTTGTTTGTTTGGTTTTTTTTTTGGGGGGGGTGTTTTTTAATTTTTTTTTTTGCCTTTGGGTTTACTGAGGATGGGTTCTATGAAAAATGACAACTAGAAGGCAGCTTACATCCTGGGAGTTTAGAAGACAGCTGTATGGTCAAGAGTGCATCCATCACCCATCACTTCCTTCAACAAAAAGGATTCAGCTTACTTCCTGCATGACAGGTATTGTGCTGTCCCAACTTAGAGCACAATCTTTGTTTCAAAATAAATTTAACAGCAAGTCCTTGTATTATTGTTTATGAGTTGAAATTATTTGACAATAGGTCCCCTAGGATTTCAATTAACAATGGAGAGAGAGTGGTTGTAGTTATTTGCTAAAACTCTCTCTATATGTAGTTACTGGCCAGACACGAAAACTTTCAGGTCCCTGAAAAAAACCCAGCTGTTTTGTTCTGCCTGGTGCACAGGCAGACTGCAGCCTCTAGGTGCTGACAAAATCCACAAATATATTTGAGTACATTAAAGGAAAAATATTTAGGGCTAGGTGGTTTCCTTCTACATGAAGAAAAAGTATTTTGTGGATTCAATTGCTAAGTATCCACTAGGCTCCCGAGGATTTCAGTGTTGAACATCACTTATTTAAGGTTGGATTTGATTATTTATGTGTGTGTTTGGGTTTTTGGTGGTGGTTTTTTTTTTGTTGGTTTATTTTCCCTCCTCAAAACAAATGAAATACATTGTATGTATTACTTAGACATGCATACTAATTATTTTTTAAAAATTCTTCTTAATATCAAATGTAGTTTAGAACAAAATAAGTCTCACAGAGCAAACTTAGAGACTACCTTTTTGTACATACTGTTAAAAATTATGAGTATGGCCCTTCACCCTGTGAGAACAGAAGCTTAGGTGGTCCTTATAGTACGTGATCATTTTCTTGCCTTGTTCCCTTATGGAAAAAGAAGAATCTTGTTCAAGGAAGGATGGCTGGAGTTTGAAATAGCAAGAGGAAGCTGAGGTTAATGCACAGGACATGTGTGTAGAAATGCAATTTGAGAGGAAAGAAAATCAGTAAGTGTGAACAAGATCATGAACGATACATTTGTAGAGAGAAATAGAAGCTGCAGGGAAGTTTGATAGATAGGGATGAAGGAATATGGGGAAGGCAGGGTAGAAAGTAATGAGGAAAAGTGAGGATTTCTAGGAAGTCTGAAATATTATAAGAGATGGGAAACTCATGGAAACCCAGAAGAAGTTACTTCAACAGAGGAGTGGGATTTGGTAAACTACAGTGCTTCAACTGCTCTTTTGCAGCTAAAATTATCTGAGAAGTCTAAATGGGGAGGGACATCTTTATTTGAAAAATGTGTGTTTTTGTTGGGTTTGTTTTTGTTTCTTTATTGTTATTCTTCCATGGTGTTTCCCAGAAAATAATTCAACTTCATTATTTTTTTTCTGAAGTATGTCTTTGTCTGGATTATGAATTCTTGAGGTTCTTGCAAGTCTAAAAAAGGGAATGCTTTAATCTCCAGTGCTCTTACATATTATCTGAGCAAAAGGTTGTCCCCAAATACACAAATCTGTGTACACTAGTTTCTCTCTTGCCTGGCCTCAGATGATTCACTCTATTTCTCCTGTGTTTTTACCCCTTAAAATCTGTAACAAAGCCGTAGTGTTTGTATCTCAGAGCAGCTTGCTCTAACTCAGCCAGCCAACCTTTTTATTCCTCTTCACCACCCTTGGCAGGGAACTGTTGCTAGTTGATTTTTTTTTTTTTGTTTGATCCCTAGACATCCTCCCAGTTTACCACTTTTTCTATCAGCAAAGAAACAAGCAGTCTCTTTTATCTTGTTTGACTTTTATCAGTTCTCTGTTCTCTAAGCTATGACCTAGAAGAAAAAACAGTCATCACTTAAATTCACATTTAGGTGAAAGATCAGACATTACCTGTGCTATCAGTCCATCTTTGATACAAGCTCACCTGAGAGCATGAGAGTACAGCCTTCAGTGATGTTGCTGAGAGAGCTGTCTTTAGTGAAAGCAAATAGAAGTTATGGGAACTTCTTTACTGGAAGAGAAGTGGTTCCTTCAGTTGTTAACAAGAATTTGAAAAACGAACGGGAAATTATTTAGTGATTCAAAGCTGCTACCTGGGGTACTTCTAGTATTCAACCATAAACTCTCTAATATTACCTTGACAAACTAAAGAGTATATTGTGACAGTATAACAATATAAAAGGATGCAGTTTAATTTTATTTTTGTTTTCAGGTAGTGATGCACCTGTATTAAAAGGACTCAGTCGTGAGAAGTGCTGCAAACATTGGTAAACTTCAGCTCCTCTGATGGAATCCAGAATATTAGAACTTGAAAGTTTCTGCTTCTGCTTGGGATTAAAACATTAAAATTCCTCTCTTGCTCTCATCCAAATTTTCTCCAGCTACCTCAACAAGTTGTTCCCCAAGGTTTAATTAGTTTTAAGAGAACAATTGCCTTTGCTGTGTGATGAAGCCATCCAGAGCAGTTGCAGCCCTCCAATCCCAAAATCAAAGCTCTTTGCTACCCCATGCAGTCATGCATGTTACCCTTCTCCACAGTGGATCTGTACACATCTGTCAAACACACAGGTCTAACTTTGTCTTCTATATGTAATAATTAGTCACTAAATGTACTTTATTTATTTTAGCGTAGGGTTTTTCTAAACCATCCTTCTTTCTAGGTCTTTTACAATGTCTGACTTGAAGGATTTTACCTGTCTCCCATATCCTTTAATTTTTTTGTCATTAACCTGCTATTAGCAGTGGCTTAATCTATAGTCCTCATTTAGAGTCTGCAATGAGCTAAGAGTGGAAACAGTGAATCAGCATCAAAGCAGGAAATCAATCTACTTGGAAAAAAGGTATTTCATTAAATAAAGCAAGCAAAATATTAGGGAGGTTTCCTTGTGAACAAAAAATGGAAATGCTGCATTGTTTTGTCAACTCAAAGATGCACAGAATCACCCAACAGAAGTTACATTGCCTTTCATCAATTTTAATGCAGCTTGTAGCTGCAAAACTCTGCAGCATACAGATGAAGGAGTCTGGGCATATTAGTATGCTAAATCATAAGCAGTCTATCCGCATTCTGCATCATTTGTTTAAACTTTAGACTTCAGATCAACCTGCAGAAGCTGAATGATGTGTGAAATTTGTTGCTCTTTGAAAAATTTGATGATGTTTTTCCTTATATGTTTGCAATCAGTTAATAAATTTTTCTAATTGCTGCGGTTGAAAAATATTTCTGAAAACAGCTCTTGGCCAATTACTGGCTGCTTGGGACCAGGTCTACCCATTAACTATCAGGAGAGAAGGAAAGCACACAGTAATGCATTTCTTGCACTATGTTTTTAGAAACTTCATGAGAAATAACAATACAGTAGAATGCTGCTTCTTGTAGTAGCAAAATAGTTTTCTAATTCCTGGTTATGGAATTAAAGGCTGGTGTTGACTGCCCCAGATAAGAGTTTCAAACCAAAACTACTTTCAAACCACTCTTTAATTTTACCTTCCCTAGATAGGAGTTCTCTGACACAAAAAAATGGCTACAGTTACTGGATCTCTGCAGATTCGATGAAAAATTTGTATCAAGGGATGACTCAACTGATGCAAATGCATATCTGATAAAGAATATATTTATTTGAAATTTTCATATTAACATTTCTTTTCTCTGCCTGCTTTGTAAAATAAAAATCTGGTCTTGCCAAAACCAAGATCAGGTTCTTGTAGAGAAACAAATACACATGGACTTCAGAACAGCCTGACTAGGTTGCTGTCAACTTCTAAATTCAGTTGTCTTCAGTGAGATGAATTTAAGCAATAATGGACTTCAGTGCTTTTGGAAGTTGAAGAAAAATGCCAAGGGATTTGAAGCCTAAAGAAAGCAATAATAGTTGACTGCATGTACATTATAATACATATAATATATGTATTATAAATATTTTTGAAAGAAGGATGTTTGACACAGAAAAGCTGCCTGTTAAAACAGAGAAGTTACTTAACAGATTTCTTCCTGTATTTTGCTTGTGATTAGTTGTTTTGTGTTTTTCTTAACACTGTAGGTGTTACTGTCAGCTAGCTGTGTTCCAATGGCAACTGCTTATCTGAACTAATAAATATAAAGAACCTGAAGAATGCTAATTTTAATTTAGCCTACAGGCACATGATGACCAAAATATCAGGACACAAATTCTGATGGAATGGTTCTTGACACTTTAAAAAAGCAAACAAAAAATAGTAATGAAAACCCATAGCAACTGTTCGACTTCACCTCACCCCCACCTGACCAAAAAAAGAAAAGGTGACTAATTTTCCTTATTGCTAATTTCAGCTCTGGTTGTCCATATACACATTTTTTTCCTCCTTTTCTTCAGTTCAGAAATCAATGTACAAAGTTCCTGTTTGCTAGCGACCTAAGTACTACTTGAAAATCCTTCCTTCCTTAGTTATTTCTTAAAGCGTGGAGTAAGAATAAGTCACCAGAAGTAAAATCAATCCTTTAAGTTTTTCCTGTAAGGAAACAGAAGATGTTTAACAGGAAGGCCAGATATGTGCATCTATGATGTCATCTTGGATTTGTTAACTTGTTTAGCCCACACTTAAATAAGTGACTGGGACCACATACCTGTTATATCAACACACATTGTTTTATCATTTCAGTGTTCATGTGCCAGTGTCCCAAGGTCAAAAAATCCAGTCTTCAGCTATAAGTCAGTGGCAGGTTTTCTGGGTGCTTCCTTTTTAGCTTTTCCTAAGTTGCTTGTCCCACACAGCAGTGCTGAAACCTCACTGGCCTCTTTAGGTGTCATACTCAGCCACAACTCATCCACTCATCCCTGCCAGCGACCCTGGGCTTTGTACTTCAGGCCTGACCTGAAGCCCTGATCCTATTTTCTCCTTTAAAACTGTCCTCCAATGACTAAAGATAGGGAAATCTCAGCAACAGTAGAAAAGCAACTTCGCTTGGATGGCTGAAGTAGTTTTGATGGGACAATATTACAGCTGGTCCAAGTCTGGTGTGTTTTGAAAGGGAACCACAATGCCAAACCACAGACTCTTGTATGCTACTATAATGCTTGATTGAAACAGACTGTGAGTCTTCTGTTCTGTGAAAGCATCTCACTGCAGAGCTGCTGTTTCAACAGTAATGAGTTAAATGAGCTTGCAAATGAGGTCTGCTAACAAACTGTGCCCGTCAAGTCTCCATCATTCTTTAGCAGGTCATTGTGCAGAATTTGGTCTCTTAATAGTCCAGCCTTGTGGTTCTTACTAAAACTAATTTTTTCCCCTTGGTCTTTAGAGCTTCTTCAAAGATTGAATTAAATTCTGCACCACACCTGAAAGAAAGTAAGGCAATATACAGTCAAATCCCAAAATAATTATCTTTCACTTTTTTTGTTGCATTATTTTGTGGCCGTGTTCACTCTTTGTTCATGCTGGAGGTGTTTATAGTGTTTGGGAAGGAGCAAAGTAGGATCAGTTGGTAAAAGCATCATGATTTATGTCAGTGGGTAGCATTTGGGCAAGCACAAGTCTTTATTTTTAAGTTAGCTTTGAACCAAATATTGACTGCTTCAGGTTTAAAAATGGTAAAATTATAGCTTTACTTTGGTAAAATTGCAGTTTTGCTTCAGTGAATCTGCTGATCATGACTGGTATTGTCAGGAGTACTGCCAGACTTGTATCTGCTTCTCTGGTGTTAAGCATTCCTTGAAAATACAGACTGTGTTTTTAGAACTGGAGTTCCTCATTATTTGCTACTTTTTCAGTGCAAGTAGTGGTAGTGTGGGCAGAAGGGTGGTCAGCGAAATGGAGAGAATCTGCTCTCAAAAGGCAGTGCAGACTGGAAAGATAAGAATGTCAACAGGAGAGTTTGCTCCTACCTCAGCCATTCCAGCATGCTGTCTGCATGAACTGCTAGCCCATCAAGAGTTAAAAGTGTTTGTTTCACAGGAAATTGGAAGAAATTTATGTGCGCAAGTGAAACTGAAAGGTCGAATGTGTGACTCATATCTATTGACAGATGGAATGAGCATAACATAAGAAGACAGTGACTAGAAAACAAGCAGGTTGTGTGAAAGTATTTTTAGAGACTAATTTCTACCCAGCTGTGTCTTCTACGAACAGAGTAAGTTTGTCAAAGTTGCCTAGAAGTTGCCTAATAGCTACCTAGTGGCAATTAATTACATTGATGTGGTTTGAATGGACACTTCATCCCCTGGGATGAAAACAGTTAACATTTTCTACCTGAGACTTAAAAGAATGTAGGTAAACAAGAATGAGGAGAACATATAAGCTCCTAATACCACTCATAAACTTTTACATACCCACTTACTTTACCTCAGTTCCCCTGTTGACTCCCACTTCTGTGCTCTCTTCCCCTCTCAACCTATCTTTTTTTTTTTTTTCAGCTTAAAATATATCCAACTTGCTTGTTATATAATAATGACTCATACTTTCATTGGCTTAAACTTTACCCGATCTTTCTTTCATGTCATTTTTGGTCTTTAAATTGAGATTTAGCCTCTTCAGTTTTGGCTACTACATTGTGGGTTTTTTAGTAATTAAATTCCACTGGTATAACTGGAAAAAATGTTGCTTCAATTAAATGTATAAAAATTGTTTAGTAATATGGGGATGAAGACTTGGCAATATTTTACATGATAATGCATCTTGCTGGAGCACGTATAGAAACCCATACATTCTATATGGTGTTTAATAGTCTTCAGTAAATTTGGACCCAAGTAGAGACATAAGCCACACAATAAGGTACATGGGAGTGTTTATTTCCTTGTTGCCTGGAAAAGCAACTTGGGCACATAATGCAATATAGCACATATAGTATTGGGTTTGTGTATTTTGTAGACTATGGTGTTAAGCTCTGAGGCAATGAACTTCAAACCTAACAACTGCAATTTTTTCTATTTTTTTTTCTATTTTTTTTCTCTTTCATGAGAAATTAAATCCACAGTACGTTAATTCCACAAGTTTACTGTCATGCTAAATCACTGAGAAAGAGTGCAAATAGAATGGATAAATCCTTCTGTTAGTAAGGCATGTTGCTGCAATTAACATTTTCCCTGCACAGTTATGTTATAAGATAAGATCTGTAGAGGTGAAGAGCAAAACTTGTTCATTAGAGTGGGCAGCAGGGAGTGACAGTAAAAATGCATGTATTGCAAGTGCTTTTTTGAGGTAAGTGTATGCATATGTTGATGCCATTGTCTCTACTCTTTTCTCATCCAGACATTCATCTATTCCTCTCCTGGAGCTCATTCAAATATTAGCAGCATATTTTCCTGCTTAGAATGGAAAACCCAAGGGGAGTAAAGAGCTTCTTTTTCAAATAATATAATATTCCCACAGGAATAATATATTAGTCGAAATCTTTTATATGAGAATAAAGTATTGAGTGATAAAAATAAATCATGCAATTTGTGGGGCAATTTTTAAAATTCTGGCTGATAAAAATACATTAGTAAGTTTATGAATGAAATTGTCTCTTTTCAAGCATTACTCATGATCATTTCTATTTTAAATTATTGTTCTCCGAAAACTGAGGAAAAAAAAAATAAAAAGATTTTCTATTTTCCATCTCTTTTACTTGTATTCTTAAAAAATAGTGTTTTCTCAGCTTTCCTTGAAAAATCTGTAGGAGAATACTGTTTCATATCTCAAATTTAAACTGAGACCTAAAATCCCATATACAATTACGACTTACTTTAAATAAAAGTAGAAACTGGCAGGTTACTATAAATGTAAAGATTGCAGTAGTGGGTGCCTGAGATCTTTTTTAATACGAAGGGAATGTTCCAACTGCTGCCAGTATCTGGTAGAACACATACCCTAACCTCCTATCTTGAGAGGGGATGAATGGTCCAATATGAACAAGAGAGATTGGTCCAATATTTGTTGGCAATCAGTGCTTTTCCTCTGCTGTAGGGAGGTTTATGCTGATTTTTACAACTGATGGGAGGCAGATTATTAGTTTTGACATACTTCTTTTCCCTCCACAGTTGTGCCATCATTATTGGTGAACACAGAGAAGAGCCCCTACCTGGAGTATCATTTTCTGTGTTCCACCAAGGTTTTCACAATTCTCATTGTTTTGAAATCTTGGGTGCATGAAGTTTCATGAAATTTAAAATCTTCCATTTGTTTTAATTTCATTGGGCACTAAGTGACTTTGCAAAACACTTGGGGCAGGTTTTGGAATTGTGATTCCACAGTCAATGGAAAAGTTGCAGTTTTTACACATCACTAAGAATGGGTACAATATTTCTTAGGTGAAGAAGAAAATGCAGTTATGATTTTGCAGATCTCTGTGTTTAGGAGTACTTTAGCTGGGAGAAGATCTTGGCTATTTCTTCAGCAATGAAATCACTTTTCTGCTTTAGATTATCACTTCACTTTTGCAAAATTTGGAAAACTCTTCTTGATGCTACTATCTATACTTCTAATATGTCATTAATATCTGTGTCAGAGCATATCCTGACCTGAACTAAACCCACCACTAATAAGATGATTAACCCACCACTAATAAGATGATTAACCCACCACTAATAAGATGATTAAAACTAATCTGCATCTCTGTATAAAAACTGCACAAGATCTTATCTGGAGCATTATGTTTTGATTCTGCTTTTACTATGACTACTGAATGCCTTGGTATTGCATTTTATTCTGAAAATCAAGTATTCCCTTAATAAGATTGTGCAATTCATGTATGTACTTTGGAGTTGAATCTCTGAACTTTGATCCATGCCTGAATTGTGACAGGACTGTTGAAATGGAAAAGGAAGAAAGTGAGATGAACAAAGTTAACCTCCATCTGAAGAGAGCTAAATCTAATGACCAGAAAGAGGTAGACATATGTTCATAAATCCATATTCATGCTTGTTGATGATGTCAATCTTGCAATAGTCACCTCTTAGATCTTGCAGAGTTCTTTCCCCTTTTCACCTGTTTCTCCCCCATCTGATGCATTAAATTAAAGAATTTTTACCCTTTTAGCTAAAATTTGGTTAGTAGTCTTATATACAAGCCACGGAATGTAAACATTACAAATTTTTGAAATCAACAGTAGAAATACTTTAATTAAATTTTACTGGAGGGTCTTGCTTTGTACAATGACTTGTCTTCACTATTCTGATATGGGTATTGAAAACTTCACTGTTACAGTATTATTTCACAGGTGACAAGCATTCCCACACATTCCTTTGGAAATTTGTTGACTGTTACATGCTCTCATGAATAAAAAGAAATGGTTCAGATGAATTGATAGAATATGTGTGTAATTAATTGAGTATCTAAACATGCTTGTGTGCATCATCTCATATGTAAAGGTACCCAGCTACTCAGTTAAAGCTAACTGGTGACTAGGTTATGTGCCTGAAAGTGAAAATGTGTTGATTTCCTCTTCCCCTTGCTTATCAAAGAGGATGGTGCAGTGTCTGATTTGGCATCATTACACTAAAGATTTTTCTGACTCTAATTAGTTTATTTATGTTTTTCTGAGGACTTACCAGCTGTTGGTGTAGGAGTAGCACTGTATATTAAAAGCATCCTCTTTTAACCTCTGTTGCTGCTTTCAGTGGATTTAATCTGAGTATTTACTTGTACACACAGAAGTGGTTGGAAATTTTATTGGGCAGTGGGGTAGAGGAGAGAAGGGTCTTCAGATTCCTACAGGCCTGTCACAAAACTGTTCTAAATTTGAATCCACATGGTGCTGAAGAGGACTGCAGACCTCTCACAGCTTTGTTCAAGATCATCTGTTCTTAATTACTCTGTTATTAAGAACATAGTTTCTTTATATCTGTATCTGTATCTGTATATGTATATGTATATGTATATGTATATGTATATGTATATGTATATGTATATGTATATGTATATGAACAGGCTCTTAAGAACTCTGTTATTCTCTGTTATTAATTCTTGTTAGAATTGTAACTGCCAGCCCTCCACCCTTTGCAGGTGCACTCAATCAAAAAATAAGTAAAAATACATCAGAAGAACCTTCCCAGATGTGCTGAGCTCTAGTAAGTCTGTTTAGACAATGATCCTGTGTTTCTTTGGTAGGCTGGAATTTACACACCTGATAAAATAATCACAGGATAAAACTCGGAACATTCAGAGAGAATATTTTGAAAAAGTTTCAGGAGGTGAGGAACAGAGAGTAAGCAAAGAAGGAAGGTGTGGTTGTTGATTTGGCTAAGGTGGACTGGGATTGAACCCAAGTTCCCTGCACAGAGGACATAAATTCAAGACCCCGGGAGACAGGCTGTTAAAAATCAAGGCCTTAGACATTAGGGCTGGCCCTGGCCTGCAGATGCAGAGGCTGTAGGCTAAAACCATGGGACTAAGGACAGGTCAGGGCATGGCCAGCCATGTCCCTGGCTCTCATTTGTGACTGGACCCTCGCCCTCAGGTATCCCTGTGGATTGTTATCCTGACACCTCCCCCTGGGCTCTGGATGCTGCCTCTCAGACTGCATGGTCATGGATGGATTAAAGGATATCTCAGCACACCATCATATTATTATTATTATTATTATTATTATTATTATTATTATTATTGCCACGATGTGACCTGGTCAAGCCAATGAGGTTGTCACTAAGGGAAAACCCCTCTGTGTGTGACAGGAAGGCATCGTGCTGCTCTCTGTAGAATGAGCTTCATCTATAGTGAGGATGCTCCTGGAGATATATTCTTTCTGCTTAAATTCCTTGTCCACGGCCTTTTAATTTACAGCAATAATTTTGCCCTCCTTCCTACAGCAAGAATAATGATTTGAACAAGACCAAGTGGAAGAACTGTAAGGAATACTGAAATAAATGTTGAAAGAAGCAACCTTCCTCAAAGAAGTTATTCAAAATGTTCGTTTTTTCACTGTATGTAGTTTGTGGTTGTTTTAATTGTCCCAGTTCTTCCAGGCATTTTCTATGGTTTCTATGAAGTTTGTTCTACCTTCAAATTGTGACAGTGTTGGTGGATGACATTCATGAGGAAAGTTTTTTGGGGCTTATAGTATCACTCAGTATACTCTTTGAATGTGTTCCTCTTTTTTACTTCATAGCAACTACCATTGGCACACGAGCAGCATGCACTTAAATCTTCAGGAAAAGTGTATGGACTGGTGTTACTAGTCTCAAATAGAGCTGAATTTGCTCCAAAGCTGGGATACTGCAGCTGGGGATACCTTGGTAGGTAAATGGCATGGTGGATTTACATTGGCTCTCTGTCAGCTGCCCCACCACACCACAGTTACTCCCCTTTTCAGCAAAACATGGAGGAGGAAATATGACAAAAGGCTGGTGGGTCAAGACAAAGACAGAGAAATCACTCAGCAATTACCTTCATATGCAAAAAAGACTTGACTGGAGAAAATGAATTCGATTTATTACCTATAAAATTGTGGTAGGATAATGAGAAATAATGACAAATCCTTAAAAATTGCCTCCAGCCTCTCCCTTCTTCCCAGGCTTAATTTCACTCCGGACTTCTCTACCTGCTCCCCACAAAGCAGTGCAAGCTTGTGGTCATTTCACCACATGTCGTCCCTGCTGCTTCTTCCTCCTTACATCCTTTTCCTGCTCCATGGTGGGGTCCCTCTGACAGGAGACAGCTCTCTATGAACTTCTCCAGTGTGTGTCCTTGTCACTGGCCTCAGTTCTTCAAGAACCTCTCCAGCTTGGGGCTGCAGGTGGATCTCTGCACTGCCATGGACATCCCTGGGCTCAGGGTTCAGCTTCCTCCCCCTGGGCTGCACCAGGGGCTGCAGGTGGATCTCAGCTCCAGCACCTGAAGCAGCTCCTGCCCCTCCTTCTGCACTGACCTTTCTCTCACATATTCTCACTCATCTATCCAGCTGCTGCTGCACAGGTTGGGGTTTCCCATCCCGTGAAATTATTGTCCCTGAGGCACTTCCACAGCTTCTGATGGGCCCAGCCTTGGCCAGCAGTGGGTCCATGTGGGAGACAGCTGGAACTGGCTACACTGAACGTGGACAAGGGGAAAGATTCTGCCAACTCTTCAGAGAAGCCACACCTGTAGACCCTCTGCCAGCACAAGCTTGCCATGCAAACTCAATACAATGATAAATTTTGTTTTGATAGTATATCCAAATACCCAACAGGAAGGGGGAAAAAGCTACTTTGAACTGTGAAGTCAATATTCAGAAACAGTAACAGTTTTTATCACTGCGTACACAAAAATTCTTGTCCTGAACTATCCTGGCAATAGTGCTTCAACACCTTTCAGGCTGAAAAAGATGTGTGAAGAAACTGAAAGACTTTCCTTCTTGTCACAGTTTAGAACATGTCTGAGAAAGGCATGAAACAATAGCAGTAAATGACTGAATACAAACATTGTTGTGCTTCAGGATCCAGTTGAAAGGTTCAGGTCTAGCTGGTAATAAATAGATGGATCATGTAACTGTATGACCTGACTACAGAAATATGTAACACCCATGCTAACTTGTAGTTATGCAGTGGTCTTCATTGTACTGCTCTCCATTGGTGCTTCTGGTAGCCTATGAATAAGTAGCTGAATTTAAAAAAAAACGGGAATTATTTTCACATAACCGTAAAAGAGAACTTTCAGATGGGTTCTTTTCTGTGGATGGAAATGGCAGAAATAGGCATTTGATGCACTTAAACCAATTTCCACTATTAGTTTATTCTGGTGGATCATTCTCAATTGAAGATGCACCAAATTTATAATCGGGCAGAAAAAAACCCAACTCAAAATTACATGTTTCCTGTGAAGAGCGGTAATAGAGTGGAAATCAGTAAAATGAGCTTGATAGTCTAGCAGCCAGCAAACAGAGGGGTTAAACCCTCTCATCACCTGTACTTTTGCAAACTCATTATTTCCTGCTCCCTTCCTTCCACCTCCACCTTTGGGAATGCTATTTTTCCACCTTCCCGCAGAAGACAAGCATCTCTACTACTCTCCAGAGCAGTGCTAGCCTGAAAGAAGAACCATTCCTGACCATAACCAGAGATGGGAAGGAGAGGAATAATTTTCCTGTTTACAGCTTTTGTTGTTGTGGTGGATCATTGTATTGGTTTTCCACCTTTGCCAAAGTGACACGTCCAAGCTCAGAGCAGTGCAGCACGTCTCATGATGTGCAGCCCACAGCTGACCTGCCAGGCTGTATGCTCAGCAGCTGCAGCATCCACAGCTCCTCTGAGAAAGCTTTCAGCCTTCATCTGTTGAGATGCAGCACATATTTCAGTGACTCTGCTCTGAAAAACCATTGTCATTAGGGAAGCTGAGACTTCCAAGGGGCAGGAGCAAGACACTGCAGTGGCTTTTGTGAATGGTTTGGAGAAAGGCTGCAAACAAAGCTTGAGCAGTCTGTATTGCTGGGTTCCCTGCTATGAAGAAACATGAAATCCAGGTACACACATGAAATATTTACTGAAAACAGCTGAAATGCTAAGTCACAGCTTATTAATCTGTGAACTGGAGCCTTCCTTTGTTTTTAATAAAAGACACTGAGAAAAGCTAGCTCTGACTAAAACCAGTGTGTGCTGTGTGCATGAAAGCAGGCATCAGTGTGTTCTTATAACATCAGGAGTCCCTTAGTGATGGTTATTTGCATGCTACGTGACTATTAAACCTCCTTTTCTGCTATTGTTTTTTCCTTACTATTTATTTTAAGTGAGCATATTCATTTAACTGAAAATGCCAAGTGAGTAATGTGTAACTAGATTGAGAAATACAAAATCTGATCATTCTATTAGAGGAATGATGTATTCCTTGTGCATAAATTCTAATGTTTAAGTGCAACTAAGATATAAACATGACTTATTGCTGATAATAATGATGAGTTTTCCAGAGACCCAGAGATTGTCAGAGTGTCAGCTGTCATCTTGGTATTAATGAGAAAAAAAAAATATATGGGTGCATTTATTAATAGACAATACACAGAGTCTGAGTCTAAGTGTTTTGGAAAAGTACTACATTGTTTATAGTAATAAAGGTGAAGAAACACTGGAGGAAACATCCCTGGGGCTTAATCAATGATCATCGTATGAACGTAAATCAAAGATTGTTTAAAATTGTTCCAAATGAGGAATAACTGACGTCAAGAGCTTGCTTGACTTCTTACCTTCTTCACACTCTGGTTGCCTGCAGTGACAAAAGTACAAACAGAACAAGATGGGTTAGGCTTGGGGTGGGGGGGTTGGGGGGGGGGGTATTTGCATTTAATTTGATTTATTTACAGGATAGCCTTAGATATCAAGGCCAGAACTGTCATAGACTGGTAAATCCATATTTTATTAGCATCAACAGGTAATGAAGCCAGGAGCAAGCAATTGTGTATTGTTAAGACAGAGTTGCACTTAAGCACTGCAAGCCACAAATGACATTTTGTTCACTAACAGCGTTTTTTTTGTGTTAGCAGCATGACGCAGGTACAGGGCCAAACTCATTGTGACCCCACGGCCAGAATTGTTCCACAGAATTCCTTCTGCCATTCAGTCTTTCAGAAAAGGAGTTGTTGAGGTAGGATAGAAAAGGAATTCTCAGAATATTGAAGCAAATATGCATAATAGATTCACATAGGCACTGTGTAGCTGCGGCAACTGAAGTTCCTTCCATTAATTTCAACTCTTGGTTAGGAAACAGTTCGAATAATGAAATTTTCCTGGATATTTTTAATCAGGTGACTAAGCTTCTCTGACGTTCAAAAGTATTTCTTCACTGATCTCTTCTGAGATCCTAAGAGCAAGTCTGAAGTCCATCTTCTTGAAAATTTATCCACACCAGGGATGAAATTTGTCTTGAGGGGAAAAATAAAAGTGATGTGCCTGTGACTGTTTAAAAGTATTGTTTATGTAAGGCTTATCTAGTTTTCTATTTAATCTATTAAAGAGAAAAGGAATGCATTTAGCAAAACTAATCTAAGAAAAGAAAGAGTGGATTGTATCACCTGTGAAAAGAGTAGAAGTGTTATTGGTCTAGTTCCAACAGCTGGCTTATTTTCATAACTGATCTTTCCCATTATCAGTGTGGAAGCCCAGGGCAGAGCAGTGAGCCCACAGCACTGCACAGATCAAAAAATGACCTGTAAGGGCAAACCAAATATTTCTTTATATTACATTAATGTATGTTTTCCTTACTGCCTGTGGTTCAGTACCTGAGTCTTCTACATGCACTTTGGCATTAAACCTTGAAAGAAAAATGTTGCCTGAAAATTTACCTACCTGTTCTGTCCTTCAGTTCTCCACTTTTCAACAATTTCAGTTTTCATCCCACATATTACTATTTACTTCAGATAAGGCATTATCTCAATGGAAAACAGCCTTGTTCACTGTTCAGACAATACATATCCTGAAAGTTGCCCAGTCTTTGTCAGGAGCATGCATGACAGATTCATCTGAAAAATAGCTTGTGATCCTGTTGAAGTGTTTGGCTTTTTCTTCTTTTAATGCAGTTACCTGTTACTTCAGTGGGATTCAAAATTGTTTCAGAAATGTTAAATATAAATGCATAGGCCTGCCTTTGGTATTTTCTTCAAAAGGTGTTGAACACATGGAAGAATAATTGGCTTCAAAATCAGGTTCTGGATAGTTCACGTAACCTTTCCATGTGTCTGTGTCACTGATTTGAAATGGAGTACTGCTGGGAATAATGAGCTAGCATTCAGGCTTGCGCAGGCATCAAATGAGTAAACACCTAAAAAAAAAATTGCACACAGGTTCTGCAGTTGGTTTAATTTTGCTCTCAGTTGGTCAGCTTTTATCATTGTGTACAGCAAGAACCACAGTTAAGAGTAGACTAAATACAGTTCAAATATTGCCAGCTAGAAGCTTCCAGCAAATTAGCAGCTGAAAATGCTGTCTTCCAGGGTTTCAATTGTACGTGTTCTGGTCAGTCTGCCCCACACCCTTCTTCCTTTCTTGGGATGGAGCTGAGCACAATAGTTCCTCAAACGTTTGAATTTCTTCCAAATTAGTTTTCCATCTGTCCCTCTGGTCTTCATTCTTTCCATCATATTAATTCTATTAGATATAGAGAATTGTCTAAATTCCCTAGCTTGTGATCTGGGATTATAACAAGTCGTTAAGATTTTTAGCACATTTTTAATTGTTTGAGAGTTTTTGAGAACTGAGTTCAGGTCATTTTCTTAGTTTTTTTTGCCTATCATTGATAGGACACCACACTTAAGTAAAATTGCAGTGGATGGCATTCCCAATTAGACATACCTGAGCACTTCTAAAATTCAACTGTATTCTATTTTGTGCGCAGATGAGTTACAGGACTTAAATAACCCAAGCATGTTCAATTGAATATCTTCTTTGTTTTACTGTGGGATTAATCAAGATTTCATAATGATCAGTAACCCCTTGGAAGTGCTGACATTAACAGTGTTTATTCCCTCTAAACAGTGAGGTTCCCTTGCCTTTCAGTCACTACAGTTTGTTTTAGCATTTAATAGAAAACACTCTACAGACAGGAAGGATGAACTCTGTATTCTGTGTATATTCTTTATCCATGGAACAAACCAAAATTCTTTTTTTTGTGTGTGTGACTGTATAAGGGGGAATATGTGAATTACTCTCTTTTCAGCAGAAGGCCATGTGGTTTGAAAATGTCCCTGAAACTTTATTTGTAGAGAAATGTTGGTTTTGGAGCCTGTCTTTGAGAAGAGATGGTGGAGAATGCTAGTCACAATGAGTCCTCACATTTATCAGAAGATATTAGACAGGATTGCAATCAGCCTCTCTCACCTCCTGCCTTCTATAGACAAGCAAAGATGAGTGGTTTAAGAAGACATTTAATTTGTTTATGTGTCCACTGCATCAGGAAAAATGTTCTCAGTGTTTTATTCTTTGCAATTACCTCATAAGATCACAGGAACCATATACTTATGGTAATATAAACATTTACAAAAACTCTGTCTTTAATAAAAAACACAGTAGGTACAGGAAAGCATGGGGGTATGGAACAGCTGAAGAAGCCTGTATTGTATCTATTGTACTGAGGGATGATGGTATCAAAACTTGTAATTTTAGATAAATCAGAAAGAATTTCTAACACTAGAAATCTAAAAGAATCCCTGAGGAGCTGCAATACTTCCTGTGTCTGTAAATCTGTGCGTAAGCTGTTCTAATCATGGGTCAACATTTTGGATTTATTTGGACCAAGTAACTGAAATGATGAAATAAATTTCTAGCCGAGTTGCCCATGTGTTACTTATTTGCCAATAAGTGAAAAATGAAAGCATCACTTTTATTGACCAATGTGTTTTTCTTGCTGGTTTAATGCTAATACTACAGACTTCTCTGTTTGGAGAAGTCCTGATTTCCTGTCCTGAATCAGGAAGGCACCCTGGAATCATACAAATAGAATCAGTCTGCAGGTTTCGGACAAACTAATTTTTCTTTTCCTACATATAGGTTTAATTGGTTCTTGAAAATTTGTTCTATTTGCTAGCGTGGGCTTCTTCCTACACAAATGCATTTGAATGTAAGTTTAACATAAAAACCATTTCAAAATAATCCCTACATCATATGACATTTATTCTACTTGATAAGGTAATTTCTACAGCAATAGATTAAATATTATAGAATCACAGAATGGCTGTGGTTGGAAGGGACTTCTGGGGATCATCCAGAAGTTTGACCCCATGCTCTTGACAGCTACCCTTAAAATATTTGAATGCACAATTACATTTGTGATGCTAAGATATTAGCATATTTTCACTTTTTCATTTCACTCATGGAAAATAAGGTTAAGGGGAAAAACACCTGGAAGAGTGCAGAGCATATTTCCAAAAGTAAACTTTTATGGGTTTTTTTTAGTTTGATATGAATTGCAAGATCCTCAGAAATTTCATAGTGTGCCTAGATCAAAATTCAGAGCTGAACTCTTATTCCTTTAAGCTCAGGACTCTTTCTTCCTTTGAAACTTTATTTAAATGATTTTTGTTCTACATTTTCTGGCAGGACAATAACATATAAACAAGCATCTTCAGAGTGCTTTGAGAAGAGAGGGCTTACAGTGGTGAGGAGTCCTGGAAGAGTTTTTATGATGAGAGTGTCTCTTTGCTGTTTTGTCCTTTGCACAATACCTACCCACAGCATCACTGCAGGTACTCCAGCATGTGTGTCAAATGAATAATTAAAAGTGAAACCTGGCCTCACTGAAATCAGACAGAACTGCCTCTGACTTTGGTGGAATAACATGTATCACCCTGTGACTTGTAAATATGCAGAATGCAGTACCAGGGCTGAAAAGAGAGTTAATATTGATGTAAAGATCCTTTTGTTTAGTAAAATATGCCTCAAAGAAGTGACTGTGGCCAAAGGCATCTGGTTTTAAATTTTTAGCTTTCCTCTAACACATCAAAATCAAGCGCTGAATTTTATGATCGATTGTTAAAAGTGTGTAAAAATTCCAAACTAAAAAGGAGAGGCTTTGTAGACACAGCTTATGATTTAACCAAGTAATACACTGAGGCAGGGAAAACTATAGCAGTCTGTCTCACACTGTATGTTGCTTGGGTTAGGGGAGTTTACAGCAAAGATGGTGTATCCTTCCAAGCTGACTAGGGAAAATTACAGAATTCCTTCTGAGTAAACAACATTAGAAATGCTTCCCTCTTCCCCCCCACCCCCCCTTCCCCCATATACACTTTTATTCTTACTAAAAAGATTAACTTAATCAAAACCTTGCAGATTAAATAATTAAACCTGTAGATAACCACCATTTTTTATTGTTAATTAGACATAGAGAGGTGCAATTTTCATAGGATGCAGAGTCCCTAAATTTAGCTGTGGAATATTACATTGATCACACACACACACAAAAAAAACCCATCATTGATTCTCAGGGGAAGGGTTGGACGTCAGTGTGTGCGTTTTGGCTCAGACCACCTTTCACCTATTAAAGGGGGTTCCAGTAGATCTTTATCCTTGCTGCACATAGCAACAAAATGTGATTTGCTATCCTTAACCCTTTGAACATTCTCAGCATCTTAGCAGGATGATTCACAGTTACTCAGTTACTCTGCTTTCATGCTCTGTATGGTGTCTGAAATCTTTATACCAAAAGTGCAGTGTTTTTTTATCTTCTGCTCCTCTGTCAATCTTTAAATATATATTTGTTCAAATATTTAATATACACTGAAGCCATTAAAACATGGCTGTAAAAAAATCTGTAATATGATGCCTTCCTACTATGACAATTACTCCTTTCTTTAAATGACTTGCAGCCTTTACAAATACAACTCTGAAATTAAACCCTGACATCATGCAAAATGCTGCATTTTACTTCACCTGTTTAAGCTTACCAAAAGGCAGTGAATCTTATTAAAATAC
The DNA here is from genome assembly GCF_963662255.1 of Cinclus cinclus. Lineage (NCBI taxonomy): Eukaryota > Metazoa > Chordata > Aves > Passeriformes > Cinclidae > Cinclus > Cinclus cinclus. Next base: position 5,765,649 of record NC_085051.1, on the reverse strand, counting down.
TGTGCAGAATATTTTTATTGCTATGTAGATCTTTGTCATTATGCAGTATGATAATTCTCAGATCCTTTTTTCAGCAATCACTAATTAGGTGTAACAGGCATGCATCCAGACACTCCTGAATTTTAATCCTCATGTTTCTTAATGAGTTGATCAAATATTACACAGAATGTAATAAAAATATGGGACTCATTTAAAATACAAATATGTGATTTGTATAATTGTCCAGCTAATAGATTATGTCTAAATATTATGATTGTTTGTGCAAACACTTAGGGATGTGTCCATGCAGGCAGTATGTGCACTTGTAATTAAATATTCTGTACACGTAATTGTCCATAAGGATTTTCAGAAGCATGCATGCCATTATGTTTGCAGAATACTTTTGAATCTAGTCACAGGACTTGCTTAAAAAGAACAAAACCTGTTTATATTGAAAAATAATGGTATATAATTAAATTCTTAGAAGGGCAATGGTAATTTAGAAAAAAAAAAATACCCAGTACCCTTAGCTTGTCACCTGACTGTGGCACTGGCCTTTCCTACATTCTGAAATGATGGAAGACCTTCTTTCCTCCCTTTTTTTGCTGATGGGAAATTCCTGCTAGCCGAAGTGCCTGATATTCGACCTGCTTTAAAATGTTTTGCGTGATTTTGCAGAGTCCAGGAGCTTTCAGTAGTTCAGCTAAGCTTTCAGAAAAGATCTAAACATCCTGCTGCTTAGCTATAGTGATGTTTTGATGCTCAATGCCACTTAATTTTGCTTCATTCTTCTTCATCTTAAAAAGCATCTACACAAACTCAATATTATTACTGGAAGAAAAACGAAGGGAAAAAAATTGTCAGTTGTGAGAAGCATTTATTTTTCTGCATTATCGGTGCTATAAGCACAGTAACTCTGAATGGTGAGGGCCAGCCAGAGCTGTCTCTGCCTTATTCCTTTATTCAGCACAACACGATTTAGTTAGGTTCAGTTGTTTTTTTATTTGGTTTTGTTTTGGGGTTTTCTTTTTGTTGTTTTTTTTTAATTTATTATTTTTTTGTTTTCCAAATCCCTACCCCTGTAAATGCTGGGAAGACCACAGAGACAGATTGCTCAGGCACCAAAGAAAGAGAATGTTTTGTGTTGTTCAGCAGCAAGCTCTGTGCCTGGCTGTGTGACAGAGGCCCAGGGAGTGAGCATATGCAGGAATTCCATGCAGGTCATGGTGCCTCCCATGCCAGGCAGTCACTGCCTCTGCCCTCGTGGGTGGAGAAGCAGGAGTGGATGTGCAGAGTGAAATAGCTGCTGCTGAGGACCTGGCATCCCCATTGCATCAGCATGGGATGGCTTCTGGTCACAGCAGCTCTGGTCCAGTCCCATGGGCTGCTGCAGACTAAGTCCAGCTGGTGCTCAGGGACATCCCCATCAGTGTGAACCAAAGCACAGGAGAAGGGATTGGGCAGAGAGTCTCCTCAGAAGGGCTGTTCTGACCTGTGCTGAGACGCTAATAAACTTTCACTCTTATTTTCTTTATGTGGGACACAACACGTGAACCTGGTCAGACCAGAAAGAGGTTTAAAGAAAATAATGTTTAAACCTAAATTGATCTTGGATCTTGCGTGCAGCTTTGAAAGTGAAAGAGCACAGAAGAATATCCATGATGGGATAGTACCCTTTCCTTCTTACAAATTCTCCAAATCTCCATTGAGATATTTTACTAGTTACTGTAATACACTTCCCAGTGATGGTTATGTACATATTCTGAAACTTTGATTCTATTATACATTTTTTGGATATTTTTTACCCTCTCCTGAATAAATTCAACTTTTTATATGATAAAAAGTAGATGTGTTCTTTTAATTGACAATTTATTTGACAGTCTAATTTAAAGTAATAACATAAATTTAAATGGGACCATCAGTTCCTTTTGCAACTGGACCATCCCAAAACCAAAAATGTCCAGCAAACAATATTCACCAAGAAGAGGGACAGTCTGAGAAATTAGGAGATGGATCGGGCAAAACCAAAAATACCTCATTTTCACCACTGTCTCTTCTGTAGACATGAAATAGGTATCTTGGGAGACTGAGAAACCTTCCCCTCCTGTTTTCCTAGTCCATCCTGATGCATGCCAGTCCTTCAGTATTTTCCACAAGCTTTCCAATATTCACTGCACTTTTATGCTCCAAGCAAGATATAGGATGTAAGAGGTTTTTGCAACTACAAATGCTGTTGTAGCTACATGTGGTAACCACTGTGTAGGGTCTCACTCCTCCTTGTTGTGTCTCTTCCTGTGAATATGACATGTTAGTCTACATGCTGACAAAGTTTCATAGCAACAGTCTTAAAGGATATCCCATTCAGCCTATCATTGTTCATGAATGAATTAGCCTGGAAATTTGGACCTGTGAATTCAAACTCCCTTAATTTTGCAGAAGGGGCTAAACTAGTCAGTAAGAACAACATGATTCGAGTTTTAGATGCAAAGCTCTTGCCTCAATTATCAATAGTACTTTCGTGTGAACTAGAAAGCAGCTGCTACAAATAAAATTCAGTGTAAAGCAAAAAGGTAGACTAAACATTCACTCCATAGAGTAGCTTTTATCTGGAGATTGGATATCCATCCATTATATGTGGCTGCAAAGGCTAAACTGTCCTTTTTAAAGCACTCCATCTGCAGTGTGTCAAAAATAGTGCTGTCCTGCACATGCTTAAAATTTTGGCAGCAAAGTGACACCTTAATTTCTTTTACAGTAAATATATAGATACATTACACAGTGATATGTAGAGCAGACGTTTCTAAAAATGTGAAGAAATTCCAGTCTGTTCATGTTGATGTAGTAGTTTTAGTACTTCAAAAAAGAGGTGGTTAGGAAATGTAGTCATGGTGCAAACATGAATATTTTAAGAGCCAGTATATAAACACCTTGTATCAATAGGTATGGCCATGACATCTATGAATAAAAAGAAAACTTATTTCAAATTTACCTATAGAAAACAATAAAGCCTTCCTTTTAAAAGTTTTCAAAGTGAGGGACAATTCTTGTATTCAGAGCTCCAGCATAACAGGCTTGACTCATCGATAGATGACACATCAAGCACAGGGAATTTGAAAAAGCACTGCTTAACCTCACTAAAAAAATCATGGTTTTGAGAACAGGAAAGAAGGAAAATTGCTTTCTGATCCTTGACTCCACTATGTTCAAAAAGGGTAATGAATGTTCTGATAAAATACACTTCATTGGACAAATAAATCTGGTTCAAACTGACAATGTTATGTAAAGGGTTGTTCAAGTCTATTTCAAAATCATCTTGAAGTAGAAAAAAAAAAAATCCAAACAAACCAGAAGTCCAGTATGAGACAAGAAATCAAGTTTAAGAGTGCATTCATTTTTTTGGTTGTTTCTCCTGTAAAACCTTTTTAGTGACCTCCTTCATTTAACAGACTAACCCAGCAGTATAAAAGTGTAGGACATGAAGAAGGGTATCAAAACCAAGCCTCTAAATTGCAAAGTACCTGAACAAACAGACTCTTTAAAAAGAACACCACCATGGCAATGGAGTATCTGAGACAGATGCATAGGATTTGGAGATTATGATCTTTGAAAACACATAACCTTCTAGGTTGGCAGCTAGAGGCCAGCATGAATATCATAGGCCTTGTCAAAAAGCACTAGATATCTGTTAAGTACATTGAACTTTGTGGTTTCAATGCTTTAATGCACCTCAAACATCTTTTGAAATCAAGGGGACAGTAAACTTCAGGATTACTTCCTTGAGCCCTAAAATTGTGCTGCTGAGCATCGTACAAATTGTGTATATCAGCTTTTCCCAAAGCTAACCATGTTTGTTAAAGGTAGTATAGGTTGCTGCAATTGGATAATGTATCTGTTGTTAATGATTTATGGGACACAACCACCTTTTTATTGTTTTAAGATTGATACACGAATAGGACAAATCGAAGAAAAAAAAATATCCATATTTTGCAAAGCATGTCATTCACATATAGTTTTTGATTCCCCTCATGATAAAGGACTAATTACATGAAGTGATGAAAGATATAAAAATTTATGAAAAATTAAGGTGTTGAAAAGCACATCTAGCTGAGTAGATAATGTGCAGATTTGCCCATCAAAACATAATATAAATAATGTGTATAGAAATTATGCATAGGAATACCTAGGATGGCTATTCACAGAAATGAAAGTAAGGCAAGCCATTCTGGGAAACAAGCCTGTCATAGCTAAAAAATATATCCACAGACTATAAGCTTTTAATGAAGAAAAATGTTTGTTTGTTCCAGGTAGGAAAAAAAAGGGGCTCATAATTAGATACTGCCTTCTTTAAGAATCACATGAGTGTCAACTCTTAATCTTTTAGCAAACCATCTAAATGCAGCATACAACAGCATCCATTTGGGAGATCTCCTCGACTTAGTGCAGTCTGACAGCATGAAAAAGTGTTTGCATTTTCTTCACACTTGCTGAGCAAACTGACAAAACATTAAGCATCACAAGTGTTAACACTATTTGTTTACGATGAAATAGTAGGTTTTGCTGCAAGAGCAGAAAACAGCAGTAGTGAAATATCACATGGTGCAGCTAAAGAAACTCTTGAGACACTTACAAAAATCCAACAAGACAGGAATCATCAGAGGAAAGATTTGTCAGCCAGCTGCTTACCTCTAAATTTGTGACGCGTGTTTAATATCTCAATTTCCCTTTTGTAAAACTGGGGACTTGTACACGTCTGATAAATGTGCTCTAATATTGTTGTCCAAAACATCATTGCATGTGAGAAAAAGAGTTTAACATAAAAATTGAGAGCATTGCTTCCCGTTGTCTGGGTGGTATTTCATCCATTGATCCACATGGATGGAAGCAAAATTGAAAAATGGGACTATCTACTTTCTGTAGAAATAAGGAAGAAAAAGATTCTTAAAATCCTTTGCAATTTGTATAAGAAAAGATGTTTTGATACATTTTTTTGTACACGTTAAGCATACTATCCCTAATGTGTTAGTCACCATTGACAAAAATGAACTTTCTGACTATCGCTTTAAAATATTTTTTCTCAACAATTCTCAACCATTTATTGTTTCCTCTGTTGTGAAGAACAGAAGGATGTAATCTGGTCTGAAGATAGCTGAGATTTGTTTGGTGTCTGTGGTCAAGCAGGGAATTTATCCGAAGAAGTGGTTTTTTGGGAATCCTTCTCCACAAAACCGAAAGCCTCTCAAAATCTTGACATTGTATATACATGCAATATAAAGATAAACTTGTTTTGAACTCATGAGATTTTCACATAATAGTTAAAATTACACAGATGTACAGTTGAAAATTATGTCTTGTTTAATTGTGTGCCTGGAGATGGATTTTTGGGTACTGACATTTGAAAATGTTGGCCTTTGCATAGAAATTATTCCATGATAAATCTGTTCAATTAATGAAATTTTATGTCCAAATATCTGTCATAGTTAACAGAACCAACGTTGATGCTATGTCTTAAATTTAAGTGATTTTCTAATATTTTGTGAGTTTCTTAGCATTTGTATTTTCTTTGCCAGCATTTGTATTCTTTTTCCAATACACTTGATGAAAAGAAGAAGTAAAAGTCCTAAGAATTCCAAGAAATTCTGCATATGCAATAAATTTCTTGACTAAGGAAGTCTAAACATAGTAGATTAGAACTTAAAATTTTTTCTTCTATATAAGTTTAATAGTGATGAAGGGTTTGAGCTATACTGGAATGCAATGAAGATATAAAAGTTGTTCTGAAGTTGTTTTAATTTTTCAAATAGAAATTCTAAACTTTTGAGAAGTTTTATTTACTTTTATCTTTAATTTTTCTTCACTTCCTGTTTGTTTTTTTTCCTTTCAGTGAGAGGGTTGAAAGGCCAGGAAAGCACTTATAAGAGGTGGGAATGGAAACAACCAGCAGAGAAAAGTGGGTTAGTTAATTTTTCTATTGGTTTCATTAAATGAACCACTAAAGAAACTACTTGCAAAAATCTCCATTTTGCAAAAAAATAAGCCACTGAAAAGCATATTTTTTGTACTATCACTGGAAGTATTTAACTTCAGTACAACTGTAGTGTCAGTGCTGGAAAATAATATCCTACTTATATATTTATAGAGCTGTACATGAAGGAAGGCATCTATGACCTTGGAGGGTAAGAAACAGCAGGTAGAAATTGAAACATGAGATATTCAAACTTTGGTTCAGAGACAGAACTTTTCCCCTTAGGGCTCTGGAATAGCAGGACAGGTTGCCCTAAAGAATTGCAGCTTCTCCATCTTTTGAGATTTTTCAAGATATGACTGCTTCAAGTCTGGAGCAACCATGTCTCATCAACCCTGCTCTGAGCAGAAGTTTGGACTAGAAGAACTGCCAAAATCCCTTCCAAACAGGCTTTTCCCATGTTTTAAAGATCCTGCATTCAAGCTTTTGTTTTGCTGAATATGCACAGTCCTTTAAAGATTTTTTTTTTCCTTTCAAATTATCAGTACACCACTTAGAGTGTGTATGCTCAGGAATTGAAAACTGAATGGCTCTGACTGCTGGTTACACACACAGCATTTAATACAGGTCCCAGAGCAGAGGCTGTGATGTGATTCAGTAAAGGACTGAATCTCTGAACCTGCACAGAACCTCTGGCAGTTTGGTGGTCCATGTGCATGGAATTATTGCCTAAATCATACAGGGACAGTAAAGGAAAACTTTGGCTGAAGGATGGTGCTCTCTGGTTTCTTTTTGTTAATGAAAAGGGAGTCCTGCATTCTGGCAGAGGCTGGAGAGCACTGAAGGCAGCTGTGCTATGCTAAAACTTGTCTTTATGATTACGTCTCTCTACCTCTGAATTTCTTGTTCCTAACACCTTGCCTCTTTAATCTCATTAATTGCTTTCTTTATAGACCAAGCTCTCCACAGAATGGCACTATGTGAGGGTATTCCCAGATACAAATATTTTACACTGAAGTGAGAAGTTTGAATTGATACTTCATGAATATTTAACGGTGCTAAAATTTGTAGGATTAATACAACTCAGGTGTAAGAGTTGAAAAAAGCATGTATTGATTTTTATCCACCTATGAAACTGAATCCTATTAAAATGCAGAGATGTTTTCTAGAAATCCCAGAAGAAATTTCTAGAACCAAAATATATTAAGATGAATCATTATTAAAACCAATTTTGTCTTCACAGATAAAGTAACAGTTTTGGCTGTCACAACTATGAAATGTCTCTGTGAGTGTGTATGCACAAAAGTTAAGATGAGCAAAGAAAGTTAAGTCCAAAAACTTCTGACAAATCCTTGCACTTCCAGTGTTCTATAAATAAAACTCCTGCAAAAGATACAAAACAGTAGTTGACTTCACACCAACATTTTTAATCTATTTCTTCTGTGAACTTTAGTGGAGTTGTGTCGGTTATTTTCTTTTAAATGAGAAGGGGATACCATATTTAATTTCCTCTTGTCTTTAGATCAATAATTTGATATTCTTCTTGACATTGGGTAGGGTGGATTTTTTTATGACTCCCACACTTAATTTTAAGTCACTTTCATTGCAAGAAAACAAAATTTAAAAGCATAAAGCAGTGCATTTTGAACATAAATGTATGAAAAATATGCTTAAATGGTTAACCACCTCTTCTGGCCAAGTATAGAAGTGCTCAAATTAAAGGTGAAATTGAACTCATTCAATTGAACTTCATATTTCAAAGTTCAGTTCTGTATCCCAAAACCAAAACAAGCCACCTACGCCTGTATGTATTTGTATTACACGACATAACATTAAAAATAAAGAGAATTTTATTATCTCGGTGTGTGTTATGGAAATGTAGATTTCATTCTTATCTTTTGGCTCTCTATATACTTTGGGAGATATTGTTTCCATTTGGTGAGAGATAGGAGAATTATATTAACAGAAATAAGAATTAAACATGTTATTAAAATTCTCTGAATTTTAAGTTAGGACTACAAATATTGCAGCAAGGCCTCTTCCCATTTTCAGTTCATAGCAATTTCCCAAACTTTTATGTAGAGCAAAATATTTACCTAGTGAGTTAGGGAAAAGCTGAGGGTTAAGCATTCTATTCAAATATATTGAACTCTTTATTTGTGTTTGGAATATTTTATCAGTTCAAGAAAGAACTACTGGTCTCTGGTTGTTTGAGGTTTTTCCCTCCTTCCAGTTACTCCTAACTCTAAGTTCTGTTATATTTATCATTTAGTATAAGAGATGTCTTACTCAGGTTTACTCCAATTTTGTTTACTTTAGTAATTCCACTGTAAGGTGGACCTTACAGACAGGACACAGTCTTAGCCTGAACCTGTCCTTGTATTACCAAAAACCTCTGAAGAAATCAAGTTTGCATCCTCAGAGTTGTAGAACACACATCTTAATTTTCCTCTTATATTCAGTGCTTTTCACTGCACTGGCTGCTCCTTGCACTGAGAAGATTTCTCAGCTTGATGTATGAAAAAGGCTGTCGTGCTTTTCAGGGTCTGAATCATGAGCTCTGCAATAACAATCTTCTGCATGAAGTGCACTGGCCCTGCCTTGGCTCTGTCTTTTGCCCTTACTAGGTTTTTCTATGGCCACATTTGTATTTGTTGATGACACAGTAAAGCTGAATGGAACTGAAGAGGAAATGTTGGGAAAGAGCATTGATTTATGCATAGACCATCAGAAGGATTTGTTTCTAAGCCTTTTGTTTCTGTCAAATATGAAAAGATTCTGCTTCAGCTGTTTATAGAAACTTTTTATTTTGGTAGGTTTGAATGTGCTCCACCTAGCTTGCTTACTTCCCCATCATCCTAATGCTTTCAAAATAAATTTAGATGAAACTGGAGATAGCAAATTGCTTGAAATCGTCCTGTGCAGATAGCAGTATGGTGTGCCTTATGTAAGAAATTTTTGATACTGTGATCTCATATTTGACATTTCCAGAGACAGAAGTAATCTCCATTCTGTCCTTGCACATAGAGGATTCTACAAGAAATTGAAGTCGGATTCCATAATTCAGGGAACTGATGTCTGGGGATCTTCCCTACTCTGTTCTTTCCTGATGGGAGGTGAAAATATAGCCAAAATGAATCAGACATAAAAGGAAATCTCGCTGTCTATTTATTCTTCCCACTTTCACCTCCTAAATGAGTGGAAATGATGAAGATCTATGACCTCTTGTCAGTCTGCAATTGGAGAAGTTAATTCTTCCCTGGATCACATCTGTCACAGCTTGACATTTGTTTATTTAAACCCAAGCTTTGATACCATACCTGTGTAATGAAATATCTTTGTGGTGGACACCAATTTCTCACCTAAACAAAGGTAACCTGCATGAGATGGAGCCAAGGCCAGAACTGGAACACAGTATATTGGAAGATCTGGACCAACAAATTAAAATACTTCTTATTGTAAATTTTTGGATAATCTGCCTCCATTAAGTTAATGAAAACCCATCTTAAAATAAATATTTTTGTTCCCACTGCAGATCTCTTCCAGATCCTTACTCCTTTGATGCACAGAAAGCTTCTTTTAAACTTATTTAGGGACAGCTTATGCATATTTATCCTGTTGACACCATGATCTTTCACATAGCCTTTTCCCTGGCTGCTTTCTTCCTCTGGTATGTTTCTAGAGAACAAATTTATTTCTTTCCTTGGCTTCTCCCTCTTCCCAAAGTTTTTATTCTGTTTGGAAAAATAAGCCATTTTTTGGTCCAATTTTCCCTTTAATTATTCTATAAATTCTTCTGTTTCCTTGCTCTGTTAAAGTCGTTCATATTAATGATGGATAAATGCCAGGGGCATTCCAGGTAAAATTTTGTCTTTTGAGAATCGCATGTTTAAAATTCAATCAGTTCCAGTCTGATAATGATTTCCTCCCTCTTTTCAGAAAGAGTGAAGATACCAGTGGATATTTAGCAATTATAAGGTCTGCTTTTGCAAACACTGACAATTAAGGTGGCATACATACTTATATCCTCTGCTGTGAGTCAAAATTATTTTTACTCCCTAAAACAAAATAGAGTCCTCGCTTGGGGAGGAATGTTTTGATCCTTGATTTGGCCATCTTCAGCAACTTTTGCACAAATAAATATTGTATCTGTATATGAATGGATATTAACGATTTCTAGTCCAAAATTATGGGCCTGATTCTCCCTAGAAACCAAGTGCAAAATATTTTTATCATAAAATATTTTATTTATTTTTTATCATAAAATTCCATATTGGTTGCTTAATGTATCATCCACTTCACTTTCAGACTTCTTATGAGATGTCCCACCCTAAAAGTCAACTTTTAAAAATTTATAAGGCCAATTTTACCCATTGAAGTCACATGAAAACAAAGGGCAGGTGCACTGTATTTCCTGTCTATTTGCTCTGTTTCTGCCATATAAGATATTCAGTTCATTATAAACTTCTAGAACTATATTGGAATAATTTTGGTCTCCCAGTCAACCTTTGTTCAATAGAAATATATTATTTAGACCTATGAAAGATCTACCAGGACCCAAAGAACAGGTGTAATACAGCCACTTCATTCCACCATAACAGAGAGTAAATTATTTAGTCAGTTGTCTTGGATGATTGTTATGAAAGGATTCATTGTTCAGGTATATCAGTGTGATTGAAATGTTCCAGCTGGCTGGCAGCAGAGATTGTACAACTGTGGGCCACAAAGGAAAAGGAAGAAACTCTGTGGGTTATGTCTTTCTGAGCCTGAAGGCAAAGGTTTTTTGGTTTTTTTTCATTACAGCTCTCTAAAGGCAGGCACTGTGTGGCTGTACTCAGCAGGAAAGGGTTGAGTCCTAGCTCCCTGAGATCTGCGTCCTGTGGTAGCTTTATTAGCCAAAATCACAGAATCACAGAACCAATTAGGCTGGGAAAGACCTCAGAGATCATCGATCAAACACCACCTTGTCAACCAGACCCTGGCACTGAGTGCCACATCCAGTCCTCCCTTAAATACCTGCAGGGACAGCGATTCCACCAGCTCCCAGGGCAGCCCATTCCAATGCCCAGCGTCCCCTTCTGTAAGAAATTCTTCCTTGTGTCCGACCTGAACCTCCCCTGGTGCATCTCAAGACTGTTCTTGTCCTCGTGTTGGTTGCCTGGGAGACAGTCTGACACTTTGGTTCTTAAAAAAAATAAAAAAGGCGACAACAACTCTATGACAGAAAAATATAAGGTGAATTTCTTGGGGAACAGAATAAAATAACCTTGATCTTGCTTATTTCATTTATTTAAGACAAATCTTTCTCTCATATCCAGAAACCCACATCTACAATGTTAAGATTGCCTGGAGATATTCTGAGTGTCAGGCTATGCTGGTTTGAAAGTGTTAATTTTGCAGAAATTAGTTCTGTGAAATTGCAGATGCTTTGCAAGATGTGTATTGGGTAAATAATTAATTTGACTTCCATTAAATTGATTGTTCAGCAGGAACTTTAGGCAAGGTTTCTGTGTCGGGGTGTCCAGTGTCCAGGGTATGCTCATGATCCTGACTGTTACCCGTAAAATGGGATTGGGTTGCTGCACATAGAAGCAAGACATGGAAGAGCTTACTGGGCTAGACCCAGCCACCTGAGGAAAGCAGTTTTATTACTGCTGAAGCTGTACCCATTGAAAAGTGAGTTATTTTTCTTGAGCATCGCCTTAGATGAGATTAAATTCTTGACTTCTGTAATCAGCTGAGTGCTAAAATTAAGCAGTCTCCAGTGCTGTCCTTTGTGTGTTTTTGTGGTGTTTGTCAGCTCAGGAAAAGAAAGCTTCGCTTCTTTCTTTCATGGTTTATTTTCTTTTTCTTCATTAGAGGATTATATTGATATGAAAATGAGTATCTTTCAATTTCACCTACATTCTTGTATCAAAACCCAGATGCACTATGGAGTATTATATTTCCTTCCTTTTTTTTCTTACACCTACATTAATCCTCTTCTACAGTACTATCTCCCTGAAATGTTTCTTAAAAACATCCTATTAGCAATGCTTTCAAATTGTATTTGATCTCTTGCTAGAGGGCTATTAGAAAATTACAAGTTTAATTTTCCCCAATTAAAATTTGTTGTCCTTAGCCACAGCCTTCAGTCAGCTGATCCTCTGTCAGGAATGATAATTTTAATACAGCAAGACACCCTGGAAATACTGTTTATTGGAGTTGTACTTCTTGAAATGCCTGTTCTGCTAAGCTCCTTCTCCAAGACAGCTAAGATGGAAATATTGGTTCTAGTCTTCAGTAGAAGGCTTCTTTTCAGCATTAGAAAGATGAAAACATCAAGAGGGTCCAATTTTATCAAACCTTAATGGTCATATTGGTTTTATGACAGAGTATTTTGACCACAGAAAAGGATTTGTATTAAAGAAATTGATGAATTTTCAATTTAACACAAGTATTTTGTTGTGAAAAACTAAGAGGATTTTCTGTTAAACCTCTGTTCAGCAAGTAAATTAGTTCTTAAATTAATATATTTTAAATTTATTTTTAAAAATATTGTTAGCCAATTCATTCATTCATTCACTCTTTCATTCCTTCATAAGGCAAAGTAAAAAGATACTACTACCCCTAGCAGAATATCCAGAAAAAAAAGTCTAAAACTGCTGGTTTGTGTTACTTTTGAGATTATTTCTCTTTATTTTTTTTCTAGTATGTCAAATTTGTCTGTACAGTGTTCCTTTCTGGGGAACTCAATTTTAATTTGTTATAATTATCCATTTCTTCTTTGCTGCAGTGATATTGTATACAGGCATGTTATTTTTAGGAGATTTTGTCCTCAAATCAGATCTGATGCCTGTTCCCTTTCTGACCCCTTTTTGAGATCTTTTTTCAGCAGCGCCAGTCATTCTGCAGTCTGTTGCACATGTGCTGATATTTAGCAAAGAAATATGAGCAATGCCTCCTCTGAATGTATAAAAGAGCCTTTCCTCAAAGTATATATTGATATATTAAAAAACTCTGACTAGATTCTCTAAGTGAATTTAACTAGTTTCTCTGACTGAGATCTAAATGTGTTCAATGTATTTACATCTTAAATGTATTTTAAGTTGTAAAAAAATACATTTAGTTTAAGTCTCTTTGTTTACATTTGTGAGAGGGTACTTTTTAGGGGGTGGGGTAGTTCTTATTTCATGTAATCAGAAAATTATAATTGATCCTCTTCATCAGCATTCTATGAAGTCTTGCTGTTCTGAGAACAATATCATACTGCTTCAAAACTGATGCAAACAAAGCAGCTTTATTTCCTTCAGTGGAATTAATTAAGTTCCTAATTATACATGTGCTCAAGGACTTTGCAAGAATATGTACAAGTCATACTGGCTCTGTAGAATCTTGAATAAAGGTTTTTCTATTGGTTCAGTCTTGTTTTCCTGTGTCCTGAACTTTACAGTGAGAACTGGCAAGGGTTTCTTATGAGAAAGTTAAGGAAGTCAATGTACAAGCCATGTCACGAGCACAGTTACTAAACCAGATTATAGTGATTACTCAGGATTATACAATGAAGTAGAAACATGAAGAGTCACACATCTGACATTTATGGAGTGGTGGAAGTTATAAGGAAGTGCATCCAGGCCACCAAAGCCCCATTTCCCACACGAGCTTTGTGGTGCCTTGTGCTGCAAAGGCACCTGGCAGTGGCATAGGTAGTAAAGCTTTACTGAAACTTCCCATGCCTGACCCTTTTCATTTGCTTTTTGTACTTCATTCCTCAAGCTGATGCTTTTAACTTGAGATGAGTTGCCTGAAGCTGACTTTGTTGGGCTATTTAAGATAAAACATTTCAGCTGTACCTGGGAACAAATACTGCATGGACCTGACTATTTTTTCTTAAAGTAAGAGTCCTCCTGGACATTTTACTGACATCAGCTCCATACCCAGGAACAAAGATTAAAAATTAATTAAAAGACTCAGAAATCCTAATTCAGCATTCTTTTTGAATGGGTTTTTGAAAGTAATTTTCATGAGTAAGTCTGCACAGCACTGAAGTGCTGCAGTAATAAAATTCAGAAGGAATTTTTTCTGAAACTGCAATAATGGATTCTTACTTTGTTTAGAGGTAATAGTTCATTTTAATATAAATTAATTTTAATAGAGTTGGTGCCATGAAACAGTAGCAAGCTGCAAGTGACTTTACTTCCAAAACAAAAACCAGTAAATTAAAGAATGGTAATATTTAATACTTACAGAATATTGTAAAATAATTTTCTTGGTGAACCAGTACATCTGAATTAGCATTGCATCATCTTAAGGAGAGAGAGAGAGAGAGAGAGACAATAGTGATACGCATCTTTTTGTATGTTTAATGATTTTGCACAAGTACCACACTACTTTCTATGAGTAGTTTTCCAACACTGAATGCAGCTCATCAAATATAGTAAGTATCACAGATGGAAGTCTGTCTTCAGCTGAGACATATATCTCCTTGGCAACTTTAACTCTCTAGTAGCATTTCCTGTCATTTTTTGGTAAGTGAAGTACATCACTGAAGTCCATCCATGCAAGAAGCACAACTGCTGCCTCAAAATTGGGAGTTTTTCAGCAGTTTTTAACATTGCTGAAGAAACACAGCCTGGTGTAGACAATGTAGTAGGTGATTAAGATATAGCAAGAATCTCCAATGTAATAGTTGTCTGCAATAATCACAGAAGAACTCATGTTGCAGTTCTTGGTGTAAATAAGGTACGGTGTGAACTTAGGAAGTAGTCAGACTGTGGTTTATTGTCTATAACTTAATTATTTAGAGTTAAATTCTAAATTCTAAGTTCTAAGGTGGTAGCTCCTTATTTTTGCAATAGGCAATAGACAAAGATATTCAGCATCTGTAATTTTGTCTCCGTCTGGGAAAAGAACTTGCAAGAGTTGCAAAGTTCCCATCGGAAATGTGTTGTGCACTCTGTAAAAGAAGGTATTGCACAAGGGGACAGAAGATGAGGACAAAACCCTTTTTTCTTGATCTTGACCTTGAGTAGTCTTTATTATAAGGATGGGGGAGTGTATTATTTTCTTTTCTATTTTGTGGGGTTGGTTGTGAGGTTTTTTTAAGGCTAGAAAAATAAGAACATTTGCTGCTGACCTGAACAAATGTGTAAAAAATGCCTTGTGCTGAGAGGTATTACAGATAAGTGTGGTTTGTAAAATGTCAGTGTGGGTGGACCTGAGATGATTGAAAGGAAGGATGTCATGAATTCTTTATAAAGATAAACTTGCCCCAAACTCCATAACATTTGTGAGAGTTGTTCATCGATGGTATGAATAATCTTTTGGATTGGTATCTCTGGTATGTCCTACTATTGTACCTCTGCAAACTGAGAGAGAAATGGATGTTCCATGTCTCTTGGAGAGATGTTTCTTTGTTAAACACTGGCACTGATGTTGAGCTTTGAAGTTCTCTCATTCGTGCAGGTTCTCCTTGGTGTAGGGGAAAGAAGTTCTTGTTGAAATATTTTTAAACTGAAATTAAGACATAATGAAATATGAGAAGTAGGGAAATGAAGGAATCTGCAGTTCTAAGAATATTGCCAGGAAAAGAAAGATTCCATGCAAGAATCATGTCCCACTAAATAGATACAAGAAATGTGTGTTTTGTGCTTTCTAGCACCTTGAAAGTGCTGCCCCAAGTGACAGACGTGAGTTGACTTCCATCTTTCTTGTGCTACACCTTCTGCCCACTGAAAGCTTTCATATTTGGCGACCTAATTGATGTGTATCTCTGGATTTCTACATAGCCCTGACAACCAACAAAACATGCACCTTTAGAAGCATTCTAGGAGAGAAACACAGGGAAATACTGTTTCAGGAATGAGGATCCTGGTGGTTCTGGAGCATGAAAACAAGCATGACGGAAAGAGATTCCACCAAGGGTAGGGCAGGAAGCATTCTGAAAGTACAGCTGTAGGGCTACAGCAGTGTTAGGAGTGTAATTCCTCGCACAGGGAAGAGGAAGGCTATCCTAGTGCAGCCCCACCAAGCTCAACCCTGACATGAGTTAATAACTGCTTTAACCTTGGGTAGCTGACTGAAACAAACCAACACAGACACAGGGAGCCGTCTGAGAATTAAGAGGAGCGAATGCTTTATAATAAACATATCTTAAAATAGGGTACAAGGAAAAAAAACGAGTTTTGCACATAAGATATTCCAGACTGGGTTAAAAATGGTAGCTGGGAACAGTATCTGTGATAGTGAGTTAAGTTTCACTTATCATGATGTATTGCATATTTCTGTCAGCATCACTATGGAAATATGACTTTCAGAAGCAACCAAAAATACTTGCTCTTTTAGTGAGTAACAATTTAAAGTGTAACTATATATGGGACAAAAGGATCCTTAAAAAATGTAAAACTCACATTACCTGTCCTTGGAGACAGCATATGTCAGAAAGGAGATCAGAGTTAACTTTGAATTCACTAGCTTTGGGATCAGTTAACGACCTGAGTTAAAGCCATGTTTCTAACAGTTACCAGAATGTTTTATTTGGAAAGATAGGGTATGCTAGTGCAAGGTATAATAGTGTGCATAAAGGATGTATGCTGAAGCATGATAGACATCAGTGACTTCAGGAACCAGTAGAGCAGATAAATGTTATTGTGGGTTTTGTATAGGCCTCAGGGTCCAGCTTTTAGCACCAGTTAGCTGAGTCCTTCAGGTTTCTATAGAAACCTTTTGTGTGAGACTTTAAATAGAGGCTCTGCGTGTACCATAAAAGAATTCTCTGGAGTCTTTGATTATAGGGTTCTTCTTTCACCCAAAAGTTGAGTCTGATAATATTGAGAAGATCAGAGATACTCTGGAAGGAACAATGCTATAGGGATAACAAATACCTGCATGATTCACATAATTGTGATCTTGTGTTCTATATACATAAACAGTCCAAAGCATATAATCCCCCCCAAAGTTTGTATGCCTCATTTAATAGTACATTAATATTAACTGATTTGTAATTTCTTTAGGAAATATATTCAATTCTGAATGTTCATTAATTAATTAATGTCTTCTATAAAAGACCAACGTTATTGGTAGAAGTATGCTCAGAGACCACAAGATAAATTCTGCCTTCATCTGGGAAGAAAAGACTCACAGTAAAGACAGGCTTGTGTTTGTTATATGGAATAATAGAATCATAGAATATGCTGAGTTGGAAGGGATCCATTAGGATCATAGAGTTTTGGCACTGCATAAGACACCCCAGGAATTACACCATGTTCCTGGGAGCATTGTCCAAATACTTCTTGAACTCAGCCAGTCCATGACATCTATATTTTAAAAAAATTAATTCTCTGTCCCTTCCAAGATATATTTTGTATAGCAATTTGGTCAGAAGGATGTAACTGTACTAAATACAACCTTCCCAAAGAAACTCATTCTAATAAAATATGATTAAATAAAAATACTGAGCCATGGCTCTTTGATGCCAGACAGTTTCCTTTAGTACGTGTTTCCATCCAAGGAAGTCCAGCCGCCTTCAGATTAACAAAATATTTTGTCTCAAAAGTAGGTAGATGTCTTCCTGTAGTATTTTTCATTAGTGAGACTTTTATCTTGGTTTTTTGCTTGGATGGTCCAGTTTTCATGTAAAATGAGATGAAGACATTTTTTCCCTTAACATGCTAATTTTGCTAGAAAGCAAGTTCAATGAACGTGGATTTTTGGTTGGTTTTTCTTTTGTTTGTTTTGTTTTGTTGTTGTATTTGCCTTTTTTTTTTTTTTCCAAGCAGGTACTTTGACATTTCATTTAAAAAATAATTGGAACTTCTATTTTCGATTTTCACTGCTTTCTAGGAAAAAGAAATCATCCAAACTTCTTTTGAGAAACAGAGTAGCCAGGGACAGTGAAAAGTGATTATCTTCAGTTCATTAACTCACTACACCAGCTCTTGATGACAAAATTGCTGCCTTCTAGAAATTGGTTTTGAAAGGACTAGCCCTTTTTCAACCAATAAACTCTTCCTTCTTTTGCTGCTTCCTATGAAATATTCGGGATTTATTATGAAATTATTGTTTTGGGGGTATGTTTCATTGTGTTTCTGTGATAAATTAAATGTCAATTTGAGTGATGGGTAAAACGCACAATTACGGTAACAGGACTTAGATTTCATAGAAATGTCATGCTATTAAATGTCCTGTAAAATAAACAGGCTCTTCATTCACTTTGGTGTTGTCCTTCCAGAAAATACAGTGTGGTCACACAGGCAATTTGGTAACATGTTGCTGCATGGAAAATCCTCAGTGGTGGAGGTGAAAGCAGATGCTGTACTTGGAGCTGGTAAATTCATGTACTGCTGGTAGGTAAGACCACATGTATGAAAAACTCATTTGGAAACTACAATTCCAGTATCAATGAAACTGGCCAAAACAGTAATCTTTTAAATATGGACCTGCCAGTTATTTCCTACAACTCCATAAATTATTTAAAGAACAGAATTGAATGGAAAAGACTTGAATAGTTCCAGTTGGAAGGGACCTTCAACAGCCATGTAGCCTAATTGCAAGTAGTGGTGAACAGGTACATTTCTAGGGCTTTTTTGGATGAAAAAGTTAACTCTGTGCTTCCCTAAGAGTTGTAGCAGCAATAGCGGGGGGGGGGGGGGGGGAAGAATCATTAAAATCTGCCTAGTGGAAAAGCAGAGTCAAAACAAAAAATAGCTGCTGTCAGACAGCTTGGTAGCTATCTCAGCTGAGATCTCTGGAGCAAATTTAGAACTACTTGTAAACTAGAACTACTTGTGAACTCTGAGCAGTTAATAATAAGTATGTTACTTATAACATATACATAAAAATTTATAAATATATATTATATATAGTGTATATAAACATTTTACATATAGCTTATATATGTGATATATATATAGTATATATATTATATATTATTATTATATAACTCATGATAATTTACAGGTACAAAATCACAATGACTCTATGGGTGAGGGTGCACCTACTGGAACCATTCCATAGTCCATGAAGTAATAATTCATGATTCCTTCAATAAAGTCTGTTTAAAATAAAAGAAATATAATGTTAAGATTATCCACTTAATAACCATGTGTATTGGAGAGATATTGTCATGTTCATCAAAGGAAAAAAAAAATATTTCGTAGTCAGGTTTTTAATTTCAGTGTTTTCAGAATTTCACAGTATGCTAAATTGGAAGGTACCCATCAAGATGATCATGTCCAGCTCTTGGACAGTGCAGGACACCCCAAGAGTCTCACTGTGTGCCCAAGAGCATTGTCCAAACACTTCTTGAACTCTGTCAGGCTTGGTCCCTTGGCCACTTCCCTGGGGAGCTGTTCCAGTGCCCAACCACCCTCTGGGTAAAGAAATTTTCCTGATATCCAGTCTAAACTTCCCCTGACACAACTTCATCCTCTTTCCTTGGGTCCTGTCCCTGGTCACCAAAGTAAACCGATCAGTACCTGACCCTTCTCTTCCCCTCATGAGGATGTTGAAGACCACACTGAGGTCTGACCTCAGACTCCTCCAGGCTGAACAGACCCAGTGCCCTCAGCTGCTCCTCACAAGGCTTCCCCTCAAGGCCTTTCACCTTCCTCATGGCCTCCTTTGGATGTTCTCTAATGGCTTCATGTCTTTTTTATATTATGGCACCCAAAACTGCACACAGGACTCGAGGTGAGGCTCTACCAACTCAGAAGGGGACAATTCCTTGCCCAGCTGGAGATGATGTGCTTAATGAACCCTGGGGTTTTTTTGTTTTGTTTTGGGATTTTTTGTTTCTTTGTTTGGTTTTTTGTTTGTTTTGTTTTGTTTTGTTTTAATCCTCTGAATTCCAGTATTTTGTAGTTGTGTATTGAAATTTATTTGTGTTAATAAAATACTTCTAAGCCACTAACATTTTGAAATACAAATTACTTGATCAGTCCTGTGCATGACTTTGTATGGTTCTCAGCTCAAAGATCCATGAGGATGAATCTTTCAAACTTTGTCTGCTTAACTCATTTAGAGACAAGATTGTATCTTGTTGAAATGCAGAGAAACTGCAGATGAAAAGTCCATCAGTGTCAAAGAAAGGGGCAAGTTAATTTGGATGAAGGTTCAACAACATGTTCTGAGACAGGACAGAGAAGTAATATCACTCTATTGGATTACTCTAGCTAATTTCTATGTCATCTTTTGTTCAAAATTATTTTCAGCTCTATGATTTAGATGTTTCTGTTGCTGTACGACTGTACTTCTTTTTTCAGATGCATCTCAGTAAGATTTTGCCACATTTCTCATGCATTATTTGATAGGTCTCTCTCTTGTTCTTTGTGTAAATTTATCAGTGCTCAAGTAGAGGAAAATGTGTGTACACTAAAAAACATAAAATGCCTCAGTTCCAGAAAGATGAATTCATTCACTGGCTCTTCCATGTGGTGCTCTTTCTCAGGAGCTGATTACCTAGATGGGGGATGGATGCCCCAGGTTTTAAAAATAGATTTCATCACATTTAAAAAAAAAAAAAAAACAACTAAACCATTCTGATTACAGCACTGATAACTTCTTAGTGTAACTGATTTCCCTGTGCTTAAGTCCCATGTGGCGTATTTTAGATAAATCCACAGAAGTAAGCTCAATATTCAGAGCAAAACCTTACCAGCAATAGTAGCTTTCTATTTAAGCTCCTTTGGTCTTGGTTAATATGGGAATTTTTTTTTAAACTTTATGTCTTCCTTTTCAACACTAGTGGAGTGTTTGTCTCTAAATGTTCAGAATTTATTTAAAAATACATAGAGCAAGTGAAAATTTCTTTTTCTATTTACCTTCAGGATACAACTTTGCTGTGACCGGAGAAACATCAAGCTTTGAAAGAGCATTTTCTGTGTCTAAAACAGGTGGTTTTTTTTTTTTCTATGAGACAGAACTACATGCAATTTGGATGAGAAAGGTCTAGAGCCCACCCCTGTGCTAAGAATTTGACTGTCATTCACATCTCCTAATTAGTAAGCATTATATTCCCAGTGAACTCTAACTGAGTTATGAAGCAGTTCTCTGCAGAATTGGAGTACAATATAAGACAGCCAGGTAATTACAAGCTTTCCAGACATGTCAAACACGAGCCTGTCAGCAAGGGCTCCACAAATAAGAAATCTTAGGTCTTGAAGGAAATTTTTCATTACAGCTCTCTCCACATAGAGTCACATTCCAGGGTGTTTCCTGCATCTTTTATGACACAGATTAACTTTCTGCAGTCACTAGAGAGAGTAGATTGGATACGACTCAAATTATTACATATTCTTTCTAAAAATGGTGTTAATAGTTCATATAAAAATAATACAAACTGAAACTTTTAATTGAGTTGGCTTTGCAGTGCTAAAGTTTTTTGGGGTTTTTTTTTTTAGCTGTAATAGTCTATTTGCTACCTACTGACTTGGCATCTATTGAGATGATTCAGAATAATATTTTATTTATTGCTGATTGCCTAGTGGTTTGTAATACTGAGTAATTCATAGAAAGAATAATCTTATCATTGTGACCTTAATAACTTTGTCCACCAGGGAAAGAAGTACATTCAGGAAAGCAGTTATGGAACTAATTTTTCAGTAGATTGTTTTTACCTGCATCCTATTAGAATTTATTTTTTGAAAAAGAGAAATGAAGTTTGTTTCAAATTATTATTTAAATTATGTTATAATCTTCTTTATTAGCAGTACTTTTGGATTAGGTAATTATTTTTCAAACTGAATGCAGAGATGGGCCCAACACCAAAGCTATGTAATTTATGTATGTATTGAATAATTCATTGAATAATTCCAAACCCTGCCCAAGAGCTGAAAACTGTATTTTATTCCTCATAGGCATTAGAAGGATTATTTGGCAAACATGAAGGTGTTACCCATGCATGACCAGTGGCACACGTGATCATGCAAGCCATATAATAATGTGACAGTTTGGATCAAAAGTCACGAAAATAAATAAAGGTTCAGTTAATGAGATCTCAGATTATTTATTACTTTATAATTGCATAAGCATATAGGTGGCCTATAACAAGCCATGCTTTTAATCAAATTAATGAGTCTACAGTTCAGCATGACTCAGAACAGTCATTCCCTACAGCACAACTTCCTAACAACCTTTCATGTATCATTCATTAATCTCAGACTAGTAACATTATGTAAAGCATAAGGATATGCAGGACAAGAGATTTTGAAAATGAAACCACACACAACTTTGGAAAACCCAGCTTTTTATCAAGTCCTTTAAGAACAGTTTCTTAGTATGCTTGTTACAAAAAAAAATCAACTCCTATCTTCACCCATTCTGTGAACATTGCATGTATCTTCAAGTTTCTTTCTATGAAATACTGATCTTGTCACACAGTGACATATTCTTAATACTTGTTTGGAACATGAGAATTTTGAAAAAGTTATTGCACAGCTTCTTTCTTTGTTCTTTTTAAAACTAAGTTCCATGTTGACACAAATTAGCAAAACCGTCAGAACAACAACAACAACATTTACCCCAATAATGAAGCCTGAACTGAATAAACAGTGATAGCACCATCAACACGAAGAAGGTTTCCCTGAAGGGTATTAATATCTGAAGAAATAAGTAAAAGATTTATGCTGAATTCAGATTTATTTATTTATTTTTTTATTGCCACTTTGTGCTCTCTCCTGCTCCTGGTAAGAGTTTAATTACAGAAGTTACCATGAGTCCTAGCACATGGTTGCACTTCCAAACACAGGGTACAATCAGAGTAGTGCAGGCTTCTCAAAGAAGGTGGAAGAGCTGAGTACATGTCTTTAAGCTTACAGAGGCTGCAGAACTATCATCCAAGTGCTGAAATAAAGCTGTTTATTGTTGGTGCTTCTCCAGTAAGCAGGTTGGCATTTGTTTTTGAATAACCAATGTTTAATATAAAACTGTCTTGGATCAAAAAGAGCAAATAAACCTTGGATCCAGATCCATTTTTAAAACATTGAGTGAGGCACTATCAGGTTCATGTACAAGGTTTTTGCAACCCTTGCTTTATTTGCCAATCTAAATAGCTGCTCCTCTTCGAAGCTGGCAAGACAACAAGCAGCGATGTCTTTGAAAACATCACGATGCTACAGGTGCCTCAGCAAGGTGAAAACATCATTATTGCACAGGTACCTCAGCGAGCTGGGGTTTGCATCTGGCACTCGATGAGTTCCCTCCACGAGCGTTCCGTGGGAGCCGTAACCAACATTTACAACCTTGCAACATTATTCCCAAAAGTGCTGCCTGACTCATGTTCATCTGAAAGAGTTTTCAGCTCTCGGGAAAATTACAGAATGTAGACTATTGTTGTGAAGGACTATGAGAGCAGGGACAGGGTACAGCCAAATTACCTTTCTTATAGAATATTACAGAAATTTACCATTTTCTATACGGGAAGACTGAAAACTATGTATGTGATATCTACACAGACCTGTAACATGCCATGGTCTCCAGAAATATTCAGGTATGAAAAAAAAATATTAATGAAACTTTGTTGCATAATTATCATGGCACAATTTGCAAGATAAGTAGATTTTTAAGGTGGTATGATTTATGTGTTCCCCTTCATCATCCTCTGCAAGCATGAAATGTGCTCTGATTTTTAATAGCACTACAGTGGCATTAAAATGATACTTTCAATATTTTGTTGTGTTTCCATGCTTCTTTTTTTTTTTTTAAACTAGCAAAAATTTACATTATTTAAATATGTAAGTAACACTAGTTTAATTTTGAAGAAAATAAATATTCCTTAAATGTGAATGGAATTATCTTCACAGGGACAAAACTGTCAGCTTGAAATTCTTAGTGGTTTTGTGTTGCTTAACTAGTCATTTTTTTGCTCTGACAAAATGCTCTCTTTTTATATGTGTTCTAAACTTCAGATTGGAAGTGTAGGAGTCTAGTTCCTGAATTTAATTTCCAGCTTCTATACCACATAAAGGAAAATTTACATATTTGTTTGTTTGCTTTTAAAACTAAACAAAAATTATGTTTTTTTTCCATTTCAGCAGTACTTGTCTGTTCAAGGTTTTGTCATTTTAAACCCAAGTTCACACAATTAATGAGCTACACAATATTAGACTTTGAATTCTGAATGCATATATTATTAATTAATTTTTATTTTCTTAGCAAGTTAAGAGATACCTGCCTTAATACAGAAACTTCTGGGAATTGGAACTCCCCTGTTCTACAGCAACGCAGAAAAATGCTCTGAAATTTTCAGTCTACTTTATTTTTCTTCTGTTTCTGAATGAAGAAGAGTTTGTGATTGTAAGCTTCTGTGTCTCATACCATTATGCTGTTATGTAGTGGTGTTGTGGGTTCATTTCTTTTTTTTTTCTTTTTTTTTTTAATAGTATAACACACATTACGTTCTTCTATTTCTTATTATGAATAATCTTTTCTGAACTGAACTTCATCATAATTCAAGGGCCACTAAAATAAAGGTTACATTCTCTGTATATATAAAAAAAAAAAAGGAAAAGCTTTTATAAATTACTTTATTGTTTCACAGGCCTTGGAGAGTGCTGCTGTGGATGGCAATGAGTGTGACTCATCTGGCTATAGAGCTGGAAGTGTAATATTAAAGAAAATAAATAACAAGGCTGAAAAGAGCATTAAATGAGGAAATGAGCCATGGATGCGTGAGACAGAAGTTAGTCTAGTGCATGCAAGCAGAGACCACCTAATTACTTGGGAAACAACTTAGTGAGGAAAGTGCAAGATCATGAAAGATCTAGAAGCACACTTAGACATGCTTGGCTTCTCCAGTGGAGGAACTTTCCTTCCAGCAGAAGGGGGCTGCCTTACTGCCATTCTGCAGCATATGGAGGAACAGCTGGGAAACCCCAGTCTTGAAAGGAAAGGCATTAGAACTGTTGAAAACAGAGATTTTTTTGCTTTCTTTTTTATTACTGGTTTTACTGCCATTATATATACTCTGTTATAAGGAGGGTTTTGCATTGCTCACAAACAGCTCGTCATATTCAGTGTCAAGAATCATGGGGATTTACTACTAAAAAAAAATGGAAAAAATGCCCAAAACATGCCCTTATTTTAAGATTTTACTATGGAAACCTTGAGCAAACTGCAGCTGGCAACTACAATGTAAATTTTGTTGCATGAAAAACTGATCTGAGAGCCACTAATGCCAATAGGGCAGCGCCCACTGTCACTCACTTTAGCAGGAAAGACATCACCATTTCCATTTTAACCCCAAAACTGTGCATTACTTTTGAGGAGTCTTTGCACTTAACATGTTCTTTTGTTTTCTTCTCTCCCCCTAGAACTTTCATTCTGGTATAGAAGAGAAAAATAACTCTTCCTGCTCTACAAAGGAACATTCACTGCACAAACTTGGGTTTTTTGTTTGTTTTTTTGTGGGTTTTTTTGTTTTGTTTATTTGTTTGTTTGTTTGTTTGTTTGTTTGTTTTTATCAGTTGACAATTGACTGTGGACAAAAATAATTTTCCTAGTTTAAAGACCACCAACAACACCACTCTATTTTAAGCAGAAATTACTTGGAAGGTCTGAATGTATTAAACTCTACTTCCAGTATGTTCATTTTAGTAAAAAAAAAAAAAAAAAAAAAATATTCAGGGCATTTGGGCATTCTGTTGATGTGTAGTTGTACTAATATTGATGAAAGCATTGACATGGCCAAACCTGTAAGAGATGTTATATTTAGGAGACTTAAATAAGTGGCATTCAGGTGTTTCCAAATTCACTGCTCATATATCCTAGAAAGCTAAGGGCATAGAATAAAACTGCTTAATTATTTTCTTGGAAAACCTTGTGAACAAACTGTGTCTCCAAGACACAGAGACTGATAAGGGTGCTCTCATTAACATTTTGCTGTTTGAGTAAAATGTTTTTACTCGTACAACCAAATGAAATCTCTCCCAGTTCACTTTTTGAGATTGTGAAGAAATCATCAGCAAAGCCTGCTGGGAAAACCAAGAAAAATAATTTCATTGATTGAACATATTAATGTATTAGATATTTATTGAATTGAATCTGATTATTTCTTATCAAAAGTAATTAGAGGGAGAGATTTTTATTCCACAAATTGCATTTTAGATTTTGAAATAAGCAAGAATAATATGTCTGTCTTATGAGAATTTTTGTTATCTAAATATTATATCTCTGATTTTTATGGTATTTTTGTACAAGATGAGCTGTGTGGAAAATAATGCATTTTCTAAAGCTCTTTCATATGAGCTGCTGGAATATAACTAAATCTGGGGGCTTGACAGATAAAAAGACTAATGTCTTACAGTGTTTGTTATTTGTCTTATACATGATGGATAATTTCCTATATATGTAAATATAAATCAAACCAAATAATGGTTTGATTCTATCCTTTTTAAAGTAAGTGGAACATTTCCAAAGAACTAAATAAATCAAAAATGTTTATCAAGAACTGCAAGTTAGAAAGTAAATTTAGAGACACCAAGGGAAAATAAATTTCATATTAAAGTATTGATGGTGGCTTATGAAATAATGGTGTTTGTAAAGAAGTGACACATTTACAGCAAAGATTTGGATATTTCCAGGGGGGGATAAAAAAGACTGTCAATTAAGCTTCAGTCATCTGGGGCTTGGCTAGAGCAAGAATATGGTGGCTGTCATTTTAGGTATGTCCAATGTTCAAACTCAGGCAGTATCTGAATGGAGAATATACAGAAGCTTTTGCAGCCACAGATGCAGAGGATGATTCAAGTTTTGTGCTTCCTACTGCATTTTATCATGACTGGTGCCAGTTCTACCAGCTCAAGACAAATTACTGTATATATTATACTATATGCATGTATATATGTATATTATTCTATAATATTCATGTGAAAGGATGGTTTAAGTCTAGCACTAATGTTAAGGAGGATTCTTCCCTATTCTGGCATATTCACTTCTCTCCCTCTCCCATAATAATTTTCCATCATCTTGCACTTCCATGTAGGAATTTATTGGGAATTGCGTTGGAACTGGGAATATTTATTGGAATGTATGGTGGGAAGGAAGAACCTGTGTAGTGCAGTGTATGTACTATAGATCCATTCAATGTATTATGTAAATATACAAGCTTTGTCTGTTCTTCTTTTTGACTCCTACTGAGGTACTGGCATCAACTACAAATCTACTGCTCATCTTCAGCAAAAGACTGACAGTCAAATCCAGATTTAGGAGTCCTGATTTGACTAATTACAAAACTTACAGAAAGAATTCAAAGGACTCTTATAACAAAGTAAAAATAAAAAAAAAATAGATAAAAAATAATAGATCTGACATGTCTTTGCACTTAAGAAAATGAAGAACTGATAGCCATTCTAAAAAAAACCCCAAAAAACCAGAACTGCCAGTTTTGAAAGGCAATATGAAATTTCACTGAGCTATTTCTAAAAACTGCTTTGCTTATAAAGCACCAGTCCCTGCTATGTCACCATCATACACAATCAGTAAAATCAGAAATGTGAAATTGTCTGTGTTTTCATGTTCTTTACCTGCTGTTTTTCTTTTTACTCTCTCCTCCCTGAGCTACACAACAGAAAGCAAAGACCTTCTGACCACCCTTGACCTGCTCTCTCTTCTGAGAAAAGTGTGATTCAGCAGCAGTAAATGTTACAGGTAGGTACTTTATTCCCATTTCTCAGAAACACCAGTCACAGTAAACTCAAATGCATTGTCTTTATGACAAAAAAGACATAACCTATTCTTATGGGTTTGACCTGAATGTTTTCATTTATAGAAGGGTATGTGTCTGGTACAATGGTAGGTCCTGACATTTGTTTGTAACAATGTTCATTCTTGAAGTCTTCTCCCTCAGCAAGCAAAAATTCACCAAATGCAGTAAACGTCCTTTCTTGTGTTTAATAAGAAAAAAAAGTACGTCTTATTACTGATAAACAAAACTGACTGAAATCTGTGAGCTCAAATCAAAACTGATCCAAACATTGTCACTTGAGAGCTGCAGTTAGTCTCTTCCAACAAAAGATGGCACTGCTGAATTTTCTTCAAAACTAATGTCTATTCCTTGAAATTAAATGCTCCTGAAAAAGTTCCCTTGTCTTTGTCCAGAATCTGCACACTTAGATCTGTATTTGTTATTACTGATGAAGTAATAAATTTGCCTCAGATATTTCTAAAAATACTTATGTTTCCACACGAAGTCCCAAGTGGAAAAAAGCTAAGTGCCAATAATACACAAAATACTCTTGCAACTTCTTGAAGTTCAGTTGGGAGTCAATAATTATTTCATGGAAGCAGGTTTTCCACAAGCAGAAAATGAGAAGAAAATCGTTTACAAGGTTGTCTCAGACCTATCTTTTTGTATGCAACATATATTAACCATTTAGATATTAATTTATATGCCTATTGGTAAATGTATATTTTACCCTCGAAAGTTTCTGCTCACATTATGGCTGTACCCAAAAGCAAAGATTTTTACATAAATATGAACTTCTCCAATGCCTTGTACAAAATCAGACAGCTCTGTACTTTAGAGCTTTGCTAAATTTAGGTATAAGCAATAACCAATGATTATCATAAATTAGAAATTAGGAAGGCAATAAGAAACACATGGAATTTATTTAGTATAAAAGACAATATAGTCCCCCCAGACAAACTGTAAGCCAAATTTGCAACAGGTCTGTCATACCTGTTACCATGACTAAAATGTAAAAAGTAAACAAAAGCCAAACCCAAAATGTTAAGAATCATTGTAATAAAAATATACAAATTTCAGAAAATAATTTAATTAATTCAGGGGAAAAAAAATTTGAAATGCCTCAGCATAATGTCAAAATACACAAAATCATGCATGTTTTTGTCATTGTCTTATTTCTGTCTGAATATATATATTCAAATATATAAAGATAACACAAATTTCTGAAGGTACACAGAGTCCTCTGTACTCAGTGACACCAAAGAGGTTCTGAAGGGTTTGGATAAAGAGTAAAATTTACTACCTGTTCTTTTTTTGTTGTTGTTTGTTGCTTATTTTTTAAATCAGTTGTGAGGAAATTTCTGTATTTCAGTAGTTGCATTTTACATATTTTTCATCTTCCTTCTGCGTTTATTTTCCAAAAATACTGTGAAGCTGTGCTTTGAGAAACACTCTTCCTGTTCTTTTTCAAGCCTTTCCATGCTGCCCTCAAAAAATAGGATTTTATTATTTATTATTATTTTATTATTATTTTTTAGAAATAAAATTGCTAAGTAAGAGATTCTATATTTCCTAAGAAGCTTCTTCAACATGATAGAATGTTTTTTTTAGAAAGAGTCAGATTTTGTTCAAACCATGATAAATTATTCAGAGCACAGTAAACCCCCCAAAAATAAATGCCCCCCACTTCTGGTAGGCATCACTTTGAATGAGACCAGCAACAATAGCTGGGAAACCTAAATTAAAAAAAAAAAAAAAGACAAA
Source organism: Cinclus cinclus (assembly GCF_963662255.1). Taxonomy (NCBI): domain Eukaryota; kingdom Metazoa; phylum Chordata; class Aves; order Passeriformes; family Cinclidae; genus Cinclus; species Cinclus cinclus. Next base: position 5,736,286 of record NC_085051.1, on the reverse strand, counting down.
ACTGTAATCCGTAATTCAAACAAGATTGCGGAAATTTATGATAATGGCTTTATAGCAATTCAAACAACGAAACAATTCAATTTCAGAAGGGCAATAATGAATTTTTTATTGGCAGAGAAGTCCCTAGCTCTTATATGTAGCTCACTAGGTCAGTCTTAGCAGCAAATAGGACAATGATGCATTGATAAAAACTCATCATTATCCTCACTGGGTAGAAAGAAAACAGTGTTTTTAAAGGTCTAGGCCCATTTTCACAGCAAGAACTCACCTTACCTCATTAAAAATACATTAGCATTTTGTTTATCTGCTCAGGAAGAAGGGATTTAATGAGATTCATCTTAAATTACTGTTTTGAGAGAAACAGCATATTAGATAGTGCACACATATTTCAGTATATATGCAGTAAATAAAAAAAAAAAGCTTCAACCAAAGGAAAAAGCACATAATACCCAAAAATTAAGATGCAGAAATCACTGCCTTGTGGTTTTTTTATTCCCCATTGTGCATGTAGAACTTGTTCTAATATGCCAGTCTTGGAGCTGGGAATTTCTCCAAATGTATACACTTAAATAAATATGCCTTTTTTTGCCCCTTATCTTTTGGCTTGTCTTAAGCTCCACTGTGAATAACACAATAACTTTCTCCTGCTCCTGTCTCTGAGCTCTTTGCCCTTCCCAAGCTCTGCCTGCATCACTGAAGGCCTTTCTCTCTTCAAACACTCACATCATGCTTGTGCTCATTAGAGCTGGAAATGAAAAGTGTAAGTTCTCTCAAGGGACACTGCAGGAAAGAGTCTTCCCCAAGAAACTGGAATTTTTTTGCTTCCTCCTCACTCACAGAGATGTCCACTGACTCTTGTCCCTACCCCAGCTGCTAAGTCTTCCAAACACAGGCTCAACTCAGGAAATTCCTACAACTTTATCATGTTTGAGGTGCCGAAAACGTTCAATTTACTGCTAAAGTTCTTTTGGAAGAAAAACCAAAGCAATATAGAGTAACAGAAGAGACCACGAGGAAGAGATTGAACATGGTGATAAGAGATTAATGCAAAACTTTGACAAAAGGTCTATCCCGTACTGTGTGAATAGTAGTAAACTAAAATTGCAAACTTTCCCACAATGACATAATGCATTTGGTTCTGTATAGGAGGGATGTGATTTTTTTTTTTTTTTGGTGTGCTGCTCTTTCATGATGATTTCGCATCAGCAAGTGAAATTTTATGAGGTTTGTGGTTTGCAGATGTCTTCTCAAAAGTTCACATTCTTTCACAAATGACATCACAAAAATATGCCGTAAAAGAAGCCAAAATTTCATGTAAGATATCTTTTATATATATATATATATATATATATATATCATAATTTAGGTATACAGAAAATAAAAAACTACTCTTAAATTTTTATTCATAAAGTCACCATTTTTAACACAATGTGGAAATCATTAAGGTATTTCAGGTAAACTTTTTTTTTTTTTAATTTTATAGATTCCAGAAAAATAACATGCAGTAGATTTTGTGAAAACCTTTGAGACCACCTTAATTTCAAAATATCCAATCATCAATGAAGCTACTTCACCATATGCCCAAAACTATAATTCTGTGTTCCTTAAGATGTCAGCAAAATCCATATGCTGAAAGGCGAAGCACAATAAAATGTAATAGAAAGCAGATTTGAGAGTCTAGTGTCGCTGTCTTGCAGCCAAATTCCTTAAACTAATGTATGATCCCTTATCTTCAGATTCAGACGTATGCTGTGGTACCATTTGCAGCACTGAGTGTAGGTAATTAAGAATGTTGAATAAGTGATAGAAACTCTCATTTGGGCAGTTCAAAGACTGCTGCTGCTTGTCACAAGACTCACAACTCTGTTAACCAAAAATTACAAACTTGAACACGAGCTAGACCTTCCTTTATGCCAAAATAGCAGCAAGCACGTGGTCAGAATAGGAAAAAAAAGGTAATTATTCTTAAGAAACGCTGAGCACTGTGTTCTTCCTATAAACCCTTTTGCTCTGAGAAGGATCTATCACAAATATTTGTTACATTATGAGAGAAAAAGTCATTTTAGATCTTGTCCCATCTAGTGCTGCTCCTTAAATTCAGGGGCAGTACCTCTTTATACGTGGCTTGCAAGAAGCTCCTCCTCTTCCTCACCCCATATGTTTTGGTTTGAATGCAAGTTTTTTATTTTATCAGGAAAGATCTTGGTATGTGTGCCCTGCCTCTGATGCTTCCTGACTCTGACACTGGAGTAAATTTCTATTCATTTTCTTCTGCCCTGTCTTCCAGCCCTGTTAAATTCAAACTTTACCTACATCATCTGGGTATTTAGGGCAAATTTGGTAAAGGCCTTACCTGTCTAGGACATAAATGAGAATTTAGATGCCTGTGTCTAAACTCATAGCTTATGTGCTCTTATCAGCTGCAGGAAATCCTTAAACTCATAAGGATCCAAGATCAGAAGATGTCCATTGTATCCCAGCAAATCTGGAAGGAAATAAACTCTGACTGTACTGTGTACTGATGTTTGTGTAAGCATTTTGCATACACATAGAGTCATTGGAGAAAATATGAAAGCAAGGATAAAAATCTGAGACCTCTGCTCTCAGGAGTGTGTCCTAACCACTAGCTATTGTAATATTGTTAAATAAATGAGTAAAATTCACTCCCTCTCTCTGACACATGAAAATTGTAGGCACTTGATTACACCTGAATATATAGGGTTTGAACCATGTTTGTGAAAAAGGCAAGAGTCTGGTGAGAGACCGTAAGTACAAAGAGGTTTTCCTAGTTCAAAGAAAAAAAGTAATTTGGTTTGCACAATATGAGACCATCTAACTGGGTTCTACAAGAATATGTGAATTACAGAATAGGAAGAATATAGTAGGAATTCTCTATTCCTACTAGAAACAATATAAAGGAATATTAGAAAATTTCTAAAGCAAAATATGTTCCTCATCTTTTCAACTTATATAATGAAAAAAACAAATTACCCGGCTTGCTAAATATCAAAGTCAACACTGTTTAGTTTAGATATTGTTATCATATAAAGGCTTTTTCTCACTAGAAGCTTCCTGAGCACTTAAAACTGTTCATTTATACAGAATAGAATCTTCTTTCAAGTTTATGTTAATTTAATGGAGCTTGGAGTTTCTTTGATAAAACAATTATAATTGCTCAGTATTTATGTAAAACATCATTCTGTCTAACATTCTTGGATACAAACCAGAAATATTAATAGTATAATAATATTTAAAATTGGATGAAAAAAATTATCTTCTTCCACACTTCTATTTTTTTAATAAATTATATCAATAGGAATATATAAGTACAGTATTTAGAATGTGATATGCAAAAAAAAAATTCAATTTCTAGTGTTCACTTCTAACAGGCAGTTAGGAGTCAATCTCTATTTCCATTAAATGCTATTTCCATATGGTAAATTCATAACTTCTTCTTGTAAAATAAGGCAAATTTAAGAGTTTTGAAGCCTCAAAAAATTATGTGATTCTGATTTCTATGTGGTCAAAGAGAAGTACAACTTTAATTTTTACATTTCCTGACGATTTACATCAAGATTAAAAATGCATTACAAGTTTCAAATATTTTAAAATCTGTCTTCATTTATTTAGTTCTATGTTATGACTTCTCTTATATTCATGAATTTAGAGTGTTGGCTTCTATCATCTGAATAGAAGACCTTGAAAAAAAAGGAGATAGATAGATAGATAGATAGATAGATAGATAGATAGATAGATAGATAGATAAGATACATATATAAAGGAAATAGATATGAAAGGCCTTGAAAGTATGTAAAAGACATTAAGTTCATATGTTGGGCTTTCACAAAGTTATTCCTGTAGTTTTGAAGACATTTGAAGCCCGGCTGTGACTTTCAGGGACTATGAATGTAAAGAATTCACTGGAAAGCAAAGAAATATCAAATGCTCTATTTCTATTTCTGCTTTGACAGTACCATTTGCCCTATCATTAGGGCTGTAAAACTGACTGTTACCTAGTGTAAAAAAAAAATTAAGGTTTTATTAATCCAACATAGCTTCAAAATGAACAACATGTTATGTAGATTGTCTCCTACCCAGTCTGACATTTTGAAGCTTTTTAGAAGAAAGGAATTGCATGGTCCTTCTTTCAGGACTTAATGTGTAAGGCTGTAATCATGTTAAAGGTACTGTCTTACATGCATGATTTTTTTTTGTACTTGGATTCTTTGATTCTCTGACTGTATGACTTGAAATAACCTTTTTCTTCTCTTTTTTACACTTCACTCATCATATGGAAAACATATAGTGTAGGGGTTTTCTCATGTTGCCTCTCGTTTAACTGGCACCTGTTTCTAATTTCAGTAGTGGGGATTATAAACTGCTAAAAAAGCTTAAGCAGATGTGAATTTCATTTTCAAGGTGAAAAGGCAAACCTGGTCCAGACATGCAATAAAATTCCAAGTGTGGCAATGGCTATTCTTTTCTTTCTCGTCTGTCTGATCTCTGGAAGGGATGTTTTGCAGTGGATTTTATGCATTCTTTTACAAACTCATTCAAAGTACACATTGTTGAAGACGAATTTGTTCAAACCCATATTAAGATGATTCTTTGTATGAGGATAGGTAATTAATAAAATACAAGAAAACACTTTAGTTGATGACATGTAAGGGATATTTAGACTTTTTTTGTGTGTGTGACCAGAGAATGAAATAAAATAACTAAAGAGGAATAAAAATTCCATGCATTTAAAGACAAATAATTAAATACCATATTCAGTAATGAACATTTCACCTAGTAAGCTTAAACGTCCTGTTTGTAAAGAAAATCAGGCCAAGTGGTTTAGTGAAGCCTCAATTTTATGATTGTGTCCTTAGGGTTGTCTTATGGATGCTCTGGGAATTAAAACAACTGTCCAGTAACTAATTCTGATCTAGACTCAATTTCAAATTGTGTCTTTTCCATAGACGTCCCATGACTGACAAATCTCAGACAAACCTTTCTACCTAGTTTGGAACTCTACATCTAAAAATAAGAGAAATGATTTTTTTGCATATCTGGTTTTGTTGGGTTTTTTTGGTTTTTTTTTTTTTTTTTGCAGTGCCATACTGATCAGAGGCCACACTAGGAATATTTTGCACTGGGATGGTGGCAAATTTCTGTCTTGGTGATTAGTCTTTAATGGTAAGACATGTTTCCATGTTTTGGGGTAAATAACATGAAAGAAGGGGTTAAAGGTTTGCCTCCCTTTTCTTCCACAGCTTCAAGTAAAAAATTCCAAGAGGTATCAGGCGGAAAATATGGAGTTACTCAGCTTCATAATTCCACATTCTACCATTTTTCTTGTTCTCCTGATTACCTTGCCATTATTCATCTGCACACACATCAAAATGCTGAAGGGTCCTCACTGTACAGATTTTATTTCTTTTTTTTGCCTTTAAACATTATGCTTGCTCACATCTCCAATGCTGGCAAAATCACCCAGAAGGATTAAAAATTCTCGATGGGTGAAACTCCTTTTCATTTACAAAATACAAATGCCAGTGTAGGAATTTTGCCTATCTCAAGATGAGTCACCCTCGAACTTGTGATTTAAAGTGAAGGTGTCTTTATAATTCATAAGGGATTTTTTTCAGAGTATATTCTTATTTCACAAACTCACAGTCTAATTCTGATTTCAGTTTTCTCTTCTGGGGCACGAAGGCAGGCATATAACCCTAAAGATGAGCATTTGCTTCAGATGAAAACTGGGACCAAGCCAGTTGCAGCTGTGTACAGTTATCCATGTACAGGGATTGAAGGGTTGAAGCTTTGGCTTATAGTGAATAAGGCTGATAACACCTATAGTGGGATACAGAATGTAGTGATGAGCAGCCCATCTTCTGCCAGTGGACAATTCCAGGAGACAAAAGCATGTGGAACTAGGTGAAAACAGAAATTAGCTCGCTCTGGACTTTCTTGCCTGCTTTTTTTTATGCAGGTGATTAGTGGCATTTAATGATAGTTTTGTGAACCACAGTAAAATACCTCTGGGCGTGCTGCCAGGGTAAAGGTGGTATGTGAGTCGGAAAAAATGCTGTGGTGGTTTAAAACCCAGCTGGAAAATTACACCCCACTCAAGCTGCTCCCTTCATCCCTTCCCCTTTTGATAATGAAGGAACACCAAGGAGAGATCATAAATTGGAATAACAATTTACTACAATCACAAAAGCCACAGCACAACCCATAGCAAAAAGCATACAAAAGATAGAGAGTATTCACCGTGGGGAGCCAAATAATAAATATTTATTTATTATTACCAGAAATAGCATTGGTCTCCAAACTAAAGGTAGTAGTGTGAGAACCCTTGCAGACTGATGCTTCTTTCCCCAAATCTGGAAAACAGTAAAGAACCAGGAAAAGAACCAGTCCCTTTGGGGTTGGTTTGCTCTGTCTGGGTATGCCTGGCTGGTTTTGGCAGCCGGGCAGGATGGCCCATCTCCCATTTCTGGTTCTGGCCTTTTCCTCCCCAAACCAAGCCCCCGGTGATGACGTGGATGATTTGGAATTAAACAGTGCTAGAAATTCCACACCCTGTTTTCTCTGCTCCCAGAACAAATGCCCCATGAAAAACTGAGTTAACTCTTTACACTTGATCTCAACAATCAGTAGAGATTCTGTACAATACCTCACAAGAAATACGCGTTGCTATTGAAAACACACACCTAGAGCTCACAATATTAATTGAATCTTGTGACTAAAATTATAAATAAAATTCCACAAAATAATTTCCTTTGTTACAAATAAGTAAAATTTCTTTCTATTATTACAAACAATATTGTTGCTAGTAAGAAAAGAGGAGGAACAGAGAGACACTTTTGAATTGCTTCCGATTGCAATTGTATGTCAAATTACTGTCCATGACAAATTCTACTTGAGCGTAGTCTATACAGCTTCATAGCTGCTTGAGCTGAAGGTAATTGGCAGAAAAGAAAAATATCTGCATCTGTATATTTACGAGTCCCTTTCTCTCTCTCCTATTCGGACTACGCATTCAGTCTGTTCCAGCATTCCTGATAGTTCATTCCTTTGTTCTCTCTCATAACTCTTTGCTCCAAGGGATTGTTATGTTAATGACATATACTGATAAGCCTCTAAACTAGAAACAAATTCCTCCAGTCCCTCTCTAAGACTGCCAAAAGAACAGAGCCAAAGCAGAACAAAGGACAGTTTGCTTCTCAACCGCTTTGCTTGGGAAGCTTGCAGTTCATGCCATGGTCCTGTGCCTCAAATCTTTGTAGTTTACCTAAGAGTGTAAAGGTGTTTCTTAAATCCTCCTATATAAAGCTGAAATCTACTAGAGCCCTCTGATTTTCTTAAGCATAACTCACTGCAGGCTATACACAAAATATAAAATGTTCATATAATATTAATATATCATTTTATTAATGATGCCTTATTAGAGATCTGTATAAGTGGAAAGTCAGTGGTAACATCTTGCCGGCCAGTAATTTCTAGTAACAGCTGAAGTCACTGTGTCTGCAAAATAGAAAATTTTGAGTTCTATTAATAATTAGGCGCTAAATTTGAGTGTAGCAAAAACAATGTATCTATCTAAAGAAATGTGGGGTTAGGTCCTTTTCTCCTGTAACAGAGCAAATTAATATAAGGTAATAAAAATCTCACTGAATTTTTTTAATGGCTTGTATCACTGTAAAACACACAGCAAAGTAACTTACTGATAAATCCCCAAACTTGTCAGTATTTACTCACATCCTTTCAAGGTCTTGTACAGACAATGTACTCTCAACAGTGGATTTCAACAACATTGAAGACATGCTGGCAGAAATCAAATACATCTTTGAAAAACTCTTCTGAAGTAATCTCAATGGCATATTGTCCTGCTTTGCTTGCCCAGCTAAAGATCAACTGTCTATTTGATCTCAAGAGGACTTTTTTGTAAGAGAAAATTGAATTTAATCTGTTAGGTAAATAGTTAAGAATCTCTGAAAGATGGCAATTTATTTGCTTATATTAAGAGTCACTATGGTTTTGATTTGCTTTTATCCTTTTTTTTCTTATATATACCCATTCTTTCAGTTCTAGGAAAGTATTGGACTAGTCTGAGACTAGTTTATGATTGATCAATAAACCTCTACAATGGAGACGACTCAGGGGGTATGGAGGAATATGAAATGCTCAGGGAAAAGTAGAAGGAGTGACTGACCATAGCAGTCAGGAAATTGAACCTAGCTCAACACTCAGGGAACCAGAGGGTTTCAGTTGAGTGGGACAGGTTGCGTGAGCACTTGTGTCTGAGTTAATCGAGAGCATGAGTTGGCACACTCACATGGGAAAGGATATAATGTCTCAAACCACTTGTATTGTGGTTCAACTGTCTGGTGCAAATTCCTGTGTTCCATGAAGAATAATTTGCTCATGTATTATGATTTTGATATGTTGTGGTATCGCTCTGCTAAATCCAAATCCTGCATAAAGTCAAGCATCTACAAACAAGAAAATCCATAATTAAACATTCAAGCATCCGTGTGTGACATGACTAGAAAAACCCATTTAGAGAATCTTGGAGACTGACAGAGTTAGAATGGCTATTTACCTCTTTGATAACAAGACTTAGACTCTTTTACTATCTGAAAATTAGGGAGAATTTTCTTCAGCATGATTAATTCTACAGAGAACTCTCTTGTTCTCCTTTTTTGGTTAAAGGCTACCATACTGTTTAGCTGGAATTAGCCTTCAAGTTGCGTGTAGAAGACAGGCAGACGATGCTAAGTGCCACATGAATCACAGTCCTTCATTTGACTGCAACATTTTTAGGCATACTAATAAAAAATGTCAGAATTGGAAACCTTTCATTTGACATTTATCTGAAAAAACATAATGTAACTGTATTTAAATGTCAAACATGAATAAAGCTGTATTCTTATCTGTATAAATATCAAATGAATGGTTGTTTTCTCTGATATTTGGGGTTCTGAAAGGGTAAAGATCAAGTGAGGTGGATCCCCTGACAAAGGTTGGTACTGAAATATTCTAAAGCAGTACCTCACACCTGTATTCTGAGATTTGTTGCTGTGAGTCCTCAAGATAGTAACGTAGGAACAGAATCTGAGGAAGCCGTACCTGTAGCAAACATAGCACTTTATTCTTATGCCCTCCTCCAAATTCTGATTGTACATGACATGACCTGGAGCCCTTAAGCCTAGCTGGAGCCCTTAAGCCTAGCTGGAACTCTTAACCCTAGCTGGAACACTTAACCCTAGCTGGAGCACTTTACCCTAGCTGCAGCGCTGAACCCTTCCTGGTGCTCCTAACCATAGCTGGTGAACTAAACCATAGCTGGAGGAATTAAGCCTAGCTGGAGCCCTTAACCACAAAAGGAGCCCTTTAGCCTAGCTGGATCCTTTAAGCCTAGCTGGATCCCTTAAGCCTAGCTGGAGCCCTTAACCATCCCTGGAGTCCTTAACCCTCACTGGTGCCCTGAACCCTCCCTGGTGCCCCTAACCCTTGTGGGAGCATTTAGGCCTAGCCGGAGCCCTTAAGCCTAGCTGGAGCCCTTAAGCCTCCATGGAGCCCTTAACCCTACCTGGAGCCCTGAATCCCAGCTGGAGCCCTGAATCCTAGATGGAGGACATAAACTTAGCTGGAGCCCTCAACCCAATCTGAAGCTCTTAACCCAACCTGAAGCTCTTAACCCAACCTGAAGCTCTTAACCCAACCTGAAGCTCTTAACCCTAGCTGGAGAACTTAACCCTAGCTGGAGAACGTAATCCTCACTGGAGACCTCAGTCCTCACTCGAGAGCTTAATCCTTCCTGGACGCCATAACCCTAGCTGCAGCCCTTCACCCTACCTGGAACCCTTAACCCTAGATGGATGTCATAACCCTAGCTGGAGGCTTCTAACCATGCTGGAGCACTTAAGCATAGCTTTAGCCCTGAACCCTACCTGGAGCCCTTAACCCTCCAGCTAGGATTAAGGGCTCCAGTGAGGGTTAAGTGCTCTAGCAAGGGTTATGGCCGGCAGCTACTATTAAGGGCTTCAGCTAGGGTTAAGTCCACAAACTAGGGTTAAGGGCTCCAGATAGGTTTAAATGCTCCAAGTTAGGTTAAATGGTCCAGATTGAGTTAAGGGCTCCACCAAGGGTTGAGGGCTCCACCTAGGGTTAAGGGCTACAGCTAGGTTTAGGCCTCCAGCTAGGGTTAAGGGCTCCAGGTAGGGTTAAGGGCTCCAGCTAGGGTTAAGAGCTCGAGCTTGGGTTAGGTCCTCTAGCAAGGGTTAAGGGCTACAGTAAGAATTAAGGGCTCCAGCGAGAATTAAGGGCTCCAGCTAGGCTTAGGGGCTCCAGCTAGGCTTAAGGAATTCAGCTAGGCTTAGGGGCTCCAGCTAGGCTTAAGGGATCCAGGTAGGGTTAAGGGCTCCAGGTAGGATTAAAGTCCCGAGCTAGGGTTAAGGGCTCCAGCTAGGGTCAAGGGTTCCAGGTAGGGTTTAGGTCTCCAGCTAGGTTTAAGGGCTCCAGCTTGTTTTAAGGGCTTCAGCTAGGGTTAAGGGCTCCAGCTAGGGCTAAAGACAGAAGCTAGGGTTAAGGCCTCCAGATAGAGTTAAGGGCTCCAGCTAGGTTAAGAGCTCCATTTAGGGTTAATGCCTCTAGCTAGGCTTGAGTCCTCCAGCTGGGCTTAAGGGCTCCATGGAGGCTTAAGGGCTTGAGTTACGGTTGAGGGCTCCAGCTAGGGTTAAGTACTCCAGCTAGGGCTAAGGGCTCCAGGTAGAACTAAGGGCTCCAGCTAGAGTTAGGGTCTCTAGCTAGGGTTAAGGGCTACAGCTAGGCTTAAGGGCTCCAGGTAGGTTTAATGGCTCTACATAGGTTTAAGGGCTCCACTTATGGCTAAGTGCTCCATTTTGGCTTACAGGCTTAACTGAGGCTTAAGGGGTCCAGGTAGGTTTAAGGGCTCAAGGTAGGGTCAAGGGCTCTAGCTAGGGTTAAGTGCTCCAGCTAGGCTTAAGGTCTCCAGGTAGGGTTAAGGGCTCCAGCTAGGGTTACAGGCTCCACTGGGGATTAAGGGCTCCAGTTAGTGTTAAAGGCTCCTGCTAGGCTTAAGGTCTCCAAGTCGGGGTATTTTCCCTATTACAAGAGTTAATAAGGACCAAAGGGCTGCATGGCTGCTTTCCACTGCAACCCCGCGGTTCTCAAATAAACCCCACATCCACACAACTATAGGTGCAGTAGGTGTATTTGTGTATAGGTGTATTGGTGTATTTTCCAGTGGGGTTCATGCAGTCTTGCACTCCAATCCACCCTGAAGGGATGTGTTCAGAAGAACCCGGGTAACTTGGGCTTTCCTGGGGCAAGTAAAAAGCCTCTGCTTTTGTTTTCTTGTTGCTCCAGGTACCCTGGGGTGAGTGCTGTGACCCCCAGGTCGAAGAGCCTGTTTGGATGAGGGGCATAATTAGTCTTCCAGAATCACACTTTTGGTGCAAGGTTTGGCTGTTAATTGTGTGTTTTTGTCCATCTCATCCATGTTTTTGGTTTTTGTGGAAATTTGAGTTCTCAGGCATTATGTTATATATAAGACCAACAAGTGTTTTCTACTGCTGGGTTTGATTTCTTGTGACATCTTGATCTGATTTTCTGGAGCCAAGCTCCTTTTTCTTTTCAAGCTCTGTACTTAATGCCATAGAAACTGTGTTGACTCTCCCAGTGCAAGCAGCGCAGGAGCACGGTAGTTAACTGGATTAGTTGTTAGTCTGAGGGAAAAAGATTTGCTGAGGAAAATTTCAACAGAATTAGCTGGAACCCTCAAATTTAAATCAATCTGTTTTTCCTAGAGGAATGACTCTATAAAAGCAAACCAGGTAATTGAACAAATTGAACAAATGTGGCATAAATGTGAAGAGTAGTTCAGGATATGCAGCTGCACCTGATGAGGTCAGGGAGGTGGAGGTGATTACTTTGTTGCCTCCTATTAGATCTTGAGATGGTTTGGTTTTTTCTGGGCAGGTTTTCACCTCGAAAGGGACAGAGAGATGCTGATGTGCTGGGCTGTACTCTTTGTGGCCCAAAGCACTGTGGGAGACACTGCACTAGGGAGGATGGATGACTCCAAATAATGGCCTGTTTGTGGAGGGTCCAGGCTGGCATTCCTGGAGGGAGGAGGAAATGTTTTGGGTGTGAAATGTTTGGTCTGCATGGGACAGAGAGGGTGAACTCCCACTACCTGCAGGCTGCAAATGGGCCTTTGAAGGGATAAGAGGCACAAATGCTGCAAGGAGAGATGGTGCCTCTTCTACTGCTAGTGGGCTCAGCTGTAAAACTTTCTTTTCCTTTATGTATTTTAAGCAGCATTTTTGTACCTGCCTCTTGCTACATTGCTACAGAGCAGCTGCACAGCTGCTTTCCATTGCAAGCAGCTTTTTTTAAAAAGAAAAGAACCGTACACATGAATGTATGTACATTTAGAAACACCGAATTGCCCAGCATCTTTCCCTCTAATCCTAACAAAAAGCTGAGTAACCGTGGCCTTCCTGGGGGTGTAACAAGCATCTGTAAAAGCATCTGCCAGTATTTTCACTTTCCTCTGGGTGCCCTGGGGTGAGTGCTGTGAGCCCCGAGATTGGAGCCGGGCTTGGGATTCTCTTCTCAAAGAGCCTTGGAGAAGCTGTTTTGCAGAATGGCCCTTTTGTTGGAAGGTTTGTCTAGCATTTGCTGCTGTCCATCTCACCTGTGTTTTCTATTTCCATGACTGTTTGAGCCCTTGTAGTGCCTGAACACCACCCATCCCAGAGTTCCCCCGGCTCCCACCCATGCCCTGGACCCAGCTTAAAGCTCCAGGACCGATTTCTGAGCGTAAAGCAGACAATAGGGGAATACAGCATTATGATAAAATCACCCCAAGAGAAAAACAGGCAGGAAGCAGGTGAAACTGCACCTCCCCGTGGGGCCTATTTAGAATGTATCCATGTAGCAGAGCTGTGGGCCTCCGTCAGGTTCTATAGGAGAAAAGATCCAGCTTTTGCCTCAAGATCACGTGCGTTTACTCGAACGGTGCAGAGTAAATTTCCTTACTGAATCCCTGTAAAAACAATGAAATGCTACCCTGTGAAGCTGCGTTGGGCCAGGTTTAGACACCAGGACGCAGCTCAAGGGATGGCCGCTATGTTCGGGAATCACCAGAGATTGTTTCACAGCTCGAGCAGGGAGAGGTTTGCTTTTCAGATGCTGAGGGCTTTTTGAGTTCCCGGTGTCTGCTTTCTTGTTGCACGGAACTGCCTTCGTGTTGCATTCCAGGAAGGTATCAGTGACTGTTGGACGGGAAAGACTTCGCTAACATGGGCATCTATCACTACCGAAGACACGTATCAGTAGCGAAGCCGGCAGCGCGCAGTCCTTCCCACCTCAGACCGCGGACCAAAAACACTTTGAACAACTTTCAAGCGACAGCAGCACGGCCGCGCCGGAAGGGCCCCTGGCGCAGCAGTGTGACGTCACCGCCGTGTGACGTCACCTCCCCGCGCCGCCTCTTCCCGCCCGGCCGGCCCGTGCCATGGCCGAGGGACGGCGGCAGCCCGGGACCAGCCCGGGACCCTCCCGGGACCCTCCCGCGATCCTCCCGGGACCCTCCCGCGATCCGCCCGCGGACGGAGCGGTTCGGGCGCGCCCAGTCCGCTCCCCCTCCCTTCCAGCGGCTCCATCAGCCCCCTCCCCCCGGCCAGCCATGCACGCGTCCAGTGCTGCGAAGGTGAGGGAGAGATGGAGGGGACCTCCGGGAACTGCTTTCAGTCACGTCGGATTGCAGTCCGTTTTCACAGTTCTGGTATGTCAAGCGAAAGATGTTTGTCTTCTGCTGCAGTCTCTCTGCACTCCCGTTTGCGTGCTCACTTCTCTGCTTACGGAGGCTCAAGATACCATAATAGTTAATTGCTAGCCAAAAGAATACAAGGATCCCTTTAAAAATATGATAGTAGATCGAAACCCAGTTAAAATCCACCTTTCAAAATGTCATTAACCTGTGACTTGTAAATCTTGACGGGATTGTTGATAAAAAAGATCCATTTTATGCTGAAGTTTCCAAAATAATGAAGGTACAAAACATTTTATATCTGATTTCAGTATATACAACCTGTATTTAACAATTTGTTATAACTCAAATATTTGTAGACACTTAACTCGGATATCAACATTAAGTTTTAATTTTCCTATAGTTAATTGTTTTAAAAAACAGCTTCTCAGTCTTTGCAATGCCCTCATTATGATTTAATAAGTTTTGAATTTGTATAAAGAAGAAACTTGCAAATCTATGCTTCACGCATTTTTGCTGGTATTTTGGCTTTTCCTTCAAACCAAATTGTAATAAATTTCTAGTTTATATTTTTCAAATTATCAGTGAAATTATTCATATATACAAATCAGGACCACTTCTAGGACCATCATTTAAACTGTTGAATTTAATTCAACCCAAAATTTCTTTTATGTATACTGGAAAGAACAATATTTGTCTATAAGATCAATTTTTAAGACTCATATTTTAGTTTCCTTACTTAATTTCAAAACCATTGCATTAAGAGTAAGAATTCTGTATTACAAAATGATTTTGTGACCTGCATTTTACTGTTTAATCTGGACTTTTGCAACATTCCTTTGTTTTCATTTTTGATTAATTCCTTCTCTTATTCCAGCAGATTTCCTATGACTTTACCCTGTGCTGTCTCAGAATTTTAACTATTTTTCAGAGTTCTAAGAGACTCTGATCTTTAAGACCTGTTAAACCATCTCCTAGACCACTACCATAAATCACTGCTGGTGACACTGCTGCTAAATGTCAGTAGTTCATGACATATACTGCTTTATTTAATCTGTCATTTGGAAATAGTCCAATTTCCCCCCTTTTTGTTTGTGAAGCAAATGCTTCAATGGTTGATGTGCTCGTTCTACAATAGCCTGTCCTGCGGGTGAAGGTGGAGTGCCTGTAAGATGATGAACACCCCAAAGTTGTAAAAATTGCAGTTTTGCTTTTGCCACCTAGCCAGGCCTGTTAGCTGTTTTGATTTCCTGAGGGATTCCTAAGGCTGGAAAGGAAGCATGGAAGTGTCTCTGGACGTGCATACTAGTTTCACCAAATTGTGTTGTAACGCAAAGAGCTAATGAAAAGGTGTCAATGACTACGTGTACACGTCTCCCAAATTCAGCTATGTGTGTAACATCCATCTGCCAAACCTCTAATGGTCCCAACCCACAAGTTTAAATTGCTGCCAATCAGGCCATGCTTTCACTAATCCCTGATCTTCACGAGCAGTGAGACCAAACTGACGTTGCAATACCGGCAGCCTGATGAAATAACTCAAGGCTATTGATAATCGATATCGATCGATAACGATCGTCAAGCCTGTTGGAATCTATCTGTGGGTGGCACTGCCCAGGTAGGTGCCGCAAGGGAATCTGCCCCATCATTTCCTACAGCCAACTCTCTTCCTTCAAGCCAGGGTGACTTCTAACGTGAGTAATAACATAAGAATGCTGCCAGTGGTTCTGTACATACCACAGTTGTTTGTAACTGTAAATACGCACTAAGAAATGCAAAAATCCCCCCAAAAATCGCACTGAAAATGGTCAAAAAAATTCCTAAAATATGCACTAAAAAACCCAAAAATCTGCCAAAATCCAGTGAGAGTCTGACTGAGGAAAAAAAAAAAAAAAAAAAAAAAAAGGAAAATGGGTCAGGAAAACATCCAGGGAAATCTGACTTTAAACGGCCAAAAAAAAACCCCAAAAAAATTGCCCTCAAAATAGCCCAAAAAGTTCTAAAATCTGCACTAAAACACCCAAAGTTTCCCCAAATTCCCAGGATTTCTGGGAAAATCACTGGGTAAGAACTCTTTAAAAATCCACACTAAAATATATAAAAAGAATCCCAACCTGGGGGCTGCACTCTGTCCTGCTGCTGCCCTGGCCCCGCTCCCCCAATTTTTCCCAAAACTGCCCCAAAAACTCCCATAAACTGCCCAAAACCCTCTTAAAATCATCCTAAACCCCCTAAAAATTATTTTAAAAACAACCAAAAAAATCCCCTGAAATTCCCAAATTTTTCCCCGAAAGTCCCTGTTATTTTCCCCCCAAACCACCCCAAAAGTCCAAAAACCTCCCCCAAACAACCAAACTCCCCAATCCCTCTAAAAACACAAAAAAACCACCCGAAAATAAAAATTAAAACCTCAAAAACCCCTACAGTTCCCGAATATTTTCCCCAAAATTCCCAGTTTTTTTCCAAAATACCCCCAAAATGCTGAAATTTTCCCCAGACCACCCATAAACCTTCAAACCTTCCCCAAAGCCACATGAAAACACCCCAGACACCCCCCAAATGGAAATAAAAAACCCCAAATGACCCTAAACCCCCCAGTTTTTTACCCAAAACCTCTCAATTTCTCCCCAAATGCCAGCACTGACCCCCTGGCGGGGCTGGGGCTGAGCCAGGGCAGCCAGTTGGGATGAAACTCTTGGATAGGTAAAAATTTGGGGAATTTTTGGGATTTTTTTGGTGGAATTTTTTGTGAATTTTTAGTATTAAAAAAAAAAAATAGTGATTTTTGTTGGGATTTTTGAACATTTTCCAAGCAGGTTTGGGTTTCGGATGAAAATCCCAGATAAGTAAAAAATTATGGGAATTCATGGGGTTTTTTGGGGAATTTTTTGGAATTTTTGGAGATTTCCTTTTAATTTTTATTTTTATTTTTCAAAGTTTTTCAATTTCTTTTTAAAATTCAGGGATGTTTGGGGGGACTTTTGGGCAGGTTTTGTGTCAGCATGAAACTCTTGGATTGGTGAAAATTTGAGGAATTTGGGGGGATTTTTTTTAATTTTTAGGATTTTTTTCTTAATTTTTAAAGATTTTTTTTTTTAGTATTTTTTGGATACATTTTTAGAATTTTGAGGGTTTTTTCGGGGGTTTTGGGTGAGGATGAAGATTCTGCACAGGTAAGAAATTTGGGAAAAATTGGGGGAAATTATTTGGGTATTTTTTAGGGCATTTTGGGGGGCCCTGATCTGCGCCGTGCTCAGCCCCTCCCCCGACACCTGCAGCAGATGGAGCTGATCCTGGACACGTGAGGAACCTTCCAGAATTTTTTTAGAATTTTTAGGGTTTTTTTCAAATTTTTAACTGATCTTATGGCAGCCTTTTTGGGATTTTGGGGGATTTTTCATGCATGGTTTGGGTCAGGATGAAACTCCAAGTTAGGTAAAAGTTTTGGGAATTTTTAAAAAAAAATTATATATTTTTTTTAATATTTAGGGATTTTTTTGGCAAGTCTTGTTTTTATTTGGGGGGAGGGTTGGGCAGGTTTTGGGTCAGGATGAAACTTCCAGATAGGTGAAAAATCACAGGATTTTTGGGGGGACTTTTTTTTTTAATATTTGGGTATATATTTTTTTAATTTTACACCATTTTCCTAGCATTTATTTTGAATTTTTTAGGGATTTTAGGGGTGGTTTTGGGCATTTTGGGGGATTTTTTGGGCTGGGATGAAACTCCTGGATAAGTAAAAAAAAAAAAAAAAACAGATTTTTTGGGGGATAATTTGGGGAATTGTTTTGTTTTTTCTTTAATTTTTTTCAAATTTTTAGTGATTTTTGTGGGAATTTTTTGGGGGATTTTTTTGGGCAAGTGAGTTCAGGGGGAGATTCAGGAATTTTGGGATGTGCCAATGTCCCCACGGGGGGCGGGGTGTGTCTCAATGTCCACAGGGAGTGTCCCAGGTGTCCCCATGGGCGAGTCCAAGTCTCTTTAGGGGTGGATCCAGGAGCTTTGGGCTGTCCCATGTCCCTATGGGTGGTTCCAGTGTCCCCAAGGAGGGGATCCAGGAGCTTTGGGGTGTCCTGGGTGTCCCCCATGGGTGAGTCCAAGTGACTTTACGGGGGCATCCAGTAAATTTTGGAGCTCTCAAGATCTCAAGAATCCCCAAAAGAGAGTTCCCTGTGTCCCCAGGGGTGTCCCCAAGGTGTGTCCCCCACCTATTTTTGATCCCCTCAGATTCCTGAGGGGGTTCCAATGTTCCCGTGGGCGAGTCCAAGTGACTTTAGTGGGGGTCCCTTCCAAATTTAACTTGAAACTCCTCTGTGGAAAGGGTCCGGGTTTCTCTGGGGGTGTCCCCAAAGGGGTCACCTCCCCATTTTTGGGTCTCCTCAGACTCCTGGGCAGGTCCAAGGTGTCCCCAGGGGGGGTCCTCGTGGGCAAGTCCAAGTCTCTTTTTGGGGGATCTAGGAATTTTGAGTCCTTCCAGTGTCCTCAGGAGGTTCCAGTGTCTCCAGGAGGGTCCCTAGTGTGCCTGTGGGACAGTCCAAGTGACTCTAGGGGGGGATTCAGGAATTTTGGGATGTGCCAATGTCCCTGTGGAGGATCCCAGGACTTCTCCCATACCAAGGCTTCCACCATCTAGAACCCTGGCTACCAATGGAGTGCCAAACGCCTCCTCCAAACTGCAGTCCCAAAACTGGGGGGTGAGTTTTGTTGCCCATGGAGAAGGCCACCGTCTGTGTCCAGGGGTATGCGGCCAGGAGTGGGCTTCTGCAGTATAAAACTCTTGAAGGGTGCAGGATTTCAAGCAGACCCAAGCTGCCACCTGCATAGAACCGTGGCTGCGTTTGGAGTGCCAAGTGCCCCCTCCAAACGAACATCAAGAAACTTGGCGAGTGAGTTTTGTTTCCCATGGAAAAGAGCTGCCCTGTGCTCCCTGCTGCATCACCCTCTTCCTTTCTGCATTGAAATATTCGGAACAGAATAGTCTACTTTCCACCCCACTCTTAATATGTACCCTTCTTTTGTTATATTAAAGAAAGAAAAATAAACTCTTGCAAATTCTGTGAAGTGTCTCTTCTCTTGCTGTAGTTTAACAAATTTAACCCAACCTTTGCTGAGCCACGGTGTGTGGTGGTTAGTAGAAGTTTCTAGAACTAGCAGTTTCTTCTATTACTTCACTAACTGTGAGTTCCTAGCTTTGTCTACTAGCAGATTTACGTGGTCTTTTTGTACAGACGCATTCATCAGACTCCTTTCTCTCCCACACATTCTTGATGGGTTGGCTCCCACTGGCACCACACCCTGCACACAATGCCCGCACCCACACCTGCCCCCCGTGCACACATACATACACGTACCCCACACAGCTCGGCACACCATCCTCCCCGCACACAGAGGCTTTTCCCTACTGCCTTGGATTGATTTGCTCTCCCATCCCCCACAGGAGTTCCTTACCCATTTCTCTTCACAGGTGCTGACTGTATACCCAGCCTGTTGCTTTCCACTGACGACGTAGCTGTTTGCTTCAGTGAACCTGGTTTCTGCACCATCCAAAGGGGTGTCCTTCAGATCTGAGTGGCAGGAGTAGGAGGCTTCAATAGTCTCCAGGCAGTCACGGTGCACTGGCTCCCCTTGATTTCCACTGAGAAAAGAAGCTGAGCTGATAATGTTAGTTACTACTGTCTCTACATCGTCTTGTTCTACCTTGATGGCTTGGTATTTCAGGAGCCTTTGGGGGAAAGCCAGTGCTCGCCCTTTACTTCCAGGACTGCAGACACTGTGTGAGACACTAATGCAGTCATTTTCTGGCCCAAGGTGAATTTACGTGCCTCCTGAATATTCAGCACCTCTGCAGCACCACCTCTGAGGCACCCCGTCCATCCCTTGGCTATTTTGTCTAATTGCTTGGAGAAGGAAGCAACTGCCCTCCGGTACGGACCCAGGTCCTGGGCCAGTATCCCCAGGGCGATTCCCTGCTTCTCATGGGAAAACAGAAAACAGAACAAAACTCAAGTCTGGGAGTCTGAGAGCCACAGCTGACATTAGAGCATTCTTCAGCTGGTGAAAGGCCCATGTTGGCCTCTTTTGTTCACTGGCGGTCTCTGTTCCCATTTGCAATGAGTGTGTATAGAGGTTTCACAAGTACGCCGTAGTTACGCATCCATAATCAGCACCACCGTGTCATTCCTAACAGTGTCCACAGTTCCTTTACTGTCTGAGGTGTCAGGGCTTGGCATGTCGCTTCCTTGTGATTTTACCCTAGAGTTCATTGTCCCGTGTTCCAGATAGATTATCTTTTGCTTCACTTCCTGGCCTCCCTAGAGGTAGACTAGATGTTCTAGTTGCAGTTAGATAAAAAATTGGGACTCAACAGGAAAAGACTGAACAGGCACCATAAACAGTCAGTCTGAACATGTCATCTCGAGGGCAGCTTAATGAAAATTAATGTGCTGAAGAGACTTCTCAAAATTGACAGAAAAGGACACTAGGTGGTGGTCTTGCTTCATAACAAGCAAGAAGAAATTGGATACTTTTTTTGTGCTGTAACATACTGGGGGGACACAAAGTTGGGAGCAATGGGAGGCCTTTTTGTGGCAATGTATATCAACCTTGGAAAGTTTTTGTTTCTTGGGACATTCTTGGCAAATGAATAACCATTTGTCCACAACTGCTGGTCAAAATTGTTACTAGGAATGTTCAACCATTTATTTCATTCCTTTGTTTCACTGACCTACCCCTCCCCGGACAGATACTCCTAGGCCCTGCCATGCCTACAGCTTTTGAGCCTTCTCTTGCCTACCATTCCACTTCCTTGCTTTGCTTTCTTCCCACTGGTCTTGCCTTGCCTTTCCTACAGAAGAGCTACTGAGGACAACAGCAGAGCCCAAAACACCTTGGACACTGAGCCGGGCAGAGCCAATCCCTTGGAAACAGCCCCGGGGAGGCTGTCCCCATCTGCTCTCACTGCTCAGGAGCCAGTGCCGCCGTGCCCTCTGTTTTAAATCAGAATGTGGTCCCTTGGTGACCACAGCACAGCATCAGAGCAGTGACATCAACAGATTCAAAACTATTTGGTTCCCCCTCTCCCACCGTCCCCAGTTCCTGCCTTTGGCCACAGCAATGGGTCGGAGCACAGCCAAGTCCTGCTCACTGTCTCCGGGCCGGGGCCAGAGCCAAAAGCCAGAGGTGGACTGGGGGAAGACGCAGAAGGGCGAAGGGTGGTGCCCGGGGCCTCAGCGAGCCCTCCCTAGAGATCCTCTTACATGTTCAGTCACAGTACCACCCCCACAATCATTATCACAGACCTAAAGAGACTTCAACGCACAGCTCCTGCCATCCATTTCTCAACCATCATGCTCATGCACAAGAAACAACCCCATCCTCAGTAGCCCAATCCTGCAGTGACTTCAGCACATCAATCCCACAGTCTCATGTCAGCCCTACAGCATCTCCCCCACTTGCGGCTCCTACCCCAGCCCCAGGGATTTCAGCCTCGGTGATTGCAGAGTCCCCCTTTTCCCAGCCCCGGTGATTTCAGCTCTGGACCCACAAGCTTTATTTCACTGCTGGCTCTGCTCTCCTAGCTCCACCTGTCCCTTTCCCAATCTCTGCCAGTGGAATCTTCTGCAGCTTCGAAGGGCAGCATCTCCACCTTTGCTCCAGCTCTGCAAGAGTTCAGCTCCCGCCCTAGAGCGTCAAAGTCCACCCCACAGTCAATATCCCAGCCCCAGAGAGATTTCAGCTGGTAGCCCTACAGTCCCCATCCCAGCTCCAGAACCACTCTGCCAGCCCCACAGTGGATTCAGCTTTCATCACACAGTCCCTTTCTCAGCTGCACAGTTTCTCTCCTGTTCCCTTTCACAATCCCAGCCCCACTTTCCGTTTCCTAGCCACATGCACTGGTTTCCAGCTCCAGCTCTACAGTGGCTCTCACACACCCTGGCAATATGCCGGCATGGCAGGGATTTCAGGCGCAAACAATACTGAAGTCCCCTTTTCAGCCCTAAACGTCCTGTCCCATGCTCAGGTACAAGACCCAGCCCCACCCTCAATAGCCCAGGCCTCCAGTGACTTCAGCACACCAATCCCACAGTCTCGATATCAGCCCTTGGAGGAGGAGGATGAGGAGGACGAGGAGGACAAGGAGGATGAGGAGGACAAAGGAGGAGGATGTGCTGCAGAGTGGGGCTGCCCTGGGCATTGTCAATGGGAGGGGGAAGAACAGCTCCTGCTGCCAGAGATTGCTGCAGGGGATGAAGCTGGGGCTGCAGCCAGGGCTGCCCAGGGCTGGCCTGCAGAGCAGCTCCTGTAACCCAAGGGCTAGGACAGGGAATATGCCACCTGCCAGGGCCAGCTCTCAGCCTGCCTGGGGGCTCCCAATGGACTGTGGGGAGATTTTGGAGGTGGAAGGAGCCACCCCCATTGGGGCAGATTCCTCCTGCTGTGGGGATGGTGCTGCATGGCCAGGGCTGCTCTCAGCTTCCTCCTCAGGGCAAGGGAAAGGGGCTGGCAGGTGTGTCTGTGTCACTGAGACTCCTGCACTGTCCCACTGGGGATCAGATGCAGATGTGCCTCAGCTCTCCCTCACAAAGTGCCTCCTCACCCTGCTCTGCCTACAGAGAGCTGCTGCACCTTGGCTTGCAGCATCTCAGTTTGTCTGAGCTGCCCTTAAGGCCCTGCTGCCAGGGAGATGCCCCTGGGCAGTGCCCTGTGCTGGGAGGGGTCTGCCGGGCAGAGCCGAGACTCTGGGGCTCAGCTGCGCTCTGGAGCACTGGCAGGGACAAGCCTTTGATACAGAGAGAAGCAGCTCCTGATAGGCACAACTGCAGGCAGCAGAGAGGCAGCCCTACCCTGGATATCCCTCTATCTATCAGCAAGCAATCAAGCACCAGCCACACTCCTCTTCTAGCCTGTACATTGCTCACAGAGCCACGGTGCTCCGTGGGTTCCTTCTCTGCCTCAGGTAAGTAACATCATGTGCTTGCATTCTCTTTGTGGTCCAAAGAGTCCACCTGCTTCTCACATGGAACTAGGTGCCACCACAGAAAAGCCAGTGTGCTGCTTCTGTCCAAACATTCTGGTGCCACGCACTCCCCTGCTCAGCTGTCCGTACCATTGCAAGCTATCAACCTTGTAGTGTGACTTGAAAGCAAAAAGCTTCCAGCTATGTCTGACACAGCTAACTCTGCCGT
Organism: Cinclus cinclus; assembly: GCF_963662255.1. Lineage (NCBI taxonomy): Eukaryota > Metazoa > Chordata > Aves > Passeriformes > Cinclidae > Cinclus > Cinclus cinclus. The sequence continues at coordinate 5,713,309 of NC_085051.1, read as the reverse complement.
GACATGAAGCTTTGCTCCTTGTCAAAAGGAACACAGAAGCTGAAGAACAAAGCTGCAGAGCACCAGGCTTGCATGCACAGCGCTCAGATCTCTAGAGGAGTGTGGCTGCCATTCGCCTGCCTGCCAAATTCACCTTAGCAGTCGTATGGAGGAAGTTCACAAATAACTTACTTGTGCTGCTACCTAGTCCCATGCCTCTGTGGAAACTACTGTGTGTCCCTTTAGGATCCAAGATGCAGGGAACACGATGGTAGATACGGCAGAGAAGGGTAAGTTTGATGTGACTTACGTGCAGCAAGGGTCAAGTACAGCCAAGCACTGGATTTTACTTCTACAGCCTTTTGCTGTGGGCACAGCTGCTGGGCGTCTTCCACCACTTTCTGTGCCGGCACTGCTCTTAGTCTGAACTGCAGCTGCAAATGCTTGTCTTTAGCCATGAACTCTGACCACCTAGGGAGACTGTGATGATGCTATATATAGTTGAGAAGGAGCACGTGAATCATCTAGGGTGTTTCACCTAATTAACAGACTGCAAAAGTGACTGTGAAGGCCAACACTGGCTTTTTGTTGTGCGACTTCTTTGGGAGCAGCTGCTGGGCATTTTGAGGAGGTTTGGGATCTGTGAGAGTGAGAGGGTAGGATGGTACTTAGAGCTTGAGGGAAAGTGCATATCTCCAGGGAGTTTGATGCAGTTCAGTGAGTGTGAATTACGTGTTGCGCAGCTGCTCACACAGAAAACGTTCTAAAAGAAAGGGGTTGTGCTGCAATTGCCTTTTCTTTTGCAGCCTATAAACTGCACAGCCAACAATGAAACAATTCCTCTTCCTTCCCTGTTCCATGCAGGGTCAAATTCTGTCAGTCTCCAAGAAGTGGGAAGCACAGCAGAGCTCTTCTAGAAACTGCTCCCACAAGAAGAGCAGGAAAAGCGCTTGTCATTGTCCTGGGCACTGTCAGGGCTCATCAAAACAACCACACCATGGCACTGGCGACACACCAATAAAGGAAACGCACGGAGCCCAAGCACAGAGCCAAGTTGGATTCATCCCTGCTCTGAAATCCACTGTCCACAGGACAAAAAGGTTTCCATGATCTGCTACTTCCAAGTACAAGCTCTTTGCATTGTGCTCAAAGGTCGTAACAAACTCCTTTGCTCTAAGAAAGTTTTACACTCTCGCTGAGTCCGGCCACAAACTTGAAACCATATGGCAAAAACAGAGCTCACAAAAGTGCCAGCTGAGAAAGCTCTCGCTGCCTACAACTTCAATTGCACCCATCAGACTGACAGCATGTACTTTGCTATCAGCTCTTTCCTTCTCAGCTCCAAGTACCTCCTCAGCCTTCAGTCTCACAGAGTCGTGATCCAAACACAACGGACCATTTCCATACTAGACCTACCAGGACAAAAAGCTCAAGAGCTTGGCATTAGCATTCCCACTGACAGTCCAAGAAGTCCACCATCCCATGAGTCCCCAGCCTTTGAACAATTAACTGAAGCAATCCTCGGATTCTTGCTTTACTTGTCCAATTAAGCTGTTCATGTCTCAGAGGGCTGTGTTTATGTTGGGAGCTTTCGAGGTTAGGTTCATGCAACAAAGTCCTTCAAATTCCTGGCACTCATGTCCATACAGCAGCAGGAGGAAGTCTATGGCTGCATGATTTTGGAGTATGGCCTGCCTGGTAATTTCCTCATCTTCTAGGAGGGAGCTGATGGCGGTGGATGTTAAGTTTGCCTGTTTGACCACCCAGCACTTTAGGTGGCCCAATTCACCCAGAGCTTTGGCTGCTGCGACCCATGGAAGGAACAGGGACACAGCAACTCTTTTTGACTTGGCCCAATGAAAAATTTCAGAATCACAGTTTGGGCCCAAATTGTCAGCACTTCTCTTTTGAATTTTGTTAGCCAAATTATTTTTATGAGTCCATTTTTTAATTAATGTTTGGTTGGGTGCTAACAGGGACAACCGCCCGATGGTACATGGCCCTCCTAACAGCCAAGAATGGATTCCTGCCCATGCCTGGTCCCCACAGATTAAGAACAGTCCCTTAGGGAGGCTTTTGGGACTTGAACGATATGGGTTGTCTGCTGCCAAATGGCTCAGAACATTACATCACCTTTTGGCAGTAAATTCCTCCCAATATTGCAATATGTTACAGAAGGCTTTAGTACTAGAAGGCTTTGGGCTGAAGGTAAAATGAATGCAATATGGTGCTGGGGAGGAACCCAATAGCTCTAATTCTTGGGGTTCCTGAGCTGCTTTGTGTAGACTTGGCAGCCACTTCTCTATGGGGCTCTTAATCATTACAGTACGCTGCTGACAATTTTTGTGTGGTTGGATGCTGTGTGACTCGGGAATTTGGTTAGGCATGTGTGTGTCAGAGCTGGCTGGATATTCTCCAGCCTGCAATGGGATCCCTACCAGGCAGGTGGACATAGGGTTCTTTGCTGCTGCAGTGGACAGGAATATATTTTCCTGCTGGAGCATCTGTGCCAGGGTCACCCAGATGTTTTGACATGGCTGAGGGACGATCCATGCAGTTGTCAGGCTGCTCAGTGTGAACAGGATGACAACACGGCTAGGGCTCATAGCGAGGTTGGGTGGGAGGTAGAATTTTTCTCAAAAGGAAAAAGCAAACATTTTTTAAAGCATATTAAAAGTTAGTGTGTCTGTCGGAGGTAAACCAAATTTCAAGGAGATGTTTTCTCTTCTTTCCGCGGCGTTTTCTTTTTGAAGCAACTGAAACTTGCTTCTCGCCCCCTTCTGCTGGAGCTGGATGCTTGGAGACAAAAGGTTTCACCCACTTCTGGGGAATCCACCAAGGGCCTAAGGGGGTGGATACACATGCGTAACCATGCCCCCAGGTAACAAGCTCATAGGGACCTTTGGTTTCCCAAGTTTCTGGGTCCCTAATCAAGACTGGTGGATGCTGGGACAATTTGAATTGATTACCACTGTTGAAGTGATGAACCACAGGTGGACTCATATCATATTTTCAAAATAACAGTTTAGAAAATTGGTGGTAAACATGGCTTTACAGAGCTTCTGCTGTGGAGACATCCACACAGTTGAACTGCTCTGTCTAGCCAGGACCTGTTTGAGTGTCTGGTGGGCACGCTCAATCACACCTTGGCCTGTGGGGGAGTGGGGGATGCCAGTTCTATGTTCCACTCCCCACTGCTGGACAAACTCTAGGAACTCCTTGGATGTATACACTGGGCCATTATCTGTTTTGATTTCCCTAGGGATCCCCAGCACTGAAAAGGCTTGCACTAGGTGTTGTTTGGCATGCGCAGCCCTTTCTCCTGCGTGGGCAGAGGCATAAACGGCCCCTGAATAAGTATCAATGCTCACATGTACATATTTGGGGCGACCAAAACTGGGAATGTGTGTGATGTCTGTCTGCCACACCTCACAGCTGCCAAGGCCTCGGGGGTTAACCCCTACACCCAGCGAAGGCATGGCCTGGAGCTGGCAGCTGGGACAGGTGGCCACAATGGCTCGAGCCTGACTCCGTGTTAGCTGGAACTGATGGATCAGACCTGGCACATTTTGATGGTACTGCTGGTGGCTCAGCTTTGCCTGTTGGAAAATGTCAGGGAGGTGTGCTTTCTCAGCTGGGGCAGCCTTATGATTCCCTTCTGCGATTTCACCTGGCAGATCGGTGTGTGACCTTACATGCATCACATAGAACGGGTGTTCTCTATGCGAAACTAAATAGATTAGTCTGGAGAGCAACCTGAAGAGCTGCTCGTTCTCAATGTCCTTGAGAACTGCCTGATCTGCTCTGGATACCACCCCTGCTACATAGGCTGAGTCGGTTACCAAATTAAATGGCTCCGAGAATTTCTCAAAGGCTCTCACAGCTGCGGCCAGTTCAGCTATCTGGGGTGACCCTCCAGAAACTCAACCTCAGCTTCCCAATTTTGAGTTTGTGGATTTTTCCAAGTCATCACCAACTTGTGGGATTCTCCAGATGCATCAGTGAACACTGTGAGAGCTTTGAGTGGCCTACAGCTCCTTTTCTCACAAGGAGTGAGGTGGAATTCCTCAATAAACAGCTTGTGAGGTGGGGCGTGGACTGATATTTGTCCACTGTAGCTATCCAGGGACAGCTGCAGGTTGGCACTGCTCTGAAGCAAGTGCTCAAACATTTCTTTGGTAAGTTTCTCAGGAGAGTTCTTTCCCTCCTTTGAAAGCTTGACCGGGAGGTGAATACATGCAAAGTCACAACCAGCCAGCTCATGCAGTCTTACCATTACCTTACAAATCAGCTGAGCTATCAGCTCCTGTGGCTTACTGATGGTCTTGGATCTTGCATGCGAAAGGAAAATCCACTCTATGATTAAGAGTGAATCTTTCTGCCCTTTGATCCACTGGAATATCAAACCGTGCAGGTGTGGCAGCTTTCCCAGGACAATAAATTTAAAGGGCAGCTCAGGGTGATACCGGTGAACTTGCCTCGTGGCCAAAGCCTTTTCTGCTTTTTCTATGACATTTTGTCTCTGGGGTCAGTTCTCTGGGAGAATCCAGCTCTCTCTCCCCCTTTAATAAATTGAGGAGGGGGCCTAGGGTCCTCACTGGTGAGGCCTAGCCAGAGCCTGACCCAGTTCAAAGACCCACACAAGGAATCGAGATCTGCTAGGGTTTTGGGATTGTTATTAATTACCAATCTCTGTGGCACAATGGTCCACGCAGTAATTTCCAAGCCCAGGTACCTCCAAGGTGGCATCCTTTGGACCTTGTCCTCCTGCAGTTGAAATCCAGCAGAGGTTAAAACTTTAACCACTAGGTCAAGTGTGTCTTGGAGTATAGTGTCATTGGGGGCACACACAAGTACATCATCCATGTAGTGTAGGATAATGGCCTCCCCCTTTTCAGCACGCACTGGGGAAAGCAGTGAGGCTACATACCACTGGCAGATGGAGGGACTGCACTTCATTCCCTGGGGAAGGACTTTCCAGTGGTACCTCTTCACTGGGGCTTCTCAGTTGGTGGTGGGGATCGAGAAGGCAAACTGCGGAGCATCCTCTGGGTGGAGGGGAATTTGGAAGAAACAGCCCTTGATGTCCAGGACAGCCAATTGCTAATTTTGGGGAAGCATTGTTGGAGAAGGCATGCCAGGTTGGAGTGACCTCATGTCCTCAAATACTTTGTTTATCTCCTGGAGATCATGGAGAAGCCGACACTTGTCTTTCCCTGGTTTCTTTATCACAAAGACCAGGGAATTCTAAGGGCTAGTTGTTTCCTCTATATGGCCCTTTGCCAATTGCTCCTCTACGAGCTCCTCCAGCGCCTTAAGTTTTTCCTTGCTAAGCGGCCACTGGTTTACCCAAATTGGAGTGTCATTTAACCATGTTAACTTTTGGGCAGGGTGCTCCACAGTGGCCGCCATTAAAAATCCTGGGGAGTTTTAGGGATAACTAATTTGATCCCCCACTGGGACATGGTGTCTCTCCCCCATAGGGGGTACTTGTAGTCTGTAATAAATGGACGGACACTGGCCAATTTTCTGTCCGGTCCCTCAATCTGCACAATGCTTTTTGAGACTTTTGCCAATTTTACCTCTCCTACAGCCTGGATTTTGCCTGCCACGGGTTGCAGATCCCAATGTGACAGCTACATCCTTTCGGGTAGGATCATCACATCTGCCCCTGTGTCAAACACCTCTTCCACATGGAGATGGTCTGATCCATGGGTCAGGTTGCATGCCATAGAGGGTTTGTCCTCACCCACCACTTCTGCCCAGTAGACTTCAGGTGATCTGCTGGGATCTCTGCTGGAATGGGAATTGCCTGGACAAGGATTTGCCCCTCAACCAGATAGAATGGTGGCTGAGGGCATCTTGCCAGGAGAATGAGACTAGTTATATCTCCCTTGATGGTCATGGGAGCCACCTCAATCTCCAGGGGTGTGTGTGCTGTGTCCCCAGTAACAAAATACTCACTGTCCAGTTTCCTGTGGTTCAACGTCACATCTAGTGAGTGGTCTGGCAGGTCCACTGCAATGACTGTCCAGTCAGTAGACCTGACATTAAAAGCTTTGGTAGTTACAAGCCTAAAGCGGCCTTGCGGCTGCCCAGACTTGTTAGACAAACATTTATCCTGCCTCCCCACACCCTGTTTCCCTTCCTCCCCCTTTTTGGTCAAGAGAGAGGCTTCTGCCAGTGCGGAGCCCGCTGCATTTATATCTCTGTGCACAATTATATCAGTTGTGGTACACAACTTGGCTGTCTGTGGCACCTGAATGCTCCCAGTTCAGAGCTGTCACTGCAGGATGGCCCCAGGGCAGAGCCCAGCCGGGCTCCCACTGCATGCCCCGAGGCTTGGGGCAGACAGTGGAACCAGGGCTGAGGTGCATGGGGAGTACCCAGAGCTGTAGCTTGCAGTCAGTGTTTGCAAGTGTTGTGTTCTTACCTCCTAGAGTCTGTAGAGAAAACAATTTGTGCTGCCAGGCCAGCAGTGCCCCTCCGGGCAGAGACAAGCCTGAAGGGCTTTCCCACTCACAAGGAGCCTTGGCAGGGCCTGGCAGGGCTGGAGCTGGGTCTGGCTCCTGTCCAGGAGACTCACTGCCCATCCACCCCAACTGCACTCCCTTACCCATGGACAGAAGGGTCTGTCTGTGCCAGGGCCCTTGGATGTGTCTGTATCCATGGACAGAAAGGTCTGTCTGTGCCAGGGTTTCCATAATATTTTTGCAGCCATGGGTATAGAACAAACATGGAGAGTGAAAGTGTCAGTCACGCTGCTTGCACACTCCTTCCTTTCTATACAAGACACATCCATGCACAGCCCCATGTATGGATGTATTAAAAGGATAGGGATGGATAGAGATTTCCTACAAGAGAGACCTCAAACATTGGCATAACTCACCTTGTAAGCCAGCGGCCAGGGGATTTTTTTCCCAGCTCTGTGTGAGTAGGTGTCCAAGAGCTGGTGGGAGAAGTATTTAAAAGCAGTTTCAGGATTTCTAGGGAGGAAGTGGAGTTGACAACTATCTGCATGTCTCCTGCTGTGCTGGGAGTCTCTTCCCTCCACCTCTGCTCACAGGCAGAGATGGGAAAGGGCTGAGGAAGCAACTTGGTCACACAGGGCACAGCAGGACACTTTATTTTACCTCAACGCACAGTGATCCTGGCTCCTTCCTGTCTCTGCTGAACACAAGTACAGTAGATACTGATGTAGCAATACTGTGACTAATGACATCCCTTTATGGAAAATATTATCAAAAGTATATTTAAAAAAGGCAAAGCAGAATACACTAAATAGAACAACAAAAAAAGACACATGGCACAAAGCAGTCTGGGCAGTGTGTAATGGAGGTAGGGTTAGGGGTGGGATCTAGGGCTCAGGGTGGGGTTATGGGTTGCCTTTAGGGTTGTGCTTAGCATTAGGGGTGGAGCTAGGGCTGGGGTCTAGATTTAGGGTGGGTTTAGCACTAGGTTCTAGTGCTGGGGTGTAAACTTGGGGCTAGGGTTAGCGGTGGAGTTAGAGGTGGGGTCTAGTGCTGGGAGTGGGTTTAGGAGTGGGGCCTAGGGCTGGTGGGGGGGTCTAGAGTTGGGCCTAGGGTTAGGGGTGGGAGTAAAGGTAGGGGTGTGGTCTAAGGGTGGGGGATTGGTAAGGGGAGGGTTCTAGGGTTAGAGGTGAGATCTAGAGTTGGAGAGGGAGTAAAGGGTGGGGTCTAGGGCTGGTCCTAGGGTTAGGGGTTGGGCTGGGATTAGGAGTGGGGTCTAGGGTTGGTTGTAAGTTTAGGGGTAAGGTCTAGGGGTGCAGGTGAGGTTGGGGTGGAGTCTAGGGCTGAGGGTGGGGTCTAGTGTTGGACCTAGGCTTAGGAGTGGAGTGAGCGGTGGGGTCCAGGTCTGGGGGTGGGGTTAGGGGTTGAGTCTATGGCTGGAGGTGTGGTTTAGGGGTGCAGTCAAGGGGTGGGCAAAGGGTTACATGTAGGGGTAGACCAAGGAGTGGGGTCTAGCACTGGGGCCAGGGTTAGCGGTCAGGTCTACAGTTGGGCCTAGGGCTAGGGGTGGGATTAGAGGTGGGGTCTAAGGTTTGGCCTAGTGTTAGGCGCGTGCGTGGAGCTAGGGCTGGAGTCTGCTGTTGGGGGTGAGGCTAGGGGTTTGGTTCTAGGGCTGAGGCTGGGGTTAGGGTCTAGGGCTCCAGCTAGGCTTAAGGGCTCCAGCTAGGCTAAAGGTTTCCAGATGGGGTTAGGGCCTGTAAAGATACAAATTAATATGCCTAAGTTCTGTATGCCCCTTGGACTAACAGGTGTGCCTTTTCTCAGGTACCAGCAAAACAGAATTACTACAATGTAAATTTTTGTTTAGCCATGCCATATTGAAGAACACTGACTTCATTTTGAGTAATCTGAAATTATTAGAATAATAACTTAATGGAACTAAAAATATGCAAATTTTTTTCTCAAAATTGGTCCAAAAGTCAGTTTGCCCATGTATAGCAGAAACACTAAATCATAGAATCAATAAGCTTGGAAAAAACCTCTCAGAGCATCAAGACCAACTTTTGACTGACCACTACCATGTCAGCTAATTCCATGGCATTAAATGCCACATCCAGTCTTTTCCTGAACACCTCCAGGGATGGTGTCTCCACTACCTTCCTGGGTAGCCCATTCCAATGCTCAACAACTCTTTCTGTGAAGAAATTCCTTGTAATGTGCAGCCTGAACCTCCCCTGGTGCAGATTGAGTCTATGACCTCTTGTCCTGTCACTGATTTTCTGGGGAGAAGAGGTGAAACCCCATCATGCTGCAGCCTCCTCTGACGTAGTAGTAGAGAAAGTTAAAGTCAACCCTGAGCCTCCTCTTTTCCAAGTTAAACAACTCCAGCTCCCTCAGCTGCTCCTCATAGGTCTTACTCTGTAGCTCCTTTCCCAGTTCAGTTGCCCTTCTCTGCACTTGCTCCAGCTTTCTTGAAGACTCAAGGTGAGGCCTCACCAGTGCCAAGTACAGAAAGACAATCACTTTTGCAGTCCTGCTGGCCATGTATTCTATTCACAACATAAATACATTTATAGCTGTAACTAAATTGCTAAGAAGAAACTAAATCAAAAGGACCATTGTCCACAAATGCACATAGTATTCCCAAGTAAGATCCTAAATATATTGGTGGAATTACTAATGCTATTATAAATCTGGAATTGTTGAGATTTACAACTCTGGTTGCTGATTCTCTTATGCATTCTAAGTGAAGATTCTAAAATTTAAACATTATAAGAATTACTTTTTGCAGCACCTGTTTCAAGTACATTAACCTGCTGTAGTTATACAGTGAAGGCATTCAAAGAAAGCAGAGTTCAGGAAAAAGGCTGCTATATGATCCCATTTCCACTGGAGGGAAAAAAAAATAGAAAAACAAACCAACAAAAAGTGCCTCCTTGCCTACCTGGCATGTAAATCACAGCATTCCTTTCCCACATTCCCCCAGCTTAAGGATGTCCCTTCTGTACTATCCTCTTTGCCACTCACTAATCAGGAAACAGAATTCCTTTTTTATTGCTGAGACTACATTGCCTGGGAAGTTGTGATACACTATTTGGAGTATACAACATATGTCCAAGGCCCTTGTCTTGAGCATCCAGAGCTAAAGCAGGGCTCTCCCTGAAGCCTGCATGCAGCAAGTTGCATCTTCACTCAAGGTTGTGCCAGGAAACTGGTCCTGAGAATCCCTACTCAGAGATCCTTACCTGTCCCCAAGATGACATGAGCATTAAACCACACAAAATATTCCACTAGGTGACAGGGAGCCTAAAATTCAGTTATGTGATGCTGCCTAGAAATGCCCAAAGCTGCTTGCAATTTCTTATCTTGAGGCTTCACAAAAAAAAAAAAATAAAAATAAAAATTCTTAATTTCACTGAAATTCTACCCCTTTGTAAGTTTAGATAGGATTTATACAGTCAATAAATACCTTATGCTATACTTTTCAAGTAAGTGATGAGTAAGAATGACATGGAAGGGCCTATATATGATCTGGAGTCTCTTCTTCCTCTGGAGATATATAGTCAATTCAATTTCTTCCTGTATTCCACTCTGCAAACATAGAAAGATGTGTGAAATGAACAAAGTATGTGTATATAAGCATGATGGGTAAAGAGTGTTGATGTTGAACCTGAAATGAAACTAAGGAAAGCATATGAAGTGTGAAACATATGGCGATGCATATGTATGAAGTTTGGATCAGGATATGCATCACAAAATAGTAATAGGTTTTTATTCTGGGAGAAGAGAGTGATAAATCAAAGGGGAATGAGAACCTCACACTAAAAACAAGAGAAGCTGGAATCTCCTTCCTCTTAGCTGTTTGGCATTTCCTCTTGAAAGAAGCGGAGGAAGTATTTAAATATTTTATAACCTTCATTATTGGAACATACATCTCTTTATTACATTTTTGGAAGCATGTGTTCTATTTGAAATCAGTATGGATATATAAATATTTTTAGGAGATGATTCTTCTCTGTATGTAGGTGGAGAAGAACATCGAATTAGTGAGATCTTGCTTTCATGAGTAACAGAGCAGCTGGCATTACCCCTCCTTTCCCTCTGCCTCCCTGGCCAAGGGAAAAGACCTCATATCCTCCACTTTAATTCCCAAAATAAATAAAAAGAAATGGCTTTGGCTTTCCTCTTTCGATCTTTTTCTCCAGGTAATATTGAAATTGCATCTGCTATGTTTGCAATTCCTTTGCCAGGTCATTTTTGAAGTGGAAAGTGAAAAAAGAATGGCGTAGGGCTATCACAGAGCTGTCGAAAACAGAAATTTTAGTCTGCTTTCCTGTCTTAATATTTGTTATCAAAGACATTTAGTCATAGGGACTCAAAAATGTTACCTAATCTTCTGTACCCTTTACACGTAAACATCTAAGTTCTAAGGAGCAGGCCCTCTTTATCTAGCATGTGCAGCATAAACCACACAACCTGAAAGATTGGGTACAGCTACCAATCTGTGGTACCTCAGTGCCCTCTGATCTTCCCCTTATGTATTCAGACAGTGCAGGTGGGATTGAAAATGTCCACTATTGGTGCTGAAAAAAGAATTCTCTCCTCAGTACAGGTATGATGTAAACTTCTTTGAGAGGGCTCAAGTCCAAGAAAGCTACTCAAGAATATTGTTTGGAAAAGTCTTCCAAGACTTCTTTCTCCCTTCTCCGTATTGAGATGTGGCAACAGAATAGCACAGGAGATACTATGGCTCTAGTTTAGCCAAAGCTGAAGCCTTGCTATCTTTAAATCTCTTTTTCCCCATATATTTAATTTCTGGAATTCAAGAAAGTTCAAAGTTGAACTGCTGCACCTGAAAATCTGGCCAAACATCTTCTCTAAGAAACCACTGCAGAAACATACAAAATTAATCATTTTAGAAATTCCTGGACTCCTTCTCTCATTCTTGCTCAGAAAACAACAACAGAAAAGAACAATTGCTTCAGCATACCAGGAAAAAAAAAAAAGAAATATTCGAGACAGAAAAGGTTTGAGGATGAAGTTGAAAACAGAATATAATCAAGAAATAAAAATAACATAATTCTATTTTGTTCAGCAAATCAATTTTACTCACAGTCTGTGACTTCTGGAGTGAAATATCTATACTAAAACTGATCATGTTTGATACTGCAGTGTGTTTTCTAATTGCTAATGGTATCACATAATTCAAAACATTTGGATTTTTTTTCCAAAGGCTAACTGAACATAATTCAGGCAAATAGAGATAGCCATGAAGTCCTCAAGGTGGTTGAGTACTCCATTTGAAAGCAGATAAATAGATTTGTCTGCAATTTAACAGACTAGGAACAATTTTGCTATTTTCTTGTTTGACATAAAAGCCTTAACATTAAATATAATCATAAATTAAATTTAAAACTGGATAAAACCATTAGATAAATACGTAATATAAAATTTCTACTTCACTCATCTAATTTGTTTTTAGGAAGATCAGCTTCCTTCAGAATGATGAATCTCAATTTTGAATGGCCTGTATGCTTTGGAGTTCTGCTGCAGGTTTTCAATTGGCTCCATCTAAAGACTGGAGTAATATATAAATTTTTAATGAACAATGTTTGGAATTTTCAACGCTATCATATTCACTGCTCTTTGAAGTACATGCTTGGATAGTAGCCATGGAAATCTGCAGATAGTGAACTGCTTCAATATGTGCTCTGAGAAGTCTCTAACACTTCTGTTCCTGCTTATTCACAGTTAACAATGAAATGGTAGGGTTCAGTTTAAATAATCATTTCAGATATGCTTTACTCTTCTCAGTAACTTACTGGTTAAATTTGTAGTCCTCACTTCTCATACCCTACCAAGATTTTCACAGTATCTAATCTGGCCATACTTACTGTCTCCACTTTCTCATATGTTGCCTCCCAAGTAAAAAAAAAAAAAAAAAATAGAGAGATAAAACCAAATAAACAAACAAATAATTAAAAAACAAACAAATAAAACCCCCCAAAACAAAGACAAAATTCAAAACCTCAATTGCAATACATAAAGAACAAAAAACATATAAATTTTACTTTTTTTTCCTCATTTGCACTTTACTAAGCCTTTTACTTTCATTTGTAGTCTTAGGACATCTGGAAGTAAGGTACATGACTTCCATATTTGTACAGCTCAGAAAGAAATAGGAATTAGACAGTGATTAAGCCCTAATGTCACATAAGTACTTTATCATTTTCATCCCTACTAAACAATTACATTTGCTTGAAACTAAGCATGTTGATTGAGTAATGATACTTAATAGAACATTTTACTTCTCTGATAACTGGCATGTTAAACAAAATGACACTGATATAATCTGGAATTATCCTATTATTTTGAGTGGAGTTAATCCTGACTGATATAAATATTAATTGAAAATAACAAAGTCTGGAATCCACAGGGAAAACAATAGCATAAATGCATTTTAGATATGCATTTTTATTTTGCCCAGGTTGTAGCACAGACTCAAGGCAATTCTCTGGAATGTGTAGCCCTCTGATAATCCTGTACCACGATTTACTTCCATTTTAGAATAGTTATTTACTGCCTTCCTGCAGATGCACATGTTAATTAAGTTGATTCCGATGAATGTATTATTTATAAACCCACAGTACTAAAAGGTCACAAACTACAAATTTCTTGCAATTTTGATTCCAAACTATTTATTAGATATGGCACAAAAAAGACCTGGCTGCTCGTGGGAGAAGTGTCACTTTCTGTTCATTTGAATCCAATTATGAAGCATGTACATGCAGAACATTCCAAAATAGTGTTGCTGTCGCTATGACTGCATTTCATTTTTGTCACCATATCGTTGGATTTAGTGTTACACAAAATGAATTGCATCAAACTTTTGTTTCTTTTTCTGTCTTTTTCTAAGGCAGCCTAGGAATTTCCTGCTAAAGTTGAGTTAGGGCAGTAAGTACAGATTTTCCTGAGTGTCCCACAGACACGTAAGTCATTTGGTTCATGTGTGGGTGGTCTTTGACTTATTCAGCTAGCTGTTATAGACTTGCAAACACATCCAACACAATTAAATAGATGCACAGTATGGTCTTTACAAAATACCATTCAGCCGTGTATCCTGCAACAAGCAATTACAAGTCATCTTCAGGGCACTGATTTATTTCTCATTGCCCTAGCAATTTAATGACCTTATGATTTATACTGATTATGGAAGTCTCTCCTTGGCAAGCAAAGTAATTATCCATCAATCTCAAATTCTTTAAGGGAAGAAAAATGTTTATTTTCTGTCTGCATAATAAGTTTTATGTCATTTTTAATGTCATGACTCCCACATGCACTAAAGATATATGTAGTAACTTCCAATGTCTCACAGAATGTCAATTGTAAATGCAATCTGACAGCAGGCTTAGCTTCCATTGTCTGATTGTTTGGCATTAGATAATGAAGGTGGTTAAGTTGTCTGCTTGGAAATGCATGCACTATCCTCGGATAGAACAGTGAAAAAAGTTCTGTGGTTCAGTCATGAGGCCCTGCAGAAAACCCTCAGTAAGAAAAATGGCGAGATTTTAAGTACATTTAGATAACAACTGCACAAAAAGAGTTTGAGGAGCAACAGGACAGATCATGCCTCAGCACAAAGGAGTGAAGCACATAACCTGTCAGTGCCCCTTCTGCAACTGTTTTTCTGTAATTTTTTGATTTAGAGTAAGGATTCCAGTTTACCATGTGTGAGTTTATTTTGTAAGAAAATAGGGTTTATTTGAGTTTTAATACGAAAAAGTTAGGTAGGATTGCATTAGCTGCCACACTAAAATGTCATATGTGGTCTTCTGGAGAGCTCATACATTTAGTTATTTATGGTTTGTTTGTTTGTTTTTTCTACTGTAGAACTTGCAAATTGAAAAGTTCTTAAGACCAAGCAGAGGCTAACATCCAAGGAAACTGAGTTTACAGATATACCACTGAGTTCCCCAAATGTTACCCTTTCTGAGCCTTGCTTTTCAAATATTATTCACACGGAGTAGTCTGAATCCCTGCTGATGTCACCTTTCAGTTTATTCTCATACTTTTCATTATCTTCTCCCAGTCTTTAGATATTGACTGACACGTGCCCTCTATTAATAACTTTTGTATTTTAAGAGCCACAGCAGAGCAGCTGTGCAAAATGCTGAAGTCCCTTCCACACATTTTGAGTTGGATGGGAAGATTCACTATTCACAAGAGTTAGAATAGACAGAAGTGATACTTCAAGTCGAGCACAGAAATGAAGACAGCGAGGGTCCAATATGTCCAACATACAGCCTCAGTGACCAAACAAGATTAAAATTACTCTTGCCCATGCATTCAATTTACTTGAAGGAAAACTTCTCCGCTACATGCAAACAGATTTTAGATTTTACAGCCTCTGTTCTTTACCCATTTGATTCTCATGCTGAAGCAAAGAAAGAAAATCTAAGTAAATCACCAAACTCTCTTTCTCCCTAAAATCTGCAATTACACATTTTTCTTATGTTAATGTCACCCAAAATAACCCATCACATATAATTGTAAAGTCTCGAATAGGAAAATCTTCATGCTATCTTGGCAAAAAAAAAAAAAAGGTCTTAATTAGGAACAAGAGTAAAACAAAATTTCTGAATTAAGCTGTATATTGGCTTTGGATTTCACCGTCCTCTGGTCCCCAAGTGGTGTTCTGTTGTCCTAATGCATTATTATTATTATTACTGTTATTATTATTATCATTGCGCAGTTCTAAAATTTCAGTGTCTGTGACAACGCAATGGCTCCATGGCAGCCTTCCAGAGAGATTGATTATATAGCACAAAACTGAGGGGACAGAAAGGACTGAGGGACTGGCACGAGGGGGCATTTGAGGGTACTAAACACCCTGAGATTGTTTTTTTAAAAGACTATGTAGGTAGAAGAAGCTACATTTGATGCACTGATTTGATTCATCCTGCTTTTTTAGGGAGCACTCCAATTCTACCTCTTGAATAATCCACAGAAAACCAAGGACCTGAGTGAGTGATCAGGGATCCAGTGCTTGAGGGTGCTTCTGGGCTATAATTGGCAGTCTAGATAATCTGTGTGTAATAGGACCAAAAACACAAATAGGACATATCTCAATTCAGAATATCCTTAGCATATGCTGTGAGAAAATGTCTAGCTCCAGGAAAATATTGCAGTATTAACAACATCTTTGAATCAGGCCCAAAGAAAGCATAGAAATAGATACTATAGAATAGAAAATAAATGTGGACTGAAATACAAAAAATAGGCACGTTGCAAATCATTTCCAATTTTACTAAATTGTCATCAACTAAACTATATATAAATTTTGAGCAGATTAGTTTGTTGCTCACATAAAATTTCACAGTTTTAAGCATTTAGCATGGAAGAATACATATGTGTAAAGTCCATATAGTCCCAAGGATGCTGACAGATTGTACACCACTGTGTTAATTGGAGTTTTCCCAGTGGAGTCAGGTGACTTCATTTCAACATTTATCTCATTGGGCCATTTTAAAATCAAAAGCTTCCATGGCTAATTAACAAACTTGCATTTTAACACAGCTAGATGCAAGAGGATGTCCACAGGAACTACAAATATACACCTTATTCATGCAGATAGATGTCTTTTCAAGGCATGGATCTGTTTATGTAACACTTCTGGGGTTATCATCAGTCACAAAGTGAGGCTTTGCTAAGATATTTAATTTCATTTTGACTTTCATTCTATGAAGACTAGGATCAGTGAAGGGGTATCTTGTGGGCTTAGCAGATTACTGCATTTAATTTTGATGGTCACCTTTCAAATGAAGCACAAATCAAAATAAAACCACAAGAATGATGCTGCAATTTGAAATATAGCCTTCCATCAGAGATTTCAGTGTTGAGACTGGAGAACTGAACCCAAGTTCATAAGTATCCCTATGCTTGAGCCTTCAAACCTGACAGACAAGAAACTGAGAAAAGAACTCACAAATTTTGTTATGGGAATTTACTTTTGTCACACCTCTGTTCTGTTTCAGGTTATTTCCTTGCAGTGTAGCCTGGAGAACAGAGCGTCTGCTGTTAATTTTGCAGTTTCAACTCACAATTCAGAACCTTAAATTAGTATCTACTTGTATGAGTCAATCAAGCTAAAATGTCAGTTTGGACTGCACTGGCTTAGATGGGATGCACATTGCATTAACTGACTCTGTAGCTGGGAGTAAAGCCCAAAAAAAAATAAATAAAGGATCAGGGTGAATAAATGGCACTGGGAGCAGCTTGAAGGTCTGAGGGAATATTTGGCAGTTTCTCTGGTATGATACTTGATTTGTGTCACAGCAACAAGTAAGTAAAGGTATTTTATAGTATACTGTAGAAAGAGGAGTTTATAAGCAAAATCTGTTGTAGGTTTCTAAAAACAGCTTCTAGGTAGACTCAAAGTAGCTGGAATTACCCATTTTTGCATGCAATACAGCACAGCCTTCTTGGGAAACAAATATTATGTCATGAAAAAATTTCTGAAATTTTTTTCTAGATGCCAAGATTTTCTTACTCCTTTTAAATTAAATTGAGGCACTTTTTTTTTTTAATAAAGCATGAAGTTATTATTTTTGAATATATGCAAAAATATTTCAAATGTATTTTTTTTATTTTTCCAATTAGAGCATTTTTGGAATTTAATATATTTGCAAATATTTTTGACAATATGAAATCAGTTATTTTCCAAATATTTTCATAAATCTTTGACAATTAGTATATGCTAATTTGACACTTAAAATAATGAAATGTCTTTTAAGTGTGTTGTTAATCCATTATCAGAGTTGGAGGGTCGGGTCATATAGCTAATTGTGAATCTCCACTTCCTAGAAATTTATAAAATTTCGCAGATACAGCTAATCACATATATCATGCATATGATGTATAAATATAAGTTTACAATTTTTCATTAATTATTAAAATGCGTTTTACATCTGAATTCCATCATTAATACATACCACACCTTGAACAAATGAATATAATACCATTTAGAGCATCCTGAAATAGTCATCCCTGTCTGCACTTCTGCATTTGCAATCATCCTTCAAAAATTATTTCCTACACTGCGGATAAACTCCACTGAACTTAAATGAATCTCTGATTTTTTTGGTACATTTTTCTGAAAAACAAACACATAACTGTATTTGAAAGACTTTCCCACCTGCTTACCTTTCCTACTTCCCACCCCTCTCATTTTAGATATTTCAAGGAACCTGTCACTTAATGAGTAGAATCAAACACTATTTTTCAAGGCATTGAATTTTACTATAAAACAAGTCTTCTCCCTGTAGGGTTTGTTTTCCTTTTTCTGCTATTCACTCCAACCTTCCATATAGCACATGGACTAATGCAGATTCTATCACCCTTTACCACAGCTGTATTTCATACCCCAAGCATACACGACCGAAAAATTGATTGGTTTTGTAGATGCACCAAAGAGAGAAAGGAAAACGCAACAGGATTTAAAAAGATGCTTCAGATGTGAACAGTGATTCATAAGTTATTTTTGTATGGGAAACAATCCACAAGTAGGTGTCATAGATCACAGGTACGTGTTCTTTGCAAACATTCGTGAAGACAGTAGAAAAGGAGGAAAAAACCCCAAAATCCTAATCTACCTTTCCCCCCATGTTTTACCACTGCATTTTGTAGCATATAATAGAGAAAATTATGTTGACAACTGCAAGGAAGCTACGTTTCTCTTGTGGATCTTGGTTTTGAGTTTGGTTGCAGTTTCTGTGTGATTTTTGGTATTTGGTAGTGGTGGTGGTAGTTTTGGGGTTTGAGTGTACTTTTAATACTTTAATACTATTGACTGCTTCAAACGATTTTATCATGAAAAAATATTAGAAGGTTTGGTTATGTTGTAAATGTCAGGGCCTTTAGGAAGAAAACATGGAAAACAGATGTTTTTTTGTTTAGGTTTACAATATAAGTACCAATGGGACTAATATTACTTATGTGTCATTGCTTAAGAAGCAGCTGTTCCTCCCACCTCCAGCTTCACTGATGGGGTAGTGCCTATTTTCCACCCCCAGAACCTTGCCTCCCTGTCAGCATAAATTTCCTCTTTCTAGCAAATTGGGAAGAAAAGTTAATATACATTTAAAGGGACCACCCGCAAAATTTTAATGGACAGAAATTGCTAAATGCACTGTTCTTTGCACTTGCAAGCAATATTAGGATACTTCCTGTATTCCATTCATTTTACCTGATCAGAAAGGTAAGCCCATCTTGAAATTAGAATGAAAACATGTATTTGTGCATAACAGGTTCATGCTTCTTTACAGGAACTCACAATTCTTCCTTGAAAAGGTGGGATTTAGCACTAGTAGAATAAAAGGTAAGCTGCACGTTCACAACTCTAGGAAATCCATGAGGGACAAATGCAGGGTAATGCCATGCCTTGAAAGAACTGGAGGAGACAGAGCAGTTATGTAGGTGCCAGTAACCTCAGCAAAACAGCAGTGGCCTATCAGTGTTTGTGCTTCTTGGGCAAGGCCAGCTTGAGGAACATAAATACCACCTAACTGTACCCAGCTCATCATCTGCCAAGTACATATTCATAACCAATATAATCACCAGCAGACGATAAATGTAAATCCCACACTGCAAAATATTTATATTGTCTTTTTAGTTTTTTTCTCCCTGTGAATTCCAGGACTTGTTTACACAGGGAAATTAATGTGGAGCAAGCTGGAGAAGAATGGTCAAGCAGGCTTCTTTATTAATATATGACTCTCAGATAATACCATGATACAAAAAGATTTACCAATATCTTAGTTTATCCAGTGAGTTCGTGAATTGCTGCTAGCTCTTAGGCATCTATGAATCAGTTTGTTTTTGTGAAGCAGTCCCAAACCTATCCTACTGTTAAATATAAAAAATAGGTTGTCTCATTATCCACTAAGGAGCTGGCCATTTTTTGTCACTATGAAGATCATGATCTGTGTAAACCCCCAATACAGAGGGTGTTTAGCCTCTATGTTAACTTTTAGAAGGCTTGTTTGTTAAGATATATTTTTCTCACTTTATAATTCTAATCATATTACATGAGTCCTTCAGCTTGAGTTGGAAAACAGGTTGAATGAAAGTTGTGAATCTTTGTGCCCTTCATTGTTTTGTATACCAATACTCTGCCCATTCTTAGTCATCGTCTGTCAAAGACACTCAACATTTTCTGTTCCTCTGCGTGTTGAATATTTGATGTTTGTCCTTGCATTTACTGTTAATGTATGAACTGCACTTCTTTTACCTCAGTGCCATTATTGACTCTGATTTGAATACACCTCTGCAAATAAACTGTGCCTTAAGTTTTCCTGTCATAAATTATTCTATAATTAAGCTTATAGGCAATTAGCAAATTAACTCAGCTATATACCTCACAAATCCAAATGGGGGTTTTAGAAAACTTAGTTTAAAAATTAAATTAATGCATGTAAGGCTTTCCTACAAAGAAAAGGCAAGAAAACAAAATGGTTTGTTTGTAGTTATAGTTGTTTGAGAACTTCTTATCAGAAGAGTTTAGTATTTTATTTTAGTATCTATATGGTCACTTTTCAGCAGTGAAGTAAAATAATTTACTGTTATTCCAACAGTAACAGACACTGCTAAACGTATTCCAAAACAAACAAAAGTGATTTTTCCATGGTGAAAGAATTTTGTAAATGACTAAGGAGAGTTTTATGTACATTTATATAATACTTTTTAAGGACATTCCCAATAATCTAAATTGTTAAATTTCTAAATTATAGACAGCATTGGTTCATGTTTAAAAACAAGTGTTTTGATATTGATTTGTGGAAAGGCTGACCTGGACAGAGACTAGATGGAGGTAAAGGGATAAAATAGGTATTTATTGAAAGGGTACACCTCGGGCAGTGCAAGAGCCTGGCTGGGGCTACATCCAAGTCAAATCCAAGATGCATCCCAGTCATGAATGTAAATGCTTAGATGGTGACACATGTCTATGTGGGGGGAGAAATATTAAACAAAATGACACAATCCTGCAGTGCAATCATCCATTGTGGCATTACCAGGCAAAGTGTTTGAAGCACCTGAATCCAAATTCTAAAATATATTTAGGCAGTGTTTTGGCTTTGACCTTTAAAATTTGATCCCTTATTTTCAAAGGCATTTAAATTATATGAAATTTATGTTTTGTAAAGGATATTCAGATTTTTTTCAGATTTCAGATTTCAAATTTTATATAATTTTTACAAAAATACATAGCTAATAAGAAGTGGGATGGACCTTAATATTCTTTTGGATCTTTTATGTGGATTTTTAGAGCCAAGTTATGTGTGTCCTAGCTTCCTACCAAAATAGCCTATCAGCCTATAAAGATGTGGTGATTTAGAGCCCCTTTTCAATTTAGTTATAAAACTGGCCTATAAAAAAGTTAAATTCATTCTAAGCACAATTAAACCTTATTATTAATCATGACCATACCTTTAAGTGTATGAGCAAAGTCACTCTGTAAGGGCTGATTTTTCCACCTATCTAATGAATTTGGAGTAGAGTAGTAAAAATGTTTAAACAGAGATTTTGTATACTGAAGAGATGCCACAATTATTAAAGCAGAGTTTTGATACCTGGTCTGGAAATTACAAAGAGGTTTATAATCATCTGAATTTTAGTAGAAGTCCTGGGACCTGAAAATGCCTGCTTCTGTTGGAGCTTGAGCAGGATACATAACAGACTGCATGGCAGAGCTGCTGGCTGCACTGAGGGGACTGGGCACAGGGATCTCACACAAACGCCTTCATTTGCTGCTATGGAGACAAACTTGAAGCTGGGACTGCTTCTTTACTTAAAAAGTGAACAAGGAACAATTCAGAGGTATTTGATTAATGAAAATGTAAAGTCTACTTATGTTTCCTGTAGGTTTGATTTCCATGGTATGAAGTATATATAGACGATGCATTATACTGTATAAAAAGTTAGAAGCTAGACTACAAGGTACAGCCAAAATTTCCCTTATCAGTCAAGAGAAGGGAGACCTCTCCTTTTTAGTATAAGGAGCATACTTATAGAATCACAGAATCATTAGGCTGAAAAAGACCTTTATGATCATCATCCAATCACAAACCCAGCACTAAATCATGTCCCTAAGTGCCATATCTGCACAGCTTTTAAACATCCCCGTGGGTGATGACTGAAACACTCCCCTGAGCAGACTGTTCCAGTGCTTGACCAGTTTTTCAGTGTAGAAAGTTTCCCTCAAATCCGATCTAAACCTGCCCTGGCACAACTTGAGTCCTTTTCCTTGGGAGATGAGGCAAAGTCCCAGCTGGCTCCACTGTCCTTTCAGGGACTTGTAGAGAGTGAGAAAGTCCCTCCTGAGCCTTCTTTTCTCCAGGCTGAACACCCAGAGTTCCCTCAGCTGCTCTCCATCACACTCATGCTCCAGACCCTTACCCAGCCCCCTTGCTCATTTAGTTTGATGCCTTTTAGCTTTTATATTGCTCTTAATCCTCACAAAACCCAAATAGCTGGATACAAGGCAAGTTTCCAGTGAATGAATGAAGTGTAAACCAGGTACAGTGTGTGCCAGCGGTCCTCACAGGGAAGTGAGCCTAAAGCAATAGTCTTGAACTTTTTAGAAAATATCTTCAGTAGTTTTTAATGTACAAAAGTCAGATAAGGCAGTAAAGGGACATGTTTTTTCTGTACCTTCTTACCTTCATCCGTGATAGAACAACTGCAGAGCAAAAGTTATGTTAAGGCTGTGTTTGAGTTACATGCTAAAAATACAAGATAATTCTTTACACAGGGGAAACTACCAGAAAATGTTGCTCATTATGAATACGGGGTAATGGAGATGCAAGTGAGGTCAGTACCTAGTACTGAGCATACAAATTTTCTGAAGAAACTGCAGATAGTTCATATGTAAATACTTTGAATTTGCAAGCACAGACTGTTTTTTCAATTCATTATCTCATACTTTATGCTCTGCCAAATTGCCAATTATAATACTCAAAAAAATTGAATCCCAAATTGTAGAGAACAGTGACATTCATAACAATAGATTAATGCTGAGTATTTTAGTATCAGCTGAAGGCTTCATCCAGTTTGGTTTGAAGGAGGTAATGAGTCAGGAGATTTGGGTTATCCCTTTTGGTTCCAATTTTTAGTTTAAATTAGTTTAGTTGAATTTTTAGTTTGCATTGATTCCAGTACCATAAACCAGAGTAATTTTGATGGAGGTATTGGAGGTTATGTGAAAGGCACTCATGTTCCAGTTATGGGAATCCAATGTTTCTCATCAGGCTGAGGCACTCAACACACGTTTTACAGAGATGCTGAGGACCCTTGATTTCCCATGGTTTCAATGAAAGCACCAAGTTTCTGCATTTCTTTTGTACCTTTTCCAGATCAACAAGAAGTTGGGTATGTACCCTTATATCTCATTAGAGTAGAACTGAAGATACATTGCACAATTTGAAACTGAACTCTAAAAAATAAACACATAATTTTAAAAAATAAGTCACAGAACTCCTGGGCTATCTCATTCTTCCATTTTAAACTGCAAAACACTTACTGATCTCAGTAGTCATTTGTCTGCTGGATCCTGGATTTAGGTTTTATTCAAAGTAAGGAAAATGCTACAGCAGTTTTGAAATGTTAAAAAATACATGGATTTTTGGTTTATGAAAAACAGTCCTTTGTTATACAGACTACTATAGTGCTTGACAAGAATTTGGTCTGTGAGTACTTTGTAGGCATTAATTTCAATCAATTTATGTTCATTCTTGTACAGAGGCTTACAGTCTCATCAAAACACAATCAAACCACTTCAGATGCAAAATTCCCATCAAGTTAGCAAAACTAGGTGTATCCATATTTCCACCCTAAGGACTTGTGCCAGTGAGGTCTGACACAATGCCCAGTGAAGACAGAGGAGTGAACAGAAGAAAATACCTGGAATGTATAATTACTCAAAGTACAATATAGAAGGAAAGAAAGGATATTTTTTCTTTCCAAGTCTCAGAAAAACACTAGATGAGATATTCCCAGTGGTGTGAAAAGGTTTGGAGAAATTTCTCCTTAACCCACACCACTGAATCACCTTTATGTCAGGCTCCATCTGTGGAATTCTTACTCATGTAAATAATATAAGGCTTCATGTTTTCCCCAGAGATTTTTAAACCTTTTCATTTCAGTTGAAAAAGAAAAGAAAAAGGTAGTCTCAGAAACCTGATTTTGCCATTTCTAGGAGTTTGAAAAGGGGCAGACATAGAAGGAGAGCATTTTGGAATTGAAAAATATGTAAGGTTGTGAGATGTCATGAATTTCAGACTTCATCAGTAAAATTAAATGTGTAGTATTGAACATGTTTTAAGTCATGCTTCCCATAAGAATATTGGATAGCCAAGAGATATGACAATTTTACAATACTTTAACTGCCATAAATGAGACCATAATCAAAACCTTATATTGAAAATTATCTGTTTCTAAATCAATAAGTGTTGGAATAAAGGATCAGTTTCTTTAAAAAATTCTTATATCTGAAGCAAAACATCATGTCTGCTCATTTCTGCAGACAGATACAAACTACAGAAGGTAGTAACTGATGCCATATAATCAAGTAGAGAAGAAACAGTTACTGAAACTGAGAAAAAAATATTTGTATTGCACTCATTTCCTATCCATGCTATCAGAAAATCTGAACGATCACTGTATGTACACAGACAATGGCATGTGGAATGAAGAAGTAAAGGAAAGACAGCCACAAAATGCTAGGAAGTGTTGGTTGTTGTGGATGGGGATGGTTTGAGATGCTCCAGTGAGTCCAAGGGAGCCACCAGACGTGCTGTGCATAAGCTGTGAGCCTTGCAGTGCAGCATCAGTGCAATGTGACAGAGCTCCCATGCCACCACTGTTGTTCATACAATCCACTAATCATACCAAGCAGTAGAATCCTTTGCAGAACAAAGGATTAAAACAGAATAACTGGCATGTTAAGTTCCCATCTTAAGTTTGGCATATTTCAGTGACAATGAGGGAACATAGTCATTAATAAGAACTGAGCCATCCTTTTTATGACCTGAAAGTTGGTGGTGATTTCTCCAAACATTAGCTAGCTATGACTGGAGGCAGTCCTGTGAGAGACTCTTATGTTTCTACATGAGAGTGAGAGACTGTATACATGAGGCCATTATATAGTTTTAAGTGTGAATAGTCCTGAGTGTGAGTCTTGAGTCATTTCTGCATGTCCTCTGATAGAACTAAAGGTCATAAGCCAGCGTATTTATTTTTCTTGAAGGGCTATTTAAAGAAAAACCTGTATTATGTATGGCAAAACACATTAGGTTCTTTGCCTAGCATATGGATTTAGGTTTCCATTTAATTTAATTCTGATGAATTTTTAAATACCTGTTAATTTTCACAACTAAAGACCTGCCTTATAGTAGATATCAAATAAAATCTGTCCCTCTCGTCACCGTCTCTACAGTTCATAATTCAGGAATGAAAATCTAAATCATACAATTAGTTGAATTTTATAATATAAGAAAATATGAAAGACAGCAAAATTAGTTACTGGGAAACTGATGATTTTTTTTTTAAATAGTCTATGTTAAATTAAAAGTAGGAGACGTTAAAGAGAAAATGTCACTCTGAAATAAAAATTATTGGTGATGACCAGAATAGCTATCACATGTGTACATTAATAAGACATGTAACTGAAAATAAAAATTTATCAGATTAAATAATAGAAAGTGAATTAACAAGAGGAAAATCTGCTACACTTCCCAAAGGTAGAGCTGGAAGCTAAAGAAATATCTAGTTATTTTAAGTATCAGAGAATAGGTAGTGAAATTATTGAGGGTATGAAGAGAGTGTACTGATGTGAAAATAAATTTTGGGAAAACATTGCTGAAAATACTAAAGCTCTTTTGTGGCTACAACAATAAAGCTTAAAAACAGCTTGTCCTGATTTCAAAGTGTAAAAAGCTGTTTCCTTCAAGGTTCTGCAACTAGCAATCCCATACAAAGCCAAATGAATCAGAAAAAAATGTAGATCTTTTCTGGAGAAGAGAAGGGATTGGTGTAGAGAAAGCAATTGATACTAGAAGGTCCATGCCCCTTTCTCACCCTGAGCAGCAGAAGGGGAAGTGGAAAATGAAGTTATCTGAAGCTGTGGAGCTCTACAGCCCAGACAAGTGAATAAACAGCATATCCACAAGAAAAAAAAGGTGCATCATAACTGCCCAGCCCCAAGCTGAGCAAGAGCAAGGATCCAAATCCAAACTCCACAAGTATCTAAGTTTTGGAGAATTTTAATATTACTTGATTTAATTTTATGTCATAAAAGAGAGCTGTTTCAGGCATGTGTTATTAATATGAAAAAGGTGTTTGGTGATGGGAATATTAAATCCTGTGTTTTAGATTTCTCATCTGCTGGGGTTTTGTTGTTATTAGTATTACTGCTGCTAAATTCATGATCTGTAGAAAGATCAAACAGTACAATGGAAATTATAACCCAGGCCATTAAAAGCAGAAAAACAAACTTTCCCAGATAACAAACATTATTAAAAGGCTTTTAAAAATGCATGGAGGCAAGAAGTAAACCTTTGACAGGAATAAAATTATTAAGGATATATCCAAAAGGTGTGGTGCTGAATAAGAGGAGCCAGGATTAAAAATATTTCTCCTGTCTTTTGTAACATGGTTTTAAATTTTAATAATTTCAAAAATGCTGTAACTTTATCAAAAATATCCTATCAATCATAAACTATCTCATAAGATACCCTTCTACTTTTCATACATCACTCTTCACCTTTACTAATATTTCCTGCCCTTGTGATAAAGTTTATTGTCACCTGAGTTGTGGCAATTCAAAGCATTTATGGAAATATGCTGTAGATGCACTCAGTTAACATTTTCAGATTAAATAACAAACTGAAAAAGCCTGAAAGCTTTTTTCTTAACCCAGGCAACTCCATGTGCAGGAGTGTTGGCACAACCAAATCTATGGCATGAGGTCAGGACCGATTGCCTAGAAACAAAAGCCTCTAAAATTGGCTTTCTGGGTTGAAAGAAAGAATTCTCTCAGAGCATGCAGGTAGGAAAGCTGCATTAAACAGACATGTTGAAAAAGCACTATGATACTCATACTCTAATAAAATCTCTAAGTGGGCCATAACTCACTCAACTGATATAAAAAAAAAGAATCTCTGGCATGTCACAGAAATACTCGTGAATAAAAATAAAAAAAAAATCTTCTTTTATAATGTTAACAGTGAACATCTAGTATGGCTCTTAAAATCCCGTTCTTATGCACAGAATTGGTTAAACAAGAGAAAGAATGACCTTCAATTCTTACCCTTTATTTGCCTTGAACGTCACTTGGAGAACAAGGATAATAGACTTTTTCACCTTGTCCCCTTCCTTCTGCGAGAAAGGACATCTGCAAGATATTTATAGAAAAAAAAAATGATGCACTATTTAATAAAAAAACTCTAGATATATGTGCATGGTAGATAAAATAGTTTTATCTACTGACTGAAGTCTCTGGACTGAAGTTACAATGGAAAAGTTAATAGCTCTTCAGAAAGGATGATTTGTTATTTGCTATGCCTGTGTCCTGATTCCAGCCACGACAGGGTTAACTTTTGCAGTAGCCAGGAATGGCCCTGGCCAGAACCCAGAGGTTATTTTATACCACTTCAGATAATTTTCTGGGAATGGGGAAAGGGTCGTTTCCAGGTCAAGGTAGTGTGGTGGCAGTCAGGTATTTTCAAGCATCCTGTGGTACAATGGTGAGAATTTGCATGGGAATCACCCTTGGACAATTCTGCTGTCAATATTGTTGGTTACTTTTTATTTTCTTATCCTATTGCCATTTCCAGTAAATTGTTCTTATCTCAACCCACAATCTTTGCCCTCTGTGCTTCCAGTTCTCCTCTCAGTGCCTAGCAGGGAATGGAGTGAGACAGGGAGGAGGGAGGAGGGAGGGAGACAGGGAGGAGGGAGGAGGGAGGGAGACAGGGAGGAGGGAGGGAGCAGTGTGTATTTTGGAGTGATTTCAGTGGGAGCACTGAATTCAGGACTACCATTCCTAAACCAGGACAGCCTTATTTGGTGCCAAGTGTGGGCCATGGAGGGTTGAGATAACAACAGATCTGCCCAGAGCGGGGTGGAAACAAGTTTGATCTAAGTATGTGCTGGATTAGGTCTGGTGCCACTGGACACAATGCTGCTTGGTCTGTTCATGTGGCTGTGGCACCTAACCCTGTTTATCTTTCCATATTTGCACTGTGTGCCCATCATGGTGCTCTTTTCCAAAGCAGGGAGAGGGATCAGGACTGCTTTGCTGTACTACTGGAATATCAGTTTATGACATGATGACATCAAGGGCAGTGAAGGTAATGGGAATTTTGGGATGTGGATGCAGCGCTGCTCTCCCACCCTTACCTCAGGCACTATTTTTGTGAGTCCATTAAGAATCATATCCAGTCTGTGGAGGGAACAGGGGGAAATGATTTTCCCCAGCCTTTTACCCCCTTTTCCTCCTTCAGGCCTGTTACAACAGCTTTTGAAACTTGAATTCCCTTTCCATGGATGTTAAGGAAAGCATATTCTTGTTCCTAAATCTTCCAGGTCTCCTCAGTGGGGTCCACACCCTGTTTATAGTCATGAAAGAGATTTCTAGGGAGATCTGCCCCAAGAGTGGATAGATATGAGTGGCATGGAATATGGAAATGGGTCAACTCTTGAAGGATTATTCTGTTTCAGTGGTTTGGAAGTTCACCCCTGAACAGCTACAAGACCCTGATAAAGTGGCAGAATATTTGAAAGAAAAATGCTGTGGCAGTTCCATAGAGGCATGGAGAATACCATTCCTAAACCATGATAGTGTATTTTAGTCCACTCCTTCATAATATTAGATATATATGTATACATTAAAGAGTTCTTGATATACCTGTAAGGAAAACTATGAATTACTTGAATTTTACTGACCTGGGAAGGTGTTAAATGTTTCTCTACTGTCTCTAAAACTTTGAACAGCCTTTGACCAGTTAAAGCACCTTGACTTCTCATTCCTGACATTTTATTATCTCTTTATTCCTCCTGGCATAAGTGTTTACTCATTAACAGTGTGAACCAATGTGGGGAACTGATCCCACTGACAGGTGTCCAGCAGAGAAAATAATAGGTTTGAGTTGGTTGAACTTCTCAGCTGCACAACTAGCTGCCCCAGCACACTGCAAAAGAATGAGAGGAATTAGCAGTTGAAGGTAGAGCCTAATGCAGCCTAATTAAACCAGCTCTGCTCTTGAAAAGTATTTACATCCCAGAGCAGCCTCAGGCTTCCTGATTGTTGGTTAAATGTTCAACAATACCACAGTGCTGCAGCTTACTTTGCTTATTTTTTAGCAGATAGCTTCATTCTAGTATACATCTTTCAACACAATTTTTAGGTTGTGGACAGTGATCAACCTTGTAATTTTGACAATGTTAAGGTGTGCCACAGGATTATATTTGCCTTAGTTAAATTAATGGTTTATATATTAATGTTTTAACAGGCATATTATTTATACTATTTCATGTTTTAGACACATCTGGAATGCTTTCAGGCTGTTTTTTTTTTTTCTGTGCAGCTGTTCAGTAAATTGAGAATGCGAAACCAAAAGGAGCATATTAAACAGGCACCCAAAGCCTGTGTATTCCTTTGATGACATGTGGAACTGATAAATGGACTGAGAACAAAGCTTGGAATGCCTCAGGATGCAGTAAGATGAGCCAAGAAAATGAAATATAGAATTCCCGGGGAAAAAAAAAAAACAAGAATACGTAGTGTTATGATTTGACCAAAGGAAACTGACATTTGCAGGGATTTAAGAAGAAAACATAAGAACTGTTTTCCCTGATAGTCCTGGGACTTTTGATACTTCCATGAGACTTCATGTATTTTACAACATGTAATGTCTTGACTCAGAGTTGCATTTTTTTAACCTTTTCCCTTTAAACTCAAAGGCAAGGTGCAATAAATCTTTCAGACTACTTTTCAAAAAAATGAGATGTGTGTGTGGTGTGCGTGCCTAAACCAAGAAGCATAGCTTCACTAATCAGGGATAGCAAGTGATGGTACCTGTTAAGTACTGAATAATGAGACACATTCTTCCTTCACCGACCCCTTATTTGTCTTTAAGAAATCTACCTAAAAGGAAGCTTAAATGTCCAGGTGCAAATCTTTATGTGTTTATGTTTATTGAAAATAATAATGTGATTTTGTGTAATTTTGTAACAGACATTTTTATAAAACCTTCCAACATTGCAAGTTTCTACTCTGAGTAAAGTTAAAATGATTATTGTCATTTTATATCATAATACTTAATTAATTAACATGTGGAAAGATTAACTGCTGTAACATTGGCTCTTATACAAAGCTTAGGTTATACAGATAATTAGAGGCTGACAGGACTCTACCACACGATCCTTCAGGGCACAAATAAGAACAGCTATGCTAGGCTCCTGCTCTAAACTATCCCTTGCTCTCTCTCCACTGACTGCTCCAAGATGTTAGGGAGATTTATTCTATGCTGTAAATAGCTGGTGTGTATTCCTGTTCAGTACCAATGCAGAGATGTCCATCAACATCAGTCAAATTTCAACTCCATCTTCAACTAGTACAGTGCAATTTGTGAAAATACCTCACATTAAGAATTCTGCTATATTGCCTGCTTGGTAGAAAAAAAGGAGATTCATAGCCTCAATTCGTAATTCCCATTTAAAATTTGATTTTTATATGTAATATGTGAATCTGCTACCCATAAATAATTCCAGAATGTTAGTAGAATAATTTTTCACACTGCCCTCATGTACGTGGTGTGGTTCTTGGAATAGTCCTGTGCAGGGCCAGGAGCTGGACATCAATGATCCTTAAGGTTCCCTTCCAACTCAGGGTGTTCTAGGCTTCTATGATTTGAATTTAAACTTCAGAGTAAAACAGGAATATAAAATGTGTTCATATCTGGTTTTGGAGGGTAAAATCTGTTTGAATACCCACAGTATCCATACATAAAAGTACATCATTACTATTTCAAACAACCTGGAAAAATATAAAATTGGTCACAATGTAGTATTGATACTAAAGGAAAAATATTTGGATGGTATTCTTGAAACTAAAATAACTTTATTGGGAAACTTAAAAAAGCT
The DNA here is from genome assembly GCF_963662255.1 of Cinclus cinclus. Taxonomy (NCBI): domain Eukaryota; kingdom Metazoa; phylum Chordata; class Aves; order Passeriformes; family Cinclidae; genus Cinclus; species Cinclus cinclus. The sequence goes on along the minus strand of NC_085051.1, from coordinate 5,682,662 downwards.
TTCTTGTTGTACCTGAAACATCAGACAAAAGAAAACAAAACAATAGAAACAAACCAAAATAAAAAGCCAGAGAAATGTATTAAATCATAGTCTAAAATGTTTCATATAAACCGAAACAAATCAGTGCAACTATCAAAATCTGAAAAGGAAAACTTAAGAACTCTTGGAAAACCAGGTGAGATGAGAAACCAGTAATGAACTCTGACTGTCAAACAAAGAATATAGAGTCTGTGTGTAGCAAAACACCTGAGCTGGCTTCCCAGTTAAACCTTTTTGATTGGACACATTGTAAGACTTGGGCAGGAGCAAGTAAGACCATCCTAGCAAGGACAGTTTTGAAATCCTGTTCCACAGACATTTCCCCAAGTTCTGCACCATCTTTCCAAGCAGACCCTTTGTCCTCTCCACTTGTTACCCACCACACTACTCTCAAGCTGCTGCTTATGAAATCACAAAAACTTCATCAGGGAACTCAATCTGGCCTGAAAACCAGCCTGTGGAAAATAATTCCACAGGACAGGAGTGAACTGCTGACATCATGGCAAAAACAGCCTGACCTGACTCTCCTACCAGAAACAGATGGAACAATGTTGTCATAAATGAGGAAATAATGGTTGATTGTTGCTTTTCAGATACAAGAGCTCAGTTCTCAAAAATGGTTCCTATACAAAGGCAACAGAAAGAGCCCTTTTATTTGGTTTCCTTGGAAGAGATCTCATTTATTGGACTAAAACCATGGTGTTTACTTACACCTTGTGTTCTAAAAGAGGAAATACAGGGTTTATGCCAACATTGCATGTTTCCTGCTTTTTTTATTTATGGGAAAACTAATGCCAATTTTTGCATTTGACTTTGGCCTTTCAAGCCTGTAATAAGCTGGGTTGGCACACACCAGAAAGGTGAAATGGATGAAAGCTTTCTTCTGAGCTAAATCTGAATTCCAATAGAAACAAAACATGTTAATTTTGGTAGGTAAATCCCACACATAATAGCTCTTCAATCCTGGGGGGAAAACAGGTTGAAAATAGAATGTAAATTATTCAGCTTTGAAGGCTGACTCTCAGACTCTGTAGAAACTTGTCTTTTAACCTACCTTGTGGCAAAGACTGTCTAAGGAGTAAGTGCAAGTGAAAGAGATGAGTAAGCTCCACAGGTCCTCTGGACTTACACCAGAAAAGTTTGTATTTACCCAAAAGGGTCTGTCATTCATAAAGATGGAGTCCAAAATTTCCTGTCACTGAACCTTTCTTCCTCTCTCCCCCAGGTCACTCAAATATTTTGTCTTCACACAGAATGTTTGGCTATCAGGGGCAGGGGGACAAAAAGAAATTAAGTACATTTTTATTTAAATTTATGTTTTCCTATAATTTTTTTTTTTTTGTTAAGTACTTAAACTTACGTGGAAATAATACCAAAAGAGGTGATAACAGGAAAAGCCTAAGAGGGAATCCATATAGATAGGCTACAGATATTATATGGGGAGGAACTGAGAAACTCAGGCAGTAATCCTTACCCATCTCTCTGGACAATGGAGAATTATAAAGAATATATTGATTTCACTTCTATGAAATTCTATGAAATTCTATGAAAGATTTTCATATGTACTGAGCTGATCATGTCTTAATTCAAAGAACTACCTAGATTTAGCATTATTCAGTACCTTACATTGCAGTGATAGCTAAAACTCCAGTGTTGAAGAGATTGTCTTTTTTCTAACCAACATCCCTTTTTCTCCAAATACAGAAGTACATACTTATTTGAGTTTACAGATTTATGCATTCTAAAGTTATATAAATGTGTTTCCATAAAACTCAGCTGTCAGCTAGGAAAAAGAATTTTAAAACTGCATAAGCAATGCATTCAGGCAAAAGAAGAAATATCAAACAAAAATATTCAATTAATGGCAGCACTTGAGACCCTGGCCCTTGTCTTATAAGGCTGGGGATAATAGCATAAATCTCATGTCTCAAAATTTTCAGGATTTTGTCATCCATTATGCAAAGGATAAGACAAACAAGATATGACAACCCTGCTCATACTTAGCCTGAAGCAATACTACTGCCAACAAGTACTACCTAAAACAGAGATTTGTGCAGCAGGGTTGCATACCAGAGCAGAGACCAAGAACACATTTTGTGTCAAGTTCTCTGCAGTATCATGCTATATATTTATTTTCCCAGGCCCACGTATTTTTAACCACAGCACAGGAGTACCCAGTGACGTCTGGTCCCTTGTCACACTGCTGTTGTGAAGGCAGAGATCTCTCTTCCAATGAAGAAATTCGCACAGCAGCCTGATTCTCAAATCTCCAAATTCAGTTTTTTACCAGCTCATGCAGCTAAACAGAACACCAGAACATCAGTGAAAACTTAAGAATGTACAGAAAGGCCTTAGTTAAACATGTTGAAACAAGCAGCTCGGTATGATGCCCTGTATCATAGTTAGCATGCATCCTTCCCTCATGGAAAAGGAAAGGCAGCAGAAAACTGAGATGCTGGCACCTCAGCAAAATGTGGGATGGAGGTCCACTATCCTGCCCCATACTCAGCTCCAAACCTGCCCTTTTTTCACCATTCTGAAAAGGTAGGACCTGAGCCAGATTGCTGCCCTTTTTATCACCAAGTTAACTGAACTGCTAAACGATTAGAGTGCAAATAATAGCTATTTGTATTTTGATAAGTGTATTAATTATCAAGTTAAAAAAAAAAAAAGATCTGAGGGAACAATCTTTTTCTCAGGAGTTATTGTACACTGGTTTGCAAGTGTGTGGGGAATACAGGCAGCTCTCTGTATGATCATACTCTCTTTAAGTTGCACAAATACGAGGAGTTGCATGGCAGTAACCACAGAGGAGATACATCTTTGCACTGTATTTGGGACAGGGCTGAGATTACCAAAGGAAATCGCAGCCACGGTAATTCATAGGAGCTATCTATAACCTCTCATAAAGCAGGCTACATCCTGGGCACACAGGATGCAAATCTCACCTCCTGGCTCTGGAAAACAGGCTCATCCATCTGCAGGTTCCTCCCTTGCAGCACAGCTATTCCCTTGTAACACAAGGACAGAAATTCTGCTTCATTTCGCTGGGGTGATGCCTGTCAGTAGATGTTTGTGCAACTGAACTGACCCAGGCTTGTCCTCAGCAAACTTCCAGGAGCACATGTAGATATTTTACGTATGAGTTTAATAAGCGGATTTCCATCAAATAGAAACTACCCAGCAGAGGAATGGCTTGTATAAAGCAGTGCACATATCTGCCGTCATCACAGACCACTTGGGCTTTGCTCTCATGGTTACCATGATATCATCACAATCCCTCTGAGTGCGTGCTGCCTTCTGTCTCACCACAAATGTCAATTATTAATGCCTGCTCATCATAACAGCACTTCATCTAGAAATGCGTTTTCTTTCTCCCCGTGCATCTTAAATAAATTTTAAAAAAAAATCCTCTCTCATAATTTCTAACACAAAAGCACATTTTAAAAAAGACGTGTTTGCAGATGTCCTAAAGAATTTGTCTCTCCTGGATTAACTGGTCCTCTAATTACCCACAAGAACAGTAGTGGATATTTATCACTGGAGGAGAGATAAGCAAGGCAGGTGGGAAATGTTTATACAGGCCAGATAACTAAATGTTCCTGGTGCCAAAACAAACAGGTGCAGATTTTATTGATGTAACAAACAAGGAAACAAAACCAAACAAATACACAGTTGATGGGGAATATTTCTGTTCCACAAAAACAGTACCTACAAAGTAAAACATAAGATGTTCTGTCTTCTGGTGGCAACACTTTCAAAGTTAAGATTTCTCCTCTACCTTCTGAATTTCAACATGAAGGATTACATCCAGGGGATTTTAAGAACATCATCCCAGAACAATTGTTCCAATATACCTGAAGGAAATCAACTGACATATTCATATCCTCCTTCTTCTTGGTAGTCTGGTATCTGACAGCAGCTTGAGATGCATGGCAGTGGTACAGCCAGTGGAAGAGCATCCTTAGTAGCATCTTCCCACTCATCCATAGGATAAAATACACTGGATTACTGGGGGGTTCCTGGCCATCCCTCCATCACAGCCAGAATCACACACCAAACTAAATCACTGATGCAGATGCAACCAGGGAGCTTTTTTGTGTGAAGTGAATGATTTCTATTGTGTCCATTTTACCAATGTGGCTCCCATATGAGAACAATATTAGGGTGTGCAGAGTAGAACTAAACCAGAATATGCACACCAGCTTCTAGTGGTGTTCTGTCTGCAAAACCAGCATAGAGCTCATCTGGAGCATATTCACCGCCCTCAAAAGCACACACCATGACCTCTGGATCATGAGCACCTATTGTTTTTCTCAGGAAACTAATTTTATTAAGTAACGACTCTTACTAACTCCACTGAGAAACTCTAACCTCAATTTTTGCTATCTCTTTTGGACCAAATTAATTCTCCTTTTCACTGCTTTCAAACAACTAAGATAGCAATTTACCTTCCTGCTAAGCTGTTTGTTTTGTATATGCAAATGTAAAAATTTTAGTTTGTTAAGCTTCATTTTTAAGAACAAAATACAGCTAAGAGAAATTAAACATGCATGCTATCAAAGAAGAGATGCAATAAACTCCATTTTAAGACTGTACAAAGACGTGAGCTGCTTTCTAAAAGAAGATGTTTGATATGTCTCAGCAGAGCAGAAACAGGCTGTGAAGGTGGCTATAAGAATCATTGCATAACATTCCATGTTCAAGCCTTATGCATGTTTTAAAAAGTCTTGTAAGCTTAAAAGAAGATGTATTTCAGCAATTCTTCTGGCTGAAAACCTGAGGTGAATGGAGATGGGCAGCTGTTTCACACTTGAATAATGATGAGATGTGACAGGGTGGTGTCAGTTCTGGGGAGCTGGAGGTTATATTATTTCTCTGTAAATTACTGTCCGGCTACATTTCCTGCCCAAAGACAGACCATGAGATTACCCTACATATAAAGCCACAGACCTGATGCTCCTCCTGTTGAGCCCACTAGTAAATAATTAATGCAGACAGCTGAAGAAATACCTTCCCACATACCTATTACCACAATGGCTATTACTCACAGCATATCTGCTAGGTATTTCTTTTCCCTGGTCTGGGGTATGGAGATGCCCAGAGTGAGGAAACTGGGGCAACCTGCTTGCACTGCTGTGGAACTTTGAGAATCCACTCAGTAAGGCCCTTTATAACGCTTGGCTATACAGAAAGCTAGATGGGGCAAGCAGCTTCAATTTATCGTAGAGGAGGGACTTGCCAATGACCTTTAAACAGCAGAACACTTCTGAAGGTAGTCAGAGCTCCCTTAAGTAGCTCTTTCTCAAGAGCATGTGCCTGTGGATGAGATGTAGGGTAGCTGGTGCAGTGTATTTTAACTCCCTAGCTGCCTGTGCACTCCCTTCTGCAGCCAATCCTTAAAATCTCTACCTGACCTGAACTGTGAAATGCTCCTTGTTTCCTACCTCCCTTCTGCCCAGAAATGTTTCACAGCCCTAGAAAGGGACAGCAGAAAAGAGAACAGCATAAAACCTAATGCTTCATGAACGAGATGAGGTTCTAGAAGGATTCCTACTGAACTGAATCGCCTGGCTGTGGAACACCACACTAAAAGGCAGCTGCTGCCCCTTTCCAGGATGTCCATGTGATGGACAGCAGGGGTTATAGGCCCTCAACTCCTCCCCCAGTGCAGCTTCTTATAAAACTTATTTTCTCTTGACAGCGCTGAAGGACAGGAATGCAATCTATAGAGAAACTAATATGTTCAGTGTAGCAGGTAATCATTACAACATGACCACCCTTTATTTAAAATATTGAACATTGTACAGGACCATCTCTGTAAACACTTGATGGTCTCAGCTCTCCGTGAAAGTTGAGACTTTTATTTTGGTTTAGATTTTTGTCTCTGAATGTCTTCCTATACTTGTAGTTGCCTTTTTTCATCTTTGCTGCTTCTTTATTGTTGTCATTTTTGCTAGAAATATCTGAAAAAATATCAGGAATTATTTGCTTTTTTTTTTTTATTTGATAATGTTTTGCTGATTTGAGAAGTAGTAAGCAGAGTAGCATATCCATGGTTTATTTACTAATCTTAATGACAACTATTTTTAAGAGCTTTGACATGCAAAGTTACTGGATTTTTTTTTCAAGAAATCTTTCTCAAATCTGAGTCTTAGACACCATACCCTGTCATCTTGAACCATTTTCTAAGTTATTCAAATAGAATTCTGTATTTTCTTCTCCCTTTTCTATGTAACTGTTGCCTGTAAACGAAATAATTTTTTAAAACAGTCCCAGCTTCTCTTTCTTGTCACTGTCTCAGTAGTTCATTTTAGTGACTAGTACATGACATCCTTTACTCTGCTAGTACTATATGTGGACTCAGTCTATTCAAACTATTTACTGTAATTGCTCCTTTTGCACATTTTTGAGCAACAATCTAAAAACAAAAGTGAGAAATCCATATTTCAGTGCACGTTTTCAGTAATCTTGCAAGAGTTAGTAGAACAGGAAATTATGACATTAAAATGAAAATCAGAATATTTATACACAACATACTTTCTTCATACCAGCCAGCTGCTTTTTTTTTCTGTGCTGCTTAGAAAATGTTTAATTATGATACCTTTAATTTCTTTCCATGAAACAGAAAATCTGTGAATATTCCTTCAGATTGCTGTCTAATACTATAGAAGGAATCCCTTTCTTCTTGTGTGACACCTAGTGACTATTACAGTGATAAATGTTTAAAGAAAAGACAGCAAATTAACTAAAGAATTAGTTAACGTATGAACATGTAGAATAATAATTTATAGTTGCTTAGGAAATATTTTGCTGAAGTTAATCCACAGAAAGCTGGGTGATATCTGAACTACTGTTTAAAACAAAATGCATCACTCATTTGTTAAACCATCAGAAAGACTCAGGTTGATCTTTCTATTGTGAAATAACTCAAAGGACTCTAATGACATAACGAGTCAAAATTCTTCCCTATATTTCATTTCCCAGCCTGAAAGATCTGTGACATTTACCTTAAGCAGTAGGTAAAGGCACTGTAACTCCTTGAAACTTCTCATTTGATACCCCTGAAGAGCCTTTTCAACTCAACTCTTGTGTCTACAAAACCTTACCAGAGTTCCTGCAATAACAGCCTACAGGCCAAATTCAGGGTCTGTGTATCCTGCCTGGCAGCAGAAGCCCTTGAGGACATGGTTGAACATCTAAGCAGGAAGACCTGCTTCAAAGTCCCATTCCATGGCCAAGTATCAGAACACTCCCTTGGGAAATGCTACATGAATGGGAATAACAAATATTGGAGACTGCTGCAGCCTGGATAGAAGCAGATCTGAAACAGATTGCTTCACCTCATTCTATGGACTGTACAAAAACACCTTCATGCTACATTCAGGTATCAGCAACATCTACCTCTCTCTAAGTTCCTCAGAATTTTCTTGGCCCTTTCTCCATTACCAATTTGGCCACTCCACAGAAATGCAAGCTACCAGCAGAGATAACCATATTTTTTTAGATACTTATTTAAAAATTTCCTCTGCTTTTCATGAGATGCCCTAGGATATATAGTTTCTGGACTAAGAGAGACCAGAAAAAAAGACATAAACACTCTGTGGGGGAAGATAATACTCTCTAAAAGGTAACTTGCTCCCTTGATGAGCCATATATGTTCACATAACGTACAGCTCTTCACTCACAGGAAATGCAGCTGCTAAAACCATGTCCAAGATAATCCTAAATTGCTAGTCACAATGTCGTTGGACAAGCGCACCTTAATTCTTGTAAGCAGATGGCCAAAAACTGTCAGTTTGATCTGTGTGGTCCTAAAACACTGTGCAAGTAGCCAGAGTGACTAATCTTATCCTCAGGCTGTCTGACACTTATGAATCAAAAAGTTACTGCATCCACTGAAGCTGCCTGTTGTCAGGCAGGTTGAAAAAAAACTAAGATCCTATGGAGAAAACTCAGGAGCATCTAATTATGTGAAGATAGTCCTGGCTGGATTGCCATCAAGGGAACAACCTTTGGGAATGCTGCTGGGGGGCAGAAGCAAATCTTTCCTCTGCTATGCCTATTATTGAAATTAAAGGTTGAGTTCATAATCTAAAGCTTTCGAAATTCGTCTTGTAAGAAGTCTTCTTCTCTTCAGGTAGATATCATTTCATGTTATCCCACACATTAATGTGCTTCTTTGTCAATCAAGAGTTCTGTAAGCACTGTCACTTGTGACCAGTATGTGGGTTCAGGCACTTAAGAGTTTTACTGAGTTTTTGTTCCCTATTTCCAAACCCAATCAGCACTCTAAGCTGTTTAAAGGCTGTACCATAGTTTTCTTTCTTTCTTTCTTTCTTTCTTTCTTTCTTTCTTTCTTTCTTTCTTTCTTTCTTTCTTTCTTTCTTCCTCTCTTTCTTTCTTCCTCTCTTTCTTTTTCTTTCTTTCTTTCTTTTTCTTTTCTTTTCTTTTCTTTTCTTTTCTTTTCTTTTCTTTTCTTTTCTTTTCTTTTCTTTTCTTTTCTTTTCTTTTCTTTTCTTTTCTTTTCTTTTCTTTTCTTTTCTTTTCTTTTCTTTTCTTTTCTTTCCTTATTTCCTTCTTTCTAGAAATTCCTTCTGATATCTAACCTGAATCTTTCCTGGCACAGGTGAAGGCCATTTCCTCTCATCCTCTTGCTAGTGCCTGGGAGAAAGGGTTAATCCCCACCATGCTCCCATGCCACAGCCTCCTTTCAGGGAGCTGTAGAGAGCGTTGAGCACTTTTCAGGGAGCTGTAGAGGTCTCCCCTGAGCCTCACCAGCGCTGAGTACAGGAAGAAAATCACTGCCCTGGTCACACTTTTTTTGATATAAGCCAGGGTTAAAACAGGTCATTATTTAAACATTTCTCTTGTTTTGTATCACATTGAGGTATCACTGCCTGCAATTGGAAGCTCAGCACTTTAAAGAACTTTAAAGATTGTTATTCAGGTCTCTGAAGATTGAATAGAAAAGCAGGGTTTTAGGCAAGTGTATTTCCTATTAATGTAGAGTTAAAACATTCAGAATGGGGAGCTTATTTTACATCTTGTATAGAATGAAGCATATTAATAAGCTGTAGCTACGATGAGAAGCAGCCTACTCTGTCTCATTTTCACAGCTTTTGTTATATGGCCTCATCTATAGCTTTTCATAATAATCTGTGGGTTTTTTTCTTATATTTGAGAGTGGAAATACTCAGAATAATTTCAGAATGCTGATCTTGTACTCAATGATAATTCACTCCTAACCCAAGGTCTCAGTCAGTGCTATAACTATTCACACAGCCACAGAATGGTTTGGGTTGGAAGGGACCTTGAGGATCATCTAGTTCCACCACCCTCCCATGGGCAAGGAACTTTCCACTAGACCAGCTTGCTCTAGGCCCTGTCCTGCCCCATCCCAGCTGTAGGACCTTGCTCTCAGCCTTGTTGAAGGTCATAAATTTGTATCAGGTCGCCTCTCAGGCCTGTCAAAGTCCCTCTGGGCAGCATTCCTTCCCTGCAGAGTGTTGCCTGCACCACACAACTTGATGTCAATGGTAGAAGTGGTGAGGGTGTATTCTGTCCCACTGTCCAGGCTGCCACTGGAGATGTTAAACAGGGACTAAGAGATTGGCAGATCATGTTAAACAGATCCCAGTGTTGACCCCTGAGCAATGCCACTTGTCTGCACTTGGTCACCAAGCTGTAACCACAGTTCTGTGGTTGTGGCCATCCACACGGTTACTTATCCACCACATGACCCATCCATCAAATCCATCAAATCTTGTCTCTCCAGTGTAGAGACAAGGAAGTCATGCAGGACAGTGTCAAATGCATTGCACAAGTCAGTTGTTCTTCCCTCATCCACCAATGTGTAATCCCAGGATAGAAGGTCACCAAATTTTTCATGCATGATTTAACCTTAATGAAACCATGTTAGCTGTCACCAATCACCTTCTCATTATTCATTATCCTCAGCATGATTTCCAGAAGGACCTACTCCATGATCCTGCCAGGCACAGATGTGAGATGGACTAGACTAGTGCCCCAGGTCTTCCTTTTTTCCCTTTCTAAAAACAGGGGTTATGTTTCTACTTTTCCAGTCACTAGAAACTTCACTGGACCTCCATGACTTCTCAAATATAAGAAGTTACCCTGCAATTCTTGAAGACAATCTATTGCTACAGTTAATAGCCTTCCTCAGGAATCTCCTGTTATTTAAAAGGCACAGAAAGCTGAAAAAGGATCTTGCAGCCTGCAATGCCAAAAAAAAATAGCAGATGTAATGTTCCCACTCCTGAAGCCTCTGCTGTCCAATAGAGATCTGGATGGAGTGTAAGAATTTGTTCTAGATGTGCAAACACACAGTAATACACAAATCCACTTAAACAAGTAATACAGGTGTCACCATCAGAGGTCCTTAATACATCACCATGACGTGACTAAAAAGCATTATGACATTTTCACTTATGGCCAGCCAGACTGACACACACAATACACATGCAGAAAATCACCTGACTTAGTCTGATAAAATGGAGAGAACTGACGACTGGATATGTAGGTCCACTCATCAATCAACTTTATAGCTAAAACATTTTGTATATTTTTAAAATTCTCTTACTTTATTCATTGGATTCCATAGTGTTTTTCTGTACCTTGTGTTATATTATCCTACCAAGTTTAATGCCATTACTTAAAATAAGGCACAAATTGGACTGTAACTTAGAAGTTAACATTTCAACAAGTTTTCAACTCATTAGGTTAGCTCCTAGCAATAGATGCACGCCTGAAATAATTTTACTTTCAACTGGTACAAATACTAACACTAGAATATTAAGTTTTATATGCTTTTTATGTTACTATTTCTTGAAGACTAAAAATAGCTGTCAAGCTAAAACCATAAAAATATATTTATTCTATGTTCTCCGCAGACTAGAGCTTGCTACTCCTGTGTCTACTACAACTTTGAAAGCATATTGCAGCACAACAGAACTTCATATTTTGTATTGTATTTTTGTATGTAATGATGAACTGGCATACTTAGGATACACACAGTTATTTGTTGCCACACAGGGTAACAGGAGATAGCAATTGTTTTTAAAAACTAGCATTTATAGCTTTGCCATTTAACATTTTGTCTATGTACCAGAGAGTATTATGGTAGGACTGGTTCTTTGAAACCATAACCAGCATATTGAAAAACTTGCAAATAATAGCTATTAATTTGAAATTAAGAAAAAATAGACTCAGCACTTCAACAAAACTACTAAAATTCAGTTTTATGTAACCAAACTGGATTCTTGATAACTATTTCAGATTTGGATAGAAATAAAAATAGCAAATCACAATAGCACACATGGAGGAGCTCTTTTTTGTAGCAGCAGCAACATTCATGAAAAATATTTGCAAACTAGATATCTTACTCCTATCTCCTACTATCAATGAGCTTTCCTAACAATGGGACAAACTTCCATGGATAAAATTTGAAGGCTTACATTTCTAAGGAAGATAGTGTTAGCCTCCTATATTCCTGAAACCAATAAGATCAGGGTCTGGCAGCACTGAAAACTTCAGAGAAATATAATTGAAATATTCAAATAGAAATTAAATAACCTAGTGATCATGCCCAGACTGTAATAGAAATTCTTTTTTTGTTCACACTATGAGTATTTTTACTTCTCTACTTCACAGAAACTGAAGTATCCTTCTACCTCTATTTCTTAATTAAAGATAACTTTTAAATATCTCAGTTTTAAATGTAAACAGATATAAAAATATTAACTTTGCAATATATCAGTTTTCAAGATATATTTTCAATTTCTACTATAGTCAACCCTTTGTCGAAGAAAGCAGCAAACATTATCTGATGTCAAATAAAACCACTTAAAAGAACCCTGATTTATTCTGTGTCTTTGTATCTTAAGTTTTTGTGTCTTAAGTCAGCTTTTGAAGAGTTGGAAGGGAAGAATATATTTGGGCTTTTATTTTCTTCAAAAATACGTAGACATTGGATTTTTAACCAGTATCTACAGGAGGAATGTCTCAGTTGCTAGGAAAAATTGTGTTCATGTGTTGTGTCATAATGACTGTGGACATTTTTGTTACCAAGGTCTTTTCTAGAAAAATTAACTGACATTTATGAAATATAACACATTTGATAGGATTTGTCTTCTTTTCCATTTCTTCCACCATTGTCATACTGGTTTAGAGAAAGATTCTAGATGCAATTTTGTATCATTTTTGCTGCAGTTTTAGGCTTGTGTGACCAGCCTTTTTGATTTTATATATATATATATATATAATACATGTACTTTTTTCCTAAATTGCTGGGTGTCTCTAAGTATATTTCACTAGGATTCCATTCTGCTTAGGCAAAGAATACCAGTTCTGTCTGCTTTCTGTCTTCATTTCTGTCTTCACACTGCAGCCAGTTTTCACTAAAAGACACAGTACTGCATGCATGTGCCTTGGGGACAGCACTACTCTTAACACTTCTAATGCTTATTTTACTGCACTAAAGTAAAGCTGGCCATACTTTTCTGCATCAGGCTCTGTATTTTTCTCTAGTCAGACAATCTCTGCAGTCACAAGCCTAACTGCAGTTTCCTTCAATAAGAACCTGACATTTCACCTGGTTAGTGTCAGTCTACAGTATTGATTTTTTCATAGTGCTTTAATTACTATGTGCATTGCAAACTCTGATCCCATAAAATATTGGTAGAGGCACATGAAATAGCAGTGCTTAACAGACAGCCCTGACTGCCACTCCCATTTTCTGCTAAGGTGTAGGAGAAAGTACCTCTCACAACATAAAGCACAAGTGAGTAATTTAATGTTTGCAAACTTAAGGTCTACACCTAAAAGTAAACACAGTTGGCTGTGATATAAAGAGTCAAATCAGACTTACTATCAAAGTTAACTGGTCTTGCACATAAATTCAGTCTTAAATTTGGAGAGGTGAGCAAAACTAAATCCGATCTACGTTTAGAATAGTAACTTCCACAACTTCAGGGTAACTAACATTTGATTTAAGTTCTGGTCTCAGAGTCTTGAAGAGCAGCCAGAAGAATACACAGTTTAATAATAAAGCCAAAAGTACACGTAGTTTCCACCAGAATCTTCCCCTGAAAAAGTATCTGCCAGTCAGATTCACTGAAGTCAGAGCAGAATGGAGAAATCTGTGGGTGAAAAAAATGACTTTTCTGGGAAGTTGATGACTTCAAAAGAGAGTCAAACCTATGCACTTTACAGTGTTCCCTAGCCACTGTGACAAGCTTTTCCACAGAAAGGTCAAATGTGTTCCACGGGATTCTTCTTGCCAATTGTGTAAGAGTAAGTAAGACTGTGAACATGACCCTAGAGGCTGGTGAGTAGGATGCTTCAGAAAAAAAAATGTAATCTGTTTTGGAGCCATATGAGAAGGACGTGACATTGTTTGCTAACTCACAGTGCAAGGCCATCTATTTTCACCGTCCTTTGGCACAAAGTTGTTACTGTGCGATAAAAGTAATCTGAAGGAGAAGGATACAGAGAACTTGGTGTAGCCCTGTATGTTTTTGGAGAGCATCACACTGAGACAGCTCAGCTTTACAACAAGAAAACAAATACGTCTTTTAGTTAGACATAATGGGAGAAAAGTTTGATTTTCTTTGGAGCGTTTTAGAAATCCTCCCAGTTGCCTGCACTCCCCCAGTCCATGCAGATTAGAGGAGTGTGTGGGGGCAGAAGAGTACCCACTTGCTGGAAGCTGTGTGGAGTGAGAGCAAAAGCAAAAAACACCAATTACAATGCAATTGCTCCTCAGGCATGACTGTACTTCTACCCACTCACCAACTGCCCGTGTCTGTGGGTTGCCTCTAGTTCAGTTTTACTATAGTTAAGGAAATATTGTATCACTTGTTCAGATAGATGGCATGAATTTGACTACTGTACTGTTTTCTCCTTGTTATTAAAAAAAAAAAAAAAAACAAAAAACCATGTTGCTTTTCAAGATTTTTTTGCTTGGAAGACAGACAAGTACAGCTACTTTGACAGTACAAGACAGATTTACTGCTATAGACCCGTTTGTTTTGTTATTTTTATACCTAAATAGTGGTAGAGATAATTCCAGCATGGATAATGTGCTATTTACAAAGCCTGTTATAGTAGGCCAAAATTAATCCAGAACTTCCTCCCACTACCAATTTTATTAAGGCTTATTTTAATTGGAATAAGATCAGCCTATATGAAAGAGCTTTGCAGAATGAGATTTAAACTTGTTAGAAAGTATGGTAAAAGCTAAAGGGTCACACTGAGGCAACTGAGCTAGATTTTTAACTAAGAAACATAGGAGTTTCTCTGATATTTGGAGCATTAGGCCACAAGAATAGGAGAGAAAAAAATGAAAGACCATTAACTTTTTCAACCACAGAGACAAAAAAGAGCCTGTTAAAAAACAAAAAAACAAACAAAAACAAGCACACAGTGAAAAGAGAGCAGTGACAGGTCACTTTCTTCCAGGAGCAGAGAAAGACAGGAAAATACAGCTCTTCATTTGTGATCACTGTCGCTGTTTAACTCCAGGTGGCAAGTAAGTACCATGCAGATTCTTGATCACCACCCTCACCTCTGGCCCCCTCACCCAGCCCCACAGTGGGATGAGGAGGAGAATTGGGGAAAAAAAAGCCTAAAACCTGTGGGCTGAGATAAGGGCAGATTAGTAACTGAAACAAAAATAAAATTTAACAATATCCATAGATGTAATAGAAAAGGAGACAACAACATGAGAGAGAGAGAGAGAGAGAGGATGAGACCCAAGAGAAACAAGTGATGCACAGTACTACCTCTGCTCAGCAGCCACACCAGCCCATCCCCAAGCAGTCAACTGTGACTCCTGGCCAAATTTCTCAACCCCCCCCCCCACCCAGTTTATGTAGTGGGGATGATCTTCTGTGGATGGAAATCCCTTTGGCCAGTTCAGGTCCCCTGTCCCAGCCATGCTCCCTCCAAGCTTCTTGTGCACCTGCTCACTGGCAGGGAATGGGACACTGAAAATCCTGGATTTAGGGTGAGCCCGACTTAGCAACAACCAAAACATCAGCGTGGTCTCAATTTGGTATCAGATATTCTCATACTAGGGCCAAAACCCTGCACTGTATCAGCTACTGGCAAGACAAGTAGCTATTCTGTCTGAAACCAGGGCAAGAGCTCATGCATGACCATAGTTTTGTGGGAAGAACGCTACACTTTTTACTCCAGAAATCCTGTGGAATTTTTCTTTTTTGATATCCTATATTATTTTATAAGAAGTTATACTAGGCTTCCAGAAAACCTGTAAAATATTTTCTGTTTCTACCCTAATGTCAGTATTTTACAAGGTGCTTATAAAAGTGAAAGAACAGTATCTACTAGACAAACAATGAAATCTGCTTAGGTGTGAGGATTAAAAAAATCAGTGTGCTATAAACATAATGATCAGGCAGACATTTCAGTAGAACCCAGTGATGTCAAATGTGGTCTTTTGAAGGTCAGCAGACGAGATGTTCTACATTAGATGAGATGATCTCCAAAAGATGAGATAATCTACATTATTACAAGTTTATAAAAAGACCAAAAGTTTTAGAATCTGTGTAAAATGTCCCATAAATTATTTTGTTAACCTTTACAAATAATTAATTGGAAAATGCAATGTGTTTTGGTAATCTATCTCAAGGAAATGGGAGGTCCATGGTTCATCAGATGGATGAAGCCATTATTTCCTGTGTTGTAATTATTTATAATTCTAGAACTACAGCGAAATCTCTTTTTGTTTTCACATAGGTTGTTCAAGCAGATATTTAATAATTTTCTTAAAAGAGAGTTTTCTGATCTAGATATGTAAAATTATAGACTCATAGAGTAGCTTGAGTTTTAAAGGACCTTAAAAACCACCTAGTTCCAGCCGCCCTGCCATGGGCAGCAACGTCTTTCACTGGATCAGGTTGCTCCGAACCCCATCCAGCCTTCTCTTGAACATTTCCAGGGATGGGGCATCCCCAGCTTCTCTGGGCAGCCTGTTTCAGTCCCTCACCACTCTCACAGCACAGTATTTCTTCCTAATGTCTAATCTAAATTTTCAGTTCGAAGCCATTCCCCCAGATCTTGTCACTACTCGCCCTTATAGGGAGGTGACATTTCTTGTAGGTTCCCTTCAGGTACTGCAAGGCCACAGTTAGCTCACCCCAAAGCCTTCTGTTCTCCAGACTGAGCAATCCCAGTTCTCCCAGCCTTTCCTCACAGGACAGCTGCTCCTTCCATGCAACCATCTTGGTGGCTTCACCTGCACTTGCTCCAACAGGTCCCTGTCCTTCCTGAGCAGGGACAGCGGAGCTGGATGCAGAGCTTCAGGTGGGATCTCAGCAGAGCAGAGCAGAGCAGAGCAGAGGGGCAGGATCCCTTCCCTTGTCCTGCTGCCCATGGTGCTTGGATGCAACCCAGGACACGTTTCACTCTGGGCTGCAAGCACCCATGGCCACATCAGGTTCAGCCTCCCATCTACCAGAAATCTGTGTCTTCTTTTTTTTTTTTTTTTTTTGTAGAAATGTCTGTAGTTTTAAAGATCTATATTGGTTTTTTTTAATCAAGTTTTTCAAACCAGCTGGTTTTAAGATTGGGGAATGCTATGATGATTGACACATTTGCAGATTTTTGGCTTTTAGCATAACGTGATGCAAAATAGGTTTGGAGCAGAGAATCTGTAACAAACCCAGAAGTGACCATGAAATCTTGGAGAATTTCTAGATATGGAGGAGATACATTTTAACTTCTCCAAAAAGCAAGGAGAAGACCAGTCAAATGGGCAGCAAAAAGGGGGAGAAATTGTAGAATGACTGTATACATTAATAAGAAATAAAACCAGGATAAAGTATAAATGGAAGTTTTAACCAAAAGAACTGAGAAATAAGGAAGAAATACATAATTGTATGAAGAGAGGAAAATATGTTGGAAAAGAAGAACAAAAGAGAAAAATGTCACAGTGGGTGGACTTGATTCCCTCTTAATCAACATACTGAAATCAGCCTTACAGCTGACCAGAAGGGACATTTGTTACAAGTAAGGCTTATCTTAAAGGTAAAACTGAATCACTTTTGTTTTATATATATATATATATATATATATATATATATATATATAAGAAAACAAAACAGCAAAGGACAATAGAAGGAAAATTTAGAAGCAACATGACAGAATTCAGACAAAGCAAGAGGAAGAAGTTATACTGGTATATCAGTGTGTCTAGTTCACACAGCACAAAGGTTATATTTTGGTACTGACACTGATTTCTCAATGGCTCTTTCCATCATATGAATCATATCAGTGACATACACCTATTTTTTCAAAGTTATAGAAACATATTCAAAAAATGACCATACCTAAATGATCCTCTTAACTATTGATGAAGATATTCCAACAGGATAAATGTCCTAACCTGAGAGTTATTAGTCACATGCTTAAATGCAACTTAAAGGATGTGTAATAATTTCTGAAAGTTTATTCATATGCCTGAACTTGAACAAGTGCTCCACCATAGAGAAGCCTAACCCCCTATGTATTTTTCATACTCACCTCACTCTATTTGTACACACTGCAAAGCATCAGACACTTTGCTACTGGTGTTTTGAATATTTGATGTAACCCATCAGGTCTTTTGTTGGCCGTGTTTCTTTGTCCTGAGAATTTAGGGAAATAATTTTGATTTGCATTAGCCCATACTCTAGGGGAAGGTAGTAAAGAAGGGGTGGCCAGAAACCCTGGCTAAACAGTACTCTGGAGGCAAAATAAACAACATCTGAAATGACAAATGAGGAAGTCACCTAAGCCATCCTCTGGAAAAATCCCTTTGTGAGGATACATGTGAAAAGTGCACGTGGAGAGGATGTGGACTTGCCCCTCGGCTGAGCTGTAACTAACAGTGATTCCTTCCCACTCCAGAATCTACATCTGCAATCCTCTCCTGAAGGCAGGAGCTCCCAAGGACTGCTCTTCAGGGCACACAGCAGGAACCAAGCAGCGTTACAATGCAGCTCAGTTTTTGGATATTACAGTGGTTAGGAGCTACACCTACTAATTAACACGCTCAGGTCCAGCTGCCTTCTTGAGCTGTTGCATCAAGTCAGTAAGAGACTCTAAGTTTCAATGGCTTTGCAATTATTCACAGAGATGTTTTCTGTGTCTTGATGAGACAAACAGCAGGTAGTTACTTGTACATATGATGGTTGAGAATGTAGTGATAGTAATGATTGTAGACATCTGGGCAATGACTACAGCCAAGCTCTTGTTCACAGAGAAAAACAATGATGAAACAGAGCCTTTACTATAATTCATTGTTATTGAATTTAAAAAAAATTAAATCAACATCCCTTTAAGTTGTACTAAGCAGCATAAAATAAAAGAATCTTATTTCCTGATGAACATGGTTTGCTGCCCAGAGCCTGATACTCTGAGTAAATCTGAAAGTTGTCTAGCTACTTTCTGAAAGGGTTGATTTATGAACAGTGAACAGTAATGAGCAAAAATATCATCAGTTTTCATAATTTACTGCATTAAAGAGCTTTAAAACTACACAGCTATGCATATTGTAGTAGTTAATATGTATATACATATAGATGCATAAATGGAAAATGAGATTTCTTTTATCTACATATAATCCTACAATTCAAAAGTATAAAAGATGATGTGTTTTTTTTTTTTTTTTTCTTTTTTTTTACTTATCACACAGGGCTTTAAGGTTTGAAATAATTTAATAAAGGTTTCTGATGAAGCTGGAATAGTCGGTGACTCATAGGTCATAAGTGGGTGGCAGGTGAGAGAAGGGAAAGCCTAAAGCAGTTAAGGTTTTAATGAGACTCAGAGCTAGTTTCCAATTCAGAACATTCTTATTTATTATTTTTTCCTGTTATTTTAACCACTACACAATGTTAAATATATTCTCTTTTCTCAACTTTTTTTTAGTCTAATTTTTTCTTTCCCTTTTTCTCCAGAAAAAAAAAGAAAAATTATTCTATCAGAGTTTTAAATATTGGACGGATTAGTAAATACAATGATGTTTTAGCCATAATGTCATTTAGTTATGAGTTTTGTTTCTTAAGACTACATAAGTTTTGACTAAAAAAATTACCATTAAAATACCATCACTTTAATGCTGCATCTTAATTTATTCAGCATTTATTTATTTTTAATTTGACTTGTGAAGAAAATTCAGAATTTGACAAGCTTCCACAATTTCCCGAGTAAATTCAATTGAATATGTTAACCCTTTCATATGTCAGTAAAGCCATTGGCACCAGTTTAGCTGACATTTCATGACAGGGCCAGGAACCAAACTTTTGGATATTATGTTTTAACATATGAGACTGTTTTACCTAAATTACCCCAAGTGCATCCCCAGCTGAGCTGCTGAAGCTGACTTTTCTATTGCCATTTGGTTTCAGCCTTAATCTTGTGATGGGGAATCTCTTCTTTCACCATGTGAATGGGAGGCAGCCATGTCCTCAGCAACCATCCCTTTGTGTGAGTCAGTTGGACTGACTGAATCACAAGAGAGTGAAAAGGAATGCAGCATCGTCTCCAATGGCAAATAAAAGCCAAAGATGAAATTTAGAGACATTTTGACTACATTCACTTCTTTGAATAGCTTCTGGTCTCCACTTTTCATAGGCTCATGTTCTTCCATGGGGAAGAAAAGCCTGGTTTCATGTGTTTTTTTCCCCTAGAAACATATATCATCAATCCACACTGGCACATTAATTTACTTCTCATTTAAAAAGAGCAATAGTACAGTTTTGGTATGCTCCATTCTTCTTCCACTCTTTTAAACTTCTCCAGTCTATTCTGTTGTTCTTCACCAAAGACCTCAAGGAGCAAACATGACCTCTCCTCTTCGCACACAGGAGCAATAGAACCTCTTGTGCTAAGCAGAACTGGAGAAAAAATAACTTATATGGCTCACAGCCTGCCAAAATCAAAACAACTTCACAAAGCTTCTCATTATCCCATAAACTAAGGCAGAAGAAAGTCTGAAGATCTGTCCTCACACACCTCTGCACCCCTTTTATTTTGACAAAATGAAGTAGGTGCTGGGATTGAAATCTCTTTGGGTCTGCTCTCTGCCTGACTCTCTGGAAATACAGAATTCTATCCCTTTGCAGGGATGGGACTGTGATCTGCCTGAAATCTTCAGCATCTATCCACATCTAGAAAACATATGGTTTCCTATATAAGCTCTAAGTAAGAGAATAAATAGTGTTTCTTATTATGATGAAAGAAAGAAACCAATGAACCACCAGCCCAAAAACAGCACAGAATTGTGCTACCTTCTCCAAAGCATTTTGAGCAGGACTGACAGCATAATATGCACAAATATCTTACTGTGTTCCAAATAATTCAAAAGGGAACACCCTGATCCTGCAGCAAAATGACATTTGGATGCTGAGCTCTCTGCAACTTCAACTTATCTTAAAGAACCTCCACAGCATGCTGAGAATCAGTTCCAAACTGAATAGAGGTAGAGGATTATTACAACTCACAAGACCAATCTAATGACTACATCTAAATAAAATCTTTAAATACAACCTAGGATTTAAAATTATTGGATCATAATTCTTATTCTAAGACAAACAGGCACATGTGGATTCTGTTCCAGGTGCCACACAATGACTGCTTGTTGTCATGTTGGTGCATTGAAAGAAAAAAACCCATTAGACTGTAACCAAAGACAAGAATATTCATCCTCCCTGAGCTTCCACATTACCATCTGAAGGCAAACATTAATGAACTTGATGTTTTAAAGCCTCTGATGTGCAAGCTGTCCTTGGTCAATTAGAATGACCCCCAAGGCTCTACCTGCTATTCACATCAGTTTACTAATCTCTGTGCACAATATTTCCAAAGACCTTAGCAGAAGCAAAAGTGATTTTGCGTGTCTTGATTTTATTTTCTTCTTCTGCAGAGCTCACGTTCAACCATTTAAAAGAATATGTTTTCCACACAGCTGCTTCTATGAAAGTACAAGTGTCTTATGAAGGAAAAGAAAAAAACAACACAAAACTGTTCTTTAACACAATAAGTTAGGACTGACCTGGATTTCATTAAACGAAACTACAAAGAATTCAATGACTAATTCAATGACTAATAGTATGGATTTTTAAAAATCTTATTAGCCAATGATTTCCTATTCTTCCTGTCACTCTACTAGGCCAGGAAAGAAAGATAGCAGTTTGCTAGGTATTCTACACAGCAAGAAAGAGAGTTCTTTCTCTTTTAAGAAATAGATTATTTGAAATTTTGAAAAGAAACAAAGGAATTAAACTGAAGAAAAGGATGGGGTCAGGAGTGAAACAAAGTTATTTAGCATGACAGGTGGCTATCTTGGTACTCCATGGAGTTTCTTTTTCTATGCATGACAGTGGAGAAGCTCATTAAATCACAAATGACTTGCCATGATTTCATGTGAGGTTAGAGTGAGACCTTTCAAAAAATATGCATGCTGTTCAATTTTTAGGAGAGAGTGACAAGGAGGTAGTTTTGTATGCTAAGACAATCAATTTGTAGTCCAGCTAAGATCAAAAGCAAAAACCCTACTAAAGAAAAGCAGAACAGCCAACTATAATCTAGACCATGGATTTTGGACAAAATATAGGTAGTTTTCTCCCTAAGTCTACAGGGATAAAACCAACCAAAAAATGTTGTTGTGAAATCACCAGCTGCAGCAAATTTAGGGTTAATTTGTAGTAAAAACCAACATTGGTTTAGCTTTTAATACCTTTAGTTTGCAAGTAGAAATTTTCCAGAGAGTCTTTTGCTATGAAAGCTGACATAATACTTTCATGATCTTGTACATAATGATATCCAAACCTCAAAAGAATGACTAATGTAATATACAAACTGTGAAGGTAATTTTAAAGTATCAGTTAATTATATGCCCTCTAGCTCCGAGTTTTGTGCATTTGTTTTAAAGTATCTAGAATCTATGCATATAATTTTCTCATTATGTTGCCACTGTACTTTTAATTTAACATTATTTTTCTTTACAAAACACAACTTTTGCCTCTCATCTTTATCAAAACTCTATGGTAGTGGGAAACCTCCCCATTTTCAGCACTCTTGAATTATCTTAATGTGCTTTTACTGGCTATGGATTCTGATCTAGGAAATCACAGATTGGTTTACTTAACTAGACTACTCTGTTTTCCCTCGGGTACAAGCTGAATATCAGGGAAAGGATAAGGAGTCTCCCTGGGTCATTCTAGGGAGGTCTCAGCAAAGGTCCCTCCCAGCCCTTCTGTCATCACACAATCCTTCTGTCACCTTTGGCTGGGCTGTATGGCACAGTTCACAACAGAGACACCAACACTGGGGAACCGTACTGCAAAAAAAAACAAACAAAAAAGAGTGCTTGATCTCCAACCTTAAGTTTTCCTCTAGTTATGTTCATCTTTGTCCCATAACTCTCAGACTGAGTTTAGCAAGGTTCTACAGGTTCTACACAATGCTGAAGAATTACACAACTGGGGTAATTCAGCTGCCTGCTAACAAAAACCGTCTGCAGGAAAGCAAAAAATAAAATATAAATATCATGTATGTATTATTATCCCAGAGCAACGAGGAAACTGAATTTAGGCTTTCTAAGTGGTCCTTCATAACAGTGATAATATTAGTCCATTTGTCTGAATTTCTGAGAAAAGGTAGCCAAACCTGAACACTGAACTCAGATTTCTGGTGCACATCAAATATGTTCAGAAACCCTTGCAGACTTAAAAAATGTGATTCTGTGGAAATGAAACAAGTCTTCAAAGGGAAACAGGCCTGCACAATGTTAACATAATCTTCCTGGATTTCAGTAAGGTATTTGATACCTACACAATACCTTTCTGGAGGATTCAGCTGAATAAACACATCATGTGTTGGCTGAGCAACTGGCTCACAGGCCAGGCACAAAGGCTGATAGTGGCTGGGGTGGTGACCTGTCACTGGTGGAGTTCTCCATCTTCAACATCTTCATAAGCAGCTTGGGTGCAGCGTTAGGAGGGGTGTTATGTTTGCCAATACATACGATACAAAACTGGGAGGAGCTGTTGATTCCCCTGAAGGCAGAGAAGCCCTGTAGAGAGGCCACAGCATATTAAAGCAATGGGCAATCACCAACCTTATGTAGTTCAGCAAGAGAAAGTGTCAGATTCTACACCAGGGCGATGGGGCAGCCCTGGTTATGTGTATGGACTGGGGAAGGAGAGGCTGGAGAGCAGCCTCATGGAAAGGGACTTGTGGGTCCTGGTCCATGGCAAGTTGGATATGGGTCAGCAGTGTCCTGGCAGCCAGGAGGGCCAACCGTGTCCCGGGGGGCATCAGGGACAGCATCACCAGCTGGGCAAGGGAGGGGATTGTCCCGCTCTGCTCTGAGCTCCGGACAGTTTTGGATGCTACAATATAAGTTATAAAATTATTAGAGACTGTCCAAAGGAGGGCTATGAGGATAATGAAGGACCTAGAAGGGCAGCTATATGAGGAGCAACTGAGCTTACTTCATCTGTTTAGCCTGAAGAAGAGGAAATTGAGGACAGACCTCAACACGGTCTGCAAATTCCTCGTGAGAGGATGAGGAGGGGCAGGCACTGATGTCTTCTCTGTGGCCACGAGGTCACAAGGGAATGGCCTGAAGTTCTGTCAGGTGAGGTTTGCTGGAGATCAGCAAAAGGTTTTTCACCCAGAGGGTGGCTGGGCACTGGAACAGGCTCGCCAGGGAAGTGGTGACAGAACCAAAGCTGACAGAATTCAGGACAATAGTTGGACAACAGTCTCTGGCACATGATGGTATTCTTGGAGTGTCCTGAACTGGGCCAGGAGCTGGACTTTGATGATCCTTGTGGGTTCGTTCCAACTCAGAATACTCTGTGATTCTGTGATGGTTGGTTCAGTTGAAATTGTGATACCTTTCTGGCACGTGAGGTTTATGTATAACTTATTCAATATTCGTGGTAGAAAGTAAAAGCACATATTAGCCTCTCTGGCCAAGCAGTAAATAGGACTAGTTTGTATTTTGGTGAGTAATTTTGTAATTTTTATACTTGCATTACACACTAGGTTTCCAAATTCAACAATTTAGCCACCTAGGACAACAATTCAACCATTGCTATTTTTTGCACAATTTTTGGAAGTTAACAAGACCATTTTTTACTTTTGTGAAAAATAATGTTATCCCGAGATCTAGGGAATGTACATGAGGAAATGTTTTTAGGATCAAGAGAAGTGGCAGCAGAAATATTGACTAGTAGAGGAAGAAGAAATATCAGATTTCTGGTGGGTTGCTGAAACCCAAGGGGTTCAAGCCACTTGACCATCACTACTACAATATCCCCAATATGGATTGTACCAAAATTGCTCTTCCAGACAAAAAAACAACAACAACAACAAAAAAAAAAACCCAAAAAAAAAAAAAACAAACAAAAAAAAACCCAAAAAACAAAAAAACCACCCCAAAAAACACTGATATTTAGTTCCTTTGGAAGAATCTATTGAGTTAATTTAAGAATAAACCTGAATGTTAAGACCATGTAAGAGGAAAGTGTAAAATTCTCCCTTCTGCCAAATAAAATCAAAAGAAAATTTTTCATATTCTAGTAAATTTTCTGAATAGCCTCTGTTGTACTTGACCATTTCCTTAATTTTCCTTGAACTTTGTTCAAGTTCTAAATTTCTCATTTAAAAACTATAAACTTGTATTGATTCTTTATATAAACTAGCCCAATACAATACCAAATTTCATTGCAATTTGACTGTAAATGATTCACTGTCTACCAGAGAACAGTGTTCCAGGTTTCATCATTAAATTCTTAATTGCTTCAAATTTGTACTCTCTTGAAATAGATTTATATAATGTTCAGATTCCTATTGTTTAAAGAGTACTTTTAAAATGAATGAATATAATATAGGGGCAGTTGTTCTTGCGTGCACTGAGCCTAAACCAGCAGCTAAATACTGACCTTTCTTATTGTTAAAGTCCTCTGCTTAGGTAATATGCATCTGCTGTCTGTTGAACCTTCTGAATAAATGAAATGAATAGAAAATTAAGTAGTATATAAAAAAGTATTTCCTTTTCTTGTTCCTCATGGGAAAAGCCTATAGTGACCTCCAGCTCCACAGGATCTTCATTATAATCTTACCTTCACATATAAGAGAGGGGAAAGTGAAATTTATCAGAACCAATAGACTTGCACTCCAACACTCAGACCTTTTCAATTTTCAGATGCAGACTTAGCACTAAAGACTAAACATTCTGCTGCTGTGCAGCTGGGCAGCTAAAAGAGAAGGTGGGCAAATAGTTCACAAGTCCCTGATCTTGTCTCCCAACATTACTGTAGGGGTCCAAGGTTTAATTTGTTGCCATGTAAGAAAGATGCTGCTAGTTGAGAAGAATCCCAAAACAATTGTTCCATCTCCTCTCTTCCCTGGCTATTTTCTAGCATACTCCCTGCCTCCAATTTCCAGCACAGATGTAAAAGGTCTGGGCAGCAAAGCAGGTGTAGGAGTCAAAACACTATCTCAGGTACTCTCTGATGCATATGATGTATTTATGATGTCCTAGGAATTTGGGAAGACATTTTTTTCCCTTTACTTTTGTTTCTGTGCAGAGTATCAGGGGAACAAGTGATCTTAATGTAGTGGCAGAGTCTGAGACTTTGTGAATCAGTATACAACTCATAGCAGTAAATGAACCAAGAGAAGGATGCAGTCCTCCAAACCTTTTATTGCTTCAAATATTCCTCTACTGATTTCTATGCTCACAATGTAAGAAATTTAATAAAAAATATTTTTAAAGGATACTTAAAAGCTAATAGGTATCTTGTGGGCTGGTATATTTTTCCAGGCTCACTTGGTTCTATAAAACTATTGCAGAAATCTCAAACTTAGGTTGTTTTTCTTTGAACCGAGTTTCCTCATCCCCCTTTCCTAGCTTTCTCACAAAAACAAGTACAAAGTGAGACTCCTAGACTTCTTTCTCATTCCTTCTGATAGAGCTGATTGAGCTGGTGATAAAATTATCACACAGAGCTGGAGCTGCATTTCCTAGTTCTGAATCATACTACTAGGCTTCACAATAACAATTATAGCGTCACTTTCCCACTTACTGGAAAATGTATGTGATTTAAAAATATTGAATTTACCCATTTCCAAGAAATTTATTTCAGACTGAATTTTCTACCATAGTAAGTCTCTCCATATCTGTTGCCAAAACTTCCTCATTTGCTTGCACATTTCTCTTCAGCTGGAAAAGAATCCTGAGCATGCAGCATCACCTAAAAATGTTTCTGAGGTGTGGGAGGAATTTCAAGATCTGAAAATGAACAAACCATAGAAAGTGTTGTGAAGCCAAAATATGATGGTAGAATGACATAGTGACTGCATCACGATTTTTTTTTTCTGGTTAGAGCTGCCAGCATTCACTCTTATAGAGACTTGATTTGTGTTAAATAGACCAAAACCATAAAGCTTCAGGAAAGTTCTATAAAGAATGTAAATGTCTCTTAAGAATGAATTATTCACTTTTTACCTTGAAATAAACGAGATTTTGTTAAAAAGTATAAGTATAGAAAAATTCTTTCTGTCCTAGCTTTTAATAGTTTCAAGAAAATTTGTTCAAAATGGCCTACTTTTCATTCTCCTCTTGGCAAGATTGAAATTAGAGTAAATTTGCAAGCTCCATGATTCTAGAAGTTTAGCTCGAGCCAGGAGTTAGACCCACATCAGCCTACTTCCCTCAACTAGAAGAGGGAAGGAAATTGGAAGAGCAAAAACAAAGGAAAACTTGAGGGTCAATTGACTCTTTAATAAGTGAAAAAGGAGCAAAAAACTCAATCCATTCAGAGTGACCCCAAAGGAAATCGCTCACCACCGAGCTGATAACCAGCCAGTCCCTGAGTAATGTCTGCCTTGGGAATATCAGTGGCCGGTTTTGCTGCCAAGCACCATGGAAAATGGCATGAAAGGCTGGTATTGTCACTTGGGACCTGCTGCCCACTGCAGGGGCACAGTGAGAGACAGAGCAGGCCTTGATGCTGTGCTCAGCATCATTATTGCTCAGCAATAAATAAACCCCGGGGTGCTACCAGCACTGCTTTGGTCACAAATCTAAACCACAACACCATACAGGCTCCTAGAAAGAAAATTAGCCACGACCAATCTAAACCCGGCACAATGCTTAAGTCACCACAAAGACCAAGGGTGATTTTTTAAATTCTGGTAGTGTTTTCCTGTATTTTCATCTGTCTAACAACAACGAACTACAAAACCTCTGTGTGCTTATTTACATAATTTTTGCCCTTCTAGATCGCTAGCTTTTATCTGTTGACAAAATCACTGCACATGGAAATTGCATATCCAGTGTAACTACTGCTCCTCTAAAGACTTCCCATTGCAACCACTCCTCGATGAAGAGAGAGGGAACAATCTCAGCAGCCATTCATGGTGCCAGGACAGTAAGAGCAGGGCTCGTGCACCAGGTCTTGGTGAAGGCTGTTCACAGTGCTCACTTTGAGGTGTCAGCTCTGACCCAGTCCAGCTCTTCGGTAGGGCTCATGTGACAACCACATTATGTGCTCAGAAGTATCTCACTTGCAGGTAAAATTTCATTCAAATCAATTCAAAAGCTTTAATTTGCCTCGGAATAACCAGGCCTTTACCAGAAGTTCCAGTAAAATCTTTCCTGGCCTAAATCATAGGATCTAGAGGAGTTGGAAGGGACCTCAGCTGTCACCTAGTCCCAGCCCCTGCTGTCACAGGCAGAAGCACCTCCTGATAGACCTGGCTCAGCAAGGCTTTATCCAGCATGGCCTTGAACTCCTCCAGGGCTGGGGCATTCACAGCCCCCTGGGTAAGCTGTTGCCATGGCTCATCACTGTCACGGTCAAGAATTTCTTCCCAATATCCAACCTAAATTTCCCCTTTTATTTTTTTACCCATCACTCCTCCTCCTATCACTACAGTTTCTGACGAAGAATCCCTCTCTAGGTTCCCTGTAGAATCCCTTCAGATACTGGAAGGTTGCTATGAGGTCTCCACGCATTTCTCATTTTAACCTTAATTTCCCTGTATCATTCATTAGCATTCACAGTGTGGTAAGTGTTGACTACATGCTTCACTTTCCCACTCAAAAGCAGCCTGCCTCTTCAAGCAGCAGAGCTTCAGACAGCAGCATAAATTGCCTGTAAAATATGTATTTTTCAAAGAAAAGTCTAGACATTTCATGGCTCTATATTTTGTGAGCAAACTAGGAAAGATGTAGATAAAAAAAATCTCTAGTCTGTCACCACAGAACATTGGTACTGTATCAGTAGAGACTGACATTTAATCTTTGATTTTAAGTTTATTTCTCTAATTTTATTTCCTAAATACTAATTTCAGTTTAATGCAACAGTACTATAGGGCAGGAAAAGAAAAAGGGAAGGAAAAAGGAAATGAAAAGAAAAAGGAATAAAAAAAAAGAAAAATAAAGTCAAAAAAGACAACTCTTTCAGCCAACCAGAGACTGCACTGTATCAAAGCATAACAGATACTGTGTAAAAGAGTTGAATAATTGATAGGCATGCAATGACCATCTGCCAGAAGAGAGCAAGGATGCAACAGGACACTGCTCACCTAAAACTGAAGTGAGGGAAGAATCAAAGACTTTCCTTGGAGCAATGCTAAACACTGGATGTCACTTCTTTTTGGGCGACTTTTACTTCACATATTGGTGTTGGCATAATTTAGTGGTAAATACTTTTTACTCTTTTGTATGAAGAAACAACATCTACAAGGAGAAAACTGAGTATTTTTGGTTGTTTTTCTCTTAGTTGTTTCTAAGTAATCAAATTTCTAAAAGTCAGGAGAACTTCTTGCTTCAACAAGGGTCTCAGAATTTTGTTATATCCAGACCTCAATCAAGCTGGTATTTTACATATTGACTATAGGAGAAACAGATACTTAGCAATAGTTACAGGGCTGTGCTGAGAACCTTTTAAATGGAAGAAAAAATAAAATTAGTGTTTCATTCCTAAAAGTGAGGCAATAGTCTTTCGAAATCTCTTCCTGAGCTGACACATAGAAATCCATAATGAGAAGTCTCTTGGTTTCATCTTACCCCTCTCAATTTTTGATTTTCTTGGCTCTTTATTTTTCTTCCTCCCATCTCAGATTTTCTGACTGTTGGCTATAGCCACTTTTTTTGGGCTCAGACCCTCATTGTAAGAGATAAGAATACAAGTGCAACTTAAAGCATGAGTCCAGAGTCTGACAGGATATTCATAGCCCTCAGCTAGCCATGATGGATTAACATTCAAACTAATATGAAAACAAGTACAGAAAAAAAAAAAAAGAATAAAACAATGGCCTACAATATCATCTTGTGTTGAAGACCAATAAAGCTTATTTAAGTCTGGCAAAAAAATATGAGCATCAGCAAACCCTGGAAATTTTGAGGAAAATAGTTATTTCATCGATTGCTGATCAAAAGAATTGAAAGCAAAAGAAGCCCAAAGTAATGAAGGATGGGAGAGAGTAAAAGCTTAGATGCAAAGAGGAGATGGGGAAGAGAGGTAGCAGGAGCACCCAGGTTCTATGTAACACATATTTTGGAAAATGAAACATTTCAGGCTCCTTCTTAGTGGGACAACTCCACCAAAGCACAGGAAGCAACCACTTAAAAAGCCTGTATTGAAACAGTAAGAGCAGGTTCGTGACTTGCAAGCTGATTCTGTATTTACCTTTATGTACTGCTGCACGTGCAGTCTAGCAGGAATGTCACAGCCCCCACAGAATTTTGCGCAGCTTCTTTTGTCCAAAGTGACACACACTTGGGTTTTGGCAGCAAAGCCAGCTCAGGGGCTCCTCAGTGAGCTGGGTGACCACCACAGTGAGCTGCTGCTCTCATCCCTTCTGCTCAGCTGACACAGCTGTTAAAGCAGTGTGGTTGAAAGCCACTCGACTAAATATATTTTGGTTAAAAATGACCTTGTCAAAGCAACCTCTTCAAAGATCTCTTTGAACCAAATCATTTAATCATTGATCTCGTTACCTGAGTGGTTTTCTAAACCACTGTCTCAAACTGAGGGGAAGTAGAAGGTTATTAGGTTAAAGCAAGTACAAGGAGCTAATAGATGGAGCATATAGCCTCTTGAAAATCAAATTTCAGTCAAACCCCTTGCACTGTGGCTCTGTATGCAGAACACAAACTTCTTGGAGACTATCTTGTCTTCAGAGAAAAGCAATTACAGTAAAAAAAAAATCATTAATAAAGTTATTTTTAAATATTTAAACAGTAAAAACTGCTATACTTAATAAATATTAATATCCAATAAATTAATTTGCATACAAAATGAAATCAAGCATCATAAAAAGTGTCCATTAAAAAAACAAACTCATAATTATACATTCTTTCACTGAAAAGGAAGTTGTTTTTAAAGATGAAGTTCACAGTTTTCTTTTAATATACTTTTTTTTTTCTATTTGAAAATAGAGACCTTTTTCATGATTCAGAATAAAATTTACTCAGGGTTTTATATGTTTTCCCTCATTCTTTTCTGAAAGATCACTATATATTTGTATGTGCACGTATGTGCATGTATAGGAGAGGAAGAAAGTCAGGACTCCTTTCCCATTATACTTTACCAGACACTCCCTTTCTATTGCTTAAAACCTAATTAAAATACCTTGTCTACTGGGAAAAGGACTAATTGGACTTATCTGCCCTCACTGTGCAATGTCACAAAGTGAAAAATCCTCACTAATGATTCCTGAAACACCAATCTGAAATAATGGCATGAGATGATTCATAGAAGACAACTATATCTGCAGATTAATTATTTTTATTTTGTTCATGTTTACTTTGAATTGAGGTAGCTAATAAATGTCATTCACTAAAAAACAAAGTTCTCATCTGCTGTAAATAGTAATCAAATTGCAAGAGAACATAAAAAAGTGCTTCTATAATGCATTAAAAACCGTCCCTAGGATGTTAAGATTTAAAACTGTTTTTAAAAGGAATTATGCTGAGATTTACTTCCCCGATAATGTGGTAAAACTTGAATTCATAGAGGAAAATAACCAAAAAAACCCACCCCACCTGGATTCAGATATACCAGGTGAAAAAAAAAAAAAAAAAACAAACAAAAAGAGAGATGGGCAGCAGAAATTGTCTGTACTCATTTCCAGACTGAGCACTGAGACAGGAGCATGTAGAATTATTACTCCAGGAACCATTCCCAGGCTCAGGCACTGATCTACACAGGAAGCTTTATACCTTTGCAAACATGGCCCTCAGTGGGTTTGAGGGTGAGGAAAAAGAGCCCAGGCCTTTGTAGAGGGTGCTGCAGTTTGGCAGCAGCAGCAGCACAGAGTTTACAAGAATCTGCCCTCTCCATTTAGCCACGAATCCCCCCTGCAGCCCTCTGGAAACACCTCCACTGAACACGCAGCTGGGACTCTGAGAGCCCAGCACAAAAACCAGAGGTCAGGTGCAAGACAGAAGCACCCTGAGCTAATCAGACTCTCAGCCTTTATTGGATGACCTTCATGAGAAAGATGATGCCACAAAACACGCCTTTAAAAGCTGAACTGAACCTTTGGATTTTCATTTTTCCTAACGTCGCAATCTCACTAATTAATTCATTGAATTATACCCCTGCAAACAGCTCCACCTTCTCCCTTCTACCTGAACAATTGCTTTAGACCACTTGATCCACTATAAACAAGTCTGCTTATAGACAGGGTTTAAAAACTTAATAGAAATACTAGATTTTTAAAGTTTCCTTAAAATTAAGCTTCCTTTGACTAACTTAGGAGACGGTGACTATCACTCATTAGATTTTAATTCCTCCCGAGTAATCAGCGTAGAATAGATTTACTGCAACTCAGAACATTCCCCAAGTCTCATCTAACCCTAAGAGAAAGACATAAACAAGAAAAAATTATTTGTGTTTAGCATGTAGCCTTTTTCTTCATTGTATTGAAGGAGCTACTTTTCAGAAAATGCCCCACATTTTGTTGGCTTTTATCCTCTCTCTTGCTGTAGGCCTTTCTGGTGGGTGCAGACATGCATACTGAAGGTTCCAAATCTCACTAAAGGTGAAAGCTGGGTATCCATTGCATTTCCTGGGGAGCAGCACAGGTGCTTGCACCTGGAAAGAGGTGAGACATAATTCAGAGTCAGTCTTAATTTCTTATTTTCTCTTAAAAGGTGCTGTTTAAACCTCATGGGTCAAACGTGTTTCACTGCAACCAAAAACCAGGGTTGCACCACTTTCACCAAATGACTGACAAAACATTTCTAACTCCTATGACTAACATAAAAGACTTCCCAAAGCAAGGGAAACTTCTCAGTTGCATTAACATAAGTGAAGAGTAAATTCTTTGACAAAGAAAGAAAACCACCTGAGACTGGACAGAACAGAATTGTCTGCTCATTTTAAGTGCAATAATGGCTTGAGATGGGTTGTCTTCAGCCTCAATCTGGTGAAATTTCCCACCCTACTTTATCTTCCCTGTTGGCATTGAAAAATACACTTATGATTATAATGGTCCTTTTAGGTGAGATTTTTTTCATATCAATATAGTGTTCAAATTTTTAAATGCAGAATGTTGTTAGTAATAATAAGTACTTTGGAATATGAACAAACTTGTTCTTACCTCTTTGCTCAAGTACTTCAAGTGATTATTTTCAGACTCTAAATATAAAGAGAGACAGCACTAAAAAAAAAAATAACCCCACAATTAAAATGCGACTGCTACTATTAGATGAAAAAACTTACCATAATGTAAAAAGAGAAAAAAGAAGCAAGATGACATTCTTGCAGTGGATTTCTTTATTTCTATATCACAGGCTTAATTTTATGAACTGGAAAATAAAAATTGGACCTATTTGCTTTTGACAAATTGTCTGAAAGGACTAATGCTAAAATATTTAGCTATGTAGTACAAGTAAAGTAATCCTATAGAAAAACAATGTACTTGCTGTATCACTTCAATAGCCTTAAAAGAGGAATTTTAACACTGACATTTTATTAGTTCTGCTTAACATCTCAGTATTTACAGGTAGCCAGCTTACATGGAATAAATACAAAGGCTAGATATATTTAACTAGAAAGAAACAAAGATCTTGCAAGAAGAGAGCATAAACCTCACATGAGTACAAGATTAACAGCTTGGGTGTGCTGTCTGTCTTTGGGGGGAGACTCTTTCACCATCTAATAGCTAATATAAATCTTAATTAATGCAAATATTGCACATAGGTTTCCCCCTCTTTTTCTATACCTCTGTAACTCATTTAGTTGAATTCCAGTCTTTTGTAGATTCTACCTCTGAGCTGAAAAGTTAACTGTCTCTTAATTTATATTCTGTGATTACCTTTTTTTTATTCTTCTGCACTTGATAGATTTATTTGTCCCAAACTAGGCTAAAGCATTATGAAGCATAACTTACATAGTGTGCATTTCAATAAAACCAAATATAAGAGTCTATTAGCATTCCTACTTCCACCAGCTTTCTTTGCAGGCCCTATTCACTCTCTAGACTATGTGTTTGTACACAAAGGTTGATTAGAAGCTTTTCTAACATATTATCATCATCCTCTCATCTTTTTTTTTTTTAAAAAATGAAGATATCGATCTTTTAAAATAAATAAATAAAACTAGTTTTTGAGAAACATGTAACATGCAACTCCTCACATCCTCTAAGACGTTAATCTCAAACCAATTCAAACATGACAACCACAATTTTCCAAGTCTTCATGCCCCCCAGAAGACTTTTAACACTGTTCAAAGGCAAGAAAGGAAACACATTTTGATAAAACTTCCATACCTTTGGTCCTCAAGGAAAAAATAAGATTACATACCTAGAAAACAGAATATCTCCCTAGGACTGACTTTTTTTTTTACTTTATGGATTTGCTGGCTGGATGGTGAAGTCAAAATTTATTTATCTGGTGGTTTTTAACTGGTAGCCTGGGAAGGGGAGTTGGGGTGGGAACCAAAGGTGTTAAAAGAATACTCTTAAGAGTATGACTCACGAGAGAAAGTGAATGGGGGATGAGCAAAGAACATTAAGAAAACCCAGGTTCTATAAAAATGTGAGTGCTCTCATCTCTTGCTAACTTCAACAAGAACTGAGGGGGCTTAGCCCTAGAATAGTATCTCAGCTGTCTTTAGGA
The DNA here is from genome assembly GCF_963662255.1 of Cinclus cinclus. Lineage (NCBI taxonomy): Eukaryota > Metazoa > Chordata > Aves > Passeriformes > Cinclidae > Cinclus > Cinclus cinclus. Next base: position 5,648,449 of record NC_085051.1, on the reverse strand, counting down.
CCTAGAGAACAAAGTAGTACTATAAAAAAGCAGAACAGAGTAAGAAAAAGAAAGAAAATAATTCCTTCTCCATAAAAGTAGTCTTGTTTAAAAAAAGCACACCCAAGTAAACACTGCAAGACAGATCTATCAAAATAATTTAATATTAAGCATATACTGCAAATTGCTGATATTTGTCAGCCTCTGGGCATCCTTACACATAAAGGCAAAAAAACCCAAAAAACATTTAGGTATTTATGGATAGACTTGAAAGGTCTCAGAAAATCTTCAGGATCCTTTTCAAAGTACATGGATTTTTCTTGGTGTAAATTCACTTGACATAATTCCCTATTGACTGATACTTATATATCACTCACTGAAAATTCAGCTAAGTCAAATCCTCCAGTATTACTGCTGTCTGTGTCAAATGGGTCACTGCATCATCAGACTTGATCTTCTTCCATATTTTTTGAGACTTAGAGGGCCTACCATGTTTTACAGAATTCCTCCTTCCTCTGGATGAATTATCATTTAAGGACAATCAAGACTCACATTTGACCTATGAAACCACTATCCTAGTAACATAATTCTAAAGATCCAAATGCATAAGTTCATGATAGACAGCTAGAGCAGTCCTTACTAGCAGATTTGGTTACCTGTGAATTTTCTCAATTGTCTGTTTTTATTTCCTAGCTATATGTGAGACTAACTCCTTTGTCCTCTCACATGGAACTTTATTTATGAAAAAAAGATGCAACCAGCAGGATTATAAAGTCAGAGATTTCAATTAAGCCTTCCCTTTTTTTTTTTTTTCAGGGAAAGCAGAATGTATGTTTATTTTTGACATGCCTCAGTTTTTGCTCATGTACCACACTCTACTGGTTCATCTCTAAATAAATACAGCAAGGATCGAGCAGCATCTTCAGTTTAGTTGTAGATATAATTGCAATTGGACAAGGTAGCATTAATATTCAGGGGACAATTCTGGAGAAAAATGGATGCCTTAGAAGCTGTTTTTATGGAAATACATTAGCTGCTTCAGATGTCCCAGAACAGCTGAAATACCTGCAAGAAACTCACATCCACTACAGTTTTTTGAATGTATCAGTAGGATACATGTCAGAAGGATGGGTGTCATCTTTCTGGACAGGAAACATTGTGCATCTTATGGGAGCAAGAGAGGTGACCCCACCTGTACCTTGGTGGAATAAGGCACCTCACAGGTCCTACTTTCTTATGTTCCATCTGCCAGTGCTCTATTTCAGGTGAAAGTTCTCATCATATATTGATATCTATATATAAAAACGTTTATATAGAACTTCTAGACACACATGCACACATACACAGAAAGACTTAAAAGCAAAATAAACCCAGAAAACACTACACCCTACCCAAAGCTATCTTTCTCTTGGGTGTATAGCAAGAAATCTCTGACCAAAAAAAAAAAAAACCACAAAACAACAAAAACCAAAAAACCAATCAGTGCCAGATTTAATATAATGAAAGGCAAAATTCTGAGAGCTGCATGCTGACACAGTAATACAGCACATTAGAAAAGAGAGATTACTATCCTCGAAATTATTTTCCATACTGTTCACAGTAAATGCAAGACACTGACCACACTGCAAATCCATTTAACACTTAGATTACATGAAACAGATAATCTGGGAGATGAAATTACCCACTACTGCATTCCCTGTTTTGTGAGGAAGCAATCTTTTCATAGATGAGACTTCCTGAGAAATATTACTGCCCACCTAGAAAGGACCTAGTGGAAGACAGAGAAGTGGAGAGTCTGCATATTCCAGTTATGACATCTGCTATGCCAATACACTTCTTTCAGCATCAGTATCATTCTATCTCAAAGGTTTGGTGTTGTTCTATGGAAAGGGGCTATGACTTTTCAAGCAGCAAAACTGGTGTCCAGAGTAGGAAAAACTGTGGGCTAGAAACAAAGACCTACAAGACCAAGATCACACAAAAGCTGATGAGCAATTTTAAATAGGAGCTCAAGGACAAGCTGGATTTGTGCCAATCATTGATGCAAGCAACTGAAAAACACAAAAACTGAAATTATGGATTTCATATTAGGTCAATTTTCGTATTTATTTTTAAATTTAAAATTTCAGTAACTCAATAGTTTGGTAATTAAAGGAGTGTTTGGATTACTCCTCCACAGAGAGCTCTTTCCTAGTGGACTAACTGTAAAGATATTAAAGTATTGCACATTTCTTTGAGTTTTAAGGAGAAAAAAACATGGGCGAGAGGCAACCCGTACTAGTATTTAAGTTCCTGTATCACAGTATGTGACATGTGCTCACATTCTCCTGAAACCAAAAGGAGTCAGGAGTTTTCCCTCAGTTCATCTTTTTTTCAAATGTTTGCAATACATAGGGAATTGTTCTGGAAATTAATACAAAAAAATTAAACCCAAAGCATGTGAAGTTTTAATAATATCAACTAGGACTGCTCAGCTTGTCTTAAAAATCTCCTATTTCTCTGTGTCTTTAAAGTGGAGTTTTGCTTTCCTAGTTTCCTTTTTACGCACTGCTATTTATGAATTTGATGTGGTAGTTGGTTTGACAGATGATAGGACTGCTTGCAACTTACTCATGTTTGGATTCCTATGTGAAAACTTCTATGCTTTTTTTAAGCACTAGCCTCATCTTTTTTTAAAGAAAGCAGAACTATTCTAGCTTTATTTCCTTTAATTAATCTTCCTTAAACATATGGCAGCAATGGAATCATTGTAAATGACCTCTAAATTCTCTGTGTATATTAGGGCCTTAAGCTAATCTTGTGTTTTAAATTTAGCTTCGTTTTTCTATTAAAAGTATGACTATTGTAGAATTATTTTAAATTACTATAAGCACTGCTGGGAGACCGTGCATGCGTGTGTACGCATGTGAGCGGTGGGGCCAAGAGCAGAGACAGAATTTCGTACTTCGCATCCAAAGGAGAATACAGACAGTGAGAAAGATGCAGCACGGCATGTTCTTGTCAGAGATCACACACAAACTGCCTAAAACACAGCTTATGGTCCTCCCACAATGGGATATTTTTGCTACCCTTAATGACGCGAGGCAGGTGTTTACAGTTATGATGTATGTCCATCCGAAGTTGGAATCAAGCACAGACACAAAATAGCAGCGCTTGACGCACCAGACCGTGACACACTGTACGCACCGCGGTTAAAATAAACTCTACTCCTGATCTTTATTTTCTAGTTTTTATTTTTTTTTTCTTATGAGGAAAAAGAAAAGCTATGAAGATTCATTCTGGTTTGTGGAAAGCTGAGCGCTATTCTGAGAAGTGCAGAAAAAAAAAAAATAATTTGCAGAATGAACTAAAATTCTCTAAACCACCTTTTTAGCCTTGGCTCACTCCTTGCCAGGTGATTTCAGAGAAGGAGGAAGGAAAGGAGCTTTCCATCTGTTGAAGTGTTAGGATTCTAAACATGTTCCTGAGTTAATTTTGACTCTTTAAAGTGTGAGATAAGTTAATATACTCTAAACCAATATATCATGCCAATCAACAGTGCTTTTCTCAATATGAGCCCACTCACTTCCGCCGCCTGCTTACAGGCTCTAGAGTCTTCTAGCTCCAAACTATGCTTCCCTTAAGAAATGAAATGTTGAAGTGGCATCAACAAATCATAGATGTCTCTAATAAAATAAACATGAATAGTGTGAATGGGAACAGAGAGGCTGACACTGCTTATTCCATTTGTGTTGATATAGCCTTTTTCCTAAATACTTGCAAACATTCAGAAATACGAAGTAACACCGTATTTAAAAAAAAAAAGGTGGAAAGGAAAAAATATTGTAAAGAAACATTAACTATTTATAAAATAGCTGTCTCCCAATACTAAAATTATATTTACTTAAATAGATACATCCCCAAAATATCTTTTATTTTCTGCATCTCCTTCCAGTCTTTTTGATCCAGGCGTAGAAGTCTGTGAAGTATATTAACTTTGCCACAGGGTACAAATCCAAAATATCTGGAACATTACATCATCTTGTTGTCAGAATATATGAACAAATTTACTAAGCCGAAGTCTGCCTCAGTGCAATGTGCTTTCCTAAGGAATTGAAGATTCTCAGTGTTCATACAGTAAAAGCCTCTGTGGTACTTTAAGAATCTAAAAGCTTAGAGGAAGGTGGAAGTTGTGTCTGGACCATCAGGTTTAGTAGTTAATTCAGAAAACATCATCCATTAATTTGCCTAATCCCATTATGTATTTGTTCTCTGCAACACTGTGGTAATGGGTTCTACAAGTATAGAGTGGTGCAAAAACCAATTTCTTGCATTAATTATAAATTTATTTACAAGCTTGAGGGATTTTTTGGGTATATCAGTTTATATATTTGCATATCTCTCTATTTGCTCTTTTACCTCTTTTTCAAGATGCAAAAAAGTAATTCAGTTCACACCACAATTCACATGAAAGATATTCCATGCTTTTGAACTATCAAGGAATTTCTAGTTTTACTAGATTTCTTTTTTAAATTGCAAAGAAAAATTGCGTAATGTATTCAAAATTTAAATTTACAAAATTACACAACTTTACAAATAGATTTACCCGGTGTTACAAATTAATTTTCTGATTTGCTTTAAATTCCTCTGCTAGCAGTAACTAATATTCTATTTGCTTTTTTTTACCAGTGATGAATATTTGGCTAATTTTTCAGAGAAATATTCATAATTATTCCCAGCAGGAATTACCTGAGACTCTCTAGAGTGGAACCAGGAAGCGAGCATTAGTAACCACAGCATCACACCAGAGATTATTAACTGAAGTGTCAGCTTAAGTATTCAAACAACTGAAGAAAAACAATACTCTCTACTAAATATTCATCTCCCACCTGTCCCCTCCCTGCGTGTTAACAAAAAAAGTAAAAAAGCAAAAGCAAAATCAACACTGCTCCCATCACCTACCCAGCCCACCCCACCCTCTCCCCCAGAACACCAAGCAACCCTAATACTAATTTCAATATGAGCCTCTGATGCAGCAACATCTTGGGGACATATCTAACTTTCAGGATGAGTCACATCCCTGTGACTCAGAATCAATAGTAATTTTAATGTGCAAAAAAAAAAAAAAATTAAGATGGCTCAGGATCCTTACTTAGCATCCTGTCTCAATAGATACTGCCTCATGCTTTTACCAGTAGAATGAACAGAAGCTCAGCTGCCTTGATAAAATGATCGTGGGAGAGAACTTTCCCCATGGAATCTATGGATTCTTGAAACTGTGGAAATTCATCCTAAAAGAATATACCCAAAGATCAACATACTCCATACTGCCACGAAGAAAATTGTGTAGATCCTTTCTTATTTTGATTAAAATTAAACAGTACCCTAAAATAATTGGAAGTAATCAAACAAGTTTGCCCTATTCCTTTCTGTTCCTTTCCACCAAACACGTACCTCTAAAATGTCAGCTTGTCATCTGTTTAACATAATGTGTATATGAGGAAAAAGTTTGTCCAGGTACCCATTCCAACACTTATTTTCTCACTGCTGGAAATCCTAAACAAAAAAAAAAAAAATTGTTGTATTTTCTCCAGTGCATTTAGAATGAGACCTAAAGTTAGATACCAAAGTATGTAAATTTATGTTGCTGCTTTCTATCTTGTAGCAAGCAAAATATTCAGGTATTAAAACAGCCAACATCTTCTTGCTTGCAAAAACACAGTACAAGAAATTTTCCATACTCCACAGAGACTAGGCTGGATTCCTGTTGGAAAGAAACCAATATGAATTTGATAGTGGTGACTGGCTAACCCTAATAATTATCAGTCTGAAAGTGAAGGATGAAAAGGAAGTGAATGCTATTAGAACTCAAAAAGAAACAAATCCTAACTAATACTGTTTCCAGGGAGAACTGGAAAATTGGGGTTTTTTAAGAATCAAGACATTTTATTTGGAATTCATTTATTTAGGACTTTAGAATTTTATTTTGCTTATATTTATTAAAAATAGAGAGACATATGCATACATAAATGCATTAATAGAAAATATTATATCTTTATTTTGATAAAGAGAATTAAGCATAGGTGTGTGACCTAAATATAGTTTATTTTTTAATAATAATAATAATAATAATAATAATAATAATAATAATAATAATAATGGCAAGAGGAGGCAGGAAACAAAATCCCTTCCATCCACAAACTATTGCACCAGCCACACTAAGCATGTTTAACAATATCAAGGAGAACATGAGCCTGCTCAGCTGACAATTTCTTACACTGGAGACTTTCCAGGTGTCCAAAAGCTGCTGCATTTTGTCTGTGCTAGGAAGGAAATGGCAGAGGAGGAAGGCTGTGGTGCAAGACATACATCACTAGCACGGTGAAGCACTCATAAGAAAGAAGATTCCAGAGGTTCACGCCCAACTTTCCATCCCCATCAGCTAATCTAACCTCAGGGGGTCCTGGAGCAATGCTGGGAGTTGGATTAGCTCCTTCACACAACTGCAAAACTTCACGGCCCAGAAAAGGCTGAATGACAGAGAAGTGATTTTCAGTTCCATATATGTCCCCACAACAAGAGTCATCCAGGGATCTGGAGGATTTCAGTTTCTTCACAGCCGTCCTGGAGTGGCAAGGGAAACCAAGGGGACCCTTTCGTATTTCAGATGCCAAGTGTGGCCCAGATTCCTTTACAAGCAGCTGTCAGGCCAGGTTTCATTGGATTCAGCCTTCAAATTCAGGGAGGCAAACTAGGAATTCAGTAAACATATCCGGAGGAAGAGATACAAAAATCAAATGCTGCAACACATCATAATACTGCTTCTGGGGTGGTTGCATTTTTGTGCTAAACCATAATGCTTAGAAAACCCATCCGTAGCTCACCCATACAAAGCATAATACTTAGAACACCAATTAAAAAAACCCTAATTTTTGCCCTTTTGTACAACAGTTTCTTAATTTGTCTCATGTAAAACTCATATAGTGATGGTATTATAATACTAATTACAATTACAGGTTCATGGAGATGTGAACTCAGGTCAAGAAAGAAGAAAGGTCTACCTGTCAATTACATATAACAGCCTGTTTCTTGGCTGTTATGTACATATAAATACAATAGTACAATATGTATATATGTATCTCTTCTGTGTCCTCCTGCATTTCCATTACCTATAATCTACTGCAAATATCATGTTGACTGTTAAACTCTGTTAAACTCATAAATTTTGAGGAAGGCTTTGGTTCTCAAATATCCTTAGCTGCATGATACAGATGTTTTTCTAACTAAAAGCTATTCTGATCATTCATGCTCACAAATTTTCCCCTTACCATTGAGTTGTGTGTTTCTCTCATTAATATTTAAGTATGCTTTGCCACAAGCATGGGGAGCAAACAAAAAGATCTTTAACCATTTCAACAAAGCCTCATTAAAACAAACTTCAATTATTTTGTAATAGGAAGACACACTGATTTTCCCTTTCCCTCTCTCACACACGCAGAGCACATCTCTTAAAACAATATCATGGGAAAATAAAATTGTAAAAGGCTATCAAGGACAAAAAGTATGACCTTTCACAATCAGAAAATAATTTTTAGATGTTTAAAGAACTCTAGACATAGTCTTCCCTGTAAAATTTTTTAGTTCAAACACTGATATTACGAAAGTAATCTTTTTTAATAGCGTCTTGCTGTAAGAATTCTACAAATAATTCCTCAGAACATGAAAGGCTTCAAAAATGAAAAGCAGGATCAGAAAAAAAGCAGTAAACTCTTCCATTTATGGAGCAGAGATGAATAAAGCATCATAGCAATAATAGAAATAAAAGCTGAAGCTAAGTAAATGCACCTTATGCTTATAAATGGAGCTTGTACCTTCAAGAACTTCAGCATGAACAGTAGATGTAAGCACATAGAACAAATATATTCTCAAATACAGTAGGTGAGTGATTTACAGCCTAAATTCCCTTACTTATTTCAAATTAAATCTAGGAAATGCCACTGAAATGCATTAAAGGCCAATCAAAGACAACAAATCCAGGTCTACTACACATAACATGAAGAAATGCATGGCCATAAGAGCATACTAAAATAATATGGCTGTCAAGAAAACCAAAGGAACAGTGCAAGTTCAAACATAAGTTTTCTTGATTCTAATAGTGCATATGGAGCATTCAAATTACCAAAGACAGCATCTGACTTTGACACAGTTTCTCTCTCTCAGAGTCCACTTGGTTGTAGAGTTTTGTTTGTAATAAAAATTCCATTGTTCAGCTTTCTGTTTGAACATGCACATTCATCCAATTTTGTTTCCATTTGTCCATTTTTTAAATTAATAATTTAAATGTCCCAAACAATTTATAATCTCAAAAGAGCTCAACACTTTCTTTGCCTTTAAAATATAATAAGTATTTTCTATTCCCTTGACTTCAAAGGATGACAAAGATTAATAGAGTGACAGACAATTTGATCTTCACTATTATTAGTTGCATGCATATACATTCAAAGGTGACAACCTTTGCTTTGGAAATCTAAGCACTTGAGAATTACTGAAAGAAAATTAGAGTAATTATTACGTTATTTTCCAGCACTCAGGCATAGGAGGATAAGAGTTCATTAAATAAGTGACTCAGTATAGTAATTAATTTTAATTCTACATTGTGGGACACGTGCTGCGTGCCATATTAGCAAATACATATCTCTTTGCCTATGTGTAAAAAATCTGCACAAACTAAGATACGAGATAAACCCAGTTTACTAAAACAACTATACAGGTCACCTAGAGTGTATTTCAGATGTACTGTGACATAGTTTAGTGTGCTTTCAAATAATAAATCAAGTAATCCACCAGTACCTTGAATCAAGGGACAAATATTCTTACAACCATAAGTGATCTAATTCCTGAAGTTTTGGAAGTGATTAAGCACCAGACCATACAACTCAGCCACAGGAAATTATTTCCAACACAATTTTATTGCTCTCAACATGTTTAAATATGCAATTCAACTTCAACTAGAGAAACCTGAAGTCTCCTTTGAAATTCACACCAATCTCTTGGTGGCTGGATACTTGTGACATAATTGTCATTGAATTTTTGCCAAGTGGAACAAGAATTAAGGAGAATATAAGAAAAAATTGGAAGAATAGAAACATTACAATAATTCTGAAGACTAAACTGCCCTACTACTTGTCTGTCTCTGGCACCGTTGTTTTAAGGTCATATCACCACAGGTTGCATTTTATTAAAGAATATATGATGCTATTGAAATGAAATTAAATTTACTCTTCTTTAGCAGATTATTAATACATCTGTTGTTTGCATGACAATGGGATAAATAGCTTTGTTTCTAAAAATGACTTGGTTAAATTATTTTTTTCAATGACCATAGTTACACTAAGGGTTGGTCTGTCTGGTGAAGCAGAGTTGACGCAGTGAGAAAAGATTTTCATAGCACTGTTATTATATCCAAATATCCCTGGAGAACAGACAGGTTATCTCTGTAAAACTAAGAGTTTTTTCAGCCCTCAAATGCATGCACTGGTAGGACTACAGTGGATGATGGGAAAACATCCCTTGTTCCTTAGGGTAGAATTCAGGATACAGGAGACATTTCTTTGACAGATTCACTCAAGCAATGCAATCCTCTGCTTACTCCCTGTGAACTACTCAACTCCTACTGCACCACAGATCATCTGCCTGGAAAATATAATTACACTCCATCAAATCCTAAGGCTGATCTGAAAAATCACACCTGAAAGGGGTAGAGTTAGTAGAAGAAAGCAATCAATAAACATTAAGAGGTGAAAGCTGTGGGATAGGTCTAGGACTTGGTGAATGTCCTTTGTACTACAGTGTCTTTCACAGGCTCTGTAGTTGATGCAAAATACTCAGCAACTTAAGATGTGGCTCTCCTGTACTTCAGTGCAGGAAAGGAAAACCTGCAGCTAAGCAGAAGAGCAGCCATTTATCCCTGGCATTTTGATACAAGTCCCCTGAGCCCTGAGGGGACACTTCATCTCAGAGATGAAGAATAGATAAATATTATGTCTATGGTATTTATCAAAGATTTTCTCCAGTGCTTCGTTCCAACTATTAAATGAGGAGACTCTTAGTAATCCATGCCAGTGATACTGGAGAAGCAGCCAGGTAAACTGGCTGGGTCTGTGCTGCAGTAAACTCTTACCTAGACTTAGACCTCAATTACACACTCTCTAAAGCAGGGGGAAAATCAATTAGATTTCACCATGAAAAAGTAAGACAAACATCTGAAAACTTCAGAGGCCCACAGTCTTACTTCTGCCACCTGGTAGTGAGGCACATCCAGTTCAAAGTTGGCTCTTAAATACTGCTTGGCTGGGTTTAATCTCTAGGAGAAGGTTTCTTTGCTGTGAAATTTGCCACATACATTTTTGAACAGTTATCAGTAGAGGAAAATCATAAAATTATTCTAGTTAGTTAAATTTCAGTATAGCTATAAAATATTTTATACATATATATATATATGAACATTTATAACTAACTCTCTGATTATGTCCCTCATTAGCAAACAGTCACTTCACAATAACATCTTTAAATTATTGTTTCAAGCTTCCTTAGATTTAAGTGGCAATCTCAAGAATACCACATCATGCTCCTCTATTTTAGCCACCAGCATAAAGAAAACCCTAAAAATGAAGTGTCTGTTTACTTTAGCATTTGAAGCATCATAAAATACCTGATATTTTTTATACCCATAATTCTCACAAACTGGGCACCATTTTTTTTTTTTTTTAGAACTTCGGTCTAGTATAAAAGCAACAGCCATTAACTACAGAAATATTTTCTGTGTTACAAACACATGTCAAGAAACCAAAATACTCCTGAAATATAGAGACTTTTGAGAAAATATATATCACTATGATAAAGTTAGCATTCTGCCTGTGTGCATTTGCTCATATGAGCCCAGCACTGACAGGTAACAGTCTGAGAGAACACCGAATGAATAACAGACTGGCTTTCCCAGTATGATTTCCAACAAACTAGTGAGAAAATTTTGAATCTATTTTTATGATCACTCTTGGTCTTTACTGCAGCTTTCAGAAAATACCCAATGTATGTGGAGGTAAACTGAAAACTTCAAAATCATCATTCAGTTGTTCATGATATCATAGCAAAGACTTTTTTTTTTTTTGCTATTGAGTACCATGAAGCACACTGTATCCTGTAAATGCTTATTCTACCTATTTGTCTAATAATAGCTACATTTTTTGAGGGAACACAGCACATATATGGAATATCTTATTTATGACAGCCATTCTGCTCTATGATAAACCCAGTGATTGTATGTTTCTATGCACTGATATTAACTTTTTCTAAAAAGTTTTCTTATGTGCTATATGGATTCATGGCATTTTTGCCCATCACTCATCTCACTCAAGTGATTTTTTTTTTCTCAGTTTGAAGGAGGGAAGAAACATACAAAAAGAGATGCTTGTTTAAAATGTGCATTGCTTCGCTTTTGGAGAAAGAGCACCTATTGACAAAACTATATCTCCCTGCACTAAAAATTAAATATAAAAGCAAATCTGACTAAGGTAAGCCAGAATCAACACACTCTTCTTCAAAGACAAAGCGCGAAACCCAGTACAAATAATACAGATCCCCACCTCATATTAGAACCCTAAAAAGCACATATAATGCTCATGGACAAGTGTTTTTAAGAAAGACAGTACCCGGAGAATACAAGAAACACACAGCAGTGACGTTTCCAAACGGAGGAAGAGTGGCTAGAGGAAGAGTGGATGGGTTGGACGGACAGTAGTGGAAGGAAATTGCAGAATTTTTGCTCCCTGTCCGGGCAAGACTCACTAGATGTCACTGTGACACATCCAGAGAAGGCGCTGGAGGGGCTGGTACCCTTGGTGTTTGAGCGAGGTTACGGTTCTGGGGGAAGGAAAAGCTGCATTTTTGCAGTTCCTTGTTGGCGTTTGTCTTTCTGGGGTGCTTGCTGAGCTGTAAATGCTTTAGGGTGTGAATAGTTTAAGCAGATAGTTTCTCTGGGAACAGCAATATCCTTGAGGTAGAGCATTCGAGTACAGACATTGGCTTAATGCTGTAAATAGGACTAGTGGCATCAAGGATATACCAAGCATTATTTCCCATTCAAGTACAAGGTTCTTATATCAGTTACTGTAATTAATTTTCAAATTTTTCACATGATATATATTTTAAATTTACTTACATTCGATTTCAGCCATGTTAATGTCCACAGGTAATCTTTGAGTTGCGTATTTGCTTATATAAGTAATGATAGGTAGGAACTGCCAAGAAATCCAGAATTCAGGTTAAGTAGTTATGGTAACATTTCTTTGGGACAGCCCAACAGAGTGTTCATCCCCAAGGCTTTCACATTGCAGAGCTGTGGAGCCTGAATTTTGTGCAGCACACCAAGATGCTCCATGCAGTCTCCTCTCCCGTGAGACAGTGTAGGGGAGAGAATATGAAGCACATCACCTTTACAATTCCTGGAAACACTGCTTTAGACTGATATAAATAGACAGATGCAAGCATGTTTTAAGGGTGCAGACCACATTATTATTAAAGCAGACAAAATTTCTGACAGTGTTCTAAAAATGAATGGAAGCTGGATAAAGCATCATAACACAAACTTGCCTGTATTAAGGAGCATCTAAACATTGTCTGTGACCCTGAGGGGGTGGGGAAATATTGTGGCAGAAAGAGCTATTACAAGATAAAAAGACAATGCCATTGAAAATGGATCTATTACCTGGCACAAAGTATAGACCACTGCCAAGAATGACAAATCCAGAAATAATGAATAAGATGCTTATTTACGTGTGACTAAATGGTTTGGGAAAAGAGGACCAGGCTTTGATTCCACTCTGTTTTCCTTTGTTTAAATAGATTGCTCTGCTGGTATTGGTTTGTTACTACAAAGCATAAGGAATTCAAGCAGATGAGACCCTTTCTCACCAGAGATGCTTGAGTCCAGAGTACCCTAAGCCCTGGGGAGTAGCCACATGTTGACAGAGAACCAGGTCTCTAGTTTGAGTAGGCTGCACACTGCATAATTTTGAATTCTGTCTGTACAGGTAAGACCAAAAAAACCCAACAATTTTTATAAACCTGTGTACATTTTTAATGTGTTCACCAGACTTGTCAGGGCTCATGCTTTGAGTAGGAGACAAAAACACACTTGGTAGAAGGCTCATGTCATCTCTGTACTTCCTTTGAGGTTACATATTTTAATAAGGAGAGATCTGCTTGGTCACCTGCCTCCAAAGGAAAAACCTTAGTCTTCTATCTCTTCCATTGCTGGTTTCTGTCAAAAATAGTACCATTTTCCTGTGATGATGATGGAAATGCAAAGCATTTACTCACAAGTGATAAAGAAGAAAACAGTAAACCTTCTATGACAACTGCAGAAAAAAATGGGAAAAAAAAGGCGTGTCAAAACTTAGTAAATATTTTTTACAAATTGGAGGATTATAATTGTATTTCCAAGCTTACAATTCCTAAGCTTACTAGTATAAACTACTTTGTAGCTTCAATTCATAGCACACTTTTTGATTTTGTAGACTACATTCCACCCAGGAAAATTAGAGACTTTGAACTTCTATCACAGTTCTAATATTAAAAAAAGCAAAAGAAATTTCAGGACATCTACGAGAAAAAATAGAAAAACATTATTTTGACATTGCATTCCAGTCACTACTACTCTAAACTATTATTCTGGTTAATTAAACACCATCTTTCACAAAAAGTATTTTATTGCCCATTCTCCAAATATCTTTTTCCTTTTTTTTTTTCTTTTTTATAATCCCACTCTTCAGATAGAAAAAAAAAGGAAATATGTAAAAGTTCACCTGAGTATGGTGAATTTAAAACTATTTTACACTTCTGTGCCAAATTGTCTCTTTAATAAAACATTTTTAATAAAACATAAATGTCTATGTAAATAGACAAATCCACAAGGAAAGTTGCTTCATCATAATTAAACATCTACAAAATGATCAAATTCTGTTGACTGCAACAAGTGGTTTTCATAATAAGAGATTGTGGATTTTTTTTCTACTTCACTTAAAAATTAAGATAATTTGCCATTACACATAGTGGTTTTGGTCAGTCAGAACACAGCAGTTTGGTTCAAATATCACAGCAGCCTCTCCTTCTATCATCCATTTATAAAGAAAAAGAACATATAAAGAAAGGTGCAAGGAAACCTTTAGTTTTACTCAAGCTTTTTTAACAGTCCCATTTCCCTCAGCATAGTTCTTTTAAACTTATACCCATGTAAGAGGGGGAAATGAGACAAACAGGCATTTCTTTCCTAAAACTGACAAAAGTGAGAGAAGAAGGAAGTCTATCACCTTTAACTGGCACTGAAATCTGAAACAGGTTTACAAGATTTATTTTAATAGCCGTTGGAAAAAAAATACATGTAGCTCAAAACACACTGCTCTAACTGGGTGCAAGTAAAGGAAGATAATACTTCAGGAAGAAAAAAAAAAAAAGGTAAAATTTTCCATAATAAATGGAGACTTGTGTCTGCACTTCCCAGCAATTCTTTTAAAAGGTTACCTGTGAAGCTTGCATGGCAGGTAACTGGCCCATGTCATACCCTTGGGCCATTTCAGCCACTAATTGGTCAATGAGTCATGCTTTGTTGCCGTAATTCAGTATATTCAGAAAAGATACATCTGTTGGAATTGCTTGTTGAGAGGACAGGTGTGAGTACAGAGGGAGAGGAACTAGGGAGAAGGCCTTTTCCTTTCCAACAGTGCACTTAAAGGAGAATGTGCACCAAAATAAATACATGTATTTCCTTTTGTATTTATTCGGAAGTTCTTGTAACAACTTTTATTTAGTTCATTAAAAAACAAACAAACAATAAAAAAGCCCCAACACTGAACAGACAGAATGCATCACGGATCTAAAAAGAAAAAAAAACAAAAAAGGGTTATGAAGAAAACCTCAGAGGTTGAGAAGAGTGAAAAATAAAGAAAAACCTGTTAGTTAACTACCATAACCTGTAGGCTATTCACAAGAGTATCTACTTCACTTCAAAGACAACAGATACCAATCAGGAGTGAAATGCAAATAGAAGTGAATGACCAAATCTGTCTGGTTTGGGGGTGTGCTAAGGAAAAACATTGAGAAAGGCAATATAAACAGTTGGTATAAATTGTCACACCACTTTTGACATCAACTAAAATGCAGTAGTTTTCCCAGACTGATAAACTTGACAGCTGCTATCATTTGGGTGCAAAGGGGCTCTACTACCCGTTTGTCAGCTACATTAACACTGGCCCAAAAGGCCAGAGCCAGTGGGGAAAAAGCTGTTGCAATGCAAGATCCATTGGTATCACCTGTGTATTCACATCTTCAAATCCAGGCAGAAGAGAAATCAAAAACCTGCCAAATTCTATTTCTCACCAGCCACCATCAGTCATCATACACGTGCCATAATTCAGTCATTTTCCATTTTTTATGGAAAGAGTGAAGCCTGACAAAGCAGGAGGTGTCTATAGTGTATAGTACACAAAACAAATGTACACTGTTTTAAATATGAAATTTCTTAACACCGCCCTGCACATTTTGCCTAAAATGTTTAGGGCTCTGTAGTCAAAAAGCATTGTAAAAAAAAGACATCTCCTCCAAAGATATCCAGGCATGGGCTGTGCTGCAAATGAATGCTTTAAGGTTGCTTGAAGAAACACTGCCTAAGATCTCACCAAAAGCAGGTTTAATATAAAATTGAAAGCATGACGAAGTTTGTTGGCTATGTTTAGTCTACTACTTATAGATGGTTAAAGTACACAGAGAAAAAGCAAACTAAAACCAATCAATCTAAAACCAGGATCAACCCAAAAACTTGTCTGTGTGAAGGCTTCCCCTGATCACCATAACTTTTGAAATATTATGGAGGGTGGCTTGGCAACTACATTAGTGAATTCCTTCAGGACCCTGGGATTCATCTCACTGCTTCCCACAAACCTGTGCATGTTCAGGTTCCTTAGGTGGTCATGCTCCTGATCTTCACTCACAGTGGCAGGGACTTCACTCTCCCAGTCCCCATCCTGTGTCCATCCCCTCAAGAGGCGTGGCAACAGAGGGTGCCATTGAAGACTGATGTAAGAAAGTTAAGTACCTCAGACTTTTGCACATCCATTGGTACCTCTTCACCAGCACTGTTTATCAGAGAGGATACATGTTCTTGGATCATTCTTTTCTAATTAACCTTTCTGCAGAAACCCTTCCTATTATTCTTTTCATCCCTTGCACGTTCAGTTCCAGTTTTGCCTTGGCCTTCCTCACCCCCTCCCTACACAATCATACTTCTCTATGCTCTTCCCAGATCACTGCCTTAGTTTCCACCACTTGTGCATTTGCTTCTTGCCCTTTAGTGTCACCAGCATCTCCCTACTCAACCACACCTTCTTGCCTTGTTTGTCCAATTTCCTGTTCCTGGGAATTGCTAGCTCTTGTACTCTGTGGAAGATTTCTTTAAAGATTTGACAGCTCTGTTCAGCTCCCTTGTCCCCGAGGGCAGTGTCCCAGAGGATCCCACTAACAATCTCCTGAAGAGCTGGAAGTCTGCCTTCCTAAATTTCAGGAGCCTGCCTTTACACCCTACCTGACCTGTATTTCTTAAGACTGCAAACTCCACCAGTGCATGATCACTTCAAGCTAGGTTGTCTCCTTGACATCCCTGATTATCTCACTTATGGTGGTGACCATCCTATCTAGTGTTGTATTCCCTCCCTTAGGGCCATCATCTGAAGTTATCCCCCACACCTCCCAGAAGTCTCCTGGATTGTCTGCAGCTTGCCACTCTACTTTTCCTGGAGATGTTGGGGGGCTTCTGTCCCCCATCAGGGGGGGACAAGCAGGATGCTCCATGTAGCTGGTGCAGGAAGGCTTCATCAACAAGCTGCCTTTGGTCAGGCTTCTGTAGTGGACCCCAAACACAAAGTTGCCTTTTCTGCCTCTGACTTTTACCCACAGGTTTTCTTCTGGCTCATGGCTGTTCTTCAGAGACAGCTTTTCAGGCTTAATCCCCGTCTCGATGTAGAGGGCAATGTCTCCACCTCTCCTTCCTCTCCTGTCTCTTCTGAAGAGCCCGCAGCCATTGGTAGCCACGTCCCAGGCATGAAGAGCATGTGGAAGAGCAGCATTCATAGTGGCTTTGCTATAGCATATTCACAGTTGCATGCAGACAGATCTGAATAGTACAAGATACATGATATATGTAACAGATATATGCCTGTGAAAAATTCTCCTCAAATTTAGTGAATTACCCACATCAGATACCTTTGCATCCTCTCAGCAGGTGAAGGGTTGATCCTTGAAGACTGGGGGTATCAGTCCAGAATCTATCATTGTCATTTGTCAGTGATTCTCCAGCTGCAGCAAAAGTTAGAGTTTGCTGGCTCTGACAGGGGCTCAGAGGGAGGTGCTGGCCAGAGCCAGCAATATTAGCCAACAATATTAGTTGTAATATTACTCCACCCTGGCCACAATTTGGGTTGGCAACTTTCTTTGAAAGTTTGTTATCAATAATGTTATTCCACATGGGTTTCTCAGGCAAGAAAAATCAGTTTCCAAACCTCTTTGTTAAAAAAATAAAAAGCAGGAACTCGCTTAACAGCGCTGGTCCTGGGAACAGAGAGTGTTTCCAAAAAGCTCCAGAGGAGCTCAGCTCATGTGTTGTTACTCAAGGCTGAAGCCTAACAAGCATTTCTCAGATCATAGTGTGACCTGGAGCGGGGGAAGCACCACCACAGGCAGTAATGCAGATAAAACATCCGAAACAACTGCTTAAAATGAAACTACTTGTACATACAAACAGCAAAAATGCCCTGGAATTTTTAGTTCTCTTATATTTACAGAAGTCGTAAATCCCAATTTCCTGATAAAAGGAAAACCCTCTACCTGTGATTTACATAATCTTACATTAGATGTGCAATGTAACAGTAGCCATCTAAGACATATCAGGACTTGGAATGTTACCATGTGTGGATTTGAAGAATACATACAGGAACATCAAGAACCAAAAGAAAATGTATCAATAATAAACAGATCACTGATCTATTTGCAGCTCAGCTTTTATGTGAATAATTTCAGAGAAATTTAAGGAAAATAGCAGACAACAACAAGCATAACTGCAGAGTGACAATGATTCAGAATAATACCACGCTTGCCTTGAAAATGTAATTACAAGGGAGAATTCCACTAACTTTAGATAAATAGAAGAATAAAAGAAACAAGGGGCACTGAAAGAAGTTGGAGTCCTTAACAGAAAAATATTGGAACATCTGAATATTCATTGAACACATGAAACCCCAAGCCAATATCTGGAGAAGATGTATGTATCTTCAACAGATGAGGAAAACTGAAAGCAAGAGCAAACATGTGGCTAGAGATTGTGATATTCCAGACAGAGGGAGAGAAGCTTATTTCAAAGAGAATTTGATTTAGGAATTGATGAAGGAGCCATTCCCCATGAATGAAAACAGAAAACCTCACTACAGCGCTCCTCTACACCTTCAAGGGAAATATAAAATTCTAATCTGATCACATAATTTATACACATGTGAAGGTGTCGAGGGAAATGGTGAGGGTGAAAAAATGTAGAAGAGAAAAAATAGAGAAGGAGAGTCTCTATACTACCATTATAAAATAAAATTTGAGAATAGTGTTCAGTAATGACATTCAAGCTACTTAGAGATGATGCAATCATCTGCTCTTTAGAAACTTGGAGATGCAGAATATCATTGATGTTTAAGAGAGATGCTACACAAGAGCACCCTATAGACAAAGTCTCGTATATGAGAAAAATCTGTAATAAAACTTGCTGCCCACCATCTAATTTTATGGGTCCATTGTTGTAATTCAGCTACCCCAGCACGATGATCCATTTCACTTCAGCATATCCATACAGGTATAAACAATGTGCAATCTTGTGCAGGCTTTTAAACTCTTACTTTAACATCAAAGACTTTGACTCAACATGAGCAGAAAGGTTTTTAAATCCTTGTCCTTTACCCCAAAAGTATTTGCTGCTCCAGAGTAAGACTTTATTTAGCCCATTATATTGATATTAATTTTCAGTGCTGCAAGTTGGAATGTCAGTGTACATTAACATGTGATCTATAAAGAGAATGCTGAGATCTCACTGGAAGTATTAGTCACTCTGCCCTGGGAATGCAGGGTGGTTTTGTTTGTGTTCTTGGCTCAAATGTCTGAGTTAGACATGTCCCGATTCTTAAAAAAACATACAACATAAGATTCATTATCTAGAAACACTTCAGGATTAGAAACTTTCTCCAACATATTTGGCAATTGCTAACCTCCATGATACATTAATTCTTTTTGAGGGGCGTGAGGTCAGTGCAGTCTAACAAAATTACAGTTCCTTAAATCATTTATTCTTTACCTATAGGCAAGTAACTAATTTTCCCTTTATCTCTTTTTTCCTAAGGAAACCCTTCAATAACTTTGCTTTTAACAAGAGGGTATTTCAGTTCCAGATTTGCACTGTCACTAACTTCACAATTTACTGGATATCTCATAAAGAAATCAGTCTCATCCTGAATTTTTTTTTTTTTTTAGGTTCATAATTGCAACAAATCACAAGAGGATTTGTCAGTCTTACTGAGAAATTACTGATTGTTACCTGGCTACTCCAGAGGTCAGCTCTACTACAATTCTGCTTCTAGATATAGCCCTAGCTAGCATTTTATTGCCTAAATTAGTCTGTTTCATCTGCTCTCACCTACAACTACTTGGATCTCTCTATTATAGTACAACCATCAGAGTTACACTTCATTTCCCCTTTTTATCACATATTGGTCTTTTACAAATTTACATGCAACCTGCTCAAAAATCGTCAGGAATTCCCATCCCAGAATATATTTCTTCATAGATTCTGTATTTCTAACTTTATTGGCATCCCTTTTTTTGTGTCCCCAGACCTTTTTTTGCTGTTGCTTTGTACAAGAAGTGGTCAGGTAGAGCATCCTCTACTTCCAAAGGGAGGTTTTATTTAAATGGTAGCAAAATAATAAAGCCAGTGTTTTCTGTATTGCTGTAACTATACAGCTGCCACAGTTAACTCACCATTAACCTTTTAAGCATAAAGAGCATTTGAACTTATTTGCTGTTGTTTATGTTATAGTGTTAATTGCATAAGTTGTTGAATACTTACACACGATCATAATGAACACCAGGAAGAAAAGGGAAAGAAACACAGTGCAATTAAAGCCAAGGCAAATGAAAATTACAACATCAGACACAGTTGCAATGGAAATAAAAAGCTGTGAAACCCTTTCTTTAGTGTTGTCAAACAATTCTCTCTGTTTAGATATCTGAAGCAGGACTTCCATTCTATATAATTAAAGCATCTAAACCAACTTTTAACATCAAAATATATTCTTGAGAACTAAATTTTCTGACCACGAAATTTATGACAGTTCCCTGGATGAAAAGCATCTATACATTCTACAAATTCTTGAGTATCTGAAATGTTTTCATTATCAGGAGATAAAAAATGTGAATTTTCAGGGAAAAAAATAGAGGAAATTTAAGGTTGCCGTAAGTGTTTTTATAATATTATATTTCAAAAAGGTACAAAACCCTAAATATCTCCTATCATCTAAAAAAAAAGGAGATACATTAACAGACAGGAAACAAAAAACTGTCATAAGAACACTCAGTCCCAATCAGCTTTCTGTTGGATGATATAATCTTCATCTGTTGCTTGTTGATCATGCATTTTTTGGGAATGTAAAAAAAGCACCAGGTTCTGTTAGAAGAAATTTTGTGTTTCATTAGGTCATTTGATAGGCTGGAGGTCCTCTGTCTATCCCTATGCTATTACAGTACTAGGAAAAAGCTACCTACTAGTACTAGGAAACCACAAACACACATTCTAAGCTATTAAATCTCACTTAAATCATGCTATACCAACATGCAGAGAAAAATATTTCACTTCCATTTAGCTAGTCTGGAATACATTACATATTTTTCCTAGAAATTAGCTCAGATTTCATATTAAGTCTCCTGGTACTGGCAATTTTAAGGTTGCATTTCCCTAGCCACAGCAGCACAAATTTAACATTCCTTCTTTTTGCCGTGTTCAAGAAATACTGCAAGTGTGTGCATGTATATACACAACCCAAATCATTTCATAAACAGCATAATTTTTATAAATTCAGATGCATGTTCACAAGTGTCATATAGACATAACTTTAAAGCATTCTTTCACTTCACACCTCTGTTAGTCTTCTCTATGAAATGGTGGCATAGCAATCTTGCTCTTCAACCAAATTCCAAAGCTTAGGCTCCAACAGGTGAGAGAAGCAAAATAATAAAATCACCATATTTACTTTGCAACTTAAAATATTTGGGGGGTCATTTTTCTTTCAGGATCTCTTGTTCTTTCCATTATCAAACATCCATGGATTGTTTAGGTGCAATTAGTTTTCAGAAATTAAAAAAACAAACAAAAAAAAAAAAACCAAAGAAAAACCATCATAAAAAAGAACTTATGGAATATAAAGACTTGAAGACTAGTAGGCCTCCACATTCACGGAATTTTGAAACAAGAACATGTATTTTCAACCTCAGAACACAACTTCGAGAGAGAGCTGTGAAAGAAATATCTTTCATTCATTAATTTGACAAGAATACATTACATGAGATTATTCATGACTATGAGTTGTGAGAGGCACATTTTCTGTACTAACAGACATCTGAAGTGGATTTCAGCCCTATTACAAGTTACACAGATCTTGTTTGGCAGTCATAATTAATGACTTGCAAAACTACAACCAGAAATCTTACTTGCATTACAGAATTTTCCCTGAGTATTTGTCAACATTTGGTCCTTCAGGTACCTACAATTAAATCTCTGAGGCTTCCAAGTAATTTTATGTTCCCAGACCAACACATATCTCCCATCAAAAAACTCTCTAAAATAGACTTTGCTGTTGTTATGAAGACTCTGTTGTGCAGTATTCAGACTAAAAAAAAAATTATTGCTGTTGTTTCCATAGCAGTGCTAAGAATACAACCTATCAGAACTTCAGAGCTGTGTAAAGTCATGATGATGTCTTTATGCCTTTTTCAACATGTTACCTATAGATCTGCCTTCTGTACATTAAGAAACAAGGCCAGATATATATCCCAGATATATGGCATCCACACACAAACTAGGAGCAACTTGGTAAGTGTCCAGAAACATAATGAGGCAGAGCTACAGATTCTTGAATCAAGATAACAACAGAAAATTTACCGTTTATCTAGGATCTGCAAATAAAACTGAAAGAAGAAACACATATTAAGGGACTGCTGGCTGCTCTGTTCAGGAAGACTTTAAAGCAGCTACGTAGATGAAAGATGCAAACACACAAAACAAAAATAAATTTGGAACACTTCTAGGTGTGTTACACAAAGCCAAAGTGGAAATATGGGATACACCATTTCCATTCACGAGCACGTGTTACAAAATAATTGTTTCTTTATTAAATTGTAGTCTCATGGGAAAGGCTTTTCTGCTTCAAATATAATTAATCCCCATACTCTTTTTTAAGAGCAAATGAGTGAGCAAAATGAAAAGCCATGTTTCTCACTTGTCAACAGGTTGAAAATCAAAGGAACGTTGGATATTCTGTCATCAACAGCCTGACAGATAAAACAGCCTGAGAGATGAAACAGAGGTAGAATGTTAATTAACATTTAATATGCTTTTGCAGTAAAGAACAAAATAATTGTTCCCATTTATCTAAAGCGTTTGAAGGGAAGCAATATATTACTACAAAATAGTCTGTTCAATTTGAGCTATGTGTGTATTAGGATGTCCAAAGTAGGTAAATCCGCAATTCAAGAAGCATTGGGTTTAATTTATTTTGCACCAAATAAAATTGCATATACTGATCTGTCAGCAATTGCAGAATAATCTTCAGATTGCATAATGCTTTTGTTTGTTTTAATGAACAAGCACTTGGATCTTTTCCAAGAATATAACATGGAAGTGATGAGATATTTCCCCCAACTATCACTGCTGAAATAAGCTGGTACCTTAAGTGAGGGAGGAGTGAGAGCAGAGAAGAACAAAAGGTGTAAGTGGCCACTCCATCACAGTTTTACACCTGTGAGAAGATTTGGCAAGAAGATAAATTTGAGCACAGCAGCACCTCTTCTTGAAGACTAGAGGTATGAAATAAAATAGCAGCAAACAAGTGGCAATTCATCAGCTTGTGTTAAAGGACATACAGAGAGGAGTCTGGAATTGTGCAGTCTTTGACACAATTAAAACTTCTGTGAAATTTCATTTTTTTATGACAACTGATGCAAGAGAATTTTGTAGAACCTCTATTAGATGCTGCTGCTTTTAAAAATCTTGTGGACTTTTAGAGCTTATAATAAAATAGAGATAAGACAGATAAGTTTGTGAAAAGGAGACTTGCGAGATCCATAAACAGAGCTAGAAATAACAACAGCAGGGTTAAAACCAACGTGCCAAAAGATAATATAATGATAGTTAGGGTAAGTGGCACTACCACATTCCTCACCCTCCCATCTTATGGTTCAGCAGGATTTGCTATAGCCCTCTGAAAAAAAAATAACAAAAAACCAGTAATGTGATATTATAAAACACCTTTTAAAAGCAACTATTACATCAGTTACTTTTTTTGAGCAATACAATCCCTAAATTTCTGTGCTGTTAAAAAAATCATCAAAGCAACAAACTGCTGAAGTAGTCCTATGGCAAAAATTGTGTGAAAACATAGGAATTGTAAGAGTCTTGTAGTATATTGTATGCTTCATTCCAAAATTATGCAGCATATGCCAAAACAAAAACAACAACAACAAAAAACAAGCAAAACAAAAAAAAGGGGAGTGTGGGGAAAAATACATATCTGGTTTAGGAATACACAGAAAGCTGGAAATAAGTATTCTGAATTCAGGTGTACTGGTCTGCCTGTTGGAGTAACTGCTAAAGATAAACAGTGCAAACACTTTGAAGGAAAGTGGAAAACTTTTGAAGTGAATGTTGCTGAACTGGAGGAATGAAAGGCATGGCAGAAGGAAAGGGATGGATTAAACCAATATTGCATTGCTCTCAAACACTAATTACAAAAAGTAAAGGGAACTGCTGAAAGCTCAGTAATTCTTTAACTTAACATTATTTTCAGAAATTTTAGAAAAGTAGTAAAAATGTGTATGTTGTTAAAAACCGTACACCATTTGGAATTATTACTCTTGCTTTTATTCTACAAACATTTTCAGAGAATACCTGTAAAAAAAAAGCTATCTTGATGGTACATATGTTACATCACACACTAGATGGGACAACAAAGTATTAAAAACGTAAAGTCAGTGAAAAGATAATTGTGAAGATTAAAGGGTAAACAAGAAGAAGAAAAATATGAAAATCAGGCTGTAAGCATGACACTGATAATGGATAAAAAAGAGAACAATTAAATAATAGTATAATTACTTCAGCTTAATAAGAGTTTATGGAAATGGCTCTTAACTAATATTTGTTAGACACTGTTCTCCAATAATTTCATCATCATTACTTACTACAATAAAAGACATCAGCATTCATTTTAAACATCGTGTCTTAGTGGAGACGTCTCAGATCTTAAAGCATAATTGTTGCTAAATGTGCACATATTTGCAAAATTCCATTCTTGTGTATGTGCTCTTCAGTAATTATATTGCTGATTTGTGGTGAGAAAAAAAGAACAAAATCAGGAGTAATAAAACTCAAAGGTGAATCAAAGCTTCAGGAAACAGTTGATAAAGAAGACCAGTGAAGAGCAGTCTTGGGGTTTAATCAGGTTCAAGGGGAAAGAAAAGTTTAGGTACAGCTGGACAATTTAAATCAACTACAGGATGTAACAGCAGAAAAAAGTTTTGGATAATCATTTATTAATATCATTTATTGTAATATACAACTGTGATTAAAACCACGAATAAAAGCCAAAGATGCCTAAACTAGAACTCTGAATAAGGGGGGGGAAGCTAACATCTGATTACAGCTATAGGAATACAGCAAAAAATATCATCTTCTGCCTTAGTATTTCAATTAAAGAAGGCTGCTGAGGAATAAGAGGGGGCTTGGAAAAGAGTCACAATTGCATTTATAAGATTGGTAAACACACTTTAGACACAGGTTCCAGAATTTAAATCTATTTGTCTTAGCAAAAAAAAAAAAGGATAAAAGGTGATTTGACCTGATGTGTTCAGTAGCTGTGTTCAGTAGCTACCCAGGGATTAGTAATGTAATAAAAGAGTTTTTCAACCTCCTTTAAGGGCAACATGGATCTAGACAAATACAGAATTGACATTTTTAACCATTGCTATAACTAAGTATAATATGGAAAACTCCAAGGACTGTGGAGAATTCTCTCTCAGTAACTGAAAAATATTTCAACAGAAATATTTTAGGCATATATCACTTGTAGCTTATCCCAAAATGGCCTAAAACAGTTCTGAGACAATAGAGGAGACTGCCATCTAGCTTTATTGTTGCTTATACAATCCTCTCAGAGACAATCACTAATTATTCCTTAAGATTTAGAGATCTTCACCCTCTGCACTCAACTCTGGAACATTCCTCTTCGATTTATTTACCTTCCGATAGCATTTCACCATTATTGAGTTTACCTCAGAAATTCCATTTAGTGGACACAAGACCTATGTTCTGCAGCAATGACTGAAGAAAGCCAAAAAGCTTCTGTTTTCACTAAGAAAACTGAAATTTATATTTAGAAAATAGATTGACTCAATGGAATATTTTTTCCATGTCTATCTAATCACTCGTAGCAAAACTTGGTTATGGAAATCACCAACAAATGCAACGTTGGTGCTTTATAAAATAATAAACTTCAACAAAACACTATTCTACCATAATCAAAAGGAAATCATATTTGCATTTAACTTGAGTATACGTGAACTTCAGGGTGCTTGCTTGATATCTCCAAAAGAAAGAGAAAATAAATCATTTTTCTTAGAAACACATGCTCACCACTAAAGATTTCTGATACATATTCACCTCACCAGGATCATGTATCTTCTGCAATGTGAAAAACTCACACAAAGGCAGGATTTGCTAAACTGTCTGCACCTTCCTCACTCAGAATTTTTCCTCTTTTTCCATCCCCATTTCACATGTATTCATGTAGCAGCTATTAAAAATAAATAAATAAATAAATAAATAAATAAATATACACATAAATAACCAAGGCATCCAAAGTTTCCTTACATTTTACCCTTTGGAACACTTTTTTTTTTTTTTTTTTTTTTAACTGTAGATGTGCATGTACTGCTCTGTGAAACAAGTGTCTGCCTAATTCCAGCAAGGTTATCTCAAATGCTTGTAATTATATATGGAAACAAAGAGAGCAAAGATGTTCTAAAATGCTGGTAGGAGTCTGCTCCCAAATTCTTGTGTTTTAACCTATGGTTAACACTACTTTTCGTGCATTATTCACCAAAATCATTGTATTTAGTCTGAAATCCTGTTTTAAAAGGATTATTAATTATTTAGAAATATTATTAATGATCCATAACCATTAATAATGTTATTATAATAAAATTATTTATACAACAGATATTAGAGGACCCTAGAACAGACCCAATTCTGTGTGTCACTGCACAGATTGACTACACTGTAGCTCAACTCAAAGTCAGCATAAAGTAGCATTATTGTTACATTTACAGAAGGGGAACTGCATCACAAAAACAGACAAAATTGGTTTTGTCAAGAATAAGTCACCAAGAATCCTTTTCAATGAAAAATTCATTTAAGCTTGTACACATCAGCAGGGTCAGGAAAAAATGCAGATAGATTTCTCTCTACCTAAATCTAAATGTACTGCTGAACAATTTTTGAGTAGAAACTATCAAAACTTGAGAAAAAAACAAGCACATAATACAAGTCATGCAGTTCCTGAATTAACCATACTAAGTTAGATTAGAAAGTATAAAACTGTTTTTCTTCTTTCACAATTAATTCCAGAGCATTATTTGCTACTCTCCTTTGAAAGAAAAAGGTGGTCTATAAAGAGCAAGCTTACAGCAAAAAAGACCCCTTTAGCATATCAAATATATATTTTCTGAAAAAAAAAAAAAATATATATATAAAAAGAAAACCTCTATAAATTTTCTCAAAATGTTACCAAAAAACTTTTTTCTACGGAAAGGATTCCAATGAACAAAACAAAAAGGAGCTCTCATCCTTCATCACATATTCTCCTCTTAAATAGTGAAGAAAACAAATCTTACTTAAGAAATTTAGACAGGACATGCAACAAAAATAGTGTTGAGAGGCTCCTAAGGACTAAAAAATTTTCAGTACATCTAGTGGCTTTGTGAATTATATATATAACAAGGGGACTGAATGGAAGCAAAAGAAACACTTATATCCTAAATATGCATGTGTGGGCTTTGGTTAATTCTCTGAAGTGATGCAACCTTTGCCATTTTGCAAATGACACTCATATATTGATAAAAATTATTTTTGCTGTGAGCTACTTCAGTATTTCTTTCTTGCATTTCAGGATTTAATTTGAAGATTTCTATTTGTAAACAAATCCTGACCTTCTTATTTTCCCAAAATGCACACAAACTCCCAAAACGTCTGCAAAAAAGTCACATTATTGGTTACAACTCCATTCTCCTCCTTTATACAGTAAAAAAAAAAAAATTAAAAAAAGGCAATGCATTTCCAGAGAGGAGAGACAATATCAGTGAATTGCCTTTCCTCTCCCTTTCTGAGCACTGGGCTAAACCCAGTTTTCAATGCCATAAGTATTCAAATAGTCATGAAAAAATGAGATCTCTGCAAACAAAAGCACTTCAATATGAACTTTCAAAATAAGGAAAGGCTTGTTTATGAGCATGTGCTACTGTATAGATGCTTAAGCAAACACCACAAAAAAGACAACAAATTTGAGAAATAATACAGAGAACTTTCACTAAGGTCATGCTAAATTAAACTATGACTTTTCTGATAGCACATGAGGAGAATTTTAACTGAAGAAATGTCACATACTGTCTGGTGCACAGAAAAATGCTGTTTGCTGCTTCTTCATTAAACTTTTACCAGGCAACTGATTCTTTCAACATTTAAGAAAGATAAAGAAGGATAAGGTTTTAAATGCAGACAATTCAAAAAATGTATTATAAGAATCACATTAATATTTTGGATGTGGGGCAAAAAAAAAAATCACTGTAATTTATATTTAATTTTCTTACATTCATTATTTAGTGCCATCTAACAATGCAAATGTTACAATAAAAGTCCTAATCAGTTGACATCAAAATCCAGCCTGGCAGTTCTTATGTATTCAGAACAATATATAAGCATGCAGTTTAAGTGTACATAGAAATCCTTCTTGTGTCAACAGGGCAAAAAAATATTGCTTAAGTGCCCTCCCATGTTACTTAGCATAATATTTTATTTAAATTGCTTATTCCTATTTGAAACATGAATGAAAAATGGGAAAAATAATAACAAGTTCAAGAATAATGTAAAGAATTTAACTGAAACATGCAAGTTCTCACTGCAGTCTTCTAGATGAGTTAATGTGGACCTCGGATGCAAAATTTAGGGAACATCAAGTAGGAGGAAGAAATGATTTAATGGCAACATCAGGCATTAGTGAGGCTTCTACTGATTCATTTCTCCATGATTCAGAAAGGTTTCTAACAAGCTGAAAAGGGTTCGGAAAAAGAGTCTTAAGTTTAGAAAATGATGAGCTGCATAAAATTAAAAGTCAAATCCATTTATTTTAGAGCCCAGAAGGTAATGGAATGGTTAGAATATCACAGAAAGTTATGCATACAGAGAGAGATAGTAGCATTGTTTCTTCTGCCCCACCTTCCCACTGTTGTGAACCAATGATAGGAAGTCAGTTGTAGACAAATTTAGAATAAAATAAGCTGCATTCTTAAGATGCATGCAAAATTCTAAACAGGCCAGTGGACACAACTGAGACATTTTTTATCACTTGGGCATCTAATATAATTGTTAAAAGAAATATACTTTCAAAAACATCTAAGGAATTCACAACGTTTCTCTTGGTTAAATATTCATACCCTGTTCAACAAAAGATATAATTCTAAATCTACAACTGGCTTTCAGAAAGTCCTAACCACCTCTTCAGGAATTATTTTCTTAGTTATTACATCTGATTGCATTTGAGAAAAGATTGCATTGCGTTATACTGAAGTTCCATTTTACACTCTAAGATTTCAAAACTGATATTTATCATTACGAAGCACTTAGAATACTTGTAGATTTTGTATAGTATCTAGATCCAGTGGATCAGACACAACTTGTGGACGTTTGTATTCTTTAAACATACTCATATGCATTCATTATCTTCTACTTTACCACTTACATTTATTTCTATATAATTTTGCAAACACACATATTAATTTGATTAAATCACATTTTTCTTTGTGTGTTTGAAATAATCTTAGATAAAATCTACACAGTGCCATACATACCATTCTCCTTTGTTAATTATCTCATCTTTGTCAATATTCTTGGCTATTCTGAAAAAAAAATTCCACACCAACATCTGGCCCCAAGAAGGAAAGATAAAAGCACAAAATACCCCTTCAGATTTGAAAACCTTATATGTTTCTCTTTATGTTATAAATTATACTTCAAAAATGTCCCTGCCACAGTTCTCTTAGTCTTCATTTGCCTGTGCTAGGTGTGTGTCACTCTACTGTAGTCTGCTTGCATAATGGTGGCGTTTTTACTACTGCTGGATCCATTCCTTAAAAAAAAAAATTGAAAATAATAATAATATCTTACATGCCTCTGCTGCCACAGCATCATCCTGATACATTCAAGTGTCATTTGCAATGCACTCCAAAAATAAGGGAACAACTAGTCAAAATATTTACAGATTTCCTCAATAAGTATTTCCCACAGAGACTTAACAGGCACAAGTAAGCCATGATGAATATGTTCACTTAACTTCAGAAAATTACTCTAAGAATTTCCTGGCACATAGAAGTGAGAAAGCCAAGCCAGACAACAATTTCTGGAATGCAATGCAATCCCATTAGTTTGCCTTTTTCTCTGTCCCTCAGAATGGGGATTCCCACCTCTTTTGACAGAATTCCACATGGAGCAGTATGATCCAACTTACCAAATAAGTCCATGCCACAGCAGGATGGAGAAGTTTGGGGTTTTTTTATTTGGATGGATAATGTCTGTTCACATAGGTCTTTCCTTCATTCCACTACCTAGACTAGGAAAGGAAACAAATCTAACATCCTTTTAGCTGTTTTAATTTGGATTCACTGCAGGAAACTAATGGGAGAGAGGGGAACCATGATGCTCTCAGTGGTTTGACATTTTCATCTTCCAGCCATATACGAAACAGTGTTTCTTGCAAAATGAAAAATAATCTATACAGAAACATTCATGCTACTGGGCTACTAAATTAATTTCTGCTCCAAGTAAACGGACTGGTACCTCCATGAATATGTAGACATGTGTTTAAAAAAATAAGCCCTGTTTAATGATCCTTAATTTAGTGGAACAGTTTGAACAGGGATATTTATTTCCTAACTGCCTTGTTCTGCTAAGTGCTCAGCACACATAACACAGAAGAAATTAGAGGCATTCAGGTACTTTTAAGGTCCAAGTTCTTTAGCAGAATATAGATATCAGAGTTACAAATGAAGGGCATGAAGCAAACGAATGAATTCATGTACCATCAGAATTGGTGTACAGAGGTTAAAGAAAAATTGATTACTAACAAGTCATACATATGACAAAGGCAGAGGAAAACAACCAACCCAGAAAATTAATCAGCATATAAATTAATCTTCTTACCTGAGATCAATTTGGAGTCTGAAGTATTGTTTTCAATATACCAGAATGCTAAAACTTTCTGCTGGAAGAATACTGACATGATATAGAAAAAATTCTGAACTCCTGAAGTAGGTAGATCGTGAAATAAGGAGGAGAAAGGTTTTCTCTAATTCCATTTATGTAGTTCTACATGTTTATTTAGCTCATTCAAGATGGTAATACCTCAGACTGTATCTTGATTGGCTTGCTCAGAGTGTTAAGACAGAACTTAAATAGCTGTAAATTTTATAACCATTTAAGCACCAAATACATTTCTTCCAGAATGCTATAAAAACAGATTTAAAAGGGAGACTTGCTAACAAAAAGAGGCTGTGGTGGTGTGCATGGATCGATGTCATTAATTCTCTATATTTATTCACTTTCCTTCTGTCTAGAAAAGGTCTAGATTTTAGATATTTACTTATGCATGTTAAAACTCTTTCTCCTCATAATTCATCCTTCAGTCTATCAGTTTACAAGTCACAGCTTGGAAACAACCTGTTTAGACACTTATTTGGACAAGCACAGCTCAGTCATTCACACGGCCAAGCATATAAAAAATGTGGAGTTTTATTTTTCATTTCTTTTGCTATCTAACGGACAACTTATGCATCACCATTTTCCTTGCTGCTGTGGAATCTTACTCTATTCCACCATATTTTATTTAATCTAACAGGAGTAGTAACAGCTAGGGGAGAAGTTTTTTCCTACCTCAACCAGAGATATTTTGCGAGCAGATAAATTCCAAACTGTGAAACAGAGATCACTCCAAAGACTTACAGAGATCCAGAGCAGTAAATTTAAAGAGTGCAGCACAGTGTTGGGTTGTTTGCAGAAGGTGTGTAGCCATACCATGAGCTCTATGCCAAAACACAGCAAACCCAGGAAATCAGGTGAAGGCATCACCTGTGTCCTGAGGGAAAGTCTCTGTATCATGTCAGCTCTACGAATCCGTGGTTGTCTTTCAGAATTTCCACCTACCTGGGAGATAGGTCATCTCTCTTTCTACATTTTTATCAATAAAATAATGATTAATATTTCAAATCACCTCATGGATAGATCTGAAGTATTGCAGTTTCTTTAGTCAGCCTTTGTGGTCTCCTACTACAAAGATGACTATATTACATATCCTTCTCTCAAAATACTTCTACAAATCTTAAATAAATTGGAAAACGTCTTCAGGAAGAATTTTAAATTTCTTTAAATCACTCATAAATTTTATAAAATAATCCTTACTGGATTTACAGTGATATACTTTTATTTATAGATTCTAGGCAGGAAAAGAGAAATAAAACATACCCTATAAAGCTATGAAGTAAACAACCTATAAACTAAATCTATAGACAATCTTGTGGTATCAATATTTAAAAAAAAAATCTCTCTCAAATATATAGATCTTAACAGTGCTGGGATTATCCATGACTGTTTTAAAATCATTACATGTTGAAAGTAGAAAGATTTAAACAAAATAAAGTTAAAACATGATACAATGATACTTGGTTTCATTCCTTCCTTATGCTTTTATAGCTATGAACGGTTTCTGGGAAAAAAGTACCAAATGGAAAGCTTCAATTTCACCCTTTTTTGTCTTGCAAGTGAAAATTTGAAAATAAAATTTCTCAGAAACTTTTCAAAGCATTTAGATTCGTCTGGAAAAGCCTGTGAATCAAGACTGATAACACTTAGCTTCTTACCATGTAAAGAAAAGAGAAAGATACCTGTATCAGACTGTTTTGAGAACAGCTATTTTCACATCCGTTCATAAATTTTAATTTGCCTTTTGTTCCTCAGTTGGACGTGTCCTTCACCTTACTTCCTGGGAAAATACAAACAGTGACCACTACAACTCATTTGTGCCTTTTCATCAGGAAAATTTGAATTTTTCATTTGCAATAAAGATTTCATAAAAAAAATGCTTTGATACAAGTAAATGGAAGCAAGTGTTTAGTAGAGGCAAGTTTTGTTGCTCCACTCACACCAACGATTTCCCATTACTACCAATTCTTTATCTAAGGAAATTTCCATGAACACAAAAATGGCTATACTTACATTTCAGACTGCTTTGTGTGAAATAACTGGGAAAAAAAAACAAAAACAAAAACAAAAAAACCCCAACAATACAGCAGCTGGTATCAAACAGGTTGCATTCTTCCTCAGAAGTCTTTATAGCAATTCTAATTATATAATAAAATACATTTAAGATGATTTTATAGGTACCACAATGCCTCAGATATAACACTTCCTTCCTAAACTGTGGCTGGGGAGACGGAGTCTCTACTTTTTAAGCTTCAGGGCACATTGTTTCACAGTGAAAACAGCAGATCCTCTACCTCCTGGCTGACCACTTCATTCTTTTGTCTGATGTGCAGGTGGCACAGATTTACATGGCTATTTTTGCAATACCCTTTTCTTCTAATCTAGCAGTCTGCTGGTACAGTGGCAGCAGAAACAGCTCAGTGATGTTATGGGCAAGCCTGAAAGCCAGGTCTTGGTTTGTGTGCAGTAACCAGGAGATGAAAGGTGTCAGGGTCTTGTCTCACCCCCAAACCAGCCCACGTATCACTGCACCTATAATCTCAGAGTCTCCAATAAAAACTATCAGAATCATTTCATGTGATCCACAAAACACGCAACCCGTGTGATTAGCAGCTCTGAGGAGTTCTGTTGGAAGCAGTGAAAATGCTATACCCATAGGGGCTGCCTAGAATGGCTTAACTTTAGAAGCATCAGGGAGTTTCCATAAGTCTATTAAGATTTACTAAGATATTTACTCTTCTTTAGCTCTTAAAAGGAAAGATCTCCCTTTGAACTTTCCTTTTATTTGCCTGACATTTTCTTATAATAAAACACCTCTGAGCCATTAAAAAATAAATGCCTATTTAATCTTTTCTGCTGCCAAACCTTATGATTTATTATACATATTTAACAACATGTTACTTAAAAATTTTATCTTTCAGAGTTACCAACATGTAACCCTAAAGATAAAACAAATGGACATCGAGAAGCTGTTCCTTGCATAACTCTACAGACTTTAAGAAAGGCTTCATGAAGTCTTCATTAAATTAAATTAGGAAAATAATAAAATTATACAGAGCTGTACATTGTTTTCAGATCAACAAATTAGTACTTTAAAGTGCCTCATTTATTCAAAGAAAAGAAACTGGGTGTAACTGCATAAATTCCTTCTTGCTCAAGCATATTTGTCAGACCTGCCTAGCATTGACAATGGTGTAGAGTATAAAAACTTTATACTACATCTGGCCAAAAATTCTTGTGGTGTCTGTGGCCATAGGAGTTCAGAACAAAATGTAGATATACAGAGAGCAAGGAATGGGGGTGCTCTTTGTACTGATTTCCTGGGCTCCAGTCACTTCTGTGGGATTTCACAGGTCACTGCTTTCTGTGAATATCAGAAAAATGAGGTTCTGGATAAAAAAGGTAACTCTGCTTAAAGGGTTCTTTCACGCTGGCAATCTCTTGCACAATTGATTCAAATTTTACAAAGGTGTCAATCACAAAATTTTGTTTCTGTTCCTATGCCATGTACTCCTACAGTAACATATTTTTTTTTTAATTTATCATATATTTTAGCTAACATTTTAATCAAAACTTTGCATTATTCTTATTAATTTTATCTGATTATATTACCTGGATTAGAGTGCTCAAAATAAATAAATAAATGAATGAATAAATAATAAATAAATAAATGTGATTCTTTACTTCTTTACATAACCTTTCAGCAGATTTTATTGCACAGTAAAAATCAGTGTTTTATATGTTGTTATAACTCAAGGAAAATTGAAATTAGTTTGGAGATTTCTGTTAGGAATCTAATTCTGTTTATAGCCATATGGAAAACCTAGAGGATGCTCACTTTGGATTTTGCATTAGTCATTATTCTTACATTTGGCTATTACCACCATTTGTCTGGGTGCAATGACAAAATTGCCAGAAATAGGCAAATTCACACATGGTACAAGATGTCTCACTAGGATATACTCCTTCTTCTGAGTTGACAGTTACTATTTGTGGAGTTTTTAGATCTGGATTTTACCATTCAATGCAAATGTTTAAAAACGTGCTTGTAGGAGTCCTTTAGGAGAGTTCTTTTCTCAAAGAAATTAATAGAAAAACTCCTACTGATTTTCAGCTTTGTTACAAGAAGAAACCAACCAAAATAACTCCCTTGCAATTTCTCGTTCTCTTTTTTTCTTTTTGATTTTCTTTTGGCTGTCAGTTACAGACCAAAAAAAAAAAAACTATCAAAAAGCAGACACAGGCTTCCTGATGACTCTTTAAAGTTCATAGTCTACATCATTCTCATCTTCTTCCTTTCCACGTCCCCTTCCATCATGGTCATACCCAAGAACCAATTTCATGCCATGAAATGTGTTCAAATACTGCGTTTGATCATAATTGTCTCTTTTCATATGAAAGCCACATCTTTTCCACAAACTTTCCCCCAACCACTATTTTTTTTTTCTTTTCAAATCTCCTATATATGGAAACTGGGCTTCCTTTCTCCCAGCCCATCTGCAAACACTGTTACCTATCTGACAACATCAGCAATTACTTAAGAGACAGAAAGAAAAAGTACATTCCTGCTCAAAGAAACCTAATGTTGAAGGCAGATTCCTAATTCAAGTCAGAGGCACAGGCACCAGTTAAATACACCAGAATATAAGAACAACCACAAAGCATTTTTAATAATTAATTTGGATTGCAGTGTGAATAGACACATTATCCTTCTGGCTCTTAGAAAGGCATGAAAGGAGCTTTTAGGCTGGCATCTTCCAGAGGGTCCTCATTTGTACAGATAGCTGAAGAAACAAATAGAGTCATAGAATAAATTCAACTGGAAGGGACCTTAGGAGGTCATCTGTTTCAAAGACCTGCTTGGTGCACAACTAGCTTGTTGTACAATGAATTCTATTGCTGTACAATGAGTTGTCGATGAATACCCAGCTGAAGTTGATGACATCAGATTCCAGTTCTGTGGCACAGAAATAAAGGCTGTCTCTGCAAGATGAAACACACTAAAGGAGTAGAGAGCACTATAATTTTGGGAGATTTCATTTCAAGAAGAGGAATTATTCTTATAGCCAGAAGGAGAAAGGAATATTTTTGGATCCTTTCATATTTCAAACTTGGAAAAAATTTATGACCTGTTACAATGAGTCTATATTATTCCTACCCTCATTTGACATAACATTAATTTTTAGACAGGAAAGAGATTTCCTGAATGGTTGATTAAGTTTAGACTGGACACCTTTGTACAGGAATATAAAAAAATATATAAAAGCAAACTTCAGAATCTACCATCAATACAATGGACTTCTCCACAGAGAATTCTCTTGTTTCTTTAGATAGATTACAACAGGCTTTGTCAGGATTAAGGGAAGAGGTTGAATGATAAAGAAAGAAGAGAGAAATCAAGGGAGGCAATATTCCTCAAAGCTAGATCTCTGAATTAATAGAGTCTTGGGTTACATTGTAAGGTGTAACCAAACTATGTATTCTACCACCATCTACATTACTTTCTGAGGAGATGTTAAAATGGGTGGAGCAGTGTTTCTTTATCTTCTCTATGAGTGAGCCATGATAACTCCCTCTGGGGCAGCAGCAGCCACCCTCAGGGGCCATCTCTGCTGATGGACCATCAAGGTCTCCCAAAATGACTCATAGAATTACATCCTTCCCTGCCCTGGGGGAGGTACCAGAAAATCCTGCCTGGATATGATCTGGGGCTTGGGACACCACGATATCACCACCGGATACTCAGAGGACAAGACCTCTCCACCAGCACCACTGGACCTCCAGAGGAGGACCAGACCTTTCCACAGGGTCACCAATTTGGCAAGACCATCAATCACTCCAATGGGACTGCAACCTCCATTTCATTAGACAGCTACCACCACCCTGACCAACAGGGTGACAGATTGTGTTCTGACTTTGTCCATTTGAGTCAGTGTCTCTGTACTGTTCTTCTATTTAGTACTATTAGTACTATTTAGTACTATTTAATAGTACTATTCTCTACTATTAAAATCGCATCTATTGCAATTTTCCTGTTAAATTGTAGCTCCAGCTTGGAATCTCTCACAAGGCTCTTGTGTCCTCCATCTGGTTTCCCTTCAAACCAGCACAAATAGTTTACAGTAAGACTATGTGTTCTTGGGCACCATCAAGCACTTAACCCAGACCCCGGAGCAATTCATAGCTACAGTTCTTCCATACTTATCTTCTTAGCCCTTACCACATTACTCCTGGAGAAGAGACTGAGGAGCGACCTCATTGTGGTCTACAGTTTCTTCACGAGGAGAAGCAGAGGGCAGAAACTGAATTCTTCCTTCTGGTAACCAGTGACAGGACGCAAGAAGACGGCGTGAAGTTCTGTTAGGGAAGGGAGATTCCTGTTCCATCTGGAACAGGAAAAGTACAAGAAACCTTTCTCTCATGGAAGTGTTTTCAGCTAACTGAACATTTTGAGGTTTTAAAGCAGAAGTAAAAAATCAAATTCAGTTCTCAAGACTGGTAGCAAAATAATCTAGACCTTCTTGTGCATTCTTTTAGTATTAAAGATGAGTTAACATAAGTATTAATGAGCTCTGTTATGATGACTAATGTTTTCAGTGTACATTGCATTCCTGTGAAAGAATTATTGGTGCAAGTACTGAAGATCTATAAAAGAAGATTTATAATACAAGACCCAGAAGAACTTACTGGTACAACAATTTTAATACTCCATTCCCTCCCTCTATTGGGTATCCATTAACATCAAGAGAAGGGAACTAATTCATCTTTTATGCTGCTCTGTTTCTAATATAACACATTAATGAGGACTTATTAGATATTCTTTCTCTTATCATGTTGTTAATACTTCCTTGTCAGGATTTTGGGTATTTTTTTTTTTTAACTTGTGCTGACACACCAAAAGAATATTTAAAAAAAAAAAAAAACAGCAAACTGAAGAGTCTACCATCAATTAAATTGAGAATCAGAGAATCATTCAGTTGGAAGGGACCTCTTGAGACCTTCAAGTCCAACCTTCCTGTTTAGCAGCAGGTGTTCCAGGTCCTTCTTCACTGGGTTTTCAACATCTCTGGAAATTTCTAGACCACATAGCACAAGAGTATTATACTATTTGCTCATTTTATTCAAAATCAATGCCAAAGAAAAGAAAGAATTTGTCCTTCATCACTAGCATCTGTAGAATAACTTTTCCTGACATTGTGCAAACAGTATCTCAATTTTTGAAAAGCATACCGTGAATCATTCTAGAGTTTATTAAACACTTCCTTAAAACTTAAAAAAAATTTTATGGGGCTTTTTTGTCTGTTTTTGCTGTTGTTGTTGCTGTTGTGTTTGGTTTGTTTGCTGGGGGGTTTTGGTCAGTTTTTTTAGGGGTGGGTAGAACGTGAGCACGCTTTTGCCAGAGTACATAAGGCTAGTTCTTATGTAAAGAGAATACTTTCAACACAATCAGAAAACAGGCATCAACTATTCAGGACTTCTCTTAGTCAGCTCCTACCACAGACTTTCATTTTCTCTCCTAATACAAACCTGCATTTTAATCCAAGAGCTAAAAACATGAGTAAAAGACATCAGTATTGCTGGGTACAATTCTTTAAAGATTTTGTACACTTGATGAGCTGGAAATTATAAGGAAATAATATATAAACCCTTCCTGTTTCCTGTCCTAAAGAAAAATGACAAAAATATTTATTATTTTCTACATTCAAGTTTTTATTTTTGATATGTTTAAACTGGGACTTTTAGGCTACCACAGAATTTTGGATTTAATATCATCCCAAAAGACCATGAGACAGCTCCATCCCAAAGTCACCAATTACTTGTTGACAGCATTTCTATGTGCACACTCAGAATGAAAAAATAAAATAAAAAAAAAAAAAAGACTGCTGAAATTTGGTACTGCAGCAACTAAAATATAGTTTGAAAAGTGTGCAAAACAAAGTGACAGCAAATGCCTGGTATTAGGTGGATAATGCAAGAGGTGATAATGACATTCCTGGCAAAAGATCAGCTCCTCTCAAACATCTGTCAGGAATGAAGCCATTAAAAAACAAGCAGTTTCATGCTGTGGGGGCTTGTGCAGACATTTGCTTCTGTTTTGATCTGTCATGGTTTAAACTCCTTGACTTCATTTGCTTTGCTTCCTGTTTATTTTTCCTTTACAAAACCTTTGAGTGTCTAACAAGCAAAACCATAGTCACTAGCATTTATGTGAATGCTGATCAGTTTTCTTTAATTTAAAAGATGTGCTGAATTTGTCTGATTATTGATTCAAAGCAAACCCGGGCTGTGTTTCAAGACTGTAACAATATCCTACCACAGAATGATGTTGTTTCATATTTTGTGAACATTTTGCACAACTAAATTTAGAATTCCTGTCTTCTCGACTAACGTTTCCCATTGCCTTGCCTTCATCTTTCCTAACACAAATTTTCTATTCCATTCAATATTGATAACAAATTAGCACTCAGAAGCAACTCCATTTCATACTGTAATGTTTAAGTAGAAGAAATTAAAGCTATTTTTGTAATTAAGTCAAAAAATTTTAAAATGTTAGTAAGAAACCTCATCAGATAAATTCTAGACTTCAAAATGCCTAAATTACTTTTTCCTAAAAATCTCATTAAAATTTACAAGTTGCTAAATGTCCAGCTCTGAAGACAGTACAATGGTTACAAGTCAACAGAAAAAGCAGTTCATGGACTGAACCTTAAAATTAATTGTCTTCACCAATGTAGAGAGGCTTTTTCTGAAACCCTTGACTCCAGATATTCATTAAAGGCAAGATGAACAAATTCCATGCTTCCAATCCCTCCAAAATGAGTGACCTTGAATTCCTGCAATCAAAAGAGGGACAGCAACTGCATTTATGCAAATAGTTATCAGTTAAAATACATCAGCAGCGCTGGAAGCACAAATTCTGGTGCAAAACTCCACCACACACCTTTGGCCTTCATTTTTTTGCAGTAATCTCAATTCAGCTACAGGGGCCACACCAACCTAATGTATAGTCTGATCATTGGAATGCCTTGGAATATGGGCTGCATGAGGTCTAGGCATAAATATTCTCAGTTTGATGGTGGCAAAAAAAAACTCTGGCCTCCACTGACATTAACATGAGGAGTATAAAATTATAACCATTCCTTTAAAATACTTGCCCCCTTTTCAGAAGCAGGCATTCAATCTGAATCTTTAATAGCAGCAAGTCACTGGCCCATAGTCCTGATTTAATATTTCTGTAGTCCAGAGAGCATTGGAGGTTCAGAAAACTCCCTAACAGTCACACAGAAATGCTTATTCAGTAAGATATTGAAAAATACAGATTTTTCTTCAAAATCCAGATTCTTCTCCACTAAATCCATAAAGACCACAAGCCCTTAGGTGACTAGGATGGCATAAACACACACAATAAATCTGTTAAGAGGAGAGGCAAGTCCGGAAAATCCAGAAAGGCTGAGATGCCTTAAAATGCCATGTGATGAGAACAGACATAGATGGCACCACATATTCACACATCAATAATTCTGCTTTGTTTCCCCTCTGTGGCTTTCCAAGGAGTACCAATAACCTACAAGATAGCTGGAAGCCAAGGCAAGTGGCAGGAGTTAGTTACCACCCCAGCCCACGCCTCCTCCAACTCATGCTGGTCCTTCAACAAATCCCAGTATTCAGGGAATGTGGGAGACTGAATCAAAACCTATCCTGAAATTTTATACATGTTGTCTTCCTACTACGACCTTCCTACATTCTACCAGTGCAGAGCTCCTGAATGGAATGTTTATCTGATTTCAACAAATTAAAATGTCCTTACAGTCCTTACTGTTAAGCCCCCTTAGGTAGAAAAACGTTGCTATGATAAAATTAAATACTTTTTAATATAATTTTGTCACAGTCTAGATTAAAAAAAACTAAACTTCCCGATTAAAAAAATTAAAATAGTATTCTTTTTAGCAAAACATAGTTTGTGTACAAACCTGATCTGGTGAAATGTGTCTTAGCCCAAGGCAGAGGGCTAGGAACTAGATGATCTTTAAGGAACCTTTCAATGCAAACTATTGTGTGATTCTATGTACAGGGCTTTTAAATCTTCTTAAAGTAGTCAGGTGTCAGCTGATAGTCAGTCACTGACAAGAATTACACTATGCCAAACAAAAGAGGCAACTCCACAGAGCCTGGAAACATTACCAGAACTATGTAAATGAACTGTGGTTTGGAAAAAAAAAAAAAAAAAAGACCCTTTAGTAGCAAGCTGAAAAACTAGTTTACAGGTGTAACTTTCAGTAAGGGTCAGAGAAAGTACATTCATTAGAATTACGGGAGGTAAAATTTTCTTATAAATATTACAGGACCTTCAAAAAGTGTCATCATTGTAAAACGGACTTAAATCACATTCATTAATTATTAAGCATTACTCCAGCTATTCACTGATGTTTTTAAATGGAATTAGGTTTCCTCAACTAACTGCAGTAGCATATCACTGCTACCTATTTATAAACAACTTCTCTTTAGGAACAGAAGTACCTTTTCATGATGGTATCAAAGTAGGTTTCACTTTGTGGAAATACTTCTAATCTTAAATGAAAGCAATCCATTCCTTGTGGAATGAAAGAGACAGATCTGAGGGCACCTATGAGTTTTATAGCATCCCAGATGTTCATTCACAATACACCAAATAAAACAAAGTCGGATTTTTAGCTTTTTGTTTGTTTTCTAAAGGGAGAAGAGTGTCTTTGTATTTTAAAAGGCATGGGAAGTCTGAACAAATGATGTCAGAAGAACTACCTATTGATAACTGCTGATCTCTCTCTTGATTCTTCTAAGTTATTGATACGAAGAATTTCCAAGGTCAGACACAGAATCCAGTTTCATAAACGTATTAAATTTTTACCTTCAATAAAGAACTATGCTACATGCCCAGCCTAATCTACTTTATTACTGAGGGTTTAATCTTCACTGAGGACATTCCATCATACTTCTGATCCCCACAGATATGAAAACACTGTTAATGAAAAAAAAATAAACTAAAATACTTGCCTCTTTAAAAGTCTGCAACAACTTCTATGAGCCAATCTGTGGATAGCTTGTATCAGTAGATACTAGATGTTAAATAGAAGTGCCATCTGTCTTAGCAAATTTTAAGTTCTGCATGCATGAAAACACATGCATGCAGGAGCAGGAATTGCTTCCTAGTCTCCCCATTGGTATGCATTCACAGCAGCTTAAAATACAGCTTTAAAATGCTGGTCTTGGAAAGTTTAGAAAGTCTTCAAAAGCAAATTCCCATCCCAGAATTGCAATTAAAAGTGTGTTTGCTTAAAATAATCTCAAAGTTACCACATCATACTGCCATAAGGTTCTTCTCAACCACTGAAATTTGTTTCACTTTCCAGAAA
Source organism: Cinclus cinclus (assembly GCF_963662255.1). Taxonomy (NCBI): domain Eukaryota; kingdom Metazoa; phylum Chordata; class Aves; order Passeriformes; family Cinclidae; genus Cinclus; species Cinclus cinclus. The sequence continues at coordinate 5,606,173 of NC_085051.1, read as the reverse complement.
AATCTACTATTTTTACTTTAAAAAAACAATCTCCTATTAACAAAGTTGCTATGATGAAAGGAGATAAAATTTAAAACATGCTGTCCAAGATAATGCACTTACCTATAAAAAACCCCTAGCAGAATATATCTCTAGTCTGAGACTGAACAGTTCATTCTTCAGGGAGAATAAATACAGAACAATTATGTAAGAAAGTACATTGGAACAATTCCTCTGAATTACGTGCATATGTAAAAGCTGATCTCTTTATTTTAGTCAATATAACACCACAAACAGCAACCTGAAAATGAAAAAAAAAAAACAAAAAAACCCAACATAGCCACTGTAACATAAGACAACCACAGTTTCAAAAAAACTGCTGGAGGTAAAGTCTCAGTTCCTTCAGCTTTATGCCATCTTCAGACAAACAGGTTTTCATTCTGACCTCAGCACTTGTGTGCGTCAGCTCTTCCAGTACTATTTTTGCTTCACTTCTCTCATCTAACAATATCAATGTCCTAGAGAGTTCTGCCTGTTATATTTAAGTGTATTTCCCTTAGTGCCTTAGTTTTTTGTAATGAAGGATTCCTTATATTTCTATCCATTTAACATATGGATTATATACCTGTATAGAGTGTAACCGTGTGTGTCAAATTGCATTAGGACAAGTTTTTAATTAAATCTAAGGCTTTAATATTTTTATTCATATCAGTTGAAAATAAAGCTACCGTAGGTTTATTGTCTTTATGTTGAGCAGAACAGACCACTGCCCTGAGAGCCAAACTAGGCATTATGTACTTTTGTGAGCTTCAAACAGCTACTTTTAGGGTGTGTTGTTTGCAGATTATTGACATTAAAATTCAATTTAGGATAACAGCACAAAAGCTGGCAAGGGCTTTTTAATGTAAAATAGAATAGTAGTGAAAACTCATGCCCAGACTCACAGCTCTTACCAAACTCTAAACTGTAGAACCCAGTACAAGGCCAGCTTTTGCCCACCCCCCAAAAGGAAATAGAAGCTGACTGGCTGCTGCCAAGCAATAAAATCACCCTATAATCATAACTTATTAATACAGAAATCTCACTCTAAATTGCAAGCCTCCTTGTTCTTTCTATTAGAGTGGCTGTAGTTTGCCTCCTTCTTCCTCAGGTCAGTTCTTGCAGCAGGCAACAGCTTCCCAAAGGTCCCCTTCACAAGTACATTCAGTTTGTTTGCTAGAGACTCTGATTTTTCCACTAGTGAATATATATATATACATATATACACACACACACTCCCTTTGTAGGTCTTCTACTGCCACAAATTTTTTTTCTGCTAATCAGGTAAAAATATCTGGACAACAAATGCAGAATGATGTCAGTAATATACTTCCAACTTCTTCTTAGCCACCACAGTCTTTACTTAGACAATTCTTTGCTTTCAGCCAACAATTTACTGCAGATTACCAGTGCCCTAGATGGCCTCTATAGGCTCACAAAATATTGTAGATCTGACTCAGCCCTCTCTTCTTTCAGTTGTAGGAAGGTTATCAGTCAGGTTTTCATGACTCTAAAGCAAATCCTGATCACACAGCTTCTCTATGGTTACAGATGGTGCTTAAACTGCAGTCCTGCCCTACAGACTCACACAAATATTTTCCAGTTTGTTACCTGGCTGATGAGAGGGCATGAGGAGACACCCTGAAAGTAGCCTCCCAAAACACACACAGGAAGAGCTCTTTCAGGGTTAAAAAGGGACTTTTTCATGCTTTAGAATACACACTGTGGTGCTGCAGCTGCACTTTTATGAGCACTTCAGGGAAGAAAATAGCCTTTTAAAGGTAAGCATTTCTCACTTTTAATTCCAATTGCCTCCGTTAAAAAGATGATACAAACATTTTCTTTTAAACCAAACAGAAGATATGAATCTTAATTGGTCCTTTTAGCCTTTCAGTGCAAGCCATATTTCACAATATAGGAATACACACAAGCTCAAGGCACTCTATTGTAACCCTTTAATTGTCTTCAACTGTCATTAAACTCTTACAAACATCATTTCCTGACATCCACTACCAGTAGATTGTGCTGAAGTAAAGAACGAAGTGAACAATCACAATTACTGCAATTCTTTTGCTATCTCCAAAATCCAAGAAAGACAGAAGCAGACTATATATGCAAGCAAACAAAAATAGTTTATTACAAATATTTCAACTGAAAAGGACCCCAAAGATTTTAATTTGTCTGACGTTATCCTGAATTCTTGCCTGATGCAAGAATTGCATTGGTACTTAAAAATGGGAATATCTGTGGTTTAGAATGGGAAGTTTCACTTGCCTCATCAAACTCTAATTAACTCTTTCTTTTCCATTGCTAGTATTTTGGTTGTTGCACCAACTTTGTGGCTTTATCCATAGTAGAGATTCACCAGATATTGCAATTGCTATATTTTGCTGAGTGTAACTTACATCTCTATTGTTATTTCAAAATATTTTATATCACTTGGCTGAAACAGAAATCCCATAGAGCACTAGCTTTCTTTAAATGAGCACGTTTTATATTAAAATATGGCTTTATATAAAAATAGAACCTTTATGTGTGAAAAGCCTGAAGGGTGTAGGTCGAAAGGAACATTAAAGACCATCTCATTCCAACCCCCTGCCAGGGGAAGGGATGCCTTCCACAAGAACAGGTTGCTGAGAGTCCCACAAAGCCTGGTTTTGAACATTTTCAGGGATGGGGCATCCACAGATTCTCTGGGAAACCTGTTCTGGTGTCTCACCACCCTCTCAGTAAAGGATTTCTTCCTAATATCCTATCTATATTTGCTGTCTTTTTAGTTTAAGCCATTCCTTCTTGTTCTGTCACTACATATCCTTGTAAAATATCTCCCTCCAGCTCTCATGCAACTCCTTTGACTATTGAAAGGTGCTGGAAGGTACCCCCAGAAACTTCTTTTTCCCAAGGTGAAAAAGTCCTCTCAGTCTGTCTTCACAGGAGAGGTGTCTGAGCAACCTGAGTATCTTCATGGCCTTCTCTGGACTCACTCCAACAGGTGCACATGAAATCCATCACAAACAGTTTATGAAATCCATCACAAACAGTTTATGAAATCTGGAGGAGGAGAGCCTTTCCCACAAGGTTACGATTATGAAAAAATGGCACTTCCTAAAACTTAGAGTAAGGAGTGCCCATCTTCTGTACCTAGACCTGCCCGAGCAAGGGCCCAGAATATCAAATATTGGATGAACGTTCAGAAAGCTCTTGAATAAAGCAGAATTAAACCCTTCAACACGATTTTTAGCATCCTGGCCAAGCGCTCTCCTTCTTTTATAAAATAATTCTATCTTTATCTAGCCAGAAGCCAAATTTATTCTTAGCAAACTTTTTTGTAGAAAAGTAAACCAGGCCACTTTCCACATGGCAGTGTAGAAATACCTGCATGGCAACAGTACATTTAAATAAGAAAGTGCAAAACAGTGTGTCAAAATCTCTGAGGAAATGAAGAAATTCTCTGTTTCCAACTGGAATAAACGTAAAAGACAAAACATTTTAAGCACCTACTATATAACTCTTGATTGAGTAAACATCAGCCCAATTTTGAGTCAATTTTGGGTATATCAAGTCACAAGGTCACCAAAAGCTCTCAACTCCCTGAGTGAGTAACTTCTGAAACCTGGTTTTACATCTTTTTCAACTCCAACATGAAGCCCTCAGATTGAAAATGTACAGTTTTCAAAAACTCTGATTTGTCAGAAAACTGTTTGAAAATAATACCCTGTTTACCACAGAGATGTCTTGGCAATATTCTGAGGTTTTATTCTCAATAACATCCTTCCATAAATCACATCATTGGCATTACACATTTCACAAGTTAGACCACAACTTTTAAACACTACACAAATTGTTGATTTGTCAGAGTCCAATACTGTCTTGACCAGGTTTTGCTTCTTTGTGGTGAGATAATCTTTTTCATAGTAGCAGATACAAGGCTATATTTTGGATTCATGATGCCAAGAGTACTCCTTTGGATATTTAGATATTGCACACATAAAGGTTCTATTTTTATATAAAGCCATATTTTAATATAAAACGTGCTCATTTAAAGAAAGCTAGTGCTCTATGGGATTTCTGTTTCAGCCAAGTGATATAAAATATTTTGAAATAACAATAGAGATGTAAGTTACACTCAGCAAAATATAGCAATTGCAATATCTGGTGAATCTCTACTATGGATAAAGCCACAAAGTTGGTGCAACAACCAAAATACTAGCAATGGAAAAGAAAGAGTTAATTAGAGTTTGATGAGGCAAGTGAAACTTCCCATTCTAAACCACAGATATTCCCATTTTTAAGTAGAATGTATGTTTTTATGGCCTATCCCAACAACATCAGACTGGGAAATCCTAGTGGGTCTATGGTGTCTCAACCCAAATGCATTCTACTACAATAGTAGAATATCACAATATAGTATGAATACAGAATTGCTCATGTTGAAAACCTTAAGATTTCAGGACTTCATAATGTGTTCCAACAAGAACAAAGCATGTTTCAAGCAATGTACTAGAATATGATGGAATTATTCCTTACCAGGTAAATTCCATTTGAAAGCTTGCACAATTCAAAACTCACCATGCCATTTTGATGACTATGAAATTGTCATAATCAATAAAACAATAGGCTTTGTTTCTATTTTTTTCAGAATTTCCAGTTTAACACTTTTTCACAATTAATATGTACTTTTGCTAAAATTATGACAGAGCAACAGCCCTACAAAAGTAGGACATTTTTAAATTAATTTTAGCTACATTAAAGTAGCAAAAGTACTTAAATTTTTATTTTTGTTTTCCCTCCCCAGTTCCACCAGTTCATTTCATTACACCTCATTTTTAGTGGGGAATATGAAAATCATTACAGAGCATAAAAATATAAAGCCTTTAGAAACTGATCTTCTATCACTTTCAGAAACAAAAGATGTTGAGGAAATTCTGATATAGAAGCCATAAACATGCTGACACTACTAGAAACCTGCATGAAGCAGGTAGAACTGAATTTGAAAGCACACATTTATGAGTCTTCAGGGGTGAACACCATTTCATCCCCCTATAATCCATTTTGAAACAACTATATTAAGACAGTATTACTATGCTACTATCAGTAGCATCTTGGAGTTTCCTCTGAAAAAAACACTTGAAAAAGGGCAGGATGATGATGTGTTTTCCTGCAGCATAAAATACATTAGTGCAGTGCATGCAGCTCTTGATGCCCCTCTCAGCACAGACAGATCACATGCCCTGTGCCACTCCTGTTGCACAGTGCTTGCTTCTCTGATTGATGACATCTATTAAGCTCTATGCAGCTTCTCTATTGCCTTTCTACACTTAGTCAATTCTTCCTGCTCAGCCAGTGTGCATATTTAGCTCTTTCAGGACATCAACTATTTTGCTTTTGACTATATCAACTGCCAGACTACAAAGAATGGACTTCTCACTAAATTCATCATTAAAACCATAATACAAGGGAAGGGAATGCACTTTAAAATGATTCAGTCTTCCAGTGATTAGGATAGTTAAATTCCTGGCCTTTAAAAAATGCTCTGCCTTTAGACACATAGACCTTAAGAACACAAACTCTTCATTTACAGCTCTTTCTATATAAATTTAATTAAGGACACTCCATGAAATTGAAGTACAAAGAAAAGCAGTGACTTGATAGACATACAGAAAATTAAAAAACTCTGTCCCTAACCTTGGCTCTTCAACTGCAGGCTTGCTGCTTATTCATTGCTAACAGGCTAGAACTTTTCTCTTTTATAAATTAAATTCTTTGGAAATTTGGTCAGGTTTTTTTCCAGGAACTCAGCATCACAGATCACATCACATTGTGTTATGCTGACTAACCACAAGAATTGTATGAACTGCTGTGAATAAGTGACAAAAACTCTTGAAGTGCTGTGGCTTGAGACATTGAAGAACACTTGACTATGGTAAACTAAATAACACAGTGAGCCAAAAAAGTTATTCCAAAAAGCTCCCAGTGTTCAGGGAGAAATAATATTTTAAGATGTGGAACTTTTTGAAACATAATTAAAGTGGAAAATCTTAAAATGGGAAATAAAATTTACAGTTTTCTAAAAACTACTGGCAAGCAATTTTCTTCAAAATGGACTAAAGAAGCTCCAATAGCCTGTGGTATTTTCTCTGTAATGATTGTATAGGTAATGATACAATTTTATTCAGTATTTAGACTTTAATCATTGTCATTACTTGTGAGGCACTCAAATGAAGATAGGTATTCTTTTGTTATGCTTAGGTATTGAAGGCTGTCTGTCAGGGTTTTTTAATACTTATGGCACAAGACTCGAGGGCAGTCTCCCCCACCAACCTCTAAAGGTCCCCTGATATCAGCGCTAAGGTGGCAAAACGAGGAACGGGTCCACACCACAGCTCTGGAACTAAATACTTGAATAAGCATAAAAGAAGATGTGGGACAAGGCCCAAAACACGTGCACACACTATAAGAGCTAAGGGTAGAAGACAAGGCTGAGGGAAAATCCAGGGTATTTATAAGGGATGATGAGAGGTGGGTCCAGGGTGAGAATCCAATGGGTAAAGGGAAAAGTGGTGCAAGGGAGGAGTAACACAGGGCAGGGGCTGATAAGGTAGGATGGGTGGAACAGTGCAGTGAACATAAACCAATGGGGGGTACAAGGATACAAGAACTTTCCAGGACTGGGAGGAGAGAAGGGATGACATAACTGGGAATAGAGGCAACCAATGGGAAATGAGGGTTATAAAGCTTTACCATAAACAGTTTTTAAAACCTTTGACAACTTTCTTAGGAACTGTTGTAAACTTAAACAAATGCCCTCCAAGGTCTGGGGCCAAGGGGCAACTCATCAGAAACACTGGTCTGGTTTGGGATGTCAGCCAGTTCAATTCCTACAGCTGTCTATTTTATTTCATTCAATTTATATACTTTAAAGAAGACAGTTTTTACATTGAAATATTAAGATATAGAGAACCTATTGGTACTTCACTGATTTAATGACACGAATTTATATAAAAAAGATTGATTCTTGGTCATGAATACCTAATATTTGCCTTCTTAAATAGTTCCAAGTTCTATGGGAAGGTAAGGATCCTGTGCTGGGTATGTATGAGATCCTTCTTTCTTCATTAACCATTAAATTTTCATTGCTGCCACAATGAACATCCTTCTCCACAGTTCACAGTTATTCAGTACCATTTAAAATTTTAATTAATATCTATATCCAGAACCCACCTGTGGCCACAATAATATATAAAATACACAAACATGCAATGTTGGACTTCCTATTTTTCAAATGTTTTGAATGACTAGATACTGGAAACCCCTAGAGGATAAACTGTGCATTTATCCAGTGTAGCTAGACTGCCTCAGCTCCCTCACTGGCTATTTTGGACAACCAAAGTCTTTTTTATATCTTCACATCTAATTAAGGATCTGATTCTCTCTCAAAGTGGGCCTTTGAGAGAGAATGTCAGGCATGAAACCATAAGTTCAAGGTCCACCCAATAAAAATGAGCCTAATAAAAAATATTCCAATTAAATTTCTACTGAAATAAGGGATTACACATCAAGTATTGCAAGTTTTGTGGTGACCTTAAAGAGCACTTGGTATATTCTAATTACCTCTTGTACCTTATGTGATAACAGTTCTGGTCATGGAGTTCACAAGCAGCTACTACATATATAGCATTTTGTGTAATGATTCTTATTGTTTAGGAGTTCATGAAGACATAAATATTATTGACTGCTACTGAGATGAGTAAAGTTGGTTCAAAAAAATAGGTTTCAGCATTTTGTTTAAAATTCAAAATTAAAGAAATATGATTTTTTTGGTTTATTTTTCATCTATGTGCAAGAATATACCCATACCTGAAGCCTTCCCTTTGGAATTTTAAGCTTCCAACATAAAAAAGGAAGATATTTCTTTTAGAGAAGCTATCACCCAATATCCAACAATAAGGCTTAGCTTTTTAAGCTTTAAATAAGATGAAGCATCAACTGTACAAAGAAAAAAAACAAACCACTAAATATTCAAAAAAGCAAAATGTTAAAAGAAAAAATAGCAAACTTTGAAAAACGAGACATTTCCCAGATATGTTTTTACATATATATGTGTACACACACACACACACACACACACACACACACCAAAAAAAAAAAAAAAAAATCAAGTCTATAGAGTCATACATAAAATTCATCCAGTAGCCACAGTTATGCCCAATCTTGGTCTGATATTTTTCATCACCTTAAATACTGAATTATTTCCTAAAGAGCAGCATGACTTCAAAAGTTGTAGATAAAACACACAATACACTATTTCCTTGCAACAGACAGCCTGGACTGATTTATCTTCGGTCCTTTTGTGCCCCCCTTGTAACACAAGGAAAACTCTCTCCTCAACATCCAGGACCAAGCTTGCATTTGTTCTCTGCCTTTTCCACCCCACACTGAAAAGCAGCTCCATGCCCACACCTTCAAGTTGATCTCTTAAGAGCCATGGCTCCCAAGCAATACATCATTTTTTCCAACAGTTGTATGTGAGTTTAGAATTAATTGGCATGTTGTACCTCAGCAATACAACATGGTCACAATCTAGAGACCATTTCTAATGTCCAGACTTACAGGAAATATTTACAAGCCTTATTACACAAATGCCAAGTAGAAATGAAGGGAATCCACTGTGTTGTAAACAAATCCCGAGGAGAAAAAAATATGGAGTCAGCTTCAGGAATTTGAGGTACTAAATCTTTGCTTCAGTTTAGAAGCATGTTTGGGTGAAGGCCAAAATTTGGAAAGGATCTCCAAAATTCTCCCACACTAGAACCAAGAAGAAAAGGCAGCCTGAGTAACCTGCTTCAAACCTCAGTGAAACAGAACCTCAACTAACCCTTTCTATTGCAAGCCACAATTTTTTATCCTCTGATGGATTGCAATGATTGTTATAGCAGAGATTTCATTTTAAATACTCTTATTAAGAAATCTCAGGGGGTTTTCTTCTTTTTTTTTTCCTTTCTAGCGGTGAACTACTGCTAAACTAAATTGCAGTTTTGCTAGATAATAACTTCTCCAGCAGCTCAACATTACTTAGAGAAAATGTACACCATACCCTGTACTGCAACACAGTTTTCTAAAATCACACTGCAAGAAGCCTTTTCACCATGAAAGGTGTAATCTGGTTACTTATCTCCAGTTTGCTGTTGTTCCTTTGCAGTAAACTACCATTGCGTGCAGACAAAGTCATTTCCCAGTTTCTGTCTTTCACTGGAGATTTCAACCAGGCACAAAAAAATCAATGATGCTTCATGAAAAACACGTGTATGCTGCAGATCAGCACTGGGACTTGCAGGCAACTAAAATCTATTGCAACACAGCAACAGAAAGAGCCACGTGCAAAATTAAAACATGGGTTTAGGCCCTCCTATTATATAAGCTCTCTGCATAAAAACTAACTTTTATTCTCACTGCCAAGATACAATTTTCTTCAAAGTCCTGTTCACAATGCATAGAACTACCATTAAAATATTTTTAATTTTAAGTGAAAATACTTTCTATGAAGTTTTCCAAATATGCATGTATACAGATACAGAGTTCTAATAACATACATAATTTTCCTCTTCATGAAAAAGCACCACAAACAGAAAAAAAAAAGTGTTTTTTTGAAAAAGGAATTTATAGTTTCGGATTTGCTTTTAATAAAGAATTTGCAGTCACTCTATTATTAACATTCTTTATCTGATTCTACAAATAAAGGTTCTTTTGTGCTAGCATATTTTGCTAGCCTTTGGCATGTCAAAGCAGACAATTTGTGAATTAAGTTCTTGAAACAGATACTTTTCATGTCTAGGAATAGAACGAAATGAAGAACTGAAGTACCCAACTGCAAAAGATCTGTCAACAATTCTTTTATAAAGGCCCATTCTCAAGAGGTTACAATTATCACAGCAGGACATTTTTTCAGGAAAATAATTTTGCCCTAGATAGCTTTGTGGCTTATAGTTTTGGGCTGGGTTTTTTATTCCTCTCTTTAAATGAATAATGACAGTTCCCATATCTGTAAGAGGAAAATTACACATTACTTACCACTCACACTTCTCTCAACAGCCTTTAAAGGACCTCAGCCCAGGTCTAGATTTCACTCATTTCAGCTCCTCTGATATTCGAACTGAAAGCTTCACATTAATGCACTATCATAAAATCTAATAATAAAATTCAGAGGTAAACTCCAATGTAATTCTTTGCTTTGAAGATTGATCTGTTATTTAGATCACAACAAAAAGGTCTGAGTAAAAGGCTACTTAAATGAACTTTTTTCTTCCATATATGCAGATGCTATATCAAAATATGTCAAATAATGAAAAAAATCCACTGTTTGCTTCACCCTCTAGCTCAAGGTTTAACTCAAAATTCTCTCAAGACAAAAGCAAATCATTTGTACATTAGCATTCTAAATCACCAGGGCCAGCATGGCAAGGCTTTCCTGTTGCATGTTGTGAAAAGTATTTTTACAGATGTCTGGAAAGGGCAGAAATAATAATCATTGATTTTAAGTTGCCTGCTATTTTTGGCAATTGGAACAAACTGAATTACATTAACCACAGAATCACAGACTAATTCTGAGTTGGAAGGGACCCACGAGGATTATTGAGTCCAACTCCTGGCCCTACACAGGACACTTCTTGAGCTCTGTCAGGCTGCTGCTCTGACCATTTCCCTGGGGAGCTTGTTCCAGTGCCCAACCACGCTCTGGGTGAACTCTTTTTTTCCTGATATTCAACCTAAACTTCCCCTGACACAGGCCATTCCCTCAGGTCCTGTCGTAGACAGAAGGGATATGCAGCATTTTCCATTTTTCTGAAAGTTGATCTTTTGTCATTTTAAGTTATCCTGTTACACATCAGAGTTCTGTCACACATTCTTTAAGAAAAAATAGTTTTGAAAGAAGGGCACATAACAAATGCTAGAAGTACTCTTACTCAGCTATGTTTTTCTTCATATTAGAAAGACAAAAGGGTTTCAAATATTAATTGTTTACATTGCTGAACTATTGCACTTCCTTGCAAACACAGCTCTTCAGACAACGTGAGGCTGGAGCACAGGACAGGTTTAAACAACTACCATTTCTAGCAGCTTACTTCACTTAGGTTTGGTTGTTGTTTTTTATTATGTACACTGGAGACAACTTCATCTTTTCCATGCAAAATTCTCAAGGTCTTTTTAATATGCAGCAGCCATGAAGCCATTTTTCCTTGCTGTTTTCTCCTGAATCGTAAGTGCACTTGGCAAGAACTCAAAGCATACATGGCTGCTGACACTTCATACACTGGCAGAGAAGGTGAAGGTTGAATCACTCTAACACTTAGGAATTGATTTGGAATAGCTTTTACAGGTTTGGAAAAAAGCTGCTCACTCTCACAGCTACAGAAATGTTACACTATACCCTTATACACTGAGAGAGATAAAAACATGCCATTTACGACGAAAACTATTGTACTTCATTGTACATTCTATTCCCTGAGTCTTGGCAACAGAGGAAGGGTTGAACTGCCTTTGTGGGAGGATGATTATTGAATTGTGCACCTGGCACGCACAAGACTTTTCTGTCTTTCATTGACTGCTGTGGGCATCAGAAGTGAATGAACCAGGGAAAGAAAGATTGTTCTAATATTTTGTTTCCCAGCAGATAAGCACCATAAGCACCAAACCGGGGCACTCTTTCCTGGCTTCACACAGACCTTCAGACCTTTTGAATTCTTGAAGCAGTTTATTTATATTCAAACCTCTTAAAATAAATACTGCCTCACTTTCAACTGTCTCAGAGTAAAGACATCCCTCCCTTTCTGTAACAAAGCAATACTTGAATTGTCTTGCCTGGGGCCATAAACTCCCTCTTGCTCAGGAGGGGCTTCACAAAAATCCTTCCTTAAGCATTATCTTGAATTACTTCTTCCTCCTCCCCTCCTCGGAACTGGTCTGCAGCCTCCTGCTGAGCCTCCACCTCGCACTGCTGATATCTTCCATCTTTCCCAGGGGCATCTCCTGAGTGGGAACACCTGGGTAACACAGGTCCAGCTGGGAGCAGGGCTCTGCCCACGCCACTGCTCACAGCCCTGGAAGAAACAGGCAGCTGAGAATGCTTCCCATCACCTCTGGCAGCATCCATCAGCTGGAGCTAGAGATTAAGCTGCAAAGAAATAAATTTAAAAAAAAAAAACAAAACAACCTCTGGGGACTCATGAACAGCTCAGAATGCTAAAAAAAAAAAAAAAAAAAAAAAAAAAAGTTTCAGCCATATAGAAAAGAAGCTTGGCAAGTAAACAGAATTTATAAATGTATTTTCTCAGGTTATAGGAAAAATGGCGTTAGACTTTAGACTCATGGTAGCTACTGCAGGAAACTGGTTAGTAGACATAAGTTTTGGTTTATTGTTGATTTTAAAGTGGTCTTCATTCAGAAAATAAAGCTTGCAGAAGTTAACTTCTTTGAGAGTTTTTCCCTTTTTATAAAAAAATGCATTTTAAAACTGCTGTAAATAATGGTTTTCAGGTTTCTTTTCACCAGGTAACCAGGCTTTTTTCTCTGATTTCTTTAATTTACTTGTAGATCAGTAGTTTTCTCCCTAAACATAATGTTAAAAAGGAGCACTTTCCAGGCATTGCATATTTTTTCCCTTTTCTAGGTTTGGACATGGAATCCTGAGGAGGATTTATTTTTTTCTGAAATTGCATTCAGAGTGTTTTACGTCAGTTTTACTAAGCTAGGCATAGCAAAATTTATCTCACCTGAGCATCAGAGAGGACTGTAGGATCTGTCTCCATCACAAGATTCATTCACAAGGCAGGTTCTCATGTGGCATAATACTAATTAAAGAGAAGAAAAAAAAAAAAGGGGGGGAGAATTAAGGTGCATTCCAGAGTTCCCAAGCTACATTGAATATTTTAACTGACACAATTACTTTTTCCAGCTAGTAAATTTTTAGGAAATTTAGATATAGTATTGATATATTACCATACCATTTTGACTTTTGTTAGAGATGGACAGTTTAATTTAAACGTTGCTTTTTACTTTTCATGGTTTTCAACTGGTCAGCTAAGTGTCAGTCTTTAATATGCCAGTTAACAGACTGTAAACTGTAAAAGAAAAATTTAAAGACAGCCTAATCTGCATATGACTTCATATGCTTAATTAGGAATATGAAGAAAATCCACTTTTCATACTTTAGATAAAAAACTGCCCTGTTCAAGACTGTGAGGAGATGCTATTCCTAAGGTGAGAACTGTCTTTCTAAAGTACATCATCCACTATTAACACCTCCACAAAAGGGTTGCCACAAATCTACTTTATAACCAGAATCACAGCAGCATTTGGTAGAGGGTGGTGATATTCAACTATAACAGAGATTGACTCACTACCCAGAATGGTCTTAAATGTTTCTCCTTTTCTTTACATATTACCTACCTTGCCTGTGAAAACCATATCAAAACATGCTTCTCAAAATTACACTTAAGAATACATCTGTTGAATTTTATTATCACTCTGTCTATGATGATGGTAAATGATACTTTCTAGAAAGTATTGTTGTGTAATGACTCATACTGAGTTGCTAATAAAAGGGAAGTCAAAATGCACCCAATTGTCCTGTCACAATCTAATTCTTTCTATTAATTACCCTTGCATGTAGCAATAAATCTTGCATTTAGCCTTCCTTCTGGTTTTCAGTGGAGTTTTTAAAATAAAAATTCAAATAATAAACCTTTTTTCAGGACTTACTTTTGAACATCATCTTACAAACTGGTCCTGCTGCCACATTCCCCTCCAAAACATAAGAAAAATCTACTTAGCAAGAATGCTTATTTGCAATCTAGCACAACAAACAAAGGAGAAATTCAGCTACACTCTTTTATTATGTGCATTTTCAAGTGCTGCAAGCATACAACATAGCAAAACTAAATTTGTGGTGCTGGTCAAGGAGCCAAGTAACAGTAATACCTTTACCTGTTTTGTTAATCATGTCTCAGTCACCCAGTGGCTATAAATTAATTTTTATATTTCGTCAATGATCATAAGCTCTATAGATGCTAACAATAAAATGAAAAAAGAACTTGCTGCCACTGTGCTTTCTCCTCTAGCTGCATGTGAGATTATGGTTGCGTTGCTGAATCACTTGTTACCTGCCAAATTTTTCCCTTGTATCCATAAGAAAAAAAAAGAAAAAAAAAAAAAAGACAGAGAGAATGTAAAAATAACACTGCTTACTCCCCAAATTATTATCTAATTTATTCCATTGCATTCCTTAGAGGTCTTTGCATCCAGCATGCCTTGCACAGCATTAATAAAACCATAGAGTTGGTTTATTTCCTTACATTTAGCCACAAGAGGAGGTCAAGTGTCTGGGCATCTCAATCTGTGAGTCACAGAGCACAATTTCTGACCCCTTTTGTCTGACCCAGAGTGCTGAGTCCTCTACAATGTCTCAGCAGCTTTGACCAAGGTATTGAAGAGAAGGAAATGAGAGTACCCGTGTCAGCCTGACTTCCCATCCAAGTACCACCTGCAGTACAGATTGACAACGGGACACGAGCGCTTTTTATCCTTAAATAGTCTTTTAGGGGTCAGGTGTATGGATGTGAAAACACTGAGAGCCACCACTGGCTGACAGGCCACTCAAACCTCCAGCTCCTCCTGTCCCTGTGTCTGTGACTCCACTGATTGTGTGATGGAGACAGAGGAGCTGTGGGGATGGAGCTCGGGAATGCCTTTCACGCCCGTGAAATTAGAGCCAAAACCATTTTGGGATCCTTATTTTGAATAAGTACAGCATGGAAAGTGAGCTTTCCTTGAAGTCTTCCCATTTCCTCCTTGTAATCAAAGACATTCTCTCATGTTTCACTCAATTATCTGTTTCTTGCTGTTCATAAGTTATATTTTGGAAGTCTTAATTATGAAAACATGCACCTTTGCCTTGAAATCTAATCAGTTTTTGTCATTGCAATATGCAAACATACTATATGTTTATATAGTTAATATATCTTATGCAATTACAAAAATTAGAAGCTACTAATAACTTCCTATGAAATTAATATTATCATAATTTTACTATGTTACATTAAAATTATTCTGTATGAGAAAACATTTAAAATAATATGGGCATATTTAAAGACCTCTGTGAGGGTCCTTAAACTAACTTCTGTTAAAAAAAAAATACTATGCTTTAACAAATACATTGAACACTCCCCCCTCCCTTATACTTAAAGCACAAGCCTTATTCAAATCTTACAAAAATTTAACCTGTGATTTCCACCCTTTTAGTTGATTACTCCGTAACAACACATAAGATTAACCAGATCAGTGCATAATCCTAACCACAAAAATAAAATTAAAAAAAAAAACCAAATAGCCTTAAGAGCCTTTTAAATATTATTGTAATTTTTGACTAATAATGATTCCATATGGAAAGTGTCTCTGCACTTAGAAAATATTTGAAGGCAATACTGTCAGATAAACAGTACTTGAGAAAGAAATCTTGACATCTTCCATGGTATCCCACAGAAAAGTGTTGAAAAACTCGTTCCTAAAAACCATTTCAACAGAACACAAATGTGATACTAATGCCAGCAGCAAAGACAGCACAAACAAAACCTGGGTTCCTGAAAGGTCTTTGTGAACCTGTATAACACCATGGATTTAGCAGAATCATCTTTGAAAAGGTGACGAATACAAGGCCTGTCACCATGCAAACTCTATGACATATGGCCAGTAGATTGTTGGTGAATATTTAATAAAATGAAACACTAGTATCTCATGTAAAACCTCTGCTATACAAAGAGACCAAGGTACAGCAACAAAGCACGTGCTGTTTTTTTGACAATGCTGCTGTTTCAGGTTGCCCATGTCTACAGACTAAAATTAAAGCTCAGTCTGTTACCACAGTGTAATACAACTCAGCAGAAGAGGCCTCTGTAGATTTTCTTTTTAGTTAAACCTGGCTTCTATGGTCCAACAGCTTGACAGCAGTGTAAAAGTATATTGCTTTTGCTGGAACATCTGTCTTTCAAGTCACTACTATTCCTCCTTTAAAACCTTCACTGTAAAGCCAGTAGAATTTGGGTGTTGGGTTTGCTTGGTTTTTCCCTTTGTTAATATCTAAGGTGTGAGATGCACACGTAGCACAGGTTTGGTGCTTCCAAACAGAAAATCATAAAACGCATCTCAATTTGATCATCACCACTGATAGAAGACTGGGTTTAATAGAGGGCCAATTAACTTTTTCCTTTTGAGCTGTGATTGAAAATCAGAATTAGTTTAGGAGTAAAATTAGTTTAACAGCTTCAGCTCCAGGGGAACTCCAGAAAACTCAGCAGCTCCATTTTCAACTGGAATGGGTTGTCAGAATGCAAAATCACATTTGGATACACCATGCCAGAATTATGTGTAAAATTGCCAATCCAAATCCTAAAATCATGGATGGTTTTAAAAATCTTTACTTTCATAAACATTTTATTTACTTTTATGAACATTTTATGAATATAATGAACATTGAGATTAGGTTCATATTTTTGCAGACGTAGGGTCACACTTATTTAAGTATATTCTCATTTTAGACCCAAATAATATTAATTTCATTTCTTCAGTGAGAACAAAAACCACCAATGTTATTTCCTGATTTCTACATCTGAATTTTTGAGATACCAAATTGCTTGAACAAAAAAGTTTACAAGCAATACGAGATAGAAAGATCCACAATACAAGACCCATTATGAAAATTGGCAATTAGAAGCATTGTACATGGAAAGTATAAACTGTGCTTGCCAGATTTCTGTGAAGGAATTAATCAATCATCCATGAGAAAAGTCTGTCCCTGCCCATTTGCTGCAACTACTTCACTTTCTTCGAGAAGCAGTAACCTACTGCTGTACAGATTACAGAAAATTCAGGACTTGAATGGATAAATATGTGAATGGATGTCCTGGATAAACTGCAGGGTCAGAATGTCTGTCTCAAAAGCTATTATCCACTCACATTTGAACAATCTCGTATTTCATATCAACATTACAGATTAAGCATTTCTGAATTGTTCAAATTCTCCTTACCCAGCAAAGAAGAGATACTTCTTTTTTTTGTCATCCATTAAAAAAAAAACACCAAAAAACAACATTCTTTTTTAAAATAAATTCACCCTTCAGGGCAAAAATATTTCTCAAGGACACTCAAATCCCAAAACTGCAATTATACCTTTTTGTATATTATAATCTCTGAACAAACCACACAGTACTATTTAATTCTAAGTCATTTTCTGGTCAGCTTACTGATTTCAGTGCCTCATTATTCACAGTCAAAATTTCAGCAAAACTAAGAACAAACACATATGCAACCCTGAAAAAAAAAAAAATCCCGGCATCAGTTCAAATTAGTAATAACATTTTGAACATTTGTTATTTAAGTTTGTTTAATTATTTCCATCTTAAAATGTGTAACAAGGCAACTTCTCCGATTTATCATCATGACATCTTCCATTATCCAATCATGTATCAAGAAAACATGAAAAAGTCACATCAGAATAGCATCTGTTAATGTACTTAAAGTTCTGCAGCTACTAAAGCTGATACCTAGTGCAGAGACCACTAGATGGCATAAAGCAATAAATACAATGAGAAAAAACATAATTACACCCCTGATTTCTATTATGCTATTTACGGGTATTTATTTTATGCTAAAATATCACATGCTGAGAGAACAGATTTTTCTTTAACGAAACACTAATAAAAATTAATATTTTTGTTTTCTTTTACGTGCAAAGTAGTACAGAAGGTATATTGAGGACACAAGCTTATCTAAGAAACTCACGTTATGTTAATATGAAGGTTATAAATACAGTCTTCACTCTGAACTTTAAGATTACCTATTCTGTTACAACATTACTACCTATTCACAAGCTAGTTCAAATATAATACAAGACATAGTTCAGGTTTTTATAAACAGCTTTCTTCGCAAGAAAAAAAAATTAAAAAAAGAAGTAAGATTTTTTTTTTAATATTCAAAGTGATTATACCTCATGGTCTGAAGAAAAGGAGGCAGAGAGGAGACTTTATTGCTGTCTACAACTACTTGTAAGGAGGCAGTGGTGGTGAGGTGGGAGTCTGCTCTTCTCCCAAGCAACTAGCAATAGGACAAGGGGAAAGAGCATCCAGGTGTGTCTGGGGAGGTTCAGGTTGGATAGCTGGAAACATTTCTTCCCTGAAAGAGTGATTAGGCATTGGAAAAGGCTCCCCTCATGGAGTCAGTCCCAGGAAGCATACAGAAAATGAGTGAACGTGACACCTCACAATATGATTTAGTGGGCATGGTGCTGTTTGTTCATAGGTTGGAACTTGATCTCGCAGGTCCTTTCCAACCTTAACGATTCTATGATCTTTGCTAACAACTTTACAAGACAATTTTAAGATTGAGACCTGGTCTGGGAAATTTCTCCATCACTCAGGTCTTCCTCCAATCCCAACGAGCATTCAAAGATAATGACCTGGTCTGGACATCAGCCTCCTCCCTCAACACACGAGCACATCCCATCAGGTCCCTTGCCCTTGTGTACACCCCGTGTTTAAAAGTCCCTTTATTTGATCCTTCCCTACCAAGGTGTAGTGGGTTGACCCTGGCTGGATGCCAGACACCCACCAAAGTTGCTCTTTCATTCCTCCACAACTGGGACAAAATGTGTAACAAAAGGTTCATGAGTTAAAGACCAGCAGAGATCATTCCCCAAATACTGTCATGGGCAGAACAGACTTGGGGACATGAACGGAATTTATTACTGACAAAATCAGAGCAGGATAATGAGAAGTAAAAAAAAAATCTTAAAACCATCTTCCCTTCCACCCCTCCCTCCTTCCCAAGTTCTACCTCCTCCATTGTTTCTAAAAGATACTTTTACAGACAAACTGCTCAAGCCAAGGAGAGAGCACTCACTGCAGGAGCCAGAAGAAAAATGCCCCAGTGTTGCTTACAGTAAAGTCTCTCCGGCACACAGGAAAGTGTTGAGATGCTGCAGGAGTTATGGATATCAATTAGATATTATACACGTACAAGATACATTCTAATCTCTGTTTTCTGTGTTTGCGCACTGCCTCAGTTCAGCACTTTTGTGCCCATATACTATTATTTTATATTCCACTGATGCTATCTGTAACAGTGGTAAAGCCAGCACAGAGCAGGCTCCAGAAACAGGAATGAGGATGCTCATGAAAATGTTTGCTAGCCAGACCAATGGTAAGTGAAAACTTCATAACATTAGATGACACTTTTTTCAGAGTATGCTGCTTCACTTCTTTTAAATGGTTTCTGTAGCTGAACCTGGCACTTATGAAGCCATTTTCTTCCAAAGACAATTTTTTTTACAGGAAGCAGGGACAGCTTTTTGACCAAACTAAATTATTCTTTTCACCATACATATATATCTATCCCTTATACACACACACTTCTGTATGTATACACACATATTCCTTATGGTCCATTTATGCATTATTCAAATAGGTATATGTACTGAAATACCTATGTGAATATTCACCTACACTTACCCATATATGTTTACATTTATATGTATTTTCATATCCTGGTGCACAGGAGGAATCAAAGATCAGGAAAAATACAAGAAAATATTCTTTGTAGAGAGTGGGGAAAAGCCTTTAGCATAAAGCAATAATACAAAGCAAACCATTTCATTTTCCACAATGTTTCCTGCTAGTTATGTGTTCTTTAGTTTTTCAACTGGACTGTACAACATATTGGAGGTAACCAACAGACCCCAGAACTAGATGTTAATTACTAGCAACACACAAAATTTAGTTTTGGTGCTTCTACACAGATTTTCAGTCATCTTTTAGAGGACTTTAATTAGGTGTACAGGTTTACCCTGTAAAGCTAAAGCTATTTCCTGCATGCTGCCTTGTATGATCATGCTTCCCTTCCCTGTATGCACACTTTCCCTTTCTGCTTTCTCTGCGTGCTTTGTGTGCTTGTCCCTTACTTACCTTATGTTGAAGTGTATATTTACATGATACTTAAAACTTTTCAGCAGAGATGCTGAAGATGTGGCAGCAACAAAACTCTTCCTGTGAAGAGTATGTCCATTTTTGTACCTTCATAGTTTTTATAAGTGGCCCAAATATCATAATAGATTATGGGTTTTAATACCAGCTTGGTCTCTACTTACAGAACCTCAAAATTAATTTAAGCTTGAGAAGTGTCAATCTCTTTGACTAATAAAATTAAAGCCTATTTGAAATCAAATAATTTGAGGCCGTTAACTTTTTAATAATTGTTATTACTATAAAAATTAGACATGGCTGAGCTCTCATGATTCTTTCACTAATGTGCTGTCCTCAAATATTGTGCTTATGCAAGCAAATTACTGCATCATGGAACGTGGCTTTTCATGACTGTGTATCCATAGGCCAGTCCAGTTATGAGCAGCTATGGGAAGTTGAGTTACAGGACATACAAATGTTATTGTGTTTAATTTTTTTCCTTCTAATAGTTTTAAACCAAAATCTACTTCACAGCTAATTGAATGCATAGGGAAAACATATATTACTTTATATCATTATCTGTTATAATCTTCACTGAGTAATAGGTTATCTTATTAAAACCTTACTTGAAAACTAAATGATTCCCATCCTGTCTCTATTGATATCCCACAACAGCCTGAAATTGATTTAAAGACTTGTTTAGATTTGATTTTATTTTTTAATGCTTATGCAGCAAGTTCACTGGTTCATACAAAAGCCATGATTTGTATTTCAACTTTAAAATGAAAATTCACTCTGATGCAACTTGAACACCGAGTCTGCAGCCAAAGAGGCCATAAATAATTTTTAAGTGTTTCTGTAATGGCTAGGGTAGGTGGAAATGCAAAAACCTGCATTCAGTCATTTGTACACTGTGCTATCTGGGAGTCTGTGGAACACAAAGGTAAGAGAGTGCAATAGAAAGTCTTTCTGCAACTCTTGATTAAAATAAGAATCAATACAATCAAAAAGGCCCATAGAAAAGACACCTGTCCACTATGTACTCATGGATTTTGATAAATTAGTCTGGAACTGCCCAATAGGTCACGAAACAGATTTCTAATTCTACCAGAAACACTACTATCTGCTTAACATTTCTTAAACAAAATTTAGGTGGCTTTTTTTTTTTTTTAATTTGAAAAGACTGCCGAGAAATGTTCCTAAAACTGCTGAAAGAAACAGGAGAGCTGTTAGAGAGCTTGCACATTGAGAAGACTGCAGATACTGGGATCTGAGAAAGCTGAAGACAACACAGGACACAGGCTTCCTTGAAACTTCATCATCACATGGCAAATTTTATGGGTTCCATATAAAGATCATCAGTGGATCACACTTAATACTGAATGAACAAAGTTAAGTAGTAAATTGCCTGCCCTTTTAAGTTACTCTAATCAAAATTATAGTAGCTCTAAGTTTGTTTAGATAGTAGAGAAAGAGTTAATATGTCAAACAGAAAATGTCCTCCTATATCTTCATAATAAACCCCTATCCCTTTGCACCACTCAATACGTTCCAGTTCACCTGCCCTGTCATACCAGCCTTCACACATGTGCTGGCAGTAATTTTTTTTCTGAGGAAGTTTTTTCCATAATTGCTAATATAGGACAGTGTTTTGGTTTTGTTCTGAAAATGGTGGTGAAGAAGGAATAGGGAGGACATTTGGAGTGGCAGCATCTGTCTTCCCAAGTCACTTCCCATGGGAAGCAGTGAATTAATTCCTTGTTTTGTTTTTTATGTGGCTCTTCCTTTACCTAGTAAATCATCTTCATCTCAGTCGAGGAGTTTTCTTACTTTTAGTCTCCCAGTTCTCTTTGCTTCCTGCTGGGGCAGTGAGTGAGCAGCTGCCTGGGCCTTAGCTACCAGATGGTGTTCCACCACAACCCTGCAAAATTATCAGTTCCATCCACAACTGTAGGACTGGCAGCAGACACTGAGATTTTTCTTCTGGGATATTATGTTTGGAACCTGAAAGAGAAAACTACAAAATGCACGAGACTTTCTTGTCCCCCCTCTGCTCTACCACCTTCCTCTTTATTCTCTCTCCTGTATGGAACTTGATAGCTCCAACTATGTGTGCTACAGTTCATAGGGCTCATGACACAAAAGGATGAATGAGGAGCAAAGTAGAAGTATCAAAAACATATAGGGGCTGCTCCCAAAATAGGTTTCAATGCCTTTAAGGATAAAAAAAAATTATCATGAAAACTCAAGGCACATTGACAGCATACAAACATCTTGAACTCTCCAACTTGCTCATCTGCTTTCTGGAATTCTCACATATAAAATTTCCCTTTTCCTTTAAGACACTAACTAATACTCCTTCCACTAGATTTACACAAGCCAAAATTTCTGATTTCAGACAGTTTTGGCTTTGGGACTAATAACTATTGAAAAAAAATAAAAGTAGAAAATGTCAGAAATTCTCATTCAATTCCAGCTCACCAAAGAACAGCATGATGGGCAATATACAGACCATCACTTTTTATTGTTCTTGAAGCATATTGGTCACAATATTGTTTCTAAAAACCAAAATCAAACTCTCAAGACATCAAAATATTGTATCAACAGTCTAGCTTCATTCAATTCACTCTTATCTGGAAATGTATACGTCCTAGTGCAGCTTTGAGTAAAAGGCTTCTCTTCAGGATATTATATTGGATCTACAAAAGCTCAGACCCACAACTCTAGCTATGTCTTTTATCTACATATTCTTTATAAGCATTGCTGAAGTTAAATGAGCCGTGTCTACTCCAAAAACTTAACAACATTAATCTTAGCTTTTTTTCAAACTTTCTAAGATGAAAACAGAAATAATAACAAAGAATTGCTCCATAATTAATATGTGAAATTTTGTAAACCTCTTTCTGCACAGAAAGCGAGCATCTGCATATGGCACCTTAGCACAACTTACATTAAACTATTTTGAAAATTGAAAAAGCAAGGTAGACAAACAAATAGAATGCAGCACAGAAAAAAATCATGACTATATAACTCCAATATATAAAATGCTATAGGGAAATACCTTAACATACATCTCTCAGCTGTAAGAATATCTCACTTCACATTTTGCCTGTTTACAGGGGCTGAAACTCTGTGTTAATGAATCATGAGATGTACTCAAAAGAAATAGACTCTTTAACATCTTTCTTCTCACAGTAGGACATACTTGATACTTGTCAGAATGACGTAACAGGGGCTATATGGTAACACACTGCAGGAACTGATCAATTAAGACAGCTTCACCTAGCAAACTGACACAACAACAAACACGGTGATTTTCTTTGTCGCTATAACAATTTTATGGTAGAGTTGTTGAACAGGACAGATATAAGAGCATAAAAATATTTATTATAAAATAGACAAGATGGTATTGAGCCTGATAGCTCCAACTGTGTGCTACAGTCAGCTATCTGACCTCAGTGATGCTGGCCAAAGATAAAGTATCACAAAATACTGCTGGGAAGAAGACAACACACTACAGTGGTTTAGTAGTGCCCTTTCATATATCTCACACACATGAATCACTTTCAGTCGGGGTCTAAGCTGAACATTAGGTTCATACAGAAGTTGAAGACATTACTGAGGTTCTGAGTCATCACAGAATCAAAACTTAGAGAACACACTTATGTCTGCAGCAAAATTATCCTATTCCAAACAATAACACACCATAGATTTCACTTTCAAGAATATCCTCGTGGAAGACTCCTTTCTTTTAGTACCCATCAGCTGTGTCTGAAATATCTCCCTGTCTATGTATTTAAGGAGAACTTGGGATAGACAACTGCTCCCTGAAATGGGGGATTTTGCTGTGGAAACAGAGAATACCATTTGTTTACACTTACCACAAAGAATTTTGTTAATCTTGAGTAAACACTATACTTCATATGATCACAGTTTGCCAAATGAAGCACTACATCCAGCCTCATTAGGTAAAATCCAGTTTCTTCTTCAGGCAGTACAATGAGCAACCTCATTTGTTGCCAGGTTACTCCATCTCTAATTTCTTTTGCCAAAGGAATTTGGAATTGTCATAGATCTGAAGATGCCACAATGAAAATGGGTTGGCACAATTCTGTTGAGAAATTACTTCTCTTTTAAGAGAAATTTCCAGCACACTGAGTAGTGACTTGAAACAGAAGTGTTTCTGATATATTCCTGCATCTACCTGATATCCAGGATATCAGGATACTCCAAGAAATATCCTAGTCACATTGACATGCATGCCTTAAGAATGGAGGGGAATACAGAAAATCTTCTGAGATTTAAATTAAATTCCTTCTACAGAAATGAAAAGAATGATAAAAACACTGACTCTTAATGGCCACAGTCCCCATCAGAGCAGTATTCTGGTAGAGATCCATTCCATTCCATTCCATTCCATTCCATTCCATTCCATTCCATTCCATTCCATTCCATTCCAGTGGTATTAGAGGTACCATAACAGCATCTTGGAAAACTGTTAGTTTCAGGAAATGTTGTAACTCTAGAGAAACATGGAAAACCTTGGACAGGTACTCTTTAGCAAAATGTTACATTTTATTCTGACTTTTGTTTTCTCCTGACGCTACTTTTCTTACAAAGAGTTCTTTCTTTTACAACAGATATTTCTCAGACCCTTTGACCTTACCAGAGAGTAATAAAGAAAACATCAGCCTCTTCCTTTTTCTTTTTTATATCTTAAACTGGAGCACACAGCAAGGAAATAAATAAGTGGGAAACAAGTATGCTTTCAACTTCCTAAAGATACAGCAACTAAATCTACTTCATTAAAAGTGAGCTGCTCCTTTGTATTCTTCCTCCTTATCCTGGCTACTGGCAAAGTTGCATTATTATCCTATGAGTCATTCTTTCTTCAAAATATCTCTTTGGGTAGTACTTGTTAATTAAACTTTCTCGTCCTCTCTTCCTATTTCTCTCTTACAGTTGTTAGCAGTGGTCTTGTATCCTCTTTTTTGAATAGACATCTATATGCAATCTCCCATTATTAGAAAAGTAGGAAGGAACTATCTTTTACTATGTGCCCATTGAGCACACTATTACTAATTATATCAAGCACGCCCTGTGAGTTCTACTGAGAATTTATACAGTAAATTTTCTTCATCTCTTTAGGACAATGTCATCTATTGTGCAATGTGTCTTTGGTGGCATTTTAGCTAGTGAATTTGAAAGGTTCTCCAGTTTCATATAGAAAAATGTGTAACATCTGTCCCTTTTCTGTAGATGTGACTCTGCAGTAGCTAAAGCAGCCTGCTGCTCAGAAATGCAGAGTAGGAAATAAAATGTCATTTGAATAGGTGTGGTAATAATAGCCTGGTGGCAGTGGCCTAGCCAAAGCAAATCTCCATCAGATGAGTTTCTAGTAAAATCATACATACTGATTTCTTAATTTCATTTTTATGAAAGAATAGCACAACATTTTTTACATAAACTAGGTTTTATTACCAACCATATAAACAGACATATATATTTTATTATGTGTCTGTCCTACAAAATGCACAGAGAAGTAACTGATACACCTGACTGCAAACAAAAGGAAAATACAGCTGTTATTTATGCTCAGTGAAACAAATTCACAGGATGGCTCTGTAGAAGGCCAAGAAGTTACAGCTTATGTTTTTATCCATGTTCATTTAATGCCTAGCTCTGTACAGAGTGACAGCTCTAGCTTTAAGCATATGGTGGGATATGGAAGGTAAAATAAGACTGAAGAATTGCTGACATACTGGAGAAGCAAGGTAAGCAGAGACAAAGCCTGAGCTGAGTAAACCTAAAGCTCTTCATCTGAAGTCAGACCTTCACCATGGAGGCTGTTGTAGACACGAATAATTTGAAAGAATGAGAAGCCTACAATTAAGGCAGAGTTGGAAGGTAGAATTCAGCATCTGTTTTAACCCAAGCCAAGGAAATCCCGGAGCAAAACCAGGAAAAGTATCTACCTTGTGAAAAATCCATCCAGACCTCATCTAGAAAGCCATACATTTTGTAAGCAGAGACAAAGCAACACACACTGATGTGTTCTGGGTCGCTATCACTGCCTTAGATCTGGCTTGGGAAATCCCCCAAAGACCTACATTTCAATGGATTCAGAAATCAGATAAAGAGAGGGAGGATAGGACATTTAAGTGTGATTTTTGATCTTTTTATTTCTGTCATGTATAAACATCAAAAGCATTTGTTGGGACTGCAGTTGTCAAATTGTAAGCCAGCAAGTGAAAACAGCTGTCTATCCTCAGCACCAACAAACACGAATAGATCTGTCATCATAATTACAGCTCAGAGCTGGACTGTCTTCAAATACCAGCAACAGTCTGCACTGTGAGCAATGTCAAATAAGCCTGACTCAACTGGTTTAGAATCCATATTTTCTAGAGAGCATAATGACAGCCTTTCTCTTCTTTGAAAGGTTGAAAAACTTTCTGTGTAAGTAAGTCTGTTATCTCTCATGTTAAATATTTCATGACTTGCTAAAAGAAATTGTTCTAGAGATCAAAAAGTGATTTACACATTTAATAAAATAATTATGCCATTTGTTTATGTGCACATAATTTTAACTTGATTACACTCCAAGAGCCTTGTTTCCTTATTACAGCAGTAACTGTCTTCAGATATTGCTTTATGGATCCCTCACAAGTGTTTATTTAGATACATACAATAGCTCAAGGCATTACAATGGAACACTGATATTTTCATGCCCAAATTTTTGCACATTGGCCAAGAAAGTGGCCAAGAGATATCTGAAAATGCATTTTAATTTAGCAGTGGTCGAGACAAAGATGAATCTTACTAAGAATGCAACTTTATAATGTAAATATAATACTGTCAGTAGATCTGGTCAGCAGATTTACAATGAATATTACAATTGCCATTGAATATGAAAAAGAAACAGGAAGAACACAGAAGAAGCCAGAACCAAAAATAAGAGTATTTGAATCAACTCCCAGTCTGTCTTCTGAACCAAACCTGCATACTGACTGCCCTCAGGAAAGCAGATTACAGTCCTCAGATGTGCAGATTGCCATTTTGAAATTACAACTTCTAATATCGGTTCTGTAAGGATATAGTTTCTCTTTGGCCTGGGTACTGTCACATAGTCAATTCTCAATAACAGGCAAACCAGAATATTCTGCTTCCCATCATGCATTACTTCTACATTCCCAAATTTTTTTAGCTATCATATCAGTTTACCAGACAACCAAAATACAAAATCATTTCAGTAAAGTAAAATCATAAAGCAATTGAAATTACAGGTCACTAATCCATATAAACCAAACTGGCTGTGTAGCCAAAAACTTTTGCTTTTCTAAATCTTCTAGCTTGAGAGTTTGCACATATCTGACATGAAGTTTTGTTAATTATGCACTTCCATAACAAATGGTAGTATTTGTAATGTGGAAAGTGCACTACTTTTGAATTACAACATTGTTATCCTGTATTACTCTAAAAGTAGCCCTAATTATAAAGGAAGGAAGGAAAAGAAATATGTAAAAAGAAGAACTATGTAAAAAGAGAATGGGAGCAAGACTGCAGTTGGTTGGTAATTTCAGAAAAGAATAAACAAGAAGAGGAGTTTCAAATTCATTGTCACAGGACAAAAAAAATATCTTAGTTTGATTTGATTTTTATATACGTGTACACCCCTGAAAATTTATAGCACGTTCTGCTGAAATTTTTAATCACAAAATGCAGTGTCACTATAGTCTGATCTTTTTTCACTTTAAATCATCTGAAACAGCTCACTGGAGGAATCTGTAAAAGTTTTAGAAGACTGATGCTGTGCAGTAACACACTTGAATTTAACAGTACTTATAATTGTAACTGATAGTTACCAATGGGTTAAATGAAAATGAAATGAATACTCAAAATCTGAGGATGATGTCTCCTCTAGGTCCAGATTGCAGAGTGCAAATTCAAGCCTCAGTTCAATAGTATTGTCGTTTCCCTTCCCCTCCCTCTCTTGCAATCCCACACGTGGTCCCTGGATACAGCAGCCAAAGGCACGTATGGAAGCTCTTGGCCACTTCATTATTTGTCTTCTATGACACTGGTTTCTCCCTCTGGCCCACAGCTCTCAACATTTGGGTGTTTAGAAATACAGATATAGTATGTGCACATATGGAAACACATACGTGTCATGTTGCATAATGCAGCACAGTAAACATGGTGTAAGTTTTTATCTTAAATTCTGCTGAGCCTTAGAGATGCAAGTAAGCACGGAGGGAAGATGTGGATTTAAATACAGCTCTTCAGGAGTGGTTTTCACAGAGCCATAATGTGTACCTGCCTTGTAGATTCTCTCAGAGAATTAACTGGAGCTTCTAACCATTCTGTAAATAATGCAATTATGATATAGAATAAGAAATAGAAGCAGCATGTCTATGTGCACGTTAGTTGGCAATTTGAATCTCGAAAGAATTAGCTGTTATTAATTGTTACTATTGCTTGTTTAAGCTATTATTCCACTTCACACTGAAAATCAGTAAGATGTCAGGAGTTCATTCACATTTCTAAAGGCCATTTTTGTTTCAGGGAAACCTGGGATCTCAGAAACAGGAACCTAAATGTAATCTCAGATTGGTGTGCACACCTCCTTTTTCAGGGTTTCTTCATAATTTATGGGTCAGAAACAGAGAGAAACTTGTATCCATTCAGGACCCACTTTCAACTCATTATGAAACTTTACATAATATACCTCTGATGAGGTTTATAAAAAGAAGAATGTTATTTTCTCTCTGTTCTTCTTTGTTTCTTCTCTGTTTCTCTTTCTATTCAGTCTCTCTGTACCTTTAGTGTACTCTCAAACCATGCTGACTGAGGATTAATTTTCAGGCTTGCTTTCCAGAATAGAGAACCTGCATTTAAAAGAGGCATTATTGTTCAATACAGTCTTCTTCCCCATGACTAAGTTTTGCAGAATCTCTTTCAAATTTCACACAAGTATATGTGAGGAATGTGCAAGAAAGAGATAATAAAACACACTACCACAGACCTACAAAAGATGATCTCAGAATCAAAAAGTATCATGTTATTTGTAGGTGTGAAGCTAAGGGAAGGCCTCTGAGATTCAAAAAAGCTATTATTTGAGATATAATAAGCCACAATCTCCACTCGTATTTATGTGACCCAGTGAGAACAGACAGATATCCTCGAGAAAGAAGCCCTGAAACCCACTCATCTTTTATGTCAGCTTGTATAGAGAAAGGAAGAGAAAGGGTATATTTCAATTCCATCCTGACTAGCTGGTGAATAAGTCTGTAAGAGTCATGAATATTTCTTAGCTATTCTCTTTAATCACACACACAATAATGTAATTAAAGGTGCCAAACCACACCAAAAATTAAGGTCTTGTCTAAAGAAGTGGTGATTTACAAGGAATTGAATACACAAAACCTGGTTTGAGTCTGAGTCATATGGAGCTCAGTATACTTCTGATCTTTGCCAAAGGCAATTATAATAATATTGAAAAATACGAAAAATTTAAATATTATTAAATTCATTAAGAGCTTGTTTTAAAGCTTAAGGGGAGGCAGTAGAGAATATGCTTGGATGCAACTGTGAATCATGCCAATTTCACTTGGAGAAGGTGCTCTCCAAACACTTGAGTTGTGTTCCGTGGTTAGGAAAACGAGCTAAACCAGTCCCCGTGCCGTGTTTCTGCAAAGTGAACAAGTTCACTGACCCAAAAATGCTGTTAGCTCTAGTGCCTCTGCAAGTCCTGTCTCCTGCCGACCATGTAAGAACCTGAGACTGTATCTGGAACTGGTAAGGAATGAAACTGAGAAGGAGGAATGGTTGAACAAATTAATATGAAGCATTTCAGTTTAAAAGGTTGTCGGAAGATTGTCAATAGTGATTTAAATATGTGGGATGAGCCACATCCTGCAGACGTCATTTTCCTCATCACTTTCTATGTAGATTATTTAGATTATACAACAACTTCTCAGTGTTTATATATAGATGTGAGGAGTCACTTTGAGAAAATAGAAGATAATTAGAAAATGAGAGAAAAGCGTCGCTTTTTTTTTGTAAGAAACATCATTGTGATTTTCTAATAGAATTTCTACTTCTCCTGATAGAGCTCATGAGCTCTCGTCTTTAAGTACACAATTCTAGTTCTTCTGCTTTTTGATAGAAAATTTGTGAATTATTCAAAATTATTCTTTTTCCCACTGCTGGCAAAGGAGAAGAAGCTACAGGTTATCCTCAACTAAAACAGTCTGCATTTGCCTGTAATATATACAATTGCATTTGAAACTTCTACTAATAAAGCTGGTCACTGTCATTTATTTCCAGAAAGATTTAAAATAGGATATACACTTCTTCATACTGTTTACAAAGGAAACATTTTCTAAACAAAGGTTAGAAATAACTAGACACTTTCCCTAGTCAGACGCAGTAAAAAAGGCAGTACCATAACACAACTCTTTTTAGTTTTTTCCCAGGTATAAAGTCCATGAACATATATTTATAGCAGAGAATCACTGGTTTATGTAGGGCTTTTTTTTTTTTTCAGGGGACTGAACAACAGTTTCTCTGGAATGTTCATTATTTTTTTCAATACTTAAGAATGAAGGAAAATATACAAATTAGCAAATTTGATCAAATCAACAAAAAGATAATTTTGTTGTTTTGAGAATGTCAGAATAACAACATATAGAAACCAATTCAGAAGACATACAGGGGCCCTCACTTTTCATATTTTGAATTCTCAATATACCAGCAAATTTGTTATTCTGACCTTTTGAGTCTGAACTTAATAATTCTGATCTTAATAATTATTACTAGGGGGGTAGTGTGTTTTAATGAATTCCTCAGCAGGTGAAACACCCCTTTTCAAAAGCTCAGCCCAGTTATGTGAACCATCTAATTAACACATACATTCACAGACTTGTTGTTTTTCATTTTTGTAAATAAGCCTAAATTAACAGGCCAACAATCCACAACCTATTTATAGAGCCAGCATTGAACTAAAGCACAAAATTACAACCCCTTTTTTTTTCAAGGCAATACTGATTTCAATTTCTAGCCTGGAGACTTCTCAAACTGTAAAGACTTTATACTTATACGTTCTTTAGTTTAAAGATTACTACACCATCCATAAAATGTTCTGACTTAAAGAGCGTGGTGGCAAAAAGAGTGGCTAACAACACTTTTGTATAAGACAAAGGAAAGTTTTTGCATGAAACTGTGTTATACTTTCATAGTTTTCATCAGAATCAGATAAACACTAAGGCAAAGAAGCATATCCAGCAGTCACATGTCCAATGATTTTAAGTGGCAAGATCTGGTGTAAGACAGAATATTATTAGTATTTCAGTCAATTTTTTTTCTAGTTCAGCTCATCTATGCCTGTAGTTAGTGTCCCATGAGTTTCAGTACATTACAGTGGACTTTCAGTGAAGGAATGAAATATGATTAACTATAAGCAGAAATTGCTGAATCAGGCCTGCAAACATAAACATAAAGCAAATATTAATAGCTCTTTCCAATTCTCTCTAGGATAATACTGTCAAGGAAAATGTTCAAAACTGTGTATTTTCACTAAATAACTATTTAACTTCTAGTAAACAACAATTTGTTATGTAGAATAGACCTCAAAACAGAATGCCATTCTGATGTCAATTTTCTGCTTTCATTCCGTGCTAATAATCTTATAATTGTTGAGGTGCAAATAAGCATCTTTTCCAGGGCTTCATTTGGCTCTGCACAAGTTCTTGGTTTCCTAAGTATCTTAAGGACAAAAGATACCATCTTGCCAGTAGATATTAAAATATGCTTTTCTTTTTAAATGTAGATAAATCACTATTAAGATAAATGATAATTCCTGAATCACAGCATATTATATTGACAATATGCTCATGAAGGATACAATATTTATTGTCACCTCTGGAATTTCCCTCTGTTGATAGCAACTCTTAGAAATAAAAGTGTTTTCTTTACCTTCCAAGAGGCATTCCTAAAGCTAAGTAATATCAAAATTACTTAGAATAAATGTATAAAAGCAGAGATGGCCCACAGTATCTTTTCTCCAAGCAAGTTCTCCAGACACTGCACTAAGCAGATCATCCTCTTTTTGAATATTTATTTATTTTAATTTTCCCTCAAAACAAAACAGATCTTCAACTACAGGTCATTAGCAAGGTGCTAGAGAGTAGTGAGAGCCAAGTTCTGGCTGCTGACTTTACAGAGGTTAACATCTAGATCTGAACCAAAAATTACACTCTACAACTTTCTATATGAATGAGTATACCAAAAACTGGATTTAAGGATCGTCAGTTAAAAAAAAAAAAGGGAAAAGGTGTGGTCAGAGCTCAGTTCTTTGAAAGAAAATGACTGGCATTGTACTCTTTGTACAAATTGTATGTGGCATAATCCTCCTTGAAGCCCTGACAGAAATGCCACTAAAAATATTTCAGAACCTGTTCTCTCCTTTATATTTCCTTTGCTAGTGGAGCAGGTCCCATACTGTGATACTGCCTAATCTCCTTGTGTTATGATGCAAAATATAGCACTCTACATTCCATTTACAGTTAGAAGTCACAGGCTGCAGCCTTTAAATGCTTAAATGCTTCCCTAAATAATTGTGTCTTTCTTATATTCTACATCTTTTTTGATTTCACATAGCCACTTTTCTTGGTATTGATCAGTACTTCATGTTCATAGCAATGCCTTTATAGGCACAGCTCCAATACATATAACAAAATAACAGATAATAACAATAATAATAATAATAATAATAATAAAAAGCAATGGCCAGTGACTGAATGATGTTCTGTTATGATACCAAAGTCCACCTGATCAGGCACAAAGCCTGAATCATCTTCATATTAAATCTGACATTCTCTTGCCCATTACAGTGAAGGATTCCTTCTCTTTACCTGCTCTCTAGTTCAACAGAGAACTTAGGAAGGGTAAGCAGCATATGATACTGTGATAAAAATAACAAAGTAGACTATATCAATGGAACCAGAAGCAAAAGTAACCTCATGGTCCTGATTCACGTCATAGATCCCAACAACTCAAAAAGTTGCAGTTCATGGGTTTGTTTAAAAAAATTTAAAAATTTTAAAAAAAATAGTTTTGGCCTCTACTTCATGGCTGCATGACACTAATTTAGTAATTCTTGATGTAAAAGTTTGTCAGATGCATATTCCAGGCAATACCTCCTCCCCCTCGTTGAATCATATAGGCTGTGTCCTAATCAAATTATATTTTTGAAGTGTTTCCTCACTGAATCCCACAAGATTGTTTCTCATATTTTCCCCCACACATGCTTCTGAAGCTAACTATCCTGAGGCTGCCAGCAGAGCCTTCTTTCTTCTCTCCCTACCCCCCTTTCTTTTTTTTGAGGGGGCGAGGAAGAGAGTCATAGTTATGTTCGTCATTTTTCAGTCCTTCACAATCTGCCCTGTCAGCTGACAATGTCTAAAAATATCAGGAAGACCAATGTTTATTTCTGTCATTTCAGGATTATGCCTACTTTTTTTTTTTTTTTTTTTTCATAAGAGTCACCATTTATTAACGTCAGGAAAACTTGTGTTCAGATCTTTTGGCCTCTTTGCTGGACTGTCAGTGACCTTCCCCAGTATTTATGAAGAGGCTCATTGATGTCTTCCAGCAAATACAGTGGGAGGCTCCCCCTTAAAACCAGGGACAGAAGGCAAACTGGAGAGCAGCACAGTAGAGACATGGAATCACTCGACTAAGCTGCTGCCATTTGCTTCCACAGCATTAGTCAGTGATTAATGCACAAGAACAAAACATTATGTCCTTGGCTGCCCACTGGTTACCCCTGCTTATCACAAGCCAGTTACATCATACCCTGTTTTTTATTTACAATGGACTCACTATTGCCTTTGAATTATTTCCAGTTGTATCCAAAGAGTTGTTCTCTCTGCATTGTAATAACCATGTGCCACCTGTTTCCTCCCAAACTGGCTTGCAAGGAGCCATTCAATTCACTTGTGCCCAATCATTTGCTAAAACAGGTTTCATTGCTGGGTTACAGCCTCGTGCTTTCCAGAACTTTTTCTGATGTTCTAGCAGTACAAAGCAGCTGATAGCTGGTTACCCAGACCTGCATCCTCAGTACTGCCATAGTTCCTGGCACAAAAGCTACAGGGAGAGCCAGGGTGGCAAGAAGAGATGAATAGGGCAGGCTGAAATGCAGCTGTGGGGCCAACAGCCTTGTGGGATTCCCTGTGCAAATGTGTAATTGGGGTGAAACACATCCCCCATATTGAGCACCATGGGCAGAAAGTATTGCCTGGCCTCTGGAACTGTGCAGCAAAGGAAACAGGTGACCCACACACAAAAGAAGGCAAAGTTAGGATGGCTTTTATCAGTACATATTAATAGTTTTATTAATTAAACTATTAACACATTAATAGTATTAATAGTTTAATTAATATTAATTAGGCTTAATCAAACTATTGATGTTATTAATACATACTAATAGTTTTATTAATGAAACTATTTTCCTGCAGGTCTCGTGTCCTAGGTAAAATCAAAGACAGTCTCTGTGGACTTCTTCCCTAGCACAGCACTGATCACAACCAGTCTCTCAGTAAACTTGTCTAAAAACACCTGTTACTACTGAGGGCTGATCACAGCTGCCACTTCAGCTCAAGCTGGCTCCACCTCACCATGTTTCTCATCACAAATGAGTATTCTTAGAAAATACCTGCCATACAAGTGGTAGGTCTTGTTGAGCCAAGGAAGCATGAAGCCTTAGCTCTTACAGTCTAATTCTTAGTAGTAATAGGAGGACAGAGATGAGCTGAAAAGCTTTTTTTTCCCAGTCAAGAATGTTAGTAAGTTTTCTGAAAACACTGTTCGTCATAGAACACGTTGAAACAATCCCTTTCTATTGGCACAAGCAAACTATCTGTGACAAAGACCATGCAAGTGAAGGAGGGCACTGAAGAGGGACTGGCAGCTTCATTGAAAACTTGCCATACCCTTTATCAGTCACTTTTTAAAAAAGCCATGCACAATCTGAAGTAGCCTGGGGATTTGTCACTTTTATTTTTAAAAGGATCTCCATCTAAGATGACACATGAGATACAACTCAGTGCCAATCATTATTTCAAGACAAAGGATCCAGATTTTAGGAGGAATTGGTTGGGAAAAGATGGAAAGAGGTTTTGAACACGTTCTAAAGTACTTTTTGCAATATATACAAGGCAAAATGTGCACAACAAACCTGAAACAATTAGATATGTACGTTACTATTTTGAATCTTGACTAGGAGTCAAAATCTGTAGTGACTTTTACTGGATGCACTCTGTCTCTCCAGTGCACTTCTCTTCCCTCATGTTCTGTAAGTGTAGAGTGTGGGTTTAAACCCGAGCAATGCAATTATACAAGTGTCACCAAAACTGTGGGAATAAAAGAAGCTCTCCAACATCATCTTTTAAATGTGAGAGAATCAGGCATTACTGTATTCTGGCCAGGATGCTATTACAGCCAGGATGTGCAATGGAAATAGTTTCATCCACACGTGGCAGTGGAAATCATTTCACCACTCATGCCCAGGTTGTATAGTGAAAATAATTTTGTTACACATGGTTCTTTGTCAGACTTGTCATATATTTATACATTAAAAACCCAAAGAAATTCTCGTTCATTGGTTCTACATTACACAGTTCTTAACATTTGATCTCCTATTAGTTATTGATCCCTTTGCCTTTGATGCTGATTTGGTCCTCATTCTTTGGTTCTCTTATCAATCTTTTCCCAGACCAAGCATCTCCAACTGCAGCAGGGAATAATGTCTGTTAATGTCTGTTAATGTTCATTTATCTTCTCTGTATCTTCTGGCTACTCTCAACCTGTAGATGTTAAACTTTCAGAATTTAGGAATCTTCTTTTTGTTGATTGAAGCCCACCAGCCGCATCCAGTGAAACTCAAAACCACGTGAACAGGGTCTTATGAAGAGAAACCTTAATTCCCCACCCCTTGGCAAAGGCAAACAAACCCATGACTAAAGTTCCTTTTAAAATTTAAAAGCTATGTAGTTTCCAACACAAAGACGATAAAATCTTCTTCATGGGATGGGAAAGAGTTAAGGCAAAGTCTGATGTTAGACACCTAGCTTCTCTGATTAAGTCTTTAGTAAGACAGGCTCTTTGTAAGGGCAATGCAAGTATTAGAAAAAAGCAGTGTACCTGTTTCATATAAGTGTTTTTCAGTCTTGCATCCTCAGAGTTAGGCCAATTGCTAGAGCTTACTGGGAAATTAAACTTCTGAGGGCTTTTCTGAGTGTTGAAGCTGAGCTGCTAGAACTGCTAGAGACTCCACTTTCTGATATACCAGTTAGTACAGACACCAAGTGTGCTATTCCAGTTACTGGTAAGGACCTATGTAAACAGGTCAATTAAAATTTGCCAAATAAAATGTTTGTCTGGACATGATGGGAAACCTGGGAAAGCTCAGCTAGATTTGTGGGCTGCCATAAAGCCTTGGCAAGAAATTTAGTCTGTCCGGGGCACTACCTGAATCTATCTGTATTGGTTGATAACATCATTTCCCTCCTTCTCTGAAGTATTTTAGAGATAAAAATCAAGAGTGATCCCAAGGTGATTCTGTGATAGGACAACAGTTACTCAGTCCAGTGTATATTAGAACAATCAATACGTATCAACTGGACTTGTAGACTAGTTCAACAGCCTCAACTGAGCTTAAATGACTGGATGTTTTTTCCTTTAATATGCCGTATTGTCAGAATCTACAATTGTCCTGGTTCTGGCCAGGACAAAGTTAATTTTTGCAGCAGACAGAGGTTATACAATACCCCCTCCCACCATGCCAGGGGGATCAGAGTGGGATCAGTGCTCTTTCTGGTTTTGCAGGGTGCAGTGGTGCTGGGCTCCGTGAGGTGAGCACTGTGTGTGAATCGTTCACCTCTTCTGTAACTCTGCTATTCCTGCTGCTTCATTTCTGATAATTTTCTTATTTTGTGGCTGTTTCTGGTAAATTGTTCTTATCTCAAACTGTGATCTTTACCTTTCTGTGCCTCCAATTCTCTTCTCTATGCCATCACAGGGGTGGAGGGAGGGCTTGGGAGAAATAAGCAAGTAGCATGAGGTCTGGGCTGTTTCAGTAAATTGAGGAGTACCATTCCTAAACCACAAACACACATCAAAATTGTAGGGCATTATGAATTACACTGCACAGGTTCCCAACCTTTTCCACAACCTTTCACAGATGCACACTTTGCCCTCTTTACAGTAATATTTCTGTCTCCTTTGATCTAGTTACATTTTACTGCATCTCTCTCACAGGCCTAAATCTTAGCAGTGGCATCTGCATTTTTGGCCAAACATGGAGCAGGATGAGTCCTCCTGAAAAAATCCAAATAAATTCACAGTTACCACTACTAATATCAGGAGAAATTAGGGAGGCCCATATATTTATCCTGGTCTTTGTTTATCAAACTGAAGATGGAGGCAAGGGAAAGTTAGTGAGACCCATCAGTTTGCTAGCTAGATTACATTAGAATTTCTCCTGAGCAGCTGGAATAGAGACAGACAAGAAAGCTGCATCAGTCATATTGGATGGATGCTCAAGAAGCAATTAGCCATATCCAGCCTGGACATACAGAATATATGAGAGGACACAGTAGCAGGGACAGAAACAGAAAGGATGGGAATAAGTATTAAGGAAGCTAGAGAGTGATGGAAAATTAGCTGTTCAAATAAATTACTGTTCATTGTCAGGATTAGGAAACAATTTGAGCTATTAAAATTGCACCATGACTAACAGACAGAGAGATAATTTTGAGAGATATTGACAATATTTTTGCAGGTGAGTTTGGAGGAAAATCTGTGCACGCTCCAAAAAGAAAATAAAAATAATATTGTGATTAAAATAATCTTAGGTCTGATTTAGTTAGCAAACAATAAGTGAGAAAGTCTCTGAAGACTGTATGAGTGCACCCAATAACAGAAATTAATAAGTGGAACATCAACACGACCAAGAGAATAGGGAAAAAAGTTGAGGCAAATTGTATGAAATCATTATATAGAGGGTTTCTTACTCCACTGCTATTCCCCACATCTCTACATCCCCCACCACTACAGATGTCATCATTTTTTTCCTCAATCATGCCACATAAAGCTACAAGTATAGATGAAATATAATACATATCCCCCATCTAGGCATGCATGTCCAGCCAAAGCCAGTATAGAACACATGAAGGAGAACATGTGAGAAGGTACAACTGTGCAGATGTCAAAATTCAAAACTGTGGGTTTGTATGCCCAGTCCACTCTACTATGCCGCCTCACCATGAGTTATTACATCATTCTATCTACACTTGAGGCAAGCTATCTCATCCATTTAACATTTGTGTATTTATATAGCCTCTAAATATACCTGTAAACATATGTATATAAATACTGTATCCAACCTGCCCATCAGCCCCAGTCACCTCCCACCTCCTGCTCACTAATAGCACAGTCCTGCATCACCTCCCACTCAGCCAAGCAATCCTGTGCTAGCTGCTTTCGACATACCCTCAGCTATATATATTTGTGAACAAGATAAAACCCTTCTGCAAAGTAAAGACAACACATCTATTTTGCAAGAGTTACAATGTATTTTAGACTCACTCTGATGCTCTGGGATTTTTTTACACCGTATTATGTGCTAAATTTGCATGTACATGCATGTCTGCAACTCGTGTAGTCTGAAAAAGCATATAACACCAAGACAAAACCTACCAACCAACCAAGAAGAAAAAAGAAAACCTGGCCACATTTAGGTAGGGGAAAAAAAAAAATTCTAGCACCATAATTATATATCTTGATAAATCTGAACCATCAATAAATCTTAGTAAAAAAGTGAGTGCAATTATGCTTTATTATCCAGAGGGAAATTTCCCAGAGTGACTGTGTTCTACTGTGGAAAGGCAGTCTTGATTACTTGTGTTCTGTATGTTCTGTATCAGAGACTAAATGCAATCATGGTGAGGAACTCCCGGGGTTGATGTACCATCTATCCATTCCTAATGAAGTGCAGATACATTCCAAATCCATCACTGAATGATTTCCATATGATGCAAATTTTCCATTTTCTCTCACTTTTCTTGTGAGGCTTTTCAGTTGTTTAATATTTCATCTCAGCACAAAGGGTATTTAATGATTCAAGCTGCTTTCTTGATTAATTTCATCCAACCATTCTAAAGTAAGAAACCTCCTATCTTGGTATTTGGCCTTTTCAAGTGCATGTTAACAAATATCATAACTTTTTTGCTCCATACTTTTTATTTTGATAAGCTATGCATAGCAATTTCTTTTCATAGTCAGCCTTATTGCCTTAATCTCTAACTTGCCTTTATTGTCTTGAATTAAGGCTTAATAAATCTAGGGCATTCCTTCAATTTTAAGAGTTTGGTATTCCTACTCTTGTGGAGTTAAAAGATACTCATGGTTCATGGGGTATGGCTGCAAATATGAAAAACTTTATAAAACTCTCAGTGCAAATTAGGCTTGAGATCCTTTTTAGAAGAGTTTGCAAATGCAATTGGGCTATATCATTTTGGTGGTACATGGATTTACTTGGTGCAAGATGGTGCTGGTTATAAGTTTAACCAACTCCTATGATTGATGGAATGGCATTGTCTGATTGACTCACACGTGAACGCTGTGAGTAAGAGATGGTGTCTCACTCAAGTCTAGAACACTGGTTTTTTATCCCCACAGGACCATGAGGAAGACTCAAAATATTTCTGGAGGGACTGACATTTTCAGAGAACTGGACATTTATGTGCACCTGTTAAATGGTATTCTTTGGGTTTTGGCAAGGGCATGGAAGAACTTCCTCATGTGGCCATTCCCCTGCAGCAGTCTGGCTGTCAGTTTATCAAGTGATATACAGTATGTTCTAGACAGAAATTGCTCCTTTCCATAAAAACCTCTCTTGGTAAGCACAAGAAAAATATAGCTAAATTTTTTAACACTCTATATCTTAAATGTTTAAAATATGTAAGTATTTTCTGAGAACAAGAATGGGATTATGATAGTATACCTCCGGCCCTGAAGAGTCAGAAGTGTTCAGATGAACATTAGATGGCTATTTTTAAAACACTAATTAGGTCTAGTATATATATATATAAATTAATATTATTATATTACTCAACAAAATCTTATTTCCAACCAGGACACCTCTATTCAAGTGTTTGTTTCACTGGAATTTCTAGGTTTCAAGTTCCCAGGTATCAGAAATTACCAAGAAAGCTAAAAATAAATTTTGTAAGTCAAACAAATACCATCACTATCTCCAGTAAAAAAAAAAAATCCACTGAGGTCTTTAATTTAATCTTCTTTCCTGCTTCTCCTTAGTGCTCAAATAATTAGCTGCCATTTCTAGGGGTCCAAGTACAGGTCTGCAGGGTACCAGACCAGATAATAACAAGGTATTTTCTGAAGATCTGAGCATGACTCATAATACTCTATGAAGTGGCATGAAAACAAAGTACACATGCCTACATAGGAGGCAAAAAAGGCTAGGAAAGCACTTTAATTATGTTTATGCTTTCTGTGAACATAATAATAAGTACAGACAAGCAAGTAGGCAGCAACAAAACTCATGGGGATTATTTGCAAACTGCTGTAAAGTTAAACTAATTAATTAAGTGCAGCTGATATTCAGTTGCATTATCCTCAATGGGAGAGAGGCAGGATTTAGTTAACACAGACATTTCAACAGCATTTCTGCATCAAAGAATCAACCTCTCTTAAAAATTAAAATAAGTATTTTCTCCAGACAAAAGTATTATTGCAATGTGAATAGCAATAATGATGCTTTGTTAATTTTAGGCCAAAGGGAAAAAATGTTTGCTTAGTTTTAAGCAAAGTGTTTGTTCTAATTTAAACAAATTTGCATATTCTACTGGCTGTAATTTTGGAAAGCAGACAAAGTAGGTTTCATAAATTATAGGTAAGGACAAAACCAAAGAAGCCATTCTGTTACAGGGGAGATTGACTTTTATCACATTGCAAAACAGATAATTTTCTGTTTATGGCATTTTGAACTTTCTCTTACTACCACAACATTCTCATACACCCCAGAACACTGTAGCTGCTTAGAAACAATCACAGCAGATTTCCAGAAATGCTGATTGCATCCCATAGTGACCCTGTCCCTGAAGGTCATCGATTACTACGTGTTGCAGAACACAGTGTAGCAGACTGCCATAAGAACATACATAATCCTTGAGTTTTATCAACAGACACTGTTAACATTAATTAATTCCCCTAGCTGAGGTAGAGATCCAAAACTTTGCTTTGCAAGAAATAGAAAGTGTCACTCACACTTGGAAGTCAATCACTGAACATTAATGGAAGCCTATGGGTACCTATTGACTCCAAATTTGCAGTCATTCACCTTTCTCCTTTACACCTGCTGTTCTAATTTCCACATTATGCCCACTTTTGCATTTCCAGTTGCAATCCTTTAAAAGATGCACTGAATGTCAAACTTAATCTTATACATATCGAGAAGTTTTGTCCATAAAGGATGGTGGGAGTTCCATCTGTAAGTCTTCACAAACTGCTGTGGTAATCACTGCTAATCACCCATGTTTCCAATGTAGTCAATATAAATAATTCCACAAACAACATTTGCAAAGTTCTGACATGTAGCAAATGCTCAGCAGCTATGTTTAGCACATACTGGATAATCCAAGTTCTTCATACACATTAAATTAGTAATTTTGACTCATAAAAAGGGAAAGGAAAGGAAAAGAAAAAGGGCTTTAAAATCTATTTCAACCATAAGAGGAAAAAATGTGTATCATGCAGGAGTGCTACAAACTTACAGGAAGAGGTGCTTCCTTAATATATTAAGCAAGGTACTTTTTCCAATTTTGTACCACCAGTGTTATTACTAAAGCTTTTCTGCTGTTCAGCAGAGAGGAATCTTTTGGTAGTGTATTGCTGCTACAAGGGCTCCTATAAAGATGTGGAAAGGAAACACATTAGTTGGTACATGACTGTCAGAATAGTCCCTTAGGGAAAGATGAGACCTGCTTTTTCCTTTCTGAAGGCTCTTATACTTTCCCTAAAATTCTGTAGCTTTTATTAGCAGAAATTCTGGCATTGGCTCCCTTTGAGAGGGAAATGCTCAGTTGTTTCTCCCAGAGAAAGTATCGTAGTTATATTTATGTTCTTTGGAGAAAGTAGAGTGACAGGAAAATGAAATATCTTCCTACTAAAATCTCAGATTTCTGTTGCATAAATTTGAATATTTTATCTGCTAATGTTACTACAGTGCCTTATGTTTTCCAGCTCTGATGTTTTCTCCTCTTATGCAGCACAGCCGTTCTTGCACATTAGAAGGCCAGTGAGGAGAATGCTTACCTGCCATGGATTATGGGAGTTGAAATCCAAAGAAAATTTAGCAGCAAACTGATCTCCTTGGAGATGCTACAGCCTAACACTCACATAAAAATTAGAAACGTCCACAACTGAAGCATTTGGCTGAAATGCTGTGGGTATTCTCTCTCTCTCCATTTTTTTTTCCTTTCTTTTTTTTCTCTTATTTCCCAAGAGAAAAGTAGAAACTGCAGATGGAAGTCAAAAGCTTTCTGTAAAAAATCCAAGTCTTTCTGATACAGGTGGATGCTGGCCATGTTATTGCTGTGATTACTAGCATGGCATTTGATTAAAAAAAGAAACTCAGTCACTAAGGACAGTCTTTGCCCAGGGTCAGCCACTGAAGTGGTGACAAAATGGAAAGCTGAGACAAATAGTCCAAAGCTTTGATCAGAGATGGCAGGCTGGGGAGAGGAACAGACTGTACAAGCCACGGCTCTGACCAACACAAGCTGCTTTGGAACCACATTATAAAATTTGCCTCTTGAAACATCCACTTCAATACTGCTCACTAGCAACTTTTCTTGCCATGTTGTCATTTCCCCAAACCCCCACCCCAAATAATCTTTTTTGAATGAGGAGGAAACGTTATCTCAGAAGATCTCTGCCTTTATTTCTCTGAAAAGATTTTGGATTGCTCTTTCCTTTGTCCATCTTCTAGGCAGCTATTTAGAGGAACCCAAATGCTTAACAGAGATGCAAAGCAAAACATTAACATTCCTCATCACTATACACACGTATATCACAAGATCCTTACTAGATGACAAGCATAGCTTGGGTAATACTACATCAAGATTACTTTTTCTTCTGCAGTCTGGCAATTTAAATGTTCTATAAAAGATTTGCTTTTAAGTGCATGCTTGTTCGGATACCCTTTCCTCTCCTTGTGTCTAACATAAAAAGCAGGTTCAATGCAGCGGTATTGAGCCATGGCAGAAATTCCACAGATTCCCCTCTCTTGCAGGATCTCAGAGTGTTAGTAAACATAACAGACAACCAATCAGTCAGGCTACAGTAACACACACATCTCCAGAAGGCAGTGAGAAAGCCTTAAATAAAACATAGTACCAGCCTTTAGTGGAGTGCATTGAGACAAATGCCAGGGATGTGAAAGGTGTCGCTGGGATTACCAATGACGTGCTAATGGTTGTTCAAGCAATCTCTGTGCCTCCTTCTCTCTGACTCACTGTCTCCCTTTGGAGGCTCCTCTCACGTCATTAAGGGACTGAGGGTTATCCACAGATCACTGACTAAAAGCAAGTTTAGCTTCCCGTCTGCATTCCCCTGGTCCGATGAACAGGACTGAGGTCACTTCCAAGCAGCCTTTGAGCATTTTATCAATAGATCCAATTAAAAAAAAAAAAAAAAAAAAAAAAAAAAAAAAAAAAAAAAAAGGAAAAAACCAAAACAAACAACAGAAAACTAAATTACCTTCTGCTCTCCCTCTTTTACCTCCCACCTCCATTCTCCGCACACCCCCCTCCCAAAATCAGTTCTGTTTTGTCCTGTTTTCCCCCACAGGGTTAAAAATTCCCTTGATCACAGAAAAACCTGTTCTATGGTTTCCAACTATTTCCAGAGGCTTTTAGCCAATAATACAAGATTAAATATGTACATAAAGCTCCTAAGTGTTACCTGAGAATCCAGCTTCGGGACAGTTACTATAGAAATTTTTTTGTTACTACTAGAAATGGAGGAGTAACACAAGTCAGTCTAAGCATTTTCTTATCCACCAGTTTCTAATTGCAGTTTATAGTGTGCTGCCTTGATCTCTCACATGCTTTCCATACCACCATCCCTGCTGTAGGAAGTGCTTCAGGCACTGCCAGCACAATGTCTTCAGCTGAAGCCCCTTCCAACTTACTATTAGC
The DNA here is from genome assembly GCF_963662255.1 of Cinclus cinclus. Taxonomy (NCBI): domain Eukaryota; kingdom Metazoa; phylum Chordata; class Aves; order Passeriformes; family Cinclidae; genus Cinclus; species Cinclus cinclus. The sequence goes on along the minus strand of NC_085051.1, from coordinate 5,561,865 downwards.
ACTCATTCAAATTGTTGGGTTTTTAAACTGGATTCCGTGAGCTAGTCATCTTTTCATTGTAGCTATTAGGTTAAGTCAATAAATCCCCAAATGAGACAGGCACCAAATACTACAGGCCCAATGCAGATACTATTGCATTGTTTTAACTGGCCACAGTGTGTTTTTTTCCCCTCTGCCATGTGGAAATAGCCTGTACTGAAAAAAAATAGATTTATATTAAGATAACTAAACAGTACTAGGGGACTGTAATGAGTATAATTAGAATCTACACATCAATATGGTATAATGTTTACATGCAGATTAAAACACAATAGAAGATAATTTTTTAACGATGATAAAAATGAAGAACTCAAATCCCATGTCTTTGATGAACACAATAAATTATTGGTCTGAATTCAGCACATACAAGCAAACACATCACAGGGGCATTTCATGGGGCTTTTACACATCACTTTCCTCATAACCTCATGTATAGTTGTCCCTATATTGCCTTCTCTACATCTTACTTATTCTCCTTCTATTGCTTTTAGCCAGGAACTAATTTTTCATCTGTAATCCTCATCAGAGGTTCCAATACTCTGTCAGGATGGTGCCTTTTTCCACTTGCAGCCCTCTTAACCAGGAGCAGACTTACTCTAGCATGGTCTGGTACTCCCCGATGGCTCAGCTAATACATCTCAAAAGCCTATTCCTTCATGGTTGATTTCACAAAGCAACATTATGATTTTTTTCTCCAGAGATAACAGTTTCCATTGTTCGCCAAGAACTTTTGTTTCAGGAGGCAGGCCCAGTGAAAAAGTGCTGGAATCATGCTACAGAGACTCAAAAATGAGGCAGAGCCTGGAAAACAGGAAGGGCAAGGATAGTAATAGACTTCATCTGCTTAAGCCTTTTTGTTTGCTAGTACTGAAGTGGAAATAACGTAGAGATGAGCTGGTCAGCAGAAAAAAAACACTCGAGACTTTACCACGTTAAACCACTAGAGAAAAATTTTCCAGATTGTATTTCTTAGCACCCCAGCACAGCCTATTAAATGTGGCAGTGAAGCAGACTGGGGAGGATTCTATTTTTCATCTCCTACAAAGCACTCTGCAGAAGAAAAATACCGTGCCAAGTTCTCAGTTTACATTTTGTGACAGGGTGATGCTCTTAAAAATTAGTTGTACCCTCCACTGAAAGTATAGTTTTCTACTGTCATGACTAAATCTCCTGAAATAACAAGTCAGTTTATTTTCACACCCTACAGTTCTCTCTGGTAAAGAAATTCCAATATATTTTTGTCTTTCTTCTTCCTATTTTCAACATTTGTGACACTTCTACTTTATAAGATAAATATTTGAAAAGGAAGATGTCTCCACACTACAGAAACACACTTTTATCACTCTGGCTTTTAAAAGCAAAGTTCAGTTCTGAAAAGAGGGAGAAATCACATCATGAGAAAATTACTTTGGATGGTCCTGTACATGAATTATTCATGCTCTATTTTATAGTCCCCTTTATTCTCCAAGAAATATCAAATGATTCAGCAAGCCTATGATTTTCTGTGTTAATCAGATGTCTGACACTGTACTCAGGCCTGATGATAGGCCAAAGAAAAAGAACTTCTTTATGTGAGCTAACTGCAAAGACTCTTGATGAATCCCACTCAGTTGCATGTCTTCATGTAATAAGATGCTCAAATGCAACATAATTACATTAGTGAGAATGGGAAAGTCTGTCTAATGATTTATAGCCTAAATTCTAAGATATCGAGGATATTTCCACCAGAACTGTCATATACAAAATGAACTATAGTTTTCAATTCTTTTTGAGAAAAATAGATACTGTCTCCTTATTTTATTTCTTTCTTTCAACTCTACTATTACAGCTATCATAGCCTATGCTTTCTTTTTCCAGTATGTTTCACACATCACCACTATCTATAGTCAAGGACAAGTATATACACATATGTCTTATACTGACTCATATTTAAATATATAATGGTCAAGCTATCTTTATATCAAGTCTAAGGAAAAAAAAAACACAAACTTTCTGGTTTGTTTAATTATGACCATCTAACCTGCTGAGGCTCCCATTACACGATGTTTTACAAAACCATCAATAATACATGAAGACAGAAAATCTCAGCATATTATTCCAGAAGAACCCAGAAAATCTGTAGGATAGTGTATATTGTTAAATACATAGGTATATGTTCTATACAGCCAATACTGAGTCAGGTTCTTCCAAATCCCTAATTTTTGGCTCATTCTTTCTCTCCCATTTTGGTGGTTACAAGAACTGTTACTACATCTGCCAGTATTTGGTAGAAATTCTTTAGTTCTGTTAGTAGCACACTGTAGGTAATAGTAGGGCTTAACCAAAGAAGGAAAAATTGTTATTCTTTACAGCAGTGGCATAAAATCAGGTATAAACAATAATTTTTTGCATGGATTTTTTTCCTGTACCGCACGGGAAGATTTTTGAATAACAAAACCTAAATGAAAAGAGCACTTCCATGTTAGAATACAAAGGCAGCTCAAAGATACAACTCAACTAATCTAAATCTCACTGCAGTCATGGAAGGATATTCTGCTGGAGCCCAGCTCATGTCATACCTGTCTATCTGCTTTCTTTACACCTGATCAAGCAGCATCCAGCTGGAGCCAGTCACCATTTTGATAACAGCATGGTGTTTTATTAGATCAGCTATAACACAAAGCTGTAACCCTCAGTGTGTCTACACAGGAAGTTAGCCTAGTAAACCTTCACAATCAGCTTAAAATTCATGGTCTGGGTTTTATGAAAATCAAAATATGCCCTTGAGTAAGCAGGGTGCTTTTCTAATGCAGATGCTAAAATTAACACTTTTATGTGGTTTCACATCTGAGATAGGTGTGACAGATCATACAGATTTTGAAATCCCATTTAAAAAAATACATATACGTCCCTGTCTTCTGATTTTAATTCATTTTACAATATTTGCAATTTTCTATATCCTATGTAAGACAAAATAGTAATACAAGAACCTCACTATATTTGGAAATAGTAAGTAACTAGCAAGGAATGACAGGTTACTGCAGGGAAAAAAAACAACCCAGGATGATTGTTGGTTTGGGCTCAGCTGTTGTTGCAGTATTTGCTGCCTTCTGAAAATACCTGTTGTGATTAGATAATTTTTTCATACTAGAATTTAAAAGAAATAGGCTCTATAATGCAAGATTGAAAAAAAAAAAACCAACTAAAAAGTTTTACATTATTTTTAATAACACCTGCAAGTCAACACTTCAAGACCTCAGAGCAGATTCAGTTTGGTTTCTTCTTCACGACCTTTATGTACCAGCAAAATATATATATAGAATAGAAGAATAGAAGCCAGTAAACACTGAACTTCTAACTAACTCTTAAAATCCGTCTAACCCATGAAGCAGGCAGAATTATCAGGGGCAACATATAGTAGACATGGAGTGAACTAAACAGATTATAATAGTATATAATTATTTCCATTCCAAAGGATGGAAGAGGAAGACATGGAAAGCAACATGACAAGAGTAAGCCTTGGTACAGTAGACTCAATTGTAGCTTTCTCCTTTTGCATCTGAGGCACTATTCAGGAAAGAGAGAAGCAGGAAAACAAGGCACTCTTAAGAATGAAAGCCAACCCATGCACATAATAAATATTTTATGTTCATTTTTAGCTATGCCCTTTTTTCCTGTTTAGTGACTGAGCTGCACATAGCTACTACTGTCAGACCATCCTAAATTGTAAATTCTCTACTGCAGGCAGTGTAAAGAGTATAAGGAAATGAAACTCAAGAAAAGCAATCACTTCCTTGCTTAATTTGCACAGTTGGTACAACAGTTGTGTTGTGTTAGTTACAGATTTATTGTTGGCTGGAGGGCATCGTGGTCCTGGATGAAGCTGACTGATCAACAGACAAGTGTGCTGGAGGACAAAAGTTTGCATCAGTGGCTGCTAAGCAGGCCTGACAGGGCTAATTGCCCTTCACTGTAGCTCATTATAGACTGAGAAGATGCAGATCGTCCATCCTTGAAGTGTCATCATGAGAAAAAAAAAACAAATTAATAAATAAGTTATTCGTGGCAATTATGAAGAAGAATAATGAAAATTAGCAGAGCAAGCAACTTTATGGAAAAGAACATAAAATATACATATAACATGTACTTTCTTTAATCTCTTAAAACCATCACTTCCATACTAGCTATGTTATGTTAATTAATGATACTAATGGTACTACTAGCTCACAGTTATGGCATTTCTTGGCAAATTGTATGAAACAGATGTCTGAGCCTGAAGACACTGTCTTCTATTTTTCCCCCAAATAGTGAGCTGTTATCATTCTTTCTCCTGCTAGCATATTGAATTCTGCTGCCATTTTCTCTTCTGTTGTCTCAATGTTAAATCACAAAATCCATTGTTGGTTGGCTGAGACAGGGTAGATGCAATAGTCTAAACTAAGAAGAGAGAAATACTAATTGTAAAATGAAAATACTCTCTTTTGCAGCACTGCTGCCCCCAACAAATGCTATACTGAAGGAGAGGTTGCTGGAAATATTTTCAGCAACTGAGGAGTAAAGAAGGATAGCTTGTGAAAAACACATATAACAGGGTTAGGAAAGGATGATTTGTTCTATATTTTGTTGGTTTCTTTTGTTACTGTTAAAGCTAATTGGAAATTGAAACCTGTTTCCAAAAGGACATATAGCTGAACTTCAGTGATCCTTGTGGGTCACTTCCTAAGCAGGATTTTCTATGGTTCTATGATCTCTCTTCCAGACACCACAGAAAGAGCATGCATAACACTGTATTATTTGTTATTGAAATGATGCTCTTGAAGCGTTTAAGGAGGAACATTTTAGGTGTGTCTCAAAATCCACTGTCAGAAAAGCAATGATGCAGATCACCACAGCCCAAATTACATTATCATCCTGCTAGAAGAGCCTAATAAACAAAACACCCCAGCAAAACAGGACTGAAAAACAAGTGCTGAAGCAGTGCTCTCAACTTCATTGGCCTAAATGAAATGTTTGTGTGCTTGTCTTGCAAGTTTTCTTCCTAGGTGGCGGATATATTTTGAATTTGGTATTATTATCTGTGTTAGTTTTCATTTTTGCTGAGCACTGATTACACAGAGTCAAGGTCTTTCCTGCCTCCCACCCCACCCCATCACCAAGGGGCTGGGGGTGCACGAGAAGTTGGCAGGGGACAGAGCCAGGACAGCTGACCCCAGCTGAGCTGAGGAATATTCCAGACCATACTGGCCTCATGCTCAGCATAGAAGGCTGGGCAAAAAGGAGGAAAGAGGAGCCATTCAGTGATGGCATTTATCTTCTCAAGTTACATGTTATGGAGCTGTTCTTTCCTGGGGATGGCTGAACTCCTGCTTGCCCATGGGAAATGAGGAACTAATTCCTTGGTGGTTTTTTTGGTTTGTTTCTTTGTTTGTTTTTTTTGTTGTTGTTGTTTTGGGGGTTTTTTTTGCTTACATGTGCATCTTTTGCATTACCTAGTAAAGTGTCTCAACCTACAAGTCTTCTCACTTTTACTGTTCTGCCTCTCTCCCCCACCCCACTGTTGCAGGGAGCAGCTGGTTGGGCTTGGTTGCCATCCAGGGTTAAACCACAACAGTTTGTTTCTAAGAGTCTGTGAATTTTAAATACTAGCTTCATAACACTACGCTGTTCAGAATCATGCTGTATTGCTTTCACTAAGATTTGCCATAATGATCTTTGCAAAGCAGAGAAATATTTGCTAGGAGAAATATCCCCACTTATAGAATATGCCAGACAATGATTGCATGGAAAAAAATAAGCCATTTTCTCTGTTTTGCAGAACTTAGGCAAAATTGTACATTGATACTGCAATCAGGGCTGGGAATTTTGAATTATAAAGCTAAAGAAAGACACAGTGAACTCAGAGCAGAGTTAGGAGCTGGCAGAGAAAAGGGAAAAAAATTGAAAACTCAACAAGTCATTTGGTGAACAATGGAGGAAGTTCTAAAAACACAGGTTAAGTGCTAAGTTTCTTCTGATGTTTGAGTGGTATAGTTAACAAGCAGGACAATTTGACATCAAAAATTATATAAACTCAAAGCAATTTAATGAACTTGATAAATCCCAAAAGAGGCAAGAGATTAGAGAAGAAAAAAAATCTAGTAATCAAAACCTTGAGGGGCATTTTACTCTGATGCAAAAAGCTATTTCTAGGTAATGCACAAGGCTAGAACGCAGCAGATCTGAAGTCACTCTGAGGTCTGTTATTTGTATTATCAGCAAGCAAGGGAGAAGCTCACCTCTCTTTCCTTCTGTTGTGCTTTGCTAAAATGGGGATATTGTTATGGCCACTTTCTCAATCTTTGTTTTATCTATTTAGACTGTAAACCCTCCAGCAGAAAAATTACTTTGTTCCATGTGTTCATAGAATACTTTGCACAGTGGGATTCTAATTTCAGTTGATCTCTCCAATTGCTGCCATAATACAAATAATAAATGATAGTATATTAAGACCACCAAAGAATAGCCCTCTGGTTTAATAAATGTAAATCCTCACTGGAGATAGTTAAATCTACTCTGGACTTAGAAATAGAAAATATATTTCAGGGAATAATCCTGAACCAGTAGGGGCATAGCTGACCTATTTTTATCTCTAGCTCCATGAATCACAGAAGATAAAATGGACGTATTACAGTATCAAATTTCTATTTTGAATGATATAATAGAAGTGGAAATCTTTTGAAGCTCCTTTTCTTCCAGGCACAGCACTCTACATATTAAGCCCTATGTAAGGTGCTTATCTTTGAGATATGGAATAAAAGCTGTTGACCTTTGAAACATAAAATCTTGGTGAGCTTTGGTATGGCTTGATCTAATTATATTATAGTGGATAGAAGGTAATCTCTTATGTATGCTGTCTAGACACATCATCTCTTATCAGAAATCTCAGGGGGGAAAATGGAACCCATAGCAAAACAGTGATATAGCAATCTTTGTTGAAAGACCAGGATGCCATGGCTTCACAACAGACAGCAAGAGATTCATGACATTGCTAAGCAACGCTATGAGCTGGTGAGGTTTTCCCTGGCTTCATATGGTGTGGTAGTTAAGGAAGTAAGAGCAAGAAAAACAAGACAAAAAAAAAAAAAAAAAAACAAAAAAAAAACAACCAAATGAACTGAAGTGCATAAGAAAGAAAGCATATGAACAAATGGAAAAGCGAGGAAAAAAGTGTGAATTAACATAGGAATTGTAGGATGTCAAAACTGCTATTCCAGGAAAGCAAAAAATATTATAATTTTGCAATTAAAAATAATAAAAATCAATATGTTTATCCAGGCATTTCTCCAGCTAAACGTTCATCATCCTATATTCCTTTAAAATTTGTAGTCATATATGGATTGGAAAGTGTCTTTTAAAGTAAACTATGCTTTAAAGGAAATCACCATTTGTTAAAGCTCTTCTCTTGCAGCTAGGCTAGAGAATGTTTGAAAACCACACAAGTGGGTTCAAATGTGATTGACAGAATGTTAAAGCATTTCAAAGAATAGAACAATCTGATAAATGGTAAAAACATTCTTTTTGACAGCTTGACAAGTTATTTGTACTCTAGAAAGCAGAGATGTTTATTTGTCTCCATCTTTTCTCTCTATAACATTAGTTCTCAGATGGTAAATAGGCTTGTCTCCATGAGTAGATGCTGCCATGCTTTCTTTTTTTTTAATAGAAGTACTCACTACAGCTCATTTAATCTCCACACAGCCACTGCTGCTAAAAGTCTTCCCACCAAAATAACCTCAGCAGATAACATTTGAAAGTACAGCCTGAATTTTTCCTGAAAGCAATCAAGTCCATCCTCATGTGCCAGCAAAGCTAGTCTAGAACAAAGGTATCATAGCAGCATGCTTTCAATCTAATTATTAAAGGGCATAAGTTACACTTTCTAAATAAAGTTTTCCAATTCCCTTCTTCCACTGAGATGATTCCTCAGCTCTCTCTAAGGCCTCTGACTCTTCTGCAGTTTTTGTCTTCTGTCAAAGAAATGACATTTGGTGAAAGATAATGGACAATCCCAATCCATCTCTGATTCAGCAGTGTGCACTGTCTCCTTGCCTACACGTAATTCCTTTCAGAGAATACCTTCTGACCTTCTTTTTCCTGGAGTGCTTCCCAGGTAAACTAAAGCTATCACATAGATGGCAACAAGAATTGCTGTCTCTTAACTCCTCGAGGAGAGATCCTTTGCAACACTTGATCACAGGATGCAAAGGTTGATGTTCAGTATTTCCCATTGTAATCTAAAAGAGTTAAAAGGACCATCCAAAAGAAACCACTTAAGATGACATTCTAACAGCCATTAGGTGTGCATAATCACTGCAGCTGTCAAAACAGAAGCTCACTTACCATTAGTCCCCCATCTGACAAGGATTTTTTCTAAAAATAAACAACTTAGTTACTGAAAAATTAAAATCACAGATAAGAAGACCAAGTATCTAATTGACACAGGAGTCTATATCTTCCTATGTCATTTGAAGTCAAGTAAGTCTAAGTTTCTGGTTTTCTACTGTTTTGGAAACTTGCAGCAAGAACCATATGAAATTAACACACTTTAAAAAGAATATTAATTACAGACTAAAGAAGCCACAATTTCAGTGCCTTCAAACTGTTTCCAATCTGATTCATCACCAGTAACACAAGAAATCTTGATACACAAGGAGTGGTTATAAGCAGACTCTTGGGCTGCAAACCAACAAAACTGTACTACTGATGGAGCTGTTGCTTCTTGATTTTTTTTTTTTTTTTTTGTGAGAAGACTCTTTTTCTACACAGTTTTCTCAGAATTTTCAGTCTTTAAGTGCCTGCAATGAGTATCTTATTTTGCAATGTCTGTCATCCCAGAAGCTGTAAAATTATTCTTTATGTCTTATTGAGAACGTGCTTCTTATTTCTAATAGTTAAAAAATATGTTCTATTAGACTAAGAACTCCCTGCTTGCATTATAATTCAGTATTTTAAACATCATGTATTTAGAGAAGCTTTTACTTCCTTGTTAGAATGACCCTTGCCCTACTTTTTATTTTATTTTATTGTGCCATGCTTTTAAATGTCTCTATAATACTGTTATATCAGAGATTTATCCTTCAATGGAGTCCTGGTATTCCCCAAGAAACTTGAAATATTTTAACTGCTTTCTTCAAGGTCCTCTTGGTTCAGCTGGGGAAAGGAGAAGGTTTTTTGGACCACAAGAGGGAGCTCATATTTTTCTGTTTTGTGCACAGCAAAGTGCAGAGGCAGAGTGGAGAACTCACTTTAACTCCATCTGGTATAGAAATGAGGAAAACCAGATATATTTTAATAAACAAGTTGGATACAGATGCAAGTTTGAATTCAAACTAATCTTAGCTAAAGACTTTTTCAACGAAACCAGGATTGTTCCAGATTTTGTTCAAGAACATAAAATGCCACATTTTTAACTGTGTTTTTGATAGTAAAATTATGTAACATGTATGCTGGTACTCTTCTGTGCATAACTTCATGGCTTCAGCGAAACCATTTATAGGATGGTTGATGTCTGCCATGATGAATGACGGCTGCAAAACTCAACCTACTTCTATATGTAATATTAATATATAAAAGCTAATGTTACTAGAATAAATCTCACATTCCCCATCAAGCCCTACCGTGTCTAGATGGCAGTAGCAGCAAGAGTTCTTTGAAGTTTTGGAATGCTCTTGAGCCATTTATGATCCAAAAAGCAATAATTACCAAAAGAGCAGTGGGAAGAAAGAAAATGAGTTTTGTCTGAAGACATTGACACTAAAGACTTACTCCCTTGCAGCCCAAAGAAGACTGCTGCAGAAGGCTGTGAAAGGTGCTGGAAACACAGGAAGTGAATTACATAATCAAAATCTCTCCTCCTCCACAGCTGAACTATTTTCTGAAAACCATTTTCTAATCTTTAGGCCTGTTGAATCCTAAATGTCTTGAACTAAAAGATTTTGTAACTTCCCGCGTTCTCCAAATTTCAGACTTAAATAAAACTTTCATATATTTTCTGTCACTCAGTCAACTCTATTCACTTTCTATTTTCATCTTATTCCTCACAGGTCTACACATCTTCACAAAGTAGTCCTGCTTCATTTGTATTGTTTCTACCTCTTTGAAAGAGCCAGGTCTTCCTCATTTATCCATAGACATCCACACACAAATACACCCATATGCCTGAAGGGCCCTGGAGGTGTGGATGACACAAGATGAAGATCACAACTGTGAAACTGTTGGATTTTTTTTTATTATTTTGGGTGTGAAATAATTTCATGTATGGTTTGAGAAGAAAACTTGAATTTTTTTTCATAACCTCAAGCATGGTTTATGCTTTACTGGCAATATTCCGCCGTGCAATCTAATCAACTGCATATATGTCCAGAAAAAAAAGAGCACAGGTGCATCCTGTGGATCACTGTATTTTGGATATTTGTCTGGAAGTGCTCCTTTTCACGGCCCTTTCAGTCATTGTTAAAGTTTTCAATGAGGATTATTTATAAAGAACAAAAAATCTGAAAATTATTGTTTTCTGTGCAGAGGTGTTTCAATGTTATTTAAACATTGATATATTGGTGTATGCTCTGCTTTTAAAAACAGAAAAACAACAAGACTCTGGTCTGCTGTGTTGACTGGCTTAGCCACAAGTTGTTCCAATATCTCACTAAAAACATAACAAACTTGTAATACCCAAAACATGTATGTACATCATTCACAGTTTAAACTAAGGGATATTTATTGATTTCACAAAGTCACTCTTTTCTGCATCTAGCACTTGTTAGGTTCACTCATTTAATCCATTTAGTCCATTTTATCCCAAATAACTTCCCTGAAAGAAAAGTGGACCACCTCCAAATTCATGCTATTACCATTAATAATTTAAAAAAATTAAATTAAAAGCTTGCAGATCTATGCAGTTGGCCCTGAATACATCATATATGTGTGCAATGTTTTGCTAATATGCAAATCTATTCATATTATTCAGTTTTATAGTAAAATAAATGTCATTAAACTCCTCATCATATTTCTTAGTGTCGTATCGTAATTTGTATTCCAATTTTGTTCATATGTCCTCAGTAAACTGCATAAGATCATATTTTCCTTTAATAAAATGTAAAATAACATTTTTGGTTTAACAAAAATGATGCGCACAATTGAAAAAAAAATAAAAGAATAAAACAGCATAAATTTTTCTACTCTCTCATCACTGCAAATTAAAACAGCAGTTGAAACAAAAAAAGAAAACAGAAGAATTTTATTGAGGGTTATGCTATAGACATTTATGAAGTAAATGTATATCTGACCTTTTCGCGGTACCCAAAATTGCCAGCTGCTGGAAGCCTTTCCTGTAACTGCCCACCGACAGAAACCTGGCCACCTTCCTAGAGTTCACATCTGTGTTCAGTCTGTGCCCAGTGAGAACAAGCTAAGACATCAAGCATATTCCACTTGTGCCAATCTGCACCATTATCTCCAAGGAGAAAGGCACTTTTTACCGTGGGAAAGCCGAGGAACAGGTGACGGGTAGTCCTGAAGGTTTCACTAGCAATGGATCACTTGAGTGCAGATCTTCCTTCTCCACACTTAAGTCACTTAAGTCACCTCACGATGTCTGACACAAACTTTCCCACCACAGCTACATTGGTGAGAAAGGGCCAGCTCTAGTTTTGTATTGCCCAGAGCCTTGGACCCCAGTCTAAACCTGGAAAACGCTGGCAAGGCTTCATTTCACTATTAATGACAGCAGCAAACCACAACAGGAGCCAGCAAAAGAAGCAGCCTTCCCTTTCCCCTAAGGAAGGGAAAAACCCTACAGTAGTCTATACTAGAGCCTGAACTTTGCAATCTGTGTGTGAGATACTCATGATATATGACGATATTCAAAATGCATGTATTTGTGTTTTCCTATAGCTACACAGCAGCCAAGAAGCAGCTCAACTTGTCCTCTGAAGCTGCCAGGCTATTCCTCCTTTCCTCTTGGACACAGCTTTAGCAACCACCACCACAGAGTTTTATGCTGTCTCAATTCTCAATTCAAATCTGTCTGAGCAGTGTGCTGATTCCCCCATCATCTACAATTGAATGTGATCCTATGATATTGTGCAAGCAAAAATGCTTGCTGAATTTTGGTAGCTGCTGACTCAGAACTAGAAAGTCGTGTCATGGGTGTTACAAAGATGCGGATTTTCTACACGTGATCATAAACCTTCCACAGAGCAAAGAAAGTCATGTGAAAATGATTAAGGTAATGCTATTTTACATCATGAACTTAACCACTGTTATCTCTATAAACACCATACTTGAAATGTTTCCCAAATCTAGCACAGTGCTAAAAGATATAATACAAATAATAATAAAACAAATCTACAGGTAGATCAGCACTGCAAAACACAGGCTGTTGAATGTTTTGGAAGGCAATATGCTACCTGGTGTTTCTTAAGGCAAAAAATTGCCAATAACTGTGGTTTATATTTAAGATATACAGAATAAATTAGTTGCAAAAATCCCACTACAGAAGCTTTTACCTCCTGCATTCTAGAGACGTGCCATGTGGTCTCCTCTGCCACCTGCAGAGATGGGCAAATCCAAGGAAAACAAAAAGTATTTGTGACTTTCACTTTTGGCATAATGAAGTAAGGGTAAGAAGAAATCACTACTTTCTGAAACACGCACTATTTTTTTCCATTTACTAAATAGAATAATTTCAAACCAACACAAGTCTATCTTGATACCAGTCTAGAAGACTGAAAACTTAAAAGATTTCTTCCAGTGATAATTCCTAGCTTTTTATTTGAAAAACCAGAATAGGATTAATCCAGTTTTTGATAAGCGTTAATAAATGATATAAAAATAATGAACGCCACAGCACTGAATTACAAATAAATTAAGGGTAGCTCTTTTCAATGGAAAGTAAGATTATTTCCTAGTAATTTCCACTGGAAAAATAATTCAAAAGTGAATATGCTTGTAAACAAGGGATGGAGTCAAAGCAAAGTAGTGACAACAAACTTAATGCTCAGAAATGAAGATCTGGCCACACATCTAAAGAAAGGGAAGAGAAGAGTCACAGTTATTGCTTCAGTTAAGCAAATAAAGGTATTTTCCAACTTCTATTTCTTGAATAGAAGGATCCTGTTCCCATAATAAAACTAATTATCTGTCTGGGAAATACAAATCAGCCTACATTTTCTGTGAGCCTCGAAAGGACTGTAATACTAAACTGTTTGACTGTCAACGTTTTTCCTCTTGGTGGCATATGTATCTACATATCCTTGTTCTCTTCCAATGCTGAAGCACTAAACTCAAAATGAGTTAATTTCTGGCTCAGTGATTTTGTTCTGCACTTGGGCGAAGATTGAGGCTCTTTGCTTTGTCTGACTGGGGGAGCTTACCCTCTATAAAGAAAAAGCTGCTGTCAAATAATAACCAGTATAAAATTTCACAAAAGCAGTTGGGTCAAAGAAAAAAAATTTTCATTTCATGTCAATTATTCTCATCTCATTCAGCTAACTCGAAGATGTTATGAGACACTCCAGACTCAAATATTTGGCACAGAAGGACAAAGAAAGAATTACATTTGACCTACCAACATTTTCCAGACTCACTCGTGTCCTTACTTTTGTATCATTGTTCTCTTATATTACAGTATTCTCATCTAGTTTCCACAAAAACTACTGCACTAACTGCACCTGATAGCTAGTCAGCAAGGAATTTATGAAGCCACAGAAAAGGAGACCAGTGCCAACATCTGATAGTTTTTAAAAGGGCAGGTTGCTATGTTAGGCAGAAAAGCAAATAAGTGTCAGAGGAGTATTTGACAAATATTATTCCTGGTGAATTGGACTAAACATAGGTACATTTTAAGATGCTGTCAGTTGTTTTACTGGAGATTTGCATTTATAATATGTGTACTTTATTATACATAACAGTTCATATTTAATACAACTAAATAATTAGCAATGATATGACTAATGAGTAAAATTATAAATTTGAAGCGACTCCTGATGTGAGCAAACAATGTAAAAGAAGTAGGCTTTATAGGTTAGCATAGCAGAAACAGTAGCTTCTGGCTTCTCAACATAGCCAGCAAATCTGCTCTGGAGCTTTTTGTTCTTAGAATGGGACAGAATGTGTCTTTGCATTCCCTCACACTGTAGTCCTTTGCAATTTCTCTTTTAACTATCTGCCATGTCAGCTAACTTGCCTGATGCTGCATTTGTACTGATGAAACTTTCATGTCTTTGCTTTTTCTCTGATTCAGTGTTTCTAGAACCAAAGTTATGGATGCTTCCAATGTTGTCTTTTAGGATGTTTTCTCATTACAAGCACTTATTGGTATTTCTGGCTAGTGTTATCATACCCAAGGATCCAGTTGCCAAAATTCCTGTTATGGTAAGAAGTGCACACACTGTAAATTGTGTTTAACACACTGTCAGTGGTGTTTTACCCACTGAAAAAGGTCAACAAAAAGGCTATTAATAAGTCAAAGGTTTAACAGACATTTCTCATGTTAACAAGTACATTCAGAAAACATGCATGTATTACACAAGGTGGCATGTGCCAACAATTGGCTGCTCATCTCTATCACTTTCAGAGATATTGTTGATAGACTTAGCACTAAGTCTACTAAAATTTCTTTTGAAGAGATAATGATCTGACTTGGGACTTCATTTCCGTTCATGTTCATCAGGCAGGTTCATCAGCTGGAGAGCAAACTTGAAGCAAGTCATGGTTTTACCATGAGGTATCATGGTTTTTACACATTTGCATCACACTGACTTTTTAGCCTAACACTAATGCACTCATTTTATATCAACTGCAATCTTTTTAAATATAATGATATTCAGGTTCAGAATTATTTAGAGGATCAGGTCCCTGGAATCCTCAGTGTATTTCTCATCAGTCTCCACAAGGTTTGGTTTGCCATTTTGTAAGTTATTATATTTTATATATACAGAAAGGTGTAGAAAATATTTTTGAGAAAACAAGCTTTTAAAAATGAATATTCACTGCTTTTATAGTGAAAAATCTTTCTTACTGGAGAAACTCTCCCTTAGTCAAATTAATTGTATGTTATTTTATTAAAGTGCTTTACTGTAACTTTTTCCCTGACCCTGCTTTTCTCGGGTAGGTTTCAGTTACAAGTGCTGGCCCATCCAGCAGTCAGCTCTGTTGTGATTTCATTTTCACTTACAGGAACCTTCTTCAGCCAACATAAGAGACCAAGAGAGCAGCTCAGACTTCTTCCACAGGCTTTATTTCTCCCATGAAGGGGGTCCAGCAGCAGTCCAAATACATGGGTTACTACATGTACTTTTATAGGGTTCAGGGGAATCAAAAGTAAACCAATAGGGTAAAAGATTGAAACACTTAGCTAATTACATTTGTATTCCTTTGTGTAAGACAACCAATTATAAGGAAACCATCCTAACCAATAACATTCTAAAATGATAAGAGAGGGTCTACATTTTTCTAGCATTAGTCATTCTAATTAAGTAGTTTTTGTTATCTCAGAGAGAATACCAAGGGGGCCTCACAGGGGTATCTACAGAGGGATTAGTCTCCTCTACACTTTGTTTCATTTTCTCTATGTATTTATATACATATTGGTCATAAAGTTCATGGAGAAATGAACAATTACCTATCTACAGGATAAATACTTGACATATGATAAAATTGACCAATTTACTGCGGGAGCCGCTGTGACCACCGCCATCCTGAGAGCATCTCCTCCATGAGCAGGGGAGGACCAGGGTGCACCAGATGCTTACACTGCCTGATGACTTCCAAAGGGTTGGCAAAATAATGGCAGGAGGGGTTTTTGTGTGGTGTTCCTGTGGGGCTTTATTGCACAGACGGGGAACCAGGGACAGAGAACCCAGAACAAAGGAGTGTCCAGGTATATAAAGCAGGTAACAAAGGGTGGAGCAACAGAACCAAGGGCTAATGGGTTGAAGGAACGAGGGGAGAAGCAGCTAGGAACGGGGGCCAGCAGGGAAGTCAGGAGCAGGGAACATTCTAGAACGGGGGAGGAGAACAGGGATGACATAACTGGGTAATTAACATAGAACCGCAGTGAACTGTGGGAGGACATCTCCACAACCTTTAGAGTGGTGCTTCTGGACCCTTCACTGACTCCTGGGATGCAACAATTTACTATGAATTACCATAGAAGAAATACTCAAACACGTTGAGATGGACTGAAATGTGTAGTGATGCATGGAGAACTAACAGTTAGTTATTTTAACAATTACACTCTAGCATACAGGTATTTCAGAAATAAAAGATCAACATGCAATTTAATTCCATGAAATCTTAGTGCAATAGCTACTTAAAGAAGATACATTGAAGGTACATTAAGGAGGTCACATCAGGTCCAGGACTAAACCTTAGACAAAAGTATTTGCAAAAATTATTCTCGATTATTAAATATGAAGTTCTAGGAGATTTCCAGGACATTGAAAATTAATTTTGTTTCTGGGAATCGCCAGCATTTTCAAGCCAGCTGAAACTGGATATTTCACAGGAGGTTTGGATTGAACTGCCTGCTTAATTTGTTCTATATAAACCAGGTACTGTCTTACTATTTCCATGATAAATTCTCTACTATTGGCACTGTATCTAGTACATGTGGGTCCTTACCTGGGAATGTTCTAAGGCTTTATAACTAAGCTTCTCCTCAAAGCAACCTGCTTCTTTTGGTCACTTACATTTTAGAAATATTTTTGATATAAACATCAGGATTATTCTTGAAGTGTAGTGTGTATGTCAGCAGACCTTTTTGCAGTTTCAAAAGGTGTCTGCACTTAAACAGTTTGTTATGCAGATGCATCAAAAGCTTGCATCTAATTGCTGTTGCTTCACAGTCTGTAAGGAGCTCAGCACAGCAAACATTGTCTCCAGTCAATTAATCTACCACTTACCATAAAGTTTTGTGTAATATCCTGCAGTAGAACTTATAGACACTGGTCCAGCTCCCTCATGATTTTAAGATTTCCTCTTTCAGATACCAGTCAGGAGAGATATTGCTTAACCAGTAAAGTATGCCATTCTGAAAAACTATAATGCACTGTACAGTGGGAGTTTTTTGCCAAGAGTTCAATTCTTTTTTCTTTTAATTCAAATAGTTCTTATCACTAGACATGCAGTATTGCACCCAAAGGAGTACAAACAGAAGCCAGATACAGGGAGAATATATAAGAAGCCAAATAAGATTTTTTTGATAAGTACTGAATGTTTAGTTAGGTCCTTGGTTCTGTCCCACTCTCATGTGTAACCCTAGATGCAGAGCTTGAGTAACTCCTGCATAAACAGAACAATACATCCCTGTCTCAGCACGTAGCACATGCCTGTTCACTTCAAAGAGGGAACTCTTCTGTTCAAAGCCCTCTCCTCACTGAATTCATCGTGAAGTCACACTCTTAAAGAAAGCATGTCAACAGCATTCACTAGGCATATTGCATTACACAGCACCAAAATGAGTTTCAAACCTCAATCACTAATGCATATATAGTTTTAATGAGCTCTGTTCAGGAGGTCAGTAATATTGTCCTCGTGTCACAGGAGCCAAACCAAGATGAAGAAAGGAAATATCATCTCCTTTTTAAGATCATTCAATGTGTCACTGGCAAAGTTGGGTAGAAACTTGGGTAGCACTCACTACTCTAGTGCAGGCAGTTCTGATTATGATCACATGGAGAATAGCCTTAAGCAAGCTCACCAAACCAAAAACTCAGCACCTCCCCAACACAAAAGTCTAGTAAGGGGCACTTACATCACAGGATGAGAGTGGTTAATAATGAAAATACTGAAATTACAAAAATAGGCTTTGTAGTAGTAAAGAAAGTCAGACTGTATTTTAATATTCATGCATTCTACTTGACAGATTTCTAAAAATAATCACACAGTTGTCACTGATTTATTGACTCATGGGATGCCCAGATAGAAATATAGATAACTGAAGCTTCAGCTTGGATGGTGCTTTTTACCCCTGATGTATGATTGTTACTTCTCAAAGCTCATGGTCAGTATTAACCAGGACAGGATATATCCCATAGACAAAGTGCAGAAATGCCACTAGTGCATTAGGAACCCTTCATAGTCAGAAGAGTCAAAATGCTTAAAGACTTTACAGTCACAATACCTGTTTGTTTGTTTGTTTGTGGGTGGTCCTGTTACAGATGAGAATATTCATGATTTCCTAATTCCACCATTAAATGTTTTGCATAGACCTTTGACTATAGCTTTGTGTGGGAGTAAATTGAAGAGTTCCTTAAATGGCAATACCAAACTTAACAGCTCAGCAACCTGTGAACATTCTTTAATCTTGGTCCAATAGTCAAATCATGGCCCAGATAATAGCACCATGGGTATATTTTGTATTCATTTAGAGTTTTACACCAGCACAGGAACAAAGCCACCCACAGTACTCTATCATCAGCACATTTTTTTCTCCCTTAGTCTCAATGTTCACCTCACCCAACTCTCTAAATTTCCAGACACAAAGGCAGAACTTTCATTAGATGTCAAGGATGAGGCCCCAGAAATCTCCATCTGGTCCACTGTGAAAGTCATAGTGATGCTGTGGTTGTAAATAGAAATGCTAAAAGAACTGATCCACAGATCATAACGTGTTGAGGAGGAAAGCAAGGAAAAAAGAAAAGAAAAAAAGGGGAGGAAAAAAACAACCAAAAAAAAAAAAGCCCCCAAACCCTGGGCTAAAAGAACAAAAAAATAATAAAACAACAACCCAAACAAACCACAAAACCACTTCTTTACTCAGGTTTCTGAGTGCCCACTAGATTGGCATGCAAACAGTAAGGACAGCTTTTCTTTGTAGTCAAGCCTGCCACTTTACTGTGGCTGCTCATGAACTGTCATTTCACAGCAGGATCCCAGGCACACAACCACTAAGTACATGTGACATGTGGTAAATGATAAACATGTATTTGTTTATCACAACAGTGGGGCACAAATGGGGATCTGCAGCACAGCACCATTAAGTGTACTCAGCAGAGCACTGACAGGCTGCTTAAGAGCCTTTTTCACGAGAAAATGGTGAAAATGCCAGACACTAAAAAAATTCAAAATTGTTCCACTTTTTTTTTTTTTGCATTTATAATGCAGGACATCTCTGTACTATTCTATTACATAACAGTTTCTTTTAATAGAATCATTTTGTCCAGCTTTATAAGAAAGGAAACACATTCTTTTATAGGACAATGGAATGACAATGATTAATTCATACCAAAACCAAAAGATCAGTTGGTAAAAAGCATGTGCTGTTTCATTGCATATATACAAGATTACAGTACATTAAAGAAAAGCGTTAATTTGTTGAGAACATACTACCCTAGCCCTATTTAATAGATTAGTAATTCTAAATTCTTAGCTAAACTGCAGTGCTGTGTTTTACTGAGTCAGGCTGGATAATCAATATTTCAGAGTATGCACAAGCCATGATGTAATATTACAATACAAACAACTTGAATATTAAGTAACAAGTATACATTTATTTTTAGATTACTTGTTTCCATTCCTTCATATGTTTTTCTACACTTTATTGGAATAGTATTAGACTATATTCAAGCTTTTCTTGCAAAAATTATATTCCTTTATGGGATCTAATTCTTTCAATGGCAATGAACTTTCCATGTGAGAGATGAGGGACATATGACCCTAATACAGGTGGATAGGCACAGAAAATTTTAATGGTGTTGGGACAGAAAGAGTGGTCTAGATCTGCGTAGCCCCTAATCAAGAAGTGTCATTATATTCTCTAAACAGTGGCTTTGTTAAACAGAGAAATAGAAGTTCCTTTTCTCATGCTCATTGTTCATATAACAATAAGTTAAAGCATGATACATGAAAACAGAAAAACTTGACCTCCCATATACTTTTGCTTACTGTCATTTTAGCCAGCATTAAAAATCAGTTCTCCCATAAAACCACTTTAGACCAGTGGAAGTCACGTAAGTGTTTTAGGTAAAGCTCCATCTCTGTGCACAGCCCACCAGTACCTGCTAAACCAAACTGGTAACAGGGAAAATTGGGGTATTGCAGCTATTTCCATAGCCCACTCTTCTTCTTTGGTCAGTTTTATTTATCCAGGCCCTGCCTGGGCAAACAGGAGAAGGCAAGTGTAAACCCTAGGCACTGCCTACCCTACCTTAAGTGCAAGGGAACTCCTCCAAAAGTGCAGTCATGTTATAGACTGAAATAAGCCTGTGGGAAGCTGCTAGATCAGTACTCTGAGGAGACAGATGTATAAAACAGTGATATGAATAGTCAGTAAGTAGAAAGGTGAGTATGGCTAAATATTCAGAGATACTCCTGGAAAAGAGAAGGCTCCAGAGGGATCTTTAGCACCTTTCAGTACCAGAGGGAGTCTACAGGAAAAATGGAGAGGGACTTTTGAGAAGGGCATGTGATGACAGGACAAGGGGCAATGATTTAAACTGACAGACAATAGGTTTATACCAGATATCAGGAAGAAATTCTTTACTGTGAGCTTGATGAGGCACTCTGGGCACAGATTGCCCAGAAAAGCTGTGGCTGCTTCATACTTGAAAGAGTTCCAGATTAGGTTGGATGAGGCTTTGAGTGACCTGGTCTAGCAGGTCTCCCTGCCCACAACACGAGTGTGGGAGCTAGTTGATCTTTATGATCCCATGTAACACAAACCATTCTGGGATTCTATAAATTCAATTGTGCTTCATAACCCTGTCATGGTGCACAGCTGTGACTCCACACAGCAGTACATCTTACCACAGGCAAAAAAAAACCCCAAAAAAATAAAACAGCGAACTATAAAATAATTGTAGAACAGTACTTTGAACTATTCTTACAATGTCACCACTAAAGATCTGTTAAAGCACCTCCTGAATTTTGACTTTTGCTGTGTGTAGCCAGCAACAAGGCCATGCCATGATGATGAGCAGCATCCTCCCCTCAGTGCCTGACCCAGCTCAAGGAGCAATGTGGCACACCCAGGTATTGCCTGTCTTTGCCCACAGCAGGAGACTGATGCCAGAATGATTTTTGCTTTCGTATTTCCTTCAGATCTATTCATAGCTCTGTAGATTTTTGTTGCACAGCTGTATAGTTCCTAGCTAGCCCAGTACTTTTCCCTAACTTTTCCCTAGCTTGGTAGGCAGAAAGACAGAAGACACTCAAGTTGGGGGGTCCAAGGTACCTATCCTATCTTGGTTTTTTCTGGGATCCAAGGTTGAAACCAGCTCCTTGAGATACATTTTAATAAAGTTTAGTTCCTACTAAAGGGGGTCTACAGTAAGAGGTGGAACCAAAGGGGGGAATTACCTCACCACTTATGTATCTCATTAGGGATTTTCATCAATTATGTTAATTTGCTAAACGTACAAAACTGCATTCACCCTATGCAGGGTGGGTACTTTCCATATCTGCCTCTGGGAGGACTCTAATAAAGACCAGCCTTTGTGTAACGTCCTTTAGAAATATTGTCTCACAAGTGTGGTTTTATTGTTACCTGGGTCTAAAGGCATCAAGGGCTGCCTCTCCCAGTGCCCAGGAATAACTCTGAGCCAGGTCTGGAGTGCAGAGGCTGACACACAGGACAGTGACACCATGTATTCTCCATTATTTTTGAGGCCAATAATCCTCAGAATTTCAGAAAACAGTCAAGTAAGCAAATAAGTAAGCAAATAAGAGAAAACCAAAACCATTTCAGAAGTAAAATGGCTCTTTACACCCCCTCTGCCTTGAATATAGCAGTAATAGAAACACAGAGAGAACAAGGTCCTGAAACTTACCTGCAAAGACAGCACCTCAGGTATCCAGCTCTCAGGTCAGCACTTGTCACACACAGCAAAAGAGCAGTGAAAACCAGTGAGCAGTGAGAACTACAAGGTTTTTTTTCCCATGTCAAGGACTTCAAAACAGAAGTTGGAGGAAGAAAAGACTGCATAATAAAAAGCATATGAATTACAAATGAGCAAAAATTTTAAATATTTTTATTTCTAAGTTTTGTCATCAGTGTCACAGTTTGACACTGACCAAACACCAGGCACCCACAAAAGTTGCTCACTTATCCTTCTGTGCCAGAGCTGGGCAGAGGAGAGAAAAATTTAATGAAGGCTTAATGAATTGATATAAGGACCAGGGGGAAAACAGTCAAAGGCTAAAACAGGATTGACTTAGAGGCCCAAAGTGAATTTGTTACTAACAAAATCAGAGGAGGATAATGAGAAGTAACACTAAGCTCTTAAAAACACCTCTTCATCCCCCAACCCCTCCCTCCTTCCCACCTACAACTCAGGGGATGGGGTATGGGGGTTTTGATCAGTTCACCACAGAGATTTTCTTCTGCTGGTCCAAGAGAGGAGTCCTTCTATGGGACTGTGGGGCACCTCCCATGGGACACAGTTCTCCATGAACCTCACCAGTGTGGTTCCAATCTCACAAGCAGCAGTCCTCCCAAAACTGCTGCAACATGGGTCACCCTTATATGAGGTGCAATCCTCCAAGGACAGGCTGCTCCACCCTGGAAGCAGGGTCCCCTCTCTCCACCAGCTCTCCCACTGGATCACACCTTCCTCTAGGTCTCCATCTGCTCTGGCATGGGCACCTTCCCCATGGGCTGTGCATGGATCTCTGCATTCCCCATGGATCCCCATGGGCTGTGCATGGATCTCTGCATTCCCCATGGATCCCCATGGGCTGTGGGTGGATCTCTGCATTCCCCATGGATCCCCATGGGTTGTGCATGGATCTCTGCATTCCCCATGGATCCCCATGGGCTGTGCATGGATCTCTGCATTCCCTATAGATCTCCATGGGCTGTGGGTGGATCTCTGCATTCCCCATGGATCCCCATGGGCTGTGCGTGGATCTCTGCATCCCCCATGGATCCCCATGGGCTGTGGGTGGATCTCTGCATTCCTCATGGATCCCCATGGGCTGTGCATGGATCTCTGCATCCCCTATAGATCTCCAGGGGCTGTGGGTGGATCTCTGCATTCCTCAAGGATCCCCAGGGGCTGTGGGTGGATCTCTGCATTCCCCATGGATCTCCATGGGCTGTGGGTGGATCTCTGCATTCCCCATGGATCCCCAGGGGCTGTGGGTGGGTCTCTGCATTCCCCATAGATCCCCATGGGCTGCGGGTGGGTCTCTTCATCCCCTGTGGATCCCCATGGGCTGCAGGGGCACAGCTGCTTCACCATGATCATCACCATGGCCTTCAGAGGAATCTCATCTCTGGTGCCTGGAACACCTCCTGCCCCTCCTTCTTCACTGACCTTCATGTCTCCATTATCCTTTCCCTCACATGTTCTCACCTCCACCTCTTCTCTGGCAGGAATTCAAATTGTGCCCTGAATTTGTTTTGACTTTCTTCTTAAATATGCTATCATGGAGGTGTCACCAATCTTGCCAATTGTCCCAGTTTTGGCCAGCAGCATGTCCATGTTCAGAGCCATCAGGGATTGACTCTGCTGGACATGGTGGAAGCTTCCAGCAGCTTCTCACAGAAGTCATGTCTGGGGGCTCCCTACTACTGAAAACCAAGCTGTGCAAAATCAGCTCCATCAGTGTAGAGCATATTTACCTGTAGAACCATGTAGTTATCAAAAAGAAATATTATTTTAACCATGTTTTTTCCAAGGCCTAAATTTGGAACGAAATCCATATATCCTTGCTCTTCGCCATGGACTGGAAACCAAACAAGTCCTGACAAACAGCCCCAGCCTCAGTTCAGATGGTAACAGTTCCCTTTTAAAAGTCCAGGCCCTATATATTGAACTGTCTTACAAGAAACTGAAAAAAGTTCAACTTCATTTACAGCACCATGGTTTAGTAAAGATTAAATTTCAAAAAGGCTGGATTAACCTGACTCAATCTCACACTGGACAGTATCAACTATTAGGGATTGTTAAAGTTGTGCCACAAACCTGTTGCAAAATACTAATTAAATTTCCCCAAACATAATAACACAATTTTAATTCAAAAGGATTCACCTTCTCTAACACGAGGGAAAAAACTTATAATCATTCTCCTTAAATAAGAAACCAAACTCTAAAAGGAAATC
Source organism: Cinclus cinclus (assembly GCF_963662255.1). Taxonomy (NCBI): domain Eukaryota; kingdom Metazoa; phylum Chordata; class Aves; order Passeriformes; family Cinclidae; genus Cinclus; species Cinclus cinclus. Next base: position 5,537,765 of record NC_085051.1, on the reverse strand, counting down.
ACAGCTTTCCTTCTGCATTTTCTATGTAATCCTAGGCACAGATACCAACATACTTCATTACACAGGAGATGAAGAGGATAAAAATACAGAGGATAAAAATACTCTTCAAATGAAAAGTTTTCAAATTTTGTTTTAGAATTTTGCTCTTCTCATGCCTGTAGAAGGTGAAAATAAAAGATATGTAAGAGTAAGAAGCTGTTCAGCATCCTCCCCCACAATAAGGGAAAATTACATTTCTTCTGAAAGCAGTATTTTAGCACAGTAGGACGTTCTTATGTTGTGACAAGATAATGTGTGTTTAAAGCACTCCTATAATTTAGCTGTCACACAAACACAGCTACTGAAGTGCATGTGTGTCGAGGTAGAATTAGCTTTGATCTGAAAAATGCATCAGATGGATTCCATTCCTAATACTGAATCAATTCTGTTTGATAAGAAATTAATCTGACCATTTTACCCATAGCCATTGTCAAAGTGTTTAATCTCTGGAACTGATGCTGACAGCATGGTGCTGTTTACACAGTAAAAAATTAATGTCAATACAAATAAAAATCACTTTTTAATGATTTTTATCTGGGTACTTCTACTTTGGGGCATCCTAGATACTTAAGGGCCATCAGGGTATCAATCTATCCAGCAATTTTTTCTGTGAAGAAAAAAAATAGAGTACTTAATCATGAATAGATGCTAAACTTGGGAGCTGAGAAATACATTTTCTGTAGCTTTTGTGACTTCAATATTAGGGATACAGATGTGATAAAATAATTCTTTTCACAATTATGCCTGCCAACATTATAAAGACTGATTTAAACTTGCTGTAGTTTAAACTGTTAAATAGCACATCAGATACTGGGTTTTTTCACTAAAATAATTCTTCCAAAAACCAGTTAACTTCAGACTCTGAGTTTTTCAGCACATATTTCTTCAGAAAAACAGAAAGCAAAAGTAATTCCAATTTCCAGGAATCAGTCTACAGTAAAGGAAAAAGAATATGTGCACACTGTGACTTTAGAGTGAAAATCTTCATTTATTTCGAGGAGCCAGTATGCTGGGTTTGAGGGACAGAGATCCTCATTTACCTCCTGCACATGCTCTCTTGAATGTACAAAGTATTTCCAAGAAAATTCCAGAGTTCTTCCTACATTGAGAATGCTTGTCTCTCAAGTTTAGCTGCTGCTACAATTAATCTGTTACTTCTCCTTTGTCATGTGAGAAAAAAAGGAGAAAAAGGCTAAATACCAGATCAGAAAAAAATATCAACTTATATAAGGCCTCACTCTCAAGCATTCCTTTTTGCCATGTACATCATAGTTTTCCAAAGTCTTAGCTTTAGGCACAGACAAGTCTTTAATTAAGAACTAGTGGCAGTGACTGCCTACAGTCATTTAATGTAGCACAAAAAGTAGGACCCAGCACAATAAAATAAAATTACATCCATACTTGCTCTTAAGTAAGTACAAGTTTGGCTCCTCCAGTTTCTGACCAGTTAGTGTTTCTAAAGACTACTCTTATGGAGTGAAAATATCTATTTTGAGGAATGTAATCTTTATTGCCAGTATTCCACTCCTATAAATAAGTATCCCTTACTTATTTCCCTAGTCAATAAAAACAAACAAGAGAATATGTGCATATAGACAGGCTATTTCAGTATTCAGTGCAACTCAGGCAGTAGGGCAGACAAAGGTGAAGTTGTAGCATTTTTTAAGAGAATGAGGACTGCAGTGAACAACCAAAACTAAAACATTTTACAGAAGACAGGGAAGAGAACCATGTCCTCTTTAAATTTCTCTGACTGTATACATATTTTTGTGGCTATTAGTTGTACTACTGAACAAATTACACCTCTGAGCATTGAAATTCCCGTATTCACACAAACTTCTAAGAATTATTCTCAGATGTGAAGAGTGCACACATTAATTGGGCAGTTACACACATTATCTGTGTTCGTCATTTCAGCCAGACCAGTGAAGGCAGAGCAACATTACACAATCCAGCCCATAAGATTATTTTTCAAAGCCACAAGAATTAACAGCGTTGCAACCATCCCTTCTCTCAGAGAATCAGCTCTTTTCTGGTGTTCTCTAGACAGCTGACCTCTATAGCCCCAGTGATACCTTTTTCTATTAACTACGTATCTACCCCTCAAGTACCTGTGTTCTTTCCTCCTCACTGCAGTAAAAACAACCTCTTTCCCTGCAGGAAAAAAAAAAATACACCACCTCCTTGGCCTCTTTCAAGTACCCCTTTGCCACTAAGTCCCACCTGGAAGTCATTACTGTCAGCTCATGGTGATCAGGCAGCTGGCAGAGCTCTTGGTTGATTTTTCCTCCTTCCTCAGAGGAAACATCTATTTCACTTCCATCTCTTCTCTTTCCCTGTAAACTCCATCCCCTTGCCCCACAAACATGAAGGATTAAATACATATCAAACAAGAATAAACATCCTGACCTACTTTATTCTTCCCCCAATTACAGAAAAAATATCCCTCCCTTGCTCAAATATTTTTGAGGGTTTTGCTGTCAATGGTTGCGTATTTATTTTTTAATATTGTCATGCTTCAGTGGTCTATCTTCTCAAATGATTCTTCTGAGGAGCACTGTGATTTTATTATAATCTCATTTAAAATACAGTTGATGGGATTTTTTTCTTGATCTGTATTCTTGGCTGCAAGAAGTGTCAGACTGCAAAAGGACAAGTAGTAAACCGTGTACATAGAACTATGGTAGAAGCAGCACTTGTCCAGTAATAAAAGACAATTAAAGTGCAATTAATTACACATGAAATTAATGTATGAGTTGCTCAATGGTACAGTTTCTATCTCTAATAGAAACAGAAATTGTAGCCACAGCACAACTTGTTCTATTCACTGATAACAGACAGTGGCCATCAGATGCCTTTAATGGTTTGCACATCAAGAATTTGCACAACAAAAAAAGGGCTGCAAGTATTCAAATAATATAGTAAAATGAAGTTGAAAACAGGCATTCCCTATGGAATTTCCATTAGTCCCTTATGGAAAGGTAACTGCAGGAACTGAAGAGAAACAACTTATAGGACAAGAAAACCTGGGCTAACTCACTAAGTATGCAAAACATTGAATAACCAATGTTTATTTGATGAAGGTTTGAAGTGACCAGCCACAAAAGGAACATGTCATTATTTTGCTCCAGAATGCAAAGTTTGTTCATTATTTTTTTTGTTATTTTAAGTAAAATAACACAAATACACACACACACACACAGATGGGTCTTTTAGAGTCAGTAGTGAATAAAGGATTGTGTTGAAATTCCCAAATGTTTTACAACATCTGAAGGGCAGTGTTTCCCTCCAGCATCCTTAAAGTAACACATACAGACTACACAGAATAGCTCTGCAGGACAAGAGAAATTTATGAAATTCTGGCCCCCATTTGGGACCTTTCAAAAGGCTAACACTTATTCTGTGTCACTGGGAAGGGCCACTCTGTTAGTCATCACTTGATTTATCTATTGTTCTCATAAAACAGGTTTAGGATTTGATGGAAAGACAAATCACCAGTCTGTTACAAGTAGCAACATGATCTATAAAATTGCTTCACTTATGCACTTTTTATAAATATAACTCAAAAAGACCATTTCAATAGAAACTTTTGATCTTGCCACTTGTTTTCACCTTGAGAACAAAAGTTTTGGGGACACTAAGTGCACATTAATTCACTGGTTTTGAAAAAGGGTAGGCCTTTGACAAGTGAGCAAAACTGTGAATCAACTACATTAAAGTGCATTTCTATTCCTAAAATTTACATGGGCAACAATACAGATAGCATAATATTGTCATAGTAAAACTAATTATATGGTAATGAATGACAAGACAGCCATTGCTTGGAAATGCACCAAAAAAAATCCTCAGTAATCTTCTAGGCAAGTTATCAAGGAATCAGTTAGGCAGTTTGAAGGCATTCTTCATTAAACATAATTAATGGCAAATTCTATGAGACTCAAGCAACATTACACAGTAAAAACCACTGCTATGAAAGAAACTTCTCTTCAGTATCTAGTGTTATGTTAGAGATACCTGCAGCACCAGTTACCTTAAAAATCATAATTCAACCTTAATTCATATAATTATAGAATTTTTATCTAAAAATAAAAGCTACAGGTTTTCTCCTGAGAACTAACTTAATAAAATTACCACAACAGTTTTTTCATTCACTATATATACGATTTACAAACATTATACCATACACATGGATTTTATTCAGGTCTTTATGCCATATCTTTGTGTAAATAAGCTTTACTTACATCAGTTATCGCTAGCTAAATCAGTTATTTGGTTGAAAAGAAGAATTATTCTACAAAGTCAAGCAGCTGGAAAACATGAGATGGAAAACTTTCTCCCCACCAAGCCTCTGCTCGGCAGAGGTGGGAGCTACTGCTTGGATTTGATTATGAAACCAAAGAAAATTGCAACCCCTTTAGCATTAAAATTGATTGATTTAAGACACTGGTCCACCTTGGTAAGGTCTCCCTTTTCTGTGCATGCTTCTGTGAGGCAAATGCAGTTTGCTTACCATTCCTTTCAGCATGAAAGTACAGAACTGGCTCATAGCAGTGTGGCTCCGTGGACAAGAGCACTGCTGGTTGCTTCATTAGGAAGGGATTTGCTTAATGACCTTTGTGACTGCTTCGATTTGAAGATGGACCTGTGAAAACTAAAATTTTGTAGAATGCTTAAAGGCCCGCTGGCAATTCAGCACAAAAGAATCTCCATATGGCTCAATGAGCTCTTGATACACAACTTTAGCTTCTCTCTAGGAGCGTTTTATAAAATTTGGTTAGAAATCACATACTGATAGCATTGTTCACACTTCAATTTTGTAATGCATTTTAGTATTAGCATAGAGTAAAAAACTGAAGCAACAAATTTCACCAAAAAAAAAGTTATCAGAGTGAAGTGCATGCTCTCTATGTGTGCATCTCGAGAACTCAGAACTTTCCAGGCAAAAAATAATAAAAAAAATGTATAAAAATAAATAACCCACCTAAACCAGCAACTATAAAACCTCAAGTCATTTTGCCCACACAAACCTTTCAAACTGACATCATAATTTATTTATTCTCTAATAATTCATTTAAAATTGAAGATTGGTAATACTCCATTCAGATCCCTTATGTCCAGACGTACTTCTGTCATCTATTTTTCCAAAACAAAGTACACAGGCAATGCCTCTTTGTCACACTGAGGTAATGTTGAGGGAGTGAGAATACTCTTAGAAACACATGAGAAGAAGAAAAGACAACTGCAGTCTCACTCAGTGGAGCCATAAGATCTTCGTGGTTGTCTCTAAGAATCCCATGTGTTCTGTGTTTCTGTGTCTAACAATCCCATTGCTCTGTGTTTCTTTGTGATGGAGGAAGGATAAGGGAAAATTGACAGAAAAATTATTACAGCCACTGAAGTTCCAGTAGTTTGCATCTACTAGAATTATTCTCTCAAAGTTTCAAAATCAGACTGAAAAAATAAAAGCAGCTGAACCATATGCAAATAGGACAGACCTGAAGTCATAACATAGATTCAAAAACATCAGCTGAATGTCGTTTTAGTAATTTACAGCTGGTGCACTAAGAAAGGACTTCTAAGCAAGACAGAGACAGTGTCCCCCTTACCATGTTAATGCCTTGTGGTTTTATTCAGTGGCATCAATGAGTTCTTTGCAGCTTTGTGACTTTGTTCCTAGCTGGTGACTGTTAATTTTTAATTGAACAGTAAGATATGATAAAGTGCATCACAGTGACAGTGAGATGTAAGAAATAAGTAGCTGTCTTGCTCAAATGTATGAGGAAATCAGTGAAGTAAAAAAATTGCAGCATTGCACCACTCTAAATTACAAAATCACAGAATGGGAAGGTTGGAAGGGCCCACGGTGGGTGATCTGGTCCAACAACCCTGCTCAAGCAAGGGTACTCCTCCCTGGGAGCACCTGGATTTTAGGAGACCCACATTTGATCGTTGTCCATACTGTGAGTCAGCAAATGGGATGATTCCCACATGGACTCGTGCTTCTGCTCCTCAGCTGCATTTGATCTGATTCTCATGAGCTCCACCTCCTGTCATTTTGAAAAATTTTTCAAGTAAATAAGGATTCAAAGTTGTTTATTGAAAAGGTGAGGGTTTTCTCCTCTTTACATAGAGAATGAGCTCTATTCTTATTAGCACAGTTTTAGCCAGTTTCCCACCGTCCCCCTCCCCCTCCTCTTTAAATTCAGGGTCAAACTAATTTTTATAATATCTGTGTATTGGCTTTTCATGGCCTGATTTTTGGTAGTAGGGAGCCCCCAGACATGACTTCTGTGAGAAGCTGCTGGAAGCTTCCACCATGTCCAGCAGAGTCAATCCCTGATGGCTCTGAACATGGACATGCTGCTGGCCAAAACTGGGACAATTGGCAAGATTGGTGACACCTCCATGATAGCATATTTAAGAAGAAAGTCAAAACAAATTCAGGGCACAATTTGAATTCCAGCCAGAGAAGAGGAGGAGGAGGAGGAGGTGAGAACATGTGAGGGAAACAACAATGGAGACATGAAGGTCAGTGAAGAAGGAGGGGCAGGAGGTGTTCCAGGCACCAGAGATGAGATTCCTCTGCAGGCCATGGTGATGATCATGGTGAAGTAGCTGTGCCCCTGCAGCCCAGGGGGATCCACAGGGGATGAAGAGACCCACCCACAGCCCATGGGGATCCATGGGGAATGCAGAGATCCACCCACAGCCCATGGGGATCCATGGGGAATGCAGAGATCCACCCACAGCTCATGGGGATCCATGGGGAATGCAGAGATCCACCCACAGCCCATGGGGATCCATGAGGAATGCAGAGATCCATGCACAGCCCATGGGGATCCATGGGGAATGCAGAGATCCACCCACAGCCCATGGGGATCCATGGGGAATGCAGAGATCCATGCACAGCCCATGGGGATCCATGGGGAATGCAGAGATCCACCCACAGCCCATGGAGATCCATGGGGGATGCAGAGATCCATGCACAGCCCATGGGGATCCATGAGGAATGCAGAGATCCACCCACAGCCCATGGGGATCCATGGGGAATGCAGAGATCCACGCACAGCCCATGGGGATCCATGGGGAATGCAGAGATCCACCCACAGCCCATGGGGATCCATGGGGAATGCAGAGATCCATGCACAGCCCATGGGGAAGGTGCCCATGCCAGAGCAGATGGAGACCTAGAGGAAGGTGTGATCCAGTGGGAGAGCTGGTGGAGAGAGGGGACCCTGCTTCCAGGGTGGAGCAGCCTGTCCTTGGAGGATTGCACCTCATATAAGGGTGACCCATGTTGCAGCAGTTTTGGGAGGACTGCTGCTTGTGAGATTGGAACCACACTGGATAAGTTCACAGAGAACTGCCTGCTGTGGGAGGGACCCCATGGTCTCACAAGGGAAGGACTCCTCTCCCTGAGCAGCAGAAGTTCTTGGGTGACAAACTGACCCAAAACCCCATGCCCTTTTTCTCCCCATGCTGATGGTGGGAAGGAGGGAGACACTGGGGGAAGAAAAGGTGTTTTAAAGGATTAGTTTCACTTCTCATTATCCTGCTGATTTTTGTCAGTAATAAATTCACTTTGTATCTCTAAGTTGAGCCTGTTTTACCCTTGGAGAGTTTTCTCCTGATCCTTATCTCAACTCATGAACCCTTCATTAAATTTTCTCTCCTCTGCAGGGGAGGGTGAGACAGCTAATTTTGTGAGTGCCTGGCATTTGGCCATTGTCAAACCACAACAGTCTGACACAGGCAGATTGCAAACACCACAGCCAGATGTGAGCTTTATTTTTCAAACATAGCTATGGAAAATGTTTTAAGAAATTACAAAAGAAATCCGAGGAGTTTGGAATAATTTTGGAGTACCTCAAACTAGGAAGAGAGTGTACATGATGTTGCAAAAGAAGCAGTTCCAGTATATCACATTGAAGGTACAGAATACTGGACATCAGTAATCCCAAAAATTGTGTAAATGCCAGTCACAACCTTGGAAATAAAAGAAATATGATGATTCTTATACTAGCAATGTTATTAATGACATTCTATAACACCTGTCCAAACAACTTCAGAAGCAGTACCTATTCTTCCTTGCAAGAAAAGCTCTACCAGTAGATTTTAGTAAAACATATCTCAGTACAGTCAAAATATTTTATTTCTCAGCAGTGAGGGTTTGATGTTCATTTGGGAGAACGCTGCATATTTACAGGTCTCTTGAACTACCCTAGAGGATTCTGGGGAGCTAATCACACATAGCATCTCATTTAAACAACTACCTATACAAGGAGTTCTTAATCTCCTGCCCCAGCCAGCTCATGTCAGTGGTGTCCTGGTGAAACTATCCACACACTGGCTGACCAAGTAGGAATGGGGTTCTTGGTTTTTTGCAACATGCAGACACAACCTCACCAAAAAAACCCAAAACCACCCTTTCCTAGTTTCCTGTCTTTTGACTGAACAAAGCCTACTCCTACAGTGCTGTGGATGTGATTCAGTTATCCAAATTACAGAGGATCAAGGAATTTTCAGTGCTTTTCCCTCTGCCTTTCCAGAGCCTCCCAAAATGCTTGAGCTGATGATGCATGTTGAAGCCTCACATCTTGAAAAGTTTTGTTTTGTCTCCATAATCTAGGAGAGCGAATTTTTTCATTTCTTCCTTCCTAGAATTTATGTTCCCTCCCTACTTGTTATAATGATATTTCAATGTGTACATCAGTAGAATAATTTAATCTTATTGTCTTTTCCATAGCATGATCAGTAAAATTTTGCAGCCCTGCCCTTTGTAAATATTGCCAATTCTAGAACACTTGCATTTCCTATTTGACAAAACTGTCCAATTCTAGGAAGAGATAGGAGCACACCACTTGATAGGGGGACTTTTATAAAAGATTTCCATAACAAAACTAAATAATATCTGGGCTTGCTCTCTCTTCCACATGGCCGCTGAAAAAGTCTTCCTGCTTTTATAGTATTAAACTTTCTTTTTCTAAAACTATAGACTGCTTCCAGCTGCCAGTTGGGAGTGATCCCTTACCTGTGGACACCTACTTTGTGTCCAAGAAACTATCAGGGAAAACTCTGTCTGACCAGGCCAAATAAAGAGGCCAGGAATACTCTAGCAGGAAATAGCTTAGGCAATTGAGGCAATTTGAAATTCCAGTTTTGGGAAACGTTCCCTGTTACTGTTGGACAGGATTTACATCTTGGCACTGCCTGTAAACCATAAACCCCATTTTGTACACAATAGCTTTCCACTGAATTTTTGAGGCCCAAATAAGAGCTTTTGTAAAACTGACACATGAAATGCCTCTCCTTTCATTAACACTGAAATAAACTAATATACAGGAAATATATTATTACCTTACTTTAAGTTCACCTTTTGATCTAGGACTCATGAAAATTTCTTCAGGTGTGCTGTTTGCAGCCTTACATTATTATCGATTATATAGCAGAGCAGTTTGTTCCAGCTCATTCTTCAGTTACAGTTCTTCAAAAGGACCCGAAAAATTTGTTTTCATGATGGAACCATGGGGGACTGAATGGCAACCAGATCTTTCAATATAGTAGCAATGCGAGTTTCTTTCACTGAAGCTATAAAAGATATATATAGACACAGATAAAAAATATATAAATACTTCGTGCAAAGCAATACCTTAGCACCAATGGGAACTTTTTTAACACGTCGAGCAGGCATGCACCTGGTTGAGAGGCCCACATTACATATTCATCATTTAGGATCTCTTATAACACCATGTAACCTAATTCCAATTTCGTTTATAAAACCCCTAATAAAAAGCCAGGAGGTTGCTCCTCTGAGTCTTCTGTTCTACCTTTTATCTTTTCCTTCGTCCTCTCACTGTAATCCAAATAAAGAGCCATGATTTCATACCTGCCTGCCCCTGGTGGGTTACCACCTGTTTTGCAGCTGGTGGGTCTCTTTCTTTACATGAAACAGTTTTCAAACCAGCCCTTCCTTCTGGCACCATGAGACAAATTTTAGTCCCACTAAAACTTAGTGTCCAATTGCCTTCACATAATCACAGCCACAACCCCAAGACCTCCTGTAATTATTCCAAAAGGACAAAAAAACTGTAGCAGTTTGAAAACCTGCTTGATTCATCCAAGATTTAATGGTCTGTTTGCTCCTTCCGGAGACTACATATTGTGACATTTTGCTCAGTCTAACAGATGCTACAAACAACTCTTCTTAAAGCTGTGACCCTTATTCTTGTTTACTGGTTTTGCATAATGTGAAAAGACATATTAACAGTCTCTCCAGCAACTGAGAATTACTGCAATGGATTTATTCTTTACCTAAGCATTTTTTTCCAAATACATAAATTTTCAATGGAACTCAGCCCTATTGTAATGAAAACTGAGACATGCCCTCACATTTCTCCTGATCGTTGTATGATTTCACTTTTATTTTTTATGACAGTCCTCTAACAGGGAATGTATTTTTATTTAAGAACATGAGAAGGAAGCAAGTCTCTTTTCAGGACAAATTAATAAGGGCATTTCTGAGAGGATTTTATAGGAGAAACTGTCATTACCATGATTTAACCTTCATTGAAGAATTAACTGGTATGCCAGAGGGACAAGTTCAGATATCATGACATACACTGAGATATTCAATTTCACTGTATTAAGAGAATCTATATAATTCATATTTGTTGTTCAGCCAAGGATGGAGGTCATTTAAACATATTTTTTATACCTGATTTCTAAAGTTTCCTGTTAAGATTTTCTTCTTCAAAACACATTAGCACCTTTTGGATTTCACCAAGGACATTTTTAATTAAGATGGCAAATCTTGTTCCTTGCACAAATGCACTATATGATGGTGTGCAACTTGGACTTGTTAAAAGTTCTTTGTAACAATTATCATATTCAGCCATGCTCATCATATTTCGTACTTGTTGCAGCTTAGGTACTTAAATGGGTATCTTCAGTTTTGTTGTGATGGCACATTGATAAAGGAAGAGAGATGCTCACACAATCTGCTTAGCTGATCATCTTTTCTGCTGCACCTGCACCAACCACCTAGCACTCACTCCAACTGCATTGACTTTATGTGACAAGAGACACCAGACTGGACAGAAGCAGAGAAATGAAAAGTGAAAAGAAGATGTCAATCCACATTGAGAGAACAGAGCAAACAGCAAAACCCAGCACCAGTGCTTTTCCTAAAAAGCTTTCTATACCTAGAAATTTACCCCTTTCCCCTCTTTACCTCTCAATTTCTTTCTTCTGACAGAGCTGTTTCTAAAAAGCATTGTTTTGGAGTGCAGTCTGTACAAAAAGTTGCATTGTGCTCAGAGGAATAGATCACTGACCCACAAAAACCTTCTGGAGTTACCAATCTGCCTTCTGCCTGCACTTAGGGATTCTCCAAAGTTATCTAGGCTGAAGAGATCTTAACAAAGTCTGTTGTATTATACCAGCTGCAGAAGCTTCAAGGGGATTTTTATGCTAATGATTCTCTTTAATCTCCATATAATTCAGGCCAACTAAAAATAGATCTTTTACAAACAATGAATCATCATGACTTTAAGTGGATGCAGTTCTGCCACAATAAAGTTGAAATCTCTGTTCCAGAGCACCATTCTTTACTCTCTTCACGTAACAAGCATCCAACAAGACACTGATAAAAATCAATATGGTTGATTTTTCTTCTCTCCTCTTACTTTAGTTGTCAGTACTATGACCAGAGACAAATAAAGGAACAATTCCAAGTACCATACTAATTCGAAGGATAATTCCAGAAACTATATAGAACTTAAAAATTTCTTTTAATTTGAGAAAATTAGTCACGAACATGTCAAATGTCACAACAGTAGCAATAGCCATGGCAATTTCTTTTTTGAAAAATAAAAGTACCTAGCCCCAAAGCAGGATGTAGACCTACTTTTGCTGCTGTTTAACCCTCCTGGAATGCATGAGAACTCCAAGAACGGATCATGGATGATTAATTAACATCCATGTTACCTTGCAGATCAGAGCCACCTGACAAGTTTTTGCATAGTGATATTCCACATGCAAAGATATCTCCTAGTATCTCACCACCAGGAGACAAATAGCTTTGCAAATGTATCTCAAAGGAAAAGCAGGTCTGTACAGGAAGGGGTCAGTTTTGTATCTGTTGTCCATAGTCTATTTTACTCAAAATACTATCACTAAAGGAAGCAGGAACAGTCATGTTGAAATCCTAAACAGGAATTCAAATGGGAATTAAAAAAAAAAAAAAAAAAAAAAAAAAAAATCCCACAATCTAATTGGTTGCCTTACACAATTCTTATAGATTCTTTGTATTTTGCCAACACCCTTATGAAATTCCCTTAAGACAAGTACATAAGACAAAGAATTGTGTGCATTTTTCTCAGAAAGAAGGTGGAATAAATGTACAACTGGGGAGAAAAGACTAACTATTAATATTAGAGGTTGAAGGCTAAGGGAGATCCAGGTGTTGGCTGATGAAAAGTAAGCATAATATAAGCTGAAAGATTGTTTCCTGGACTTTTAAAAGCTTTCATGCATTAATTTCTGTGACATTTGCTTTTGGATCTTATTACATTTTATTTTGTTCTTTTTCAATGGAAGTTAACAGTGTGATCCCTGGGTTAACTTACCCACCTTACTAACAGTGAAACATATCTCTCAATTTACCCAAATTTCAACCTACAGGACTTCATGACTCTGTTGTGCTAGGGTCCTATGAAAGAATGCTGATGTCAGGATTGGGGTAGCAGGATGAAAACAAATCCCCAGCAGTCCCCCCAGACATCATGCAATTGCCATGCAACCTCTCTTACACAGTCACAAGAATCCTGACACAAAAGTTTGAGCTTGTAGGGACCCACAAAGATCCTCGAGTCCAACTCCACAGTGAATGGCCCATCTTGGAGACTGAACCCACAATTTGGTGTTATTAGCACCATGTTCTAACCAACTAAGCTCATCTCAGGGTCAATGCACAATGAGGAATTGCAGACAGTTTTAAGCCCACTATGTTTCAAAAACTGGGTTTTTTAAACTATTGCAACATATACACCAATTAAACCAGTGGTTCCAGATGAAAATCACCAACCAGAAGACAGATATCACAGCCATGATACCTGTAACTAAGCAGACAACCCAGGCAAAGAAACAGCTCGTGAAGGACACCAGGAAGAGTGAATCCCCCAAAGAGTGAGCTTCGCTAAATTTTCCATAACACTTCCTAATGAAACAAAAGGAGGAGAGATTTACTTTAGATGTTAAGAAGAAAATCCTCACTGTGGGAGTGGTGAGGATCTGGTACAGGTTGCCCAGAGAAGTTGTGGATGCCCCATGTCTGGAAAATGCTCTGGGTAAACTGGTGTAGTAGGTGGCACCCCTGCCCAAGGCAGGAATTTGGAACTGGATGATCTTAAGGTTGCTTCTAACACAAATTTTTCTATGATTCTATGATTTCTGGGCAGAAGAAAAGACTTCTAGTCAAAAGAAATCCATTCTCTGCTCAGCCATTTTTCCCAGTCCAGAGGTCACTGGGCAAAGAGGTCAGTGAGAAGCATTAAGATCCAGTTATTTAAATTGTCTCTACCCAAATTAAGGTGCAAACAAAGATAATATGCTAAAGTCAATACTACAGATTTTTATTTAACAGTAAATAAACAGTGGGGTGGAGAGAGAGAGATTGAAAAAGAAAGAAAGAGGGGGGAAGAGAAAGAAAGGGACAGAAAGATATGAGGTGGATCCTGACAGCATCCCATTTGTCCTTAACTTCCAGTCTCTCAGTGGTGAGGGTGGAAGTGATGGTCACAGTGATCCATCTGGGGTCAAAGAAGAAGTCCAAAAACATAGAGTACCCTGAGTTTATATTTGCACAGGTCCATGTGGGAATGGCCAGCCAACTCCCCTGGAGTGGCAGATTTTACACTTGATGATTTAATACGTTGGATCAGGGGACACTTTGGGAGTCTTTGATGGAATACAACACCTTCTAAGACATTGCAGCTGCCTCTTACATCATCTTACATAAGAGGTAAAATAATCTAATTTCCACTCAAAATATTTGAAACCCCTCACCTGCCTTTCCCCTTTATAGCTATTTTGGCTTTCTGCTTTTGTTTCTTCCTCTTTCCATTTCTTCTAGCTTTTCCTTTGTGTTTATTGTAGTCACCTTCTTACTACAAACAGTTTCCTCTCCAACCTAATAATTATCAAACTGTTACATCCATAGAAGAATTGACATTAAAGTTTGGCTCTAATTATTTAAGTTACCCCAGAAGTTACTGAAGAGAACATCCAAGGAATTACATAACATACCCTAAAGGCCTGAAGTAACCAGGCCTGGAGAAGACCCACTAAAGAATACTTACTGGACCTTACTAAGCCTTGGCATAGCCTGTCTACAAAGGTGGTTTTTACATTAATAGTACACATATGTATATACATAGTAAGATCAAGTTGCAACTGCAGGCAAAGAAGGGCAACAGTGAGTTCCTTCTGCATTTCTGAAGGAGCCCCTAATGAATGCAAGGACATCAGAGGTTCACTTTGCTCCCAGTAACTGAAAGAAGTATTCTGTGAAATGTGAAAGAATGTAAGGATGATCTAGGGCTTAGATGCACCTCCCTACTTAAAATATTGTTCACAATTTCTGAGGATCAAGAAATCCTCAGAAGGGTAGATATTCTGATGATTTCTTGTTGCGTAAGAAATTAGAATAACCATTTATAGAGTATGACGACCATAGGAATTACTCTTCAGATTCCCTTGGCTCAGATTAAGTATGATTTTTTTTTTTAATTTTCCAATCTTATTGCCCAAATGAGTCAGAAAAAGCCTATGTCAGGTAGGTTAAATTGCTTTGCATGTGTTGCACCTCAAGCACATCAGCACAGGGAGCTAGCTTAGAAAATTTTGGTGAGCTGCCATGTGACTTTACCTCAGGTCCCTCGATTTCTACATATGGTTATTCCTTTGAGTTTTTTTTTTCTCAGCAACAAATATATTATTCCTTTACATTACTTAAACCTGCCTACAGATTTTAACTTATTCCAGGAAAGTCTTTCCTTACAGTTTGCCAAAAAGCCTTCCACCTTTGCACGCTTACTATATTTACACCATGATGTCCACTCCAATTGTCCATGGATCATGATTGCAAAGATGAGTGGTTTGTATTTACTGATTACTTCCTCGAAAAATTAACACTATCCTCATCATAACCCTTTAGTAAATTAAGTTCTATGGGGTTTTTCAGTAGCATACATATTCCAGGAAAATACTGGAACACAAAAGATGTCTATTTCTTTCTCACCTTGCATTCTACTTTTCTTTCATAGTATTTCTACAGTGCTGTAGAAAACAAGATGCATTTTCCAGATTAAAAACTGATTTTTAATTGTGATCTCAATGAATGTTCCACTGTGCAATGTCCTACATACAATCTTACTACTATCCCAAGAGAGAAAGTATGTGTGGGGAAATTCTACAGTACCTTTGTCTAGATTAGATTATTTGTAATGGTGACATCTGTGCATAAACTACCTTAGGAAATATTAAAAATTGATCCACTTTGATAAATTACTATTAATGCTTTCATCTACATTTAATTAAAGAGAACTCTTGTACATTGCTTGCCTGATAGGCAAGTAATAACAACATCCTGACTTTGTTGTCATCTTCATTTTTCAGTTCCTGTAACCACTCCATTCTAAACGAATGAAATGCAAAAGAAAAAGGATTAGCCTACACTATAGTGGGTTGATTCATCTCTGTTTTGCCTTATTGTTCTCCATTTTTCCATAAACTGGATAGATTTCCTTAAATAGAAGGAACAGCAGGTTCCTTTCCCTCCTTCTACAAAGGAACAGAACAATAACTGTGATGAAGAAAGGACCAACTCATGTATGCATGTATCATCACACAGGTCATTTGTAACTTCATTTGAATCAGCTGAAGTGCCTGTGGAAGTTTCTTTGTATTTTTCAACAAATGGCCCTGGTACTTAATACTTTGGAAATTATTCACCAATAAATGTTTCAATGTTTACATTTCTTAGGAAAAAAAAAAATTAACAAACTGAAAACAGGTCTTCCCATGGAAATTTTTGCTAGACATTGTCATTGATTCCATGTTTTGCAGAAAACCATGGTGCCAAAATAAATCATATCAAATCTGCTATTAAGGCACTTTCAATAGAAATGCTGTGAATCTGTCAGTTCCTGGGCAGTAAAGAATGAACTCTAACAAAGATTTCCTCGAGCTGACCAGCAAAGAGGGATGTAATAACTCAGTGACAACACAGGCTGTCTCCATCAGCATAAGTGCACCAACATATTAAAGATGCCTGAAACATCACTGGTTTGCATCCATAGAGATAATATCTATGTGAAGTTATCAAGTTTTTACTTTTTCCCTCAAAAGCATATTCCTATTTTTTTGTTACATAAGAATAAGATCTCAAAGCAATCAGACAGCAATATTTAAAATTGCAGGCTTCAGAAATCCGTATTACAAAACAAACTCACATAATGTGAATGGAGTTCTTAAGCACCTGATGAAAATTTCATAACTTGATTCTCTTTTGCAGGTGTTCTTACTATGTGCACAAATTAATATTGACAGTTTGATTAAAAATCAGATTATTCTTTTTTCAAAGCATACCTACTTTAGCAATCCTGGCTGTGAATATATTCTTTGAGAAGATAGCCAAAAAGCCACTTTCTTCCTTCTTTTCCCCACAAAAGAGTAAAATCAGCTTGTCCATTATGAGTTTATTTTAATAATACATTAAGAAGTATACTGGTGTGGGGAACAGAGGCACAGTTACTAGTATTATTTCATATCAAGATACTACTGGTGGATGTTTCAGATGGCCCTGTTACAAGTTCTATATATCAGTGTATCTTTATCTGGTTGGCCTGCTAGAACAATGCTATTTTGGGTGGGAAGGTGGAGGGAGGAAGAAATCTATTTTTCAAGTAACAGATGGATAAACAGATGGGTGGAAAAGTCCACTGAATAGTGTGTTGGCTGCCTGTCACTGCCTGTAGGACAGCCAATAAATATCACATGGATTAAACCTGTAAACTAACATGTCCCTGTTTAATGAGCTCTTTCAGAATGGTAGATGTTTTCTTGCCAATACCCACATAAATGAAATGCCACTTTGGATAAGGTAAATTTTTGCAAGGAGGCCAAACACCTAAATACAGTTTGTTCTAATATTAATAACCGAAAGAAAACAGGGAAGGAAGCCACGGGGTGAAGTGTGTGCATTCCTACAGAGTGTCTGTGAGGTGGTCCTTTTGCACATCTGGAACAGATTCCTGCAAATAACTTTCAGTATGTTTACACTTAGGATAATGTTTTCATACTCCTTGCATCTCTTGCTGTGAGAATTTTATACTTTTTTTCTTAAGCTTGCATAAAGTGCTTAATTCAGTAGCCAGTCATGGAGATACCAGCCCAGACCAACAGCAGAAGACATATTTCGTCCTCTTTTGAGAGATTCCCTCTATTTTGGTCTAACATAAAATTAATGCAAAAAAAGCTGACATGACATAAAATTCCATATTTACTGGTACTTAGGCTTTCCAGTGTCACATGCATCTTGCATTACAGATAATGACAATTTGCCTGTCTGCCAAAGCCACCATGGCTGTGAGGAGTGGATGGCTCCTACTCACTTTAGATCAGCACATGGATCATTATGTGTAAGAGTAGCTCCTTTACTTTTCTTCCAGCCTACTGTCTAATATTCACTGAGTAATTTCTAGGTCTTCTGAGACAGAGCTGGCAATTTTTTCCTTATTCAGCAAATCATCACTAATTCTACAAAAATAGGTAAAACTCTTCCAGGCTCAGTTCCACAGGCTTCAAAATGAGACAAAGAGAAAAATGCTGCATTGAAAAAATCTGCCTTGAAAAAGAGTTCAGTTCTGCAGAGCAATGCTCCAATACCTTCACCACATGGGAATGTTATTCCGGAATTTTTTGAGAAAATACAAAAGCAAATATTCAGGTATAATAATGACATGTGAATTTAAGCATTAACATCACTTTCAATAATTTGTCACAGGTAGCAGAAATCAGTTTGCTGATTTTCAAAAAATTCCTTGAAAACAGTATTTCTGAAGAGAAAGTACAGGACTTGTTGATCTCATAAAGCATAAAATACATAGCTGTGCCTAGATGGAAAAAAAATAGAAAAATAAAATGCAAAATATTTTAGTTATGAAAATATAATCTATAAACTCACTACCAATAGGTGGGGTGAATTCAATGAAAAATTTCTAAAAATGTATAGACAGTTACAAAATGCTGGCAACAATATTTTGCACCACTATCAGACATAAAACTCTGGATGTACCCAACAGAATGTTGCATGACAACAGGAAACTGATTATTTTTGGAAAAGGGAATAAAAATGAGTATAAAAATCCTGAATTGGTGAGAAAAACGATGTAGCCAAAGGTAGGCATGGTGTAGATTATCTTTGAAATTCAGTAATACATTTTGCCATATGAAAGTATCAGCATGAAGGCTTCTTTGCCTTTATACAACACCTTTTCCTTGAGGAGCTCCAAATCTTGTAAAGAGCTTCATTATATTAATTAGTTTAAAATTACTCTATTTATATGACATGTAATTAATGTGACATAAGAGGGAAAGACCCATCAGCACGTTAAAGCAATAATTAAAATTTATTTTTTTTAAAGCATAAAAGGACCTGATCAGTTTAGTCCCCCAAAGAGCTTGAAAATGAGAGCTGTAAAGTTTTCAAGGAGGAAAGATTAGGGCAAAGAGGAAAGATTAGGGCTGTGACGTTTGTCCTGTACCATCTGTTGGAGAGCCCAGCCAAAGTCAGGTGCTCAGGGGTGCAGCGGAAGACTAAAGACACAACCTGCTCCAAGGATAGCATGTTCCTGTTATCTCCAGAACCACAGGGGCACTGCCACAGGCTGCCCACAGAAGCTGTGGTTGCCCCATCCCTGAAGCATTAAACCCCAGGCTGGATGGAGTTTTGAGGAACCTGGTCTAGTGGAGGGTGTTCCTGCCCAGGGAACAGGGGAGGAATGAGATGACCTTAAAGGTCTTTTCCAGCCCAGGCCATTCTCTGATTCTGTGTAAGAAAAAGCAAAACACTGAAGCGATGTAATGAGAAAACACACACGAGAGATTTCTGATTGGTGTTGCTTCTACTCTGCCACAGGAGCTTGTCCTAAGCAGAGACAGGAGACAGAACAGAATCTGGCAACCCATTGGTGCAAGATCACACACACATGTGATGCTGAGTACTCTAACACAGTCACTTGATGTCTTCTTTAAAAGCCTCAAAGAAGCCTGTGAATATCCCTTTTTAGCTTCAGAGTCTTTACAAGGCTCTAGCACACCCAGCAAGACCATAGTGCCAAGCCTTCAATCCACACTGACACTTGCTCCAGTGTACACAGAAAAAGGTAACTGCACTTTAAAAAAAAAAAAAATCTCTCACTTTTCTTGCCTCTTTGGGCATATGAGGCATGTGCTTGTGCAGACATTACTTGGATCCAGTCTTGCCTAGGGCTGGAGAATTCCCAAGTAGCTGGTTCGATTTTCTTACGCACTTCAGCAGCCTTTTGAGTGACTGCACACCTCTAGATCTGATTGAAGGGGAGAATTAAAAGTAGAATATTCTCTTTTAGTGTAATGTAACAAGTAACCGTGCATCTTGCTGTACACTTAGTCATCCCTCTATGTGTGAATAAGCCCTCCTGTGAAAAGAGCTGCTCTACACTGGGCATATTATTATGATTGACAGAATCTGTCAGAAACCATAGTGAGGTTTTTGGCCTCTTTTCCTTAAGTTAGATGTGTCAGAAAATGATTTTTTTTAAGTAGTAGGAAAGTTAATAAAACCACTAGAAAGATAGCTGACATAAAGAAACACGGGCACTATATTTTTACCTCTCAAGTTCCAAATTTTGCCAAGAAAATCTTTGTCCAACACTTTCTTTTTTAAACACAGAATCCTTACACCCCTGAAATAACTAAATAATTCCATAGAAGCTTAGATAAAAATTAAATGAGGTTTAGATGTGTTTCTGAGCTATTTTTCTCTCCTTAGCTGGTTAGTGTCTGGAGTCTTAGAAACGCCTATGTCCCAGTTACTTAAGGCAATTCAAAGTCCCCAAAGTTTGACAGCATCCAAGATTTCAAAATACAATCATAGAGTATTAATTTATTCTGCTGAATGAGAGCAACATGAAACAATGCTGGATATATACAGATTTAAAGCTACTACTGCATTAGTATTTTTGTATCCCAGCAGGGATGGGTTATTCCATAGAACATCAGCCAAAGCAAGGCATGAAGTAACTCCTCACACAAAAATACAAACAGTGAAGATTATTGCTAGCCTTTTTAAAGTTTTCTCCTTCTATTATTCTTTTTGATTGATTTTTTCTCAATGTCTATGTCACAAGCAGACTTTGTTTTCTCATATATCAAGAGAATTTCTTTCACTTGACTACTTCAGTCTTGCCTTTTCAACACACAGTGCAGTTAGATGCATCCAGTTTCTCCACCTCTTCAGTTTTCAGCCTTATGCCTGCCTCCAGCAGATTAGAATGAGATGCCCAGCAACTCAGCTAACAAGTGATTAGATTATTGTACAGGTTGATGCCATCTCTAGCTGAGTTGACCTGTGAAATTATTTAACCAGACACATAAGGAGTCCCTCTAAAACTCAGCTGTAGAAGATACAGCTGAAGCACAATTCACAGAATCACAAAATCACAGAATCACAGAATATTCTGAGCTGGAAGGGACTCAAAGGGAGTCCAAATCCTGACCCTAGGCAGGACACCCCAAGACTCACACCATGTGCCCAAACACTTTGCATTGTCCAAACACTTCTTGAACTCTGCCAGGCTTGGTGTTGTGAGCACTTCCCTGGGTAGCCTGTTCCAGTGCTCAATCATCCCCTGGGTGGAGAAACTTTTACTGATATCCAGCCTAAACCTCCCCTGACTCAGTTTCAGATCATTCCCTTGAGTCCTGTCACTGGTGACCAGTACCTGACCCTTCTCTTCCCCTCATGAGGATGTTGAAGACCACACTGAGGTCTGACCTCAGACTCCTCCAGGCTGAACAGACCCAGTGCCCTCAGCTGCTCCTCACAAGGCTTCCCCTCAAGGCCTTTCACCTTCCTCATGGCCTCCTTTGGATGTTCTCTAATGGCTTCATGTCTTTTTTATATTATGGCACCCAAAACTGCGCACAGGACTCGAGGTGAAGCCACCCCAGCTCAGAGCAGAGCGGGACAATCCCCTCCCTTGCCCAGCTGGTGATGCTGTCCCTGATGCCCCCCGGGACACGGTTGGCCCTCCTGGCTGCCAGGACACTGCTGACCCATATCCAACTTGCCATGGACCAGGACCCACAGGTCCCATTCTGCTGAAGGTTGCTCTCCAGCCTCTCCTTCCCCAGTCTGTTCACTCAACCAGGGCTGC
Source organism: Cinclus cinclus (assembly GCF_963662255.1). Lineage (NCBI taxonomy): Eukaryota > Metazoa > Chordata > Aves > Passeriformes > Cinclidae > Cinclus > Cinclus cinclus. Next base: position 5,516,247 of record NC_085051.1, on the reverse strand, counting down.
TCCACCCCAGCTGCAGAAATTGGCAATTGCCCTTGTTGAACTCCATATGGTTTGTAATTGCCCATCTCCTTAATATGTTGAGGTCTCTCTGCCGGGCCTCCCGGCTTTTGGGGCAGTCAACAGCTCCTTAAAATTTTGTATCATCTGCAAAGTTACTTAGTATCCCTCCAAGTCCTGAATCCAATTCTCCCCAACACTGCCAACAGAGGATCTTGACCAGGGTTTCCATATACACCATTGCTGCCCATGTGGATCCTTTTTATACACATTTATCAACACCAGACTAGAGCTGACTAATTCTGGAAGTAGTCTGGAGGACACCCAGCATGATTTATGTGTCTGTGGTCACACTGCTGTCACACACAACTCCAGCTTGAAACTGCTGCTAGTGTCTAGGAGGGACTCTGGGCCAACTTCTGTGGAGACACATCCAGGGATGCTCCAAAGCTGCATGGCCATTTGCAGCCTCATCACAGGCTGCTCTTGCTGTCAAAACACAGTCTGTTCATGTATTTGACCCTGAAACATCAAAGCTGCATTGCTACATAGGCAATATTGACCACAATCCAGGTTGCAAAACCTGAAATAGTTGGGTTTTAAGATCTACTCTAAACACATTATACGGTGGTTCTATCAGTTCCTTGCAAAGGTGTGCAGGAAACTCTAATAATCTGAATGATCATAACAAATACTTTTACAAGTGTGTGTTATCATTTAGGAAAATTTTTAAAAAACCTACAAAACAAGAAGAGACAGAAGAATGAGCTTGTGTGTATATTACTACTAAAGCTTCAACATTAATTTTGGGCTTAGATGCTGAACCTTTGATTCTTTTACCACTGGATGAAATAAAAAGCCTGGTCAGTATCATTGAAAATCCTTTTGCTAAAAGGTTTGGCATTTAAAGGGAAAGCAACCACCAGCATTGCTGGTTTTGTTTCCTCTTTTCCTTTTTACCCTCCTTATGTTAAAGACATTGCAAATTTGTAGGATGAGAAGAACCTGCAGGAAAATAGTTTGTAACATATGAGCAATGTAAGCTATGTAGGCTGATACAAATTCCATGTATCTTATTTAAAATCTTAGTGATTCACATTAGATTACTTTCTAAATTTATTTGTTGATAGAAGAAAAGCTAAAAAAACTCCAGAAAACAGCCTGACATTCAAATACCTAAAAATGAAGATAAGAGGAAGTGTGGATTATGAAGGTATTTAATTCTTAGTTTTTACCAAACTTTTGCAAATAAAATTTTTTTAAAAAAAATCACAGCTCTTCTTTTATTTCACCTCAGGTTATTTTTTCTAATCAGAAATGCTGAAAAATCGTGAATGGAAGGCTTAATATATAGTGTTTCTGAACTCAATTAAACCAACTAATGAAGAAAACATCCCATCTAATACTAAAACTTCTTTTTGGTTTACAAGGGTTTCAACAGAAATTTTGAACTGGAATTTTACTTTGGCAATTTGCTACAGCCTGGGTCACTTCTGCAGTATCACTCACGTGTACATGTGATGCACTACAGGAATTTTAAAAAACCTAAGGCCTCCTTGTGACTTCTGCTATGCTATATAGATGATAAAATTAGCACTATGTAAATGAAAATCAACTCACAAAGGTAAAAGAAACACATTTTAAGCATCACAGATTAAGAATCTGGAGTTTAGTAATGATGTTTGCCATCTCAGCTCTGTCATTTTAGTTGCATTAGTCACATTATTTTCCCCACATCCTTGTTCATACATGACTCTTTCAAACAATGGCCACATCACACTACAGTAGAAATACGGACATTGACACACATTGGTTTTAATTAAAAATTAACATAGACATGAAGCACAAAATAGACTCCTTGGCTTTCTGAGAATAAAATGGGTACAGTGGTTCCACAGTTGTCAAAAGAAAACCCCTGCAGAACAGAGCTGGGAAAAAGTAGGTAACTCTACCAATATTCCCCATTTCCAGCTACTCATGTATCGAAGATAAATACCAGAGGTCAAAATAATCTAGTGGCCTAAAATGAGAATCGGTGCTCTTGTATTTCATTCCCCTGTAGTACAAAATAATTCTTTACATGACAATTGCCATTTATTCATCAAGTGTGATTAGGAAAATCACCTATGCATCTTCTTTGGAAAAACCTGGGCAGTAACATAAAGCTTTCCATAAAATTCACTCTTAATTTTTTTTTTCATTCAAACCACCCCAGATTTGCTTCTATCTATCTCTTTCTGCATTCCAATTATTTATATTCAAATACCATGATTCTTTGCAATGGCCATTTGTAAGATGTCACATGGGTACAGATGCAAGACAACAGTGCAATAAATGGATTAACAAGTGCAGTCCATTACTGTTGTTCTTATTTAAGGGCTTCCAAGCTACTGATATATGAACTTTCCTTCATTAGCCTGGCTTCTCCCTCTTGAAGGAAAAGGTCTTATTTTCTCAAATTCCTAAGGACGGCCACACTAATTAATGATGAAAGATTTCTTTTGGTGTGTATAAGTACACACATCTATATGCATACCTAGGTACACACCTGCACAGACATACAATTAGTTTGGTTAATGCAAGGGAAACACATAAACTTTGTGCTCAGGTAAACAAAACTGTAGAATTCATCCAGAATCCTCCTGTCCCGTGAGACCTTTGATGCAAACAAACTCACAGCCTTCAGAACATATTTGCCATTGTAGCACTCTTTGTATTGTCACAACTATCTCTGTAAAATGAAAATTTGATACAAAATTCCTGCAGAGCCTCTCTAAAATTTAAAGACAAATGAAACAGAGATGGAGGAACTGCCAACACCTCCTGCACTTATTTTTCCTATATCTTCATTTTGGGGTAAGAAAGAAGAGCAGAATTTTCTTTGCTTCTACTTAAAATCTGAAAAAACCCTATGCTTGTTTTCAGATACATAAGTAACTCTATTTCCTTTGGCATTCTGACTGCAAGTATTTTGCATTTTCCAATGGTCATCATTTCAAAGAGGTGCAATATTCTCATTAGCAGTAAGGTAGTTTCCAACAAGCTCTTCATTATATCAGTAACCTGAAGAGAAGACAGAAATAGGATTTATGTAGAGAAAAGGGAAAATTTGAGAAGGAATTCCCTGGCTCTTGGGAAGCAGCAACTAAATGGTACAACCATGTGAAAGTTGCTCTGTGTAAGACAAAGTGTTTATTCCCTCAGTTTACATCTAAAGACTTCAGCATCAATAAAGACCTTAGGAGTGCTAATTAGCATAATTTCAAACAAAGTACTTGAGTTTGCACTTCATTGTGAAGTGATTAAGTGATGCTTTACTCAACAGAAGGTACTTCATACACACATCAACCAGAATTTTATTAGAAATGTGGTGAATGCTTTGTTTCATAGACAAAGTAACATGCCAACAAAGATGGAGTTAGAGCTATGATTTTGAGACTATGCTGGTGCCATGACAATTTTGCAGCAGAAACTGCACTGTAACTATATTTGCCCTCTTTCCTCATAAGAAATCAAGATTTAAAAATCTTAAAAGATTAAGGAGCTAAAGTGCAGCAGAAGTTTCCTCATCTCCCTAACAAACACTGGAAGGTGAGGGAATTTTAAAATACTTTATTTGCTATTTCAGATAACTTCAGCCCTGTGGAATAATCAGTACAACTTTTAGCAATGCCTTTCTTCAGATTTTTTCCTCAACATGACAAGTTTCCTCAATCTTCCCTGTGAGAAGAGGAAGAGCCCCATTACAGTGTACTGGAAATATCTACAGCAGATGGATTGTTATTAATGGGAAGACCAGAATTTGTTTATACAGGCAGAGGTGCCACAACTCTATTTTTAAGTACAAATTTAATTCATTTACAAAAGAATACCTGAAAGTTTAAAGAAAGTAGACTGCCTAAACAGGTGATAACACTGTTTGTTTTAAGACCTGGAAAAGTTTAAATAAAGAATGTAAGATATAATTACTGAAACTCTGCCAAGATTATAAAAGAAAACAATAATAATTTTCTGCAAGAACATATTAAGCCCACACATGAGCTATTCTTCAAGGAAAGGAATCTTTCCCAAAACAGCCACTTAGGTTAAATGGGAGAAAATTATGAAACTAAATCACAAAGCCGTAGGCCTCAAGTTCATATTAAAAAGAAAAATAATAGGAACCAATCACCCACTCTTTTCCTTCTGAGATTGCTACTGGTTATTTATTTTTTTAAAAAAACTAAACAGGCATAATTAAATTTTTCTATTAATGAGTATGTGTTGACTCCTGTGAAACAATGGCAAGGACTTCTCCACAACTGTTCACCACAGTTATTTTTAATTAATTGCATAGGCTTAAACATCCTGAATGACCAAAGAATGACCAAAGAATGACCAAAGAAAACACTTATTCTGAACATACTTTTTAACAGTTTAAGTTTTTGTGCATCTTTAATTCTCAGATAAGTGAAGCTTGTTAATAAACATTTTTTCTTTTCCAATTAACTCTTCACAAAATGCATTGTTGTGATTGAGTGAATTACTGTACCCAGCTCCATTAAAGCTACCTGCAGCATTGGGCTGTACTTGAATAGGAGCCCCTACTCACCCTGTCTGTCAACACCACAGAATATAACAATCATACTCTTAGAGATATCAGTATTTAACCCAACTGAGTAATTTGTGCCAAGTTGGAGATAAGGACTTTTTCACAAGTCCCTTCCAAAGACCTGTGCTCATCCCAATGAAGTTTTTTTAATTGATTCCCTGCAGATAAGCCACATAAGGAACAACCACGAGCAATACATTGACCAGAGTTCAACTTGCATTTTGCAAGCAGAACTGGTTGCTTTGTTCTCAAGGGACACAAAGTCAGATCAGCAAAGGTCGTGATGGACAAGGAGAAGGAGAGGACACCTGGGTGAGCAATACAGTCACAGGCAGCCTGCAATGCAGAAAAGAGATGTCATGAAGATAAAACATGGCCAAATGCATTAAATAATTTGTTACAATATGAAATAATATGCTTATTTCTGCATGCAGGCACACACTTCATAAACTGTTGGTTGAATATCACATAGAATCTCCTATGGGCATTTAATTAGATTCTGAATATTTTTTCCTAGACAACCTGATGATGTGGAACATTTCCTAAATATCGGGATTATTATCAAGTATATATACGAATATTTGGGTATTTTTGCAAATAACATTTTCATCTTATGTTTTCTGTATAATAGGCTTTGCCATGGGCCCTCTGGTTTAACAGCTTCTGGTGGAGAGATATATCCTTCATTTGTTATTGCACCTTGAGCAGCTAATTTTAACAATAAAAACCAGCAAAGCTGAGGGCTTTCATCCATCCATAACTCTGTGTGTATTTCTTCAGGCCAGTGGTTAATTTTTTTACTGAGACTTTGATACGCCTTAAGGATCTGTACTTTGTCCCTTAGAAACAGCTTTTTAATTAACTTATTTATTTATTGATGAGTGTAGGTGAGAGGAAAGAAGCAAGGGTAATAAGGAAAGCACACACTCCCAGCCTATTAACCTCTGCTATTCTAAAATGCTCCAAAACCCCCTTAACTTCCATATCTTCTCTCTCCAGATAGAAAAAATAAGGTTTTGCATTCAGTATGGAGGAGAACTAACACCTTTGCCAGCTAATACCAGCATAAAATGAACCCTGGATCAATAGGGTTTTGTATTTACAGACATCTATCACAGATGACAAATCCTCCAGTAGATTAAACCCAGAATAGATGAAAATTAGTTGCTGAGATGCTGCTGGAGATGGGCTACATTGCCATTTCACATGAAAGACTCCAGGGTTCTAACAGTCTTTCTTGGACCAAAGCCCAAAGTATTGTATTTGCCAAAACTGTACTCATCAACCTCTTCCTGATTTATTTTAATGTGGTGTGCTCCTCTGCAGCTCATCACATAATACTTTAAATAATTCTAAATTGAAGGACAGTTGCTATAATTGCTATAAAAAGATAATTGCAGACATTGCAAAGAAAACAGTTGAAGATAAAACATGAATTGGCATTTAATGACAGTTTGACATGCTTGCAAGTCAGCTGACATATTATGAAGTAGAATATCACTGCTAAAACACAAGCTGCTACAGCCAGGTTAGCCTGTTCAGGAAAGGTTGTGTGAGAGACATGGTTTCTTCACCCCAACTGCAACATAGGCCCTGGCAAGGTAATAATTGTTTGTTGAACAAGGATTAATAGCTCTGCTTTAACTAAATTGCTTCCATTCCCAGGAGTAACATTCATCTGCGGAGTTTTTACTAAATTAAAACAAATTCACATCAAATAATTACAGATTATGTGTATTTAAGAGCATTGTTTTAAGTGAAATCACAGCTTTTCTTGTCATATTCAGGCATCTCAAAACACTTCAGGACTGCTTAAACTTTACTTCTGCATTTTGCTGCAATAAGGAAAACGTTGTATTTATGCCATTGGCCCTTTCTGCCACAAAAAGCTGTCAGGCCATGTAGTGGGCTACAACTCCCTTCTCCCTGGATTTTGGAAAGGAAGCAGTGGCTGCAGTGAATGAAGATAGAGCTAATAATAATTATTAAAGCCAGCTGCATACTACTCACACATTCTTATATTTTTCACCTTTCCTCCCAACAACACTTTAAAGCCTTGGAGCATTTCAAGCTGCTGGAATTAACACAGGGACAGATCCTATATAATTGCTAACTGCCCACCAGTGCAGCATAATTTGGAGGAAAAAATGGAAGCATGACTCAGGCAATTTGAATTACACCTCAACTTTAATCAGTGGAAGAGATATTCCCAAAGAACCATCTTTCATATTAAACACTTGTCTCCACTGTGGAAGATATACCCCTCCAATTTAACCTGCCCAAGTCATGTGCATTACTCTTTTTGAGAATGAAATGATTCTCCTTATCCAATAATAACCCTCAGTCTTTATCATTACCCAAGGCAGTTTTAAATTGCACAGTCACCAGTTATACCATGTACCACTAGTGGGATCCTCCAGCTCTCAATATCACTGAACAATCCTTGCAGGCTGCAGCCGACAGCCACACCAAGCCACATCCAAACATTTTCCTGCTTTGTCATGCAGGATTGCTTTAGGCACAGGATGAGAAGCTAGCAAACTATGGACCCCAAATCTCCAGCTCCCCACAGCACTGTCAGTGTCATTCTGGCAAAGTGCCTCCCATTGCTCAGGAATCTCCTCTGGAAACATAGTGACCTGGCATCCAAGACTAGGGGAATTGCTCTTGGGAAAACCCATGATTACAAAGCTGTATTTATAAACATTTTAATGCGATAGTTTAAATCCAACAATCCACAACCTTACTAGGATATAAAGTGTGAGAAACACTTTTAAGGGTGCATTTGTAAAGGTTCATGTTTAAGAGAGGCTTTAATGCTTCAGAGAGCAAAAAATTGTGTGTTGAAGACGATCTGAGTAGCTGATAAATCACACATAAGCAGGACATAGCAACAAGGCTTTTTTCTTCCAATTTGAACCTTTGCATACACCTTCTGGAGTGGAAAACAGAGGGCAGGGGAGGATGGAAAGAATTGAAGTTTTTAAAAATCAGAAGCAAGGGGCCAAAAATGACATGGCTATCCTGAGAGGAACAGGAGGGGATGGAGGATGGAAAGGAGTAAAGTAAAACTTAAAGAGGGAAACAGAAAGGGGCAAAATAGGAAGGGTAAATAGAGAAAGATTATACTTTACTATCATACATAGTTATTGGAAAGGTAAGGGACTTAAATCTGCATGGTTTTCTCTGCTGCCATGAAGGTTGGAATTATGGGCTAAAACACCTTTAATGTTTCAGGAAATTTGATATCCTCATGCCCATGGGAAAACTTGGACCATCATTAATAACAAAGGTAATGAGTGTTGTCAGCACTAAATCTGATGCAGTGACTTGAACACAGAAACATCTCATAATTTTATGTGCAAGAATAAGCAGAATTACAAGTGAGGATTTCGCTTAGAGCAAAGAAAACCTAAGTACAGTTACTATATAGCTTCACTATTAAATTAAGTGGAACAAACTGTGAATGCATGCTGAGGAATGCCTGATATTCTGTAGGTTATAGAAAGTGCCTGGAAGTAATGCCAGTTCAGGTGGCACCCTGTGTAAGAGGGAACATGATTGATAGTCAGTAGTTCTATTTAATAGATTAAATTAATTCTGTACCCCTAATACAAATAATTAATTACTTCAAAGGAGAAGCTATGGCAGAAATTCTTATATCTTTATTTCCTCATCAAAGTTAAAAGCAAAAAAAAACCAAACCAAACCAAACCAAACCAAAACAAAACAAAAAAGGTGCAATGTTTTCTTTGCTCAAGACTGTATTTGAGAAAAGGAATGAATTGCCTTTTTTCTGGAAAACCAACTAATTTTTAAGATTTTTTCCTATATGAAGAGTGCTCAAATGAAGCAGAATCCTGAAAACAGCTAAAACTTGACTAGGTCAAGTAAAATATTTGCCAACTATAACTATGGGAGTGTATAAACTGTGAAAGAGTACTTCAAATATGCTGCTGAATTACTGAACTATTGGGAAATGTGGTATTTATGGAGGGCTGTGCTCCCTTTGGTATACAACTGGATCTAATGGTCACTGCGATTAGATTCATTAATTATTTTTGTCTCAGAGACAAATGTTTACTGCTGCTGTTGTTTCACTTAATTTTAAAAGAACAATAGCCAGCTTGCCTGGAGGAACAAAAGTTATCAAGTTCAACCAGCAACTGAAAATACCCCCTACGCTCAGCTTGTGATATGTTCTTTCCCAAATAACTAGAGATCTATTAATAAAGTGTTAAGTCAGTGCTCTAAAAAGTAAGATATTGGAATACTTTGAGGGGAGGCAGAGATTTCAATCTCCATGTCAGTCATCACACTATTGGCTGCAGCAGTGCTCCTGCCCAGGTGAGTGGGCTGCAGCCCAGTGCTGCTGTGTTTACTTAAGGTGCATACATGAAAAATTGGCAGAGTCGTGGTGTAAAGGTTGTGTGACAAATCCCTAGTCATCCCTTAATTACCTTTGTTTTAGACTACTATTAAGTGCAGTACAAACACATGGCAGGGCATTTACCAAGCTCATTTAATTAATCTACTATTTCATAATTTCACATCACCTGTCAGTTTTCAATAGCCCAAGTAACAGCAATAACTACAGGATGTGTGCTGTTTAGGTGTAGAGCCCATTTATTTTACAACAGTGGAAATACATCTGTAATAGGCGCAGCACTAGAGAGTAAATACCCTTTCCTCTCAAATAATTTTTCTGTCATCCTCCTGCCCTCCCAAAGAGAGGTAGTTAAAAGAAATATACAAGATCAATTCCAAGGATTTTTTTAAATTATTATTTTCCTAACTTTAATTTCCTAAAACCCACTGTCATCATTATAAGCCATTTTTGGAATGCAGTATACTATATACCAGTGAACCTGCCTTCACATCAAGAACTGGTTTAATTCAGCATTATCATATTTAGTCACTATCATACAAGTGCTGGCAGTCAGCCTGCACTGCCCCATACTCAGTTGCCCTTGTTCTGCAGAGTTTCAAGTCCTTTCTTCTTCCAGAGAAGCCCACGATCAGCCTACTGAACTTAACCTCTGCTCTGCCAGCTCTGATCACTTACCAAGATTTCAATTTTCATTTCTATCCCAACTATGAAAAATGGGACACTTTAGAAATAAGGCAGACATATTCTCAAGCACTGGAACAGGCTGTCCAAAGAAGTGGTTGAGTCACTGTCCCTGGAGGTATTTGAAGACATATCATGTCTGCTGTGACACTGGGGGATGTGCTTTACTGATGGACTTGGCAGTGCTGGGTTAACAGTTGAACTCAATGACCTGAAAGCTCTTTTCCAACCTTAACAATTCTATAATCCCATAACAAAGCTGGACCCACAAGTAAAGGCTGCAGGATTAGGCTTGCAGACCGTGCATGTATTAACAGGCATGCATGTGTCATTACTCTTGATCAAGAAGGTAACTTCTGCACTGTATTACAAAACAGTTTTTATGATATCTCCATTTTCAGACACTAATCAGCCAGGACTGTTAATACTTCTTATTTCACTTCTTAGGAAAGTCTACAAGATCTGTTCTTCCATGTGAAACTACTTCATTTAAAAAAAGTATATATACAATTTACAAGAAAGATGCGGAGGGATGAGCTGAAAACACTGTTCAAATTCAAAAAGAAGCTTTTCTAGCCTGTTGATGACTAAGTGATTACTAAGCTTCCACACATTTTAGTGTACAAGTTATCACGATGCTTCAAGTTTTTTTTTACAGTTACTAACTTTGTGGTACGACCTTGTTAATGCTATGTTGCTATGTAAATATTATTTGTATAATTACAGCTAATATAAAGTTCTAATAAAATCATAAGTCTAGCAGAAACCTATTCTGAGCTCTAGTATAGCTTCAGTACAAATATAAACCACAGACAGACGACATTTTCTATGCCAGAATCACATCCACAGACTGGAACTGAAAAAGACAACAATGGAATACATAAAACCTAAGTTTTTATTTAGGTATTCCAGCATGTATAAATTTTAAGATGTGATTTATATAGTGTCATTTATTTTCATTCCAGTTTCTGTTGTATTCACAAATGTTTCACATATTTTTTTGAATGAACGGTCAGAAACATGAAGTGTATTTGCCACTGTTATGTCTGCAAAAATTGTATGGGCACTAAAGAATAGATAGAATTGTTATACATATATATTTTAATCTAATAATAATTTAATTATAAATTTGGCACAAGTTCGCACTATCTTATTTTTCTGTATTTTGAATCAGGTATCTTCACTGAAGTATTTTCAGATAAGAACATGACCTTTGTTCTTTTAAAATTCCGGTCAATGGAATTAAAATTAATTAATTAAATAAATTAATAAATAAATCAATTAGATTAAAATCCAGTTAAAATTCCACATAATGGAATGTACCTACTGAGCTGTAAAACAAGTTATCCCCATGCTTTTATCTTGCATCTCCATGTTGACAATAAAGATGCTCTTCCTACGATCATTTGCAAGTGCTCTCAAGATACCAGAGCAGAGATCCTCCCAGGACAGACAGAGGGAGCTGTATCTCCAGTTTTCTTCTTTAAAAAGACATCTTTAAAAAGACATAAACAAGCTGTCAAGTTTAAACTTGCAACCATAAAAATGAATTTAAAAAACCCTCCAGCTTGTTTTTCATCACTACAACCAATCAAATTAAACTTGTAAAAGCAACAGGAAGGACACGATTTGCCTAAAGATCAAGGCACAATGAAGAAATTTTAGTTTTTATAAATATAGCTATGTCGGTAAGAAATTTAAGACAACAGACGTCTTGCTCTGTTTTTTTCTTTTTTTAGTTTTGATTTCCAATGAACAAATATTTGCCCCTTTCCCTGATTTAGTGATGTAATAGCCATATATTGAAAAACATGACATGTCACCAGTCAAAAAGGTCAAGTAGAAAAGTATTATATAGTATTATTTTTAATAAACTTCTAAGGACAGGTTTTACAGTTCACCAAAAAAAGAAAAGCCCTCCCCTCTCATTCACCAGAAATAAGATTAAAGAGGACCCAGAAAGGTAAACACAATTCTAACTACAAAGGAGACAGAGGGAAAAATTAACAGATAATGTTTAGGTGCATATATACCTTCCCACTATTACCTCTCATCATGCATGAGAAGCCACGCTCTACATCCATGTACACACTCTGAGCTCTCTCACTGCCATTTATCCCCAAACAGGCAAAACTAAGCAATTAATAGAAAAAGTAATAGAATACTGCATATATGAATTTTTGTTAAAATTGCGTATCAACCTCATAAAGAATTTTTAAAAAAAAACTTTTAAATTTTACTGCCCATTTCTTTTAAATTAAAATGTATTTTTCTATTCTATCTGTTACATGGTCTGGGTGAAGGGGAAGGGAAAAAGCTGTTCTACCTTAATTTAAATTATTTACAAGATTCACTTGTAGCAATGAAATCTTAATTAATCCACAATTAAAGTCCTGCTTTAATTGCAGTATAACTCCAGTGTAAAAGGGCCTCTGCATTTGATTGTATTTCTGGAAGACTTATAAATTTAATTTAATTTTTTTTTGGTTTAACTTACAGATAAGTTTTAAGCGAGCGGTTTATGAAAAAGGAAATGTATGGATATAAAGACTGACTCCCATACTCCACTAAATGCTCTTCAAAATCCTGCTGTAAATGGTACTAAAACTTCTGGAGGGCTCTCTCTTGAGGAGAGCACAAGAAAACCAGGACTGAGCCCCTTTCTGAAGTTGCTAGAGGTAAAGATGCTAGGGAAGATGGACAGCATAAAAACGACTTATGGGTTCATTACTTTTCTGTTTATTAAAATTAGTCTCATTTTTCACCAGTACTCTTGTACAGTGATACTAAAAACAGTGATTCACAACTGACTATTTAAAACAACTAATTTATTTTAAAATTTAACTAATCAAATCACCAACAATCTGCGTCTCAGACTTCTTCTTATTGCGATTCTCCCACCCCTGCACATCACCTTTCCTGAGGGCATAGCTCTTCTCACTGGGCTGTTACACTGTTTAGGAGCAGAAACTCTCCAATTATTACCATGCTTTCCCTAGTACAAAAAGTAATCTTGGAGCAATTATATGAATCATTAATAATCATAGAAATGTTATTCTAGAAAGCAGAATGCAAAACATCTGATAGAACACTTGCTGCTGGAAGAGGCACTTGCTAACAGTGTTCACTGAAGTCAGCTTTTGCCCATTTGTACTCCATTAGGAATCCTTTCCTTCCAACTTCCATCTGTGAAATACCTCCATACTACAGAAACTCATGTTTCAGGCTGGGATTTTTTTCAAGTCAAGTGGTAATCTTGGCAGATGTGACTGTAAAAGATTACTGATACAATGCTCAACTGAAAGTTAAAAAAAAAAAAAAGAACAACAAAAACCTACAAAACCAAACAACCAAAACTGAAGAGATATTCCTTCTATTATTTACATTATGAAACAATGAAACTGATTCTTTTTCTTTAGGAAGCAATAGGGAATTAACAATTGTCAGTAGGCCCTCACAGGCTGGAAATGCAAACAATTGTGTTTATACTGTTAAATTATGTTTTAGAGTGTACTAATTCTTTATTATAAATATCTTAGTCACAAGATAAGTGTGTCTACTTTTCAAATAATTATTCTATGCAAATTTCTTTACCAAGCAGGTCCTTCTGATGGCATACCAACTTTTACAATAACTTGGATTAACTAATTAAATCTTATTGTCTAGTAAATTCAATAGAAAATATGTTTGTAAAGCATACAAATAGTCTTAGAGCTGGGTTTTATCCTTTTTAATTTTTTTCCACTCTTCTAAAGTACTAACATGAAAAGATACATTCCTCAGCAACAGGCTCTGCATGCACATATTGTATGGCCCCACTGTCTCTCCAGAACTATCACATGATGCTCTCCACAATTATTCCATATATTGGATGTTTTTACTGTTCCCACTGCAGGACCATAATCTTGTCGTATTCCCTGTAAATACAGTCCAGAGTCTTTTTTCTTTCTTGATAGATAATCTTGCATTTGGCTGTATTAAAATGTACATTGCTTAGGTTAAATGGAAGTTTTTAGAAATGATACATAACTTGCACCTTGACAGCATGCCTTGGTTTTCAGCAAGATGTTTTCCAGATACTGTGTCCCTCTTAAATATAATTTTCAATTGTGGCAAAAAACCAGCTAATTTTAGTAACATGTCACATATACCACATTAGAAAAATTTAAGGTGTGCTCTGCAGACATGTTCTGCTAACAAGATAAATGCCTAATACCTTCACATAATTTAATGTCACTTACTAAGTCACAGAACCACGGAATGGTTTGGGTTGGAAGGGACATTAAGGATCATCTAGCCCATGGCCAGGGGCACTTACCACCAGACCAGGTTGCTCAGAGCCCCATCCAACCTGGCCTTGGACAGCTCCAGAGATGGAAAAGCCACAGCTCCTCTGGACAACCTGTTCTACAGCCACCACCTTCTGAGTAAAGAATTCCTTTCCAACATCTAGTTTAAAGCTCTCTTCTTCTAGTTAAAACCTTTGTCCTATTGCTGCACATCTGTGTCAAAAGTCCCTATTTTTCATGAAATGAAATAAAGTGAAATGCTTAAAGATACAAGAAGACTTTAACCAAGTATAACCAGAGGTTTTTCTGGGAAACCAGAGGGTTTGTTTTCTTTTCCAGGCAAGCAGAGGTTAAAATTCCAGGAGTCTCCATATGTCAGGTTTAAAGCTGAAAATGAGGAGATGCTGTGAGAATGAGATGCTGAGAAGAGAGAAACAGACCCTCTAAAGGGAAAAACTCAACAAATTATATACTGTCATGGCTGTGTAGCTCCAACCTAAAGGCAAGTAAAAGCCTCTTTTCCTAAATGAGGGAGGGTATTTACACAACCTTGCATACAGTTCAATTATCCTAAGAAACTGCCTTTGAATTTGGGTATGAGAAGAGTGGATTTTAAACATTGTTTTAAACTTAAGGAATTTTAATGCTTTCATATAATTTCTGAGGGACAAATTCTGCTATAACTGGATGGTCCTTCCCTGAAGTGTGTCCTGAACAATGCACAGCATGGCACTACAACTCTTCTAAGCCTATGCTGGAGGCACTGTTTTTCAAATCTACAACTGAAATACATTCCAGTATGAAATCTTAGCTAAAAATAACCTTACCCATTTATATTTAATGTTTGCATGAAAAAAAAAAAAGTCTATTCAGGGTACAGTCTGTTGTCTCAAAGATGACAAGAGTAAGTAATATTATTTGAAGTGGAATGTTTTATTTAAGCAGCATGTATAATGAAGCTAGTGAAAAAATATTGAAATTTCGGAAAAGAATGAAACGCCCATCATCATTTAACTGCTATTTCAGATTAATGATAGATGTTATCATCTATAACTAAGAATACATTATATGACTCACCTTTACCAAGGAATTAAACCATATCCAGCTATTGCACTGTATTGCATATTGTATATCATATATTACTATATACTACACTGTATATTAAAACAGTAGACCTAAATATCAACTTGTGCCAATATGACCCAAAAAACTACCATGAAGTAATCATTTACATCAACACAAAGAGGATGCTTGATGAAAATCAAGTTCAGAATGATCCAGTCAGCTGTTCAGAAACCAGTGTAGTACTCATTTCACTGAGTCAGAAATTGCATTTTTTTATTCTACCAACCAAGTTTCAGACATCACAAATGAAATCCTCGTACCAATTTGATTATCTAAATTAAGACTTTTTCTTGAAGAGATGAGTCAGAGGTCAAAGAAGTAGGAACTTATACTATTTTCCATTCATTTGTAGAATATAAAACAAGGAAACCAGTGATCTTTTAAGATAAAATATAACCCCAAAACTAAATTTAATTCATAGTAACTAAAAAAGAAATTATATTATATGTTCTACAACTTAGTATATATAGCACCCAAACAGAAACCCAAGAGTGTTAAGAGCTAAGTGTTAAGAGTGGGCATTTTCTAAAATAATTTTATATCTACCTCTTAATAAACAATCACCAGCAAAGGAGAATGCTTCCTAAGACCCACAGTACTGCTTTTTTTGATGGGTTAATAATAATTCCATCAACACCTAAAAGCTGTATTGGATCTATTCACAGAAGTCATGGTTGCTTTTTTAAGAACCCTTTTTTTCCCCCAAGATGCCTTTATTATTTACAGTTATTAATCATTAAACAACCAGGCTATCACTCAGATGTAAATACTTGTTTTGAAAAAGGTAATAGTCCATTTACAAATTCCTGGATGGATGCTACTTTATTTAAGAATTAGCTCTTGTCCCATAGGCACTTGTGCAACAAGTTAGCTGGGATACACAGATATCAAGAATTCTTAGGTTAGTTTAAACTTACTCTAGACTAAAGCAGACATCAGGATTAGGTGTGTGAAATTCGCCCCCATAAAAATATGTCTCAACTAGCTACTGAATTTAGACTGTTAATGTCAGGATTTTGAAATTATTCTAAAGGGAATACTACAAATACATCAAACCTGCAATTTTTATAAACTTGGTATTTGATGCTCTTTTAAAAAAATATGTTGTTTTTTTTTTTTTTTACAATTAGTGATCCCCATTTATAAGCATTTATTTTGCATTTTCACACTCTATACAACTTCCTAATCAAAAAGAAGCACAAAGGTAAGAAAGAAATGTTTTTAACAGCCTTCATTTTATTTTTTCAGTATGATACTATCCGTCCAGTTAGCATTCTGGAAAACAGAATTTATGGAAATTATAAGATCATATATTTTGGTTTAGAGTTTAATAGCAGCTCTTAGCTTGGCCGACCGTCCTCTTGGGTTTGTTTGAATATCCTTGGCCTGGGGTGTGAGAACTTTTTTCTGTATAAAACTCCACTTTGAGTTGGATTTTCCACAGGGATATTCTTGTGTATCTTCTTTGGAGGAATTTTTCAGAGCCTGCCTTATCTTCTGCTTTGAGCTCAGATTGTATTTTTCTGTCATGTCAATTCCATGAAGAAAACGTTTGATAATACGATCCTCTAGTGAATGAAAGGAGAGGGCTACAAGGCGACCTCCAGGTTTTAGAAACTTCTCAGCTGTCTTGAGTCCTAAGAAGAGTTCATGGAGCTCATCATTCACAAATATTCGCAGGCCTTGAAAAGTTTTAGTAGCAACATGTGTAGGTCTCTGAAGCAAGTCCTTTCGTGCATAGAGAGCTGATGCTGGGAAAGCACCTGTCACACATTTTAAAAGATGCATGTTAATAACTTAATATTTCTACATCTAGACATCCACTCATGTAAGATTACTTTAAAGGAAAACATAGTCAAAACTGAAACTTGAGCAGTGAGCTTCCTTCTTCATAATGTATCTTTGTTTTATGTTTTGAATTCGCATCTCTGAATGTAAACCCTATTAAACTAAAATGGTTTGTGGTTAAGTGTTGGGGCTTTTTCCCTAGAATCTCTTATAGACATTCCTTCTACAAAAGCATCACAAATTTGAACTAAAAAATAATGTCTGAAATCAAGACAAAGGAAAAAAAGATAGGCTAGATAAGTCTCACCTTACAGCTCAGTGTAATCAATGTCAGTTTGGTATTTGTGGTTATGTTATCCTTTTAAGCAAAAAATCAATCTACGATGGACACAATTTTACCTGTTGCCTTTCAGATAACTGCATTTCTTCACAAGCAGAGATAACTGAAAACAATGTCGACTGGGTAATAACTATCTTTCAATGAATTACTTGAAGTTTAAAAGAGGTATCCTTGTTTGGGAATAGCAATTGTTGAACACTACACCTGTATTTCTTCAAATGTTCACAAAAACATCTCGAGAAATTTAGAAAATGCAGCTGATACTGTTGTGCTTCCACATGTCTACACAGCAGAATATGTCAAGGTTTGTCAGACCTAAAATCACCGGATTAAATATTTTTTTATTAGATGCACACAATCGGATGTCTAAATCCTTCAAGAAAGAATTTGGCAACAGGACTGACTTCTCCCAACAATTGACTGCATGAGAATTTGTGGTTTGAAGCTGTCTCACAAAACAGACTAAAGAGATGTAGCCTGCAGGAGCTAAGTTTCTCCATTATTTACAAATTCTAGAAAAAGTTATGCTAGCTAGCTAATATAATTTCTGTCCTTGAGAATATAACCTTCTATATTTACTATGAACCACAAAAAGAATGTATCTCCTCATTGTGGAAGTCACAAAGTTCATTTTGAAGAGAGACTTCAATTAAAAGAAGAACAAAACATCACAGAACATAAGGTATCCCAAGAAACCAACAGCAAGCTTGTAGTAACTGTCATGGTATCTGTTCACATATATCCTCACGTTCCTATAGATAGATTCTTTGAAGATGGAACCCTTAGAACAGCCACTGAGTGCCAGTTGTGTGTGATGAAAAGTGTCTCTTAATGCATAACATAAAGGAATGAATGTTGTGCTAGGCAAAATAAACAGAACTTTCTTTAAAGGTCAAAGTAGCAACTACAAACACTACTAGAATGCTCAGGACTATGGAATGAATTAGATTAGAGTTCTAAAGAAATTCTTCCCTTTGAGGAAGGTGAGGCACTGGACCAGGTTGCTCAGAGAAGCTAGATTCCCCATTCCTGCAAATGTTCAAGGCCAGGCTGGACAAGGCTTTGAGCAAGTTGGTCTAGTGGAAGGTGTCCTTGTCCATGGCAGGGTAGTTGGAACTGGATGGTCTTTAAGGTCTCTTTCAACACGAACGATTCTGTGACTCCAAATTCAACTTCAAAAGGCTTTGGAAAAATGTAAATGGACATACTATGCTGATATCTGGGCAGATTTTCATTGGTTTGATCATGAACACTGGCATTTTGCAATTGCAATACTGAATAGATAAATAAAAGAACAACGATGCTGAGGCTACTAGCACAACTAGGACACAGGTCTTTGGAAAGTTCTTCCACTTGTCCTGCCATGGCTGTTGAGTGCAGTTTCTTCCTACAATAACCTTCTAAGACAATTAACTGTGACATTAATTTATTACTATGAATAATTTATCACACACTGAAGAAAAATTAATTAAAGCCCAGATAGATATTCTGTAAGTAAAATACAACCTCACATGCCTCAGTTGAACATGCACAAAGAGCACTGCAGGTCCTATAATAAAGTACAAAATATTAATATTCTGGAAACTGGTAAAGAAATGCAGCCACTTTGCAGTTTCATGCAACCAAAACCTCCCAGACTAAAAACAAAATCAAACTGTTCACATGTTCAAAGACTTACTGGTCTATTGTCAAAGACTGGGATTAACTAACAAATGTAATCTCAGGTAGTTATTTCTGTCACAGTGGCCTTCATCTTTTTAGTAGAGGCTATCGATTCTGATCTATGTTCCACAGGTAAAAAATTCTCCCATCACTCTTACTCCTCTAGCTTAGTTAAATAAAAATCTGTTTGTGCTTTCTGCTCAGGCACATCACTTCTCATCCAGGCCCCTCCAGTTACCAAGACACTTAAAGAAAATCCTTCCTGGTAACTGGCTGTTCAGTGTACAAAAACATTAAAAAAAGAAAAAAATTCTGTACGGGAAGCTTGTAAAATGAATTTCATTCATAAAAACACCACACTCCTGGCTAGATTAATAGCTTGAAATCCCAGTGAGAGAAATAACCATTTTTAGTTTTTGGATGCAATGATGATACTTACACTTTGAAACAATCTAATAGGTTCACATGTTGAAATGTATTGAAATTTTAAAAGCTTGTGAATGAAATTAGCAATGTGCTGTGCCTGTCAATATGAACTATTAAAGTCCCCAGAGTGTAAAAGAGTGGGAGAGTTTAAAAATTAATTCAGATCGTGCACCTGTTTGCAGGAATTCTTCTGTTGAATTAGCACTGCATTTAATAAGTTTCTGTGACGCAACTAATGTCCTTTTGTCTAGGCTCCCTCAGTACAGTGTTAATTCTCACCCATCTGAAATTCAGGCAATAGTACAAATTCCAAACTGATAATTAAAGTCTATAAAAGTGAACCAGTCAGAATGAAATTAAAGTCCTTTTAAAATTTTCAAAATTTCTTTAACATGTCATCATCAACTCCTTTCAAGTTAAGGCCAAATGATTACATGATCTCAAAATTGTCTTTTAATAGATTAAGTATCTAAATAATGCTCAGAAAAAAATAAATTTTGAAAAAAAAAATATAAAAAGGTATATTGTCCCCTGAAAAGAAATCAAAATAGACCATTAGTTGTACAGGAAAAGCATATGAAAATAACATTCTAAAAATTTCACCATTTTTAATGAGCTTTCCTGCACATGCAATTAGACCTATTGTTTCCAAACAACTCAATGAGGCACAACAAAAGACATCAGGAAATGCTTCTTAATCAACTTTCACACATCTATTCACAACCCTTCAGTTGAGAACTACTGATTTTTAGTACTTACAGAGCATTCAATAATGCAAATAGCTCTGTGAAAATTATAAACAGTGAGAAGAGTTCAACTCTGCTGTGGGAAGAGATGCTGTTCCCAAGACTGAACCAAAATTCCTCCTACTGCAGATTCCATAGCTCATAGAGATCTTATTTTAACAGATCAGAAGACTTTCAGATAATATTTATAAACACAAATACAAATTTTCTAATGTTATTTCTTTTCCTTGGGTTTTTTTTTTTAAACTACATCCTTCGCTTTTATCTCCCAATCAATTAGGGACTGCAATACATGTCGTAACCTTTTGGGGGGTGGTAGGAAAGACCAGAAGTCTAGCATTCTATAAAAAGAAATTAAAATTTTCAAGTTCAGGCTAGTCCAAATCTAGATTCACTGTGATTCTGATTATCAGCTGGACCTTAAGACAAAACTTTGGAGCTGTATAAAATCTGAAGCCATGGTAATCAGTAAGAGGAGAAAGAAATATGGACACTACACAGATTCTCAGACAGTGACACCCAGCCTCATTTGCTAGATTGTTTTGCTTGTGTTCTGGTTCCTAAGCTAGGCAAAAATAATGATCCTGTCCTGGAATATAATCAGGCTGGCAAAAAATCTTCAAAATCTAAAATGCAAGATTTTATTATTATAATTAATACTTTATTTTTTAAAAGACGTAACACATAACTAATAGAGGTCATAAATTTTACTCTGGTAATGTCCTGAATTAGTCAGTGTTTCTTTGGGCTCCACCATCAAGAGGTTCCTATAGCTATGGTCTCTGGCACTTTAGCTCTGGCTTATCCCAATAACTTCACCAATATAATTTCATATATTAATGATAGATGATAAATGAATCAATATATATCACAATTACGAAAAATCTCCTTAAGGTTTTCTTAATCAGTTCAAAAAAACAACAGGATCCACCATAGTGCTTCCTTTCTGGATGAATCAAATTAAAATTGGAAGAAGTTTTATGCAAACAGGGATCAGTGCAACAGCTCTAAAATTGTTATAACTACTTGCATCCTCCAAAAAAAGCACACAAAACATACACATTTATATTTATTGTCTTGGCAGATGTGTGCTGGACTCGTTGTTTAGGCATGTACACTACCTGAAGTACACCTGACTCGTGGATCAAGAAGCTCTTCAAATATACCAGAGAATTTAAAGTGAGAACAAAAAAAATCTTTCTCATTGTCATGGAAACTGACCATTAAACAAATGATTCACATGGAGCACATTAAACATGAAGGAAACTTCAACTGCTGTCATTTATACACCAGTATTTTCATCTCCTTAGTTTAAGCTTTGACACCAAATTATTTCAGAATTACTGAGTTGCTTGTCTATAACACATAACATATCCTTAACAGGGTGACATGGTTGCTCCAAATTCTTAATCAACAGTTTTTCAAAAAGCATGAGATATATATGACAAAGCCCAAAATTATTATTTCAGGATTTGCTAATGATGATATTAAAAATGTAGGGTTTATAAAAGTCACATAGTGTTTTATCTCTTTGATTTTTTTTTTTTTTAAGAATGTTTATATCCACTATATTTACAGCAGGGGCTTACAACAGCAAGCAGGGTCTCTTCAGGTCCTTTTATCATATCAGATAAACTATTGGCCTTGGGTGACTGGACATTTTGCTAAAGTATCCTGGCTTCTACAAATGCAAACCTATTCATTTTTCCGTCATTAAATTTAAGTGCATTAGACTTCCAGTTTAAGTAATACAAATTGTTAAGAATACCATACATTTTTCAATTTTTCAACTCTTCGGGATACTGATAAAATATTTTACATTGTTCTTTAGCAAATATTAAATCTGGATTAGAATTTTAAAGGTCTATATTCAAAGTCAGCTGTTTAGACTTATTCATGACAAGATGTAGTGATTTTCATCATTTGGTCAAGAATATAAAAACATCCTGATGCTACATATTATGATAATGAACAGGATTCGTGTCTTAGGTTTTTTCTTGAAAATTTTTACTTCGGAACACAAATGTAAAGGCTCTTGATGTAAGCACTGTTCCTGCCTAACTGCATGTTCTTCAAGTTGTTTACAGCGAGGATCAAGGAAGATGAAGTGTTTCAATAGTCTCTTCAGGCTGACCTAGCTGGCATGCACAAGGTGAAGCAAGCCGTGTATTGCTTTGTGCTTCCTGATTCTTTAAAAATACAGAAATTATCTGATTTTACTCATAATTGGAAACTGCCACGGTACCTCCCCTTAAAATATTCAAATACAGAAATTTTAAACTAAGACAGATATGACATATCTGATTTTTGAAAGCAGCCAGGATCATTAGCCAAGATAAAGAACACCCAAGGCTACTGTCATTCTGTGGTTCTGACAAAATGATAAATCACTTCATGTTGAATCTATTATTAAACTAATTGTCAAACTACAATACAAAAAAAACCCGGGAACTTAAAAAAAAGAGAAAAAAAAGAGCTGACATCAGAGCAGAACAGGCAGGATTAGATCCTGCATGATTTCAAGTACAAATAGATCCCTCTGGGACTTTGGGGGATTAATATTTTCCTTTCTCCTCAGCAGCCACTGTGAAGAATTAATGAGGGTACCTGCAACAATGCTCGCAAGCTGCTGAGTTCTGGTGATGGGGTATACGCTGCGTGCCCGAACGATGGCTGAAGCGATTTTCTTAGCGTGCCTCTCCTCCCCGTACGTCCTCAGGATGGACGCAAGCGCCTGTTGATCTAAAGCATTCACAACATCAGCAGCAGTGGGCATGTCAGGGTACCTACGCACGAGAACAGCCAATTAGTTCACTGACGTCAGCTTTCATTGACAAGAGGTGAAGCTTCATAGCGTTGAGACAGAAAGTCAAACACACACGCTGCATACAAGTGCCTTTGAGGTTTCTCGAATAGGAGATGGCAACTCTGTGAAAACAGCTTGCACCTTTTAAATCGTTTTTTTTCTTGCTGGTCTAAATGGAGTTTGTTCCTCAACTTCAATTACAACAGTTTTAACATCCAAGTATTATCATAAACTATGCTTAATAGGGTCACAAGAATAAATATATTCCAGTATCATGCTAGGATGGAAATTATGTGTGACCTTTCTACTAAGCCAGCTTTAGAATATAAACTTGCCTCTTATGGGTTCATTTTAGCCACCTTGCATCATATGTTGTTTTCTAGCCAGAACTGATTTCAAGGATCTTTTCTTTCACATCTCCTGTTATGAAAACAATTGCTAATGAAGATTATTAAACTTTATTTTTTACTAAAAGGCATAAGAATATATATAAATACTCTCCTGAGATAATGGAAATGACATAGTCATATAAATTACAGGACTTACTATAATTTAAGCAGTGAAAGCCTTCAATCTATATATCTATATCTCTGTCACTTTGATACTGAAATAGTTCAAGATATTTTATGAACATCATCTATGGGTTTAGTAATCAGAGAAAACATACAGACTACTCAATAAATTCCCTTCGAAATTCTCTCCTCTTTCAGGCATTTTCTACTCCCCTACAGTATCTTACAAAAGGTAACAAAACTTAGAGGCAAGTAGTATCATAGCAACAACCATAGTGTAAGGAGTGTAAGGCTTTTGTTATGCCTCAGGTATCCTTTGTTCTTATGCTTCTGTTCTTTGTTTGTTTTCTCATGATGCATCAAACTTATGTTTTTAAGCCTGGAGTTCAGATTCTTGAAATCTGAGGACTGAATCCCAGGAAAATAACGGGAGCATATTGCACAAAACCAGAAAAAGCAAGTATCATGAATTTTGCTGTGTTAAAACTCAACATTAATATGGTAAGCTAATTCCTTAGAAATTGAGGCTTCCCATTGGCTCTTGTGAGCAATGAAAGAACAAATGGCATTTCTTAAGATTCCATGTTTATCAAAACACCGAGAAAAAAATTGTCATTCTCTGTCATGTAATGCGTCATGCAATTCCAGCCATCACCCATACAAAACACATTTTTGGTTGCTCATGCAAAAAGAAAAATGCTGCAGAAGTACATCAGGTTGTCTGAAGATGAAAAATGCTGCATAAGTGCAAATTATCATTCCATGACTGATTTTCATACTCTTGAAAATACTAAAAAACAATCCAAATTTAAATATTTGACAATTACTTAAGCTTGATGTGCCTCCTACCCAAAGAGACAGGAATTTTATAATTTTGCGAAGTAAAACTTACAACAAATATAATTGCAAGTGGGTATGGAAGAATGCATCATACTAGCATGTTAGAAGCAATGTAGCTATCTACAGATTAAACTAGCAGATACAATGGATAGGATTTTATTTATTTATTTTTATTATGTTCCTTTTACAGAGAAGCAACTGGATAAGATGGTCATTGCACAGAAGAAGTATGCTGTTCCTTTCCTGAGGGAGCAAATGAACCTTCTCTAGTGAAGTTTCCATAAATAGCAAGTGTGGCAGAAAAGAAAAGGGACTGCAGTAAGAAGTGTGAGCCTGCAGATCAAGTACAGGCAGAGAAACTGTGGAAATAATAGGCCTCTGAAAGAGATGTTCCTGTGACTGCATACCATACTCTGCAAAAATGTTACAATTGAAAGGTACAGTTAATAAAACATTACTGGTTTAATTACTCATCACTGGAACCTTCCTCTTATTTCAAAGAAGGCAAAGACAATAACCAGGGCTGAGCACTGAGACAGAAAAAAGTTTTTCAGCAAAAGAAAGTCAGGATACTAATGCAAAATTAGATGCCATTGTTTGATGGCAAGAATTCTTCATTTTAAGAGGAAAGCAAATGCACAGGGGGTGCAGAGCAGACAGTTTTTGACGTTCAAGAAGAAATTATCTATTATAATGTACCTGTCACTATCCATCCTCATGTCCAAAGGTCCATCCTTCTGCAGGGAAAAGCCTCTTTCGGGTGTATCAAATTGCATAGAAGAGCAGCCAGCATCCAGGAGAACGCCATCCAGAGTCCCTGGCTCAACCCCAGATGAGATTAACAAAGCCTCTGACTGGCTAAACTGTCCTAGAAGAGGTTGAATCTGTTTCCTGCAAGAAAGTAACAAATAAATAGACTCAAGTTTAATTATAATAGTGCCATCTCTCCCCCTTGCATAGCAGGAATTAGATAATAGCACTCAGCTTGTCTCAGAAGCAATAGGGCTATTCCCAAAGGAATAGTTTATATATTTTCATATGTCAGCATTGAAAACTGGTCCAAATCACCCCTCAGTGACTACTTCTATTTTAACTCTTTACTCCCTTCCTGCTTGATCTTAACGAAATGAAAAACTGACCGAATTATTTTTTTTTTTTCAGTATGCAGGACACCTTCAGCAGCAATGCCCTGACTACTAAAGGTACCTGCCCTGCTTAGCAGGGCCTTTAGTCAAGCAAGGTGCAGAAAAGAAATAACAGATCTTGGACCTAGAGAAGCAGACAAAATGGAACAGGAGTGCACAACCTTGTGATTAATATTTACTCACCAGGAAAAGAATTCCAAGTTCCTGCCATGGGACCAAACACGTTTTTAGTGGCATTTGTCATTTTAAAAATAACTGGGAGAATGAGGTGCACTGAATCATAAGCAGCTAAAACACTTAGTGTATTTTGGATTTAGGCACCTGACCACTGGATTGAGTAGTTTAATATGCAATTTTGTGCTTACTGTTCTTTCTTACTTTTAAAGTGGTTGTTTCTTAATATTCTCATGCTAACAGGGAAAAGAGGAATGGCAAGGGAGGAGATAACACATCTTCTCCACAAGTTCTAGTGTCCAATCACACAGAGCTCAGCCTGACGGAGATCAAGAAGTGTTTGGACAATGCTCTCAGGCACAGGATGGACTTCTTGGGGTGTCCTGCCAGGAGCTGGACTCAATGATCCTGATGGGTCTCTTCTACCTCAGGTTATGCGATGATCCTACGATCTCTGAGGTTTCCAATGCTTTCTCGGGTAACTAATCCCAAACTTTTGGGTTTTGCCTATATATAAGGTGACATACAATTGCCCAATTTATTTTATCTGTCTCTCAAAATCTCACTGAATTTCACAGACTTAAAGAGATTAACCAACATATTGCTGCATTTTAAAGCAGTACCTGCAAAACAGAATGTATTCCTGCCCATTCCAGGAAGCGACTGCCTCCATGTGGAGAGAAAAGGCTTCCATTAAAAGGAAGACACTTATGAATCCAACCACATGGAAGAACATTCAGCTACACAGTGTTCTCCTCATTGGAGCAGAGCAAATCCACCTACTAAACAGCACAAAACCTGGGAAACTGTGTGAATGAAAGATTTCCATGAGGGATATCATGATCGCACACACAATTTTGAATTGATTTCTGTCCAGCCCATAATTGAATACAACTATTCAGCATAAGAACTGACAGTTCCTGAAAAGCACAATGATCCACTTAAGATACTTTAACCAATTTAATCTCTATGGTTATGTAGTTTTGAGATTGTATTTCTTCCTCAGCATAATGAGAGGAATTTTCTTGAAAATATGTACCACTTTTTCCAACTGGGCAGTGTTTCTACCTTCATGACTCATGCAAATGAATGAACTTTAAAATTCCGTAAGTGGGAGATGAAAATAAATGAGACCTGGATAAAACTACACATTGCCATTGTCCACTTCCCCAGTAGACAGTAATCCGTGTCAGTGGCTCTGAAGCAGTGGCTACCAATTGATCTGAAAAACTACTCTCAACAGTATTTATTTATTGTTAGAAAATTTTCTTACATTTCTTTAAACAAGTCATAAATATGTGGATAGCTAAGATGCTTGTGACAGCTTTTAATTTGTGATCTGCCAAACTTTTGTGATTAGAAAAGGTTATTTTAAAAAATCAGTAAATTTAAAGTAAGTAGAAATTTACCTTTTGGTAGAGAGATGCTTCAGCTGGAAAACATTCTGGAGTTTGCAAATTAAAAAAAAAAAGATTGAAAAATCTTTTTCAAGGTTAAGATTTGATGTCAATCTTTCAGCTGTGTGAAATTATAGCTTCTGTATATAATGTGTTTGCTATGCACTGCCTTGGGTGTACCAATGGTGGATATAGGCATCTTGTTAAATATAAATTCTCACTAAAACCAGATGCTTTTTATGAGGCTATAATGACTATATTACAATGTTCAGGCCAGTTCTCTGAATTCCTGTTTCTCTGTGGAACAGAAGACATAATTTTAAGCATCTTGGCTATCTCATATGCTTCAATTAATCAAACCAAGTACACAGCGATGCAAGATTTATTACCTTATGAAAGGAAATACAAATATCAGCTCTTCTTTGGACAGGATAGTAACAATAACGATAGCGATGACAAGGACTAATCTATTACATTATGAGCATGACTCATTTATTTAAAATAAAATATTTTACCAAGAATTCAGAATATTTATTAGAAGATAAAGAAACTCTTCCCAAGTCTACCATTCTTTATGCCTATATTCAAATAAAAACTGCCTGTTACACACAGGATTTCTCAAAATATTTTTAGTTTACCCTCAACTTTCTTTTGACTTCAGGTTTTTATTTACATGGTCTATAAATCCACTTTCCAGAAAAATCTCAAATAAATGATAAATAATAAACTGTTAAATAGTAAACTACATTAAAAATTTTTATTTGCTACAGTCATATGCCTGCTGCTCTACCCAGGTATGCAGAATTCTTTCCACTTTCTTTTTCAGTCTTCCAGTGTTTTCTTTGGTCAATAGAGAATTTATGTTCTATGACCATACTTACCTAGTATGAAAATCTATCATCCTTTCTGTCCTAATATATTGCAAAAGCAGTGCTTAGTGGAAAAAGCAGGAAAGGTAAACCAGGGAACATCTGTAAACACCAAGAAAAAGAGCCAAGCTTATAGTTCTAAGAAGCCTGAGATGAGAGAGCATATCAAAACATTACAGATCAAGATTAAATGGGGATTTTCATCAGATCTTGGTGAAAGCTGCTAAGACTACAAAGGGTCACATAGAGAGCATTGTTATCATTTTAGGCAATCTTAGAAGGTTAAAATCTCATAAATCAACCAAGTTGCCTTGTTTAAGTGAAAATATTTAAATTTAGTACTTGGACAGCATTTTATATATTCAGAATATTTTAGAAATATAAGAAACTACAAAGAGCTTTTAGCTCATCTCTTATAAATTGAGAAATAAGACTTGTAGGGTTTAGTATTTAATGACTTGAGGATACCACATAGAAAGCTAAGACAATTTCAGAGAATATGGTTTGAGGATGTAAAAAAGCAGAAAATACCTATCATATTAGCTCTTATTTTGGGGGGGGGGGGGAGGGGGGGTTACTGGGTAATTGCATGGTAAATTTTTTATGAATTCCCAACTGCTACAGACAAGCAATCTCCAACTTCCCAAAATACTCAACATGTTCACTCCCTCTTTAGTAATCTTTGCATTTGACTAGAAAAATCTATATAAGATTTTAAATGAACACTGGGAATATAGACAATCTAGCCTATTTTAAAAATAATAAAATGTTATTTACAGCAACTAACATTGCGGGAACTTTATAGATTTTCTTGTGCAACAACTTCAAAAGCTTGCAGAATTCTTGGGAAATAACACAGTCGGAAAATAATACAGAACCTTGGGTTCAGGTCCTTTGTTCAGGTCATAACACAGTATTTTATTATATTATGACACACAGCATAGTAATTCTGCTAGACAGGCCTTGATCTGCACTTCTTAACTACATGAAAGAGCAGAATGAGAAAGAGTTCAATGTATCCTAAAGTATTTCAGGCTCTGCAGGTTTCAGTTAATCTCTGGTATTCTGCAATGCTTTATAAAAATACTTTTTTTATTTTACTCATCTGAGAGGGATCCACACAGGAAAAAAGTAAAGTATTAACAGAGCTTCAACAAAATAAATAGAAGGTTTTCTCTCATCTAATTTCTCTCAATTGTCACAGACATTGACATGATCATCAATCATTCAAGTAATTTCACAGATGTGTACAATGATGCTTTAATGGTGCTTCAGCATTTTTATATATATACATAATAACTCTTGGATTTGATGTTTCACACTTGCTCCACTTAAAAATTCTGTGTATAAATACATGACGATCGCTTGTCAGCAGTGAAAACTACATTTTACTCAACCAGAATAACTGGCTCTTCAGGAGACCAGAAAACAAAATTTTTCAGCTAACTCTTGTCACTGGACATCAAACAAGGAGAGCAGCCTGGTGCTTTGATTCAGTAACTCCACCGGGACTGCCATCAGGGGTGCCAAGCAGCAGCAGCTGTAATGAGGATATTGGTACAGACCTGGTTTGACACTGACTCACCTCACTGAGGTCACTCACAGCTGTCAGATAGCTGCAATTTCCACTCATGGCTGCACTGCTTCAGGCATACCTAGGAGCAAACTATGAAGTATTCTAGCCATAAATCCGTGGAACTTGCAGTATCCTACCTGGAAATTGTTGTGTGTTACTACGCCTCAATGTAACATTCCTCTCAAAAAAACGTATCTGAATATTCCGCAAAAATTTTACACTACCTTTGTCAAATGGAAATTTGGCATGGTTTTCATGCTTGCCAAGTGTGTTAGTTTTGCATGGTCTCGTTATTGGCAGCAGAGGGGGCTCACAGAAGGGGCTTCTGTGAGAAGCTGCTGGAAGCTTCCACCATGTCCAGCAGAGTCAATCCCTGATGGCTCTGAACATGGACATGCTGCTGGCCAAAACTGGGACAATTGGCAAGATTGGTGACACCTCCATGATAGCATATTTAAGAAGAAAGTCAAAACAAATTCAGGGCGCAATTTGAATTCCAGCCAGAGAAGAGGAGGAGGTGAGAACATGTGAGGGAAACAACAATGGAGACATGAAGGTCAGTGAAGAAGGAGGGGCAGGAGGTGTTCCAGGCACCAGAGATGAGATTCCTCTGCAGGCCATGGTGATGATCATGGTGAAGTAGCTGTGCCCCTGCAGCCCAGGGGGATCCACAGGGGATGAAGAGACCCACCCGCAGCCCATGGGGATCCATGGGGAATGCAGAGATCCACCCACAGCCCCTGGGGATCCATGGGGAATGCAGAGATCCACCCACAGCCCATGGGGATCCATGGGGAATGCAGAGATCCACCCACAGCCCATGGAGATCCATGGGGAATGCAGAGATCCACCCACAGCCCATGGGGATCCATGGGGAATGCAGAGATCCATGCACAGCCCATGGGGATCCATGGGGAATGCAGAGATCCATGCACAGCCCATGGGGAAGGTGCCCATGCCAGAGCAGATGGAGACCTAGAGGAAGGTGTGATCCAGTGGGAGACCTGGTGGAGACAGGGGACCCTGCTTCCAGGGTGGAGCAGCCTGTCCTTGGAGGATTGCACCCCACGGAAAGAGAGACCCACACTGCAGCAGTTTTGGGAGGACTGTTTGCCTGTGGGAGGAATTCACATTGCAGCAGTTTGCAGAGAGCTGCTGTTTGTCGGATGGATTCCCATCAGAGATGTTTGTGGAGAACTGTCTCCTGTGGGAGGGACCCCACAGTGCAGCATGAGAACAACTCCTCTCCTTAAGCAGTGAGAGAACCCACAGGTGATGAACTGACCACAAGCCCCATTCCCTCTCTCCCTGCACTGCTGGGGTAAGAGAGGGGTGGAGGGAAGGTGACTTATTTTATTTCTCATTGTCCTGTTCTTATTTTGTTAGTAATAAATTTACTTTCTATCTCTAAGTTGAGCCTGTTTTGCCTTTGATGGCATTTGATGAGTGATTTCTCCTGGATCTTATCTCAATCCATGAACCCTTTGTTAAATTTTCTCTCCTCCGTCCAGCTGCAGAGAGGAGTGAGTGAAGGGCTTTTGTGGATATATGGCATCCCACAACCCATGACACCAAGAAAAAACAGCAAAACCAAAAATTGTGATGTCTATCACCTTACAAATGATGTGTCATTACATTTCTAGTTTTATTAAAAAAATAAATTAGAGATTTATTATGAAAAGCCTAGTGTCTACCTGAGAACAACTCAGTCTAGCTAGGTTTTGTGCAACAAAATTACAAACTCAAATCTGAGCCTCTGATTAACAAAGACCTGGAAACTGGAGGAAGCATATGAAAAAAACAACTTCCATAGAGCCAAGTTAAGATATCCAAATTTGAGGGCTACAATATTGACTGTACTCTGTGTAAGAATGATTGAAATGTCATTTAAAGTATTTCTAAACTGGTAAACTTTTACTTACCATGTATTGCCACTTAAGAGCAGAGAACATTTAAGAGGTACGCATGCATTTAAAAAGTCAACTATTTCTCTTCATATAACCTAAAGACATCATACCAAAGAAACCCCAACAAACCCCCCCTTTTTGCATTGACCTGGAGAACAGTAGAGAACACTGAGCATCTTACACAGCCAGAAATGCTATCCCAAGAGGGCCTTTCTCTGCCTCTCCTTGTCAACTGCATATCTCTCTTATGCAAACCCTCATGAAATGAGTTATTTCATGCTTCGGTTGTTTTCCTCTAGCTTCCAGGAAAACGTCCTCTTTTTCTTACTCTGCCACATTCTGTAAAAAAGATGCAATCCTTTACTCCTCCTCTGCCATTGACACCATGGCCCCAAAACTATTTCTAAAAACCTCTCAAGCACACCTGCTCAAAACTGACTGCTCATTATTTAAATGTCCATTTTTATTTCTATATGAAGTATGCACTCCACTAATCTGTCCACTAACACAAGTTCAGCAAAAACTACTGGAGAAGACACTACTTCAGCTAAAGGAAAATATACAATTTTTAAACCAAGAGAACAAATACCAAAGATAGTTTCCATTGAGTACATCGAAAATCTTGCCATATTAGACACCTGCCATAGCAGGTATACTCAATCTCATTGAAACAAATATGACAATTTAAGTTCCTAATGAACAGTATTTCCTGCTAAATTGCACATTAAGGAAGCAACTCTTCCTTTTTCTGGGAAAACAAATGACTAACAGAATAAGACTAGTGATCAAGGCAAATTTCAAAATTACACGTCTCATCAAAATTTGAAGAAAATCTATTTTTTCGTTTCATAAATAACACAAAGTTTTAATGCATAATAAGAGCAAATTTTATGCAATTGCATCTAGCCATTAAACCCTTTGCTATAAAATATGCAACACCATTATGTGTGACACCTTTATTACATAATATATGTAGAATACGTAATATGCTGTCATCATTCGGATGTGCAAAGAAAACCAAGCTATCAGAATGATTTGTTTGTCACTCATAACAGTTCAGTGGGTAAGACACCACCCTCAGAAAAGCCATAGCTTCTCTGACTTTACATTGCCCCAGCTGGGGATTTTATTTGGAGGTATGTCTTAGTTTAGCCTTCACAGCAATGGACAGGACAGCCTAGGACACAAGGATCAGTGGACACAAGCAAGAACAGCTAAGTACATGTATCATTACCCCAGGCTATCAAACATTCACCGTGACCCTCAGCTTTATTACCAATTTTACCTGCCCTAGCACAAGCAGTATGTGTGTATGTATCACATACCAGATGAATCTGGTTTTTCACCTCTCCTAATAAACACTACCATCACTTTAACAATTACTGCAAGAAGTTTTGTAGAACTTTTGTTGGACATTTCTGGTTTGCACAGCCACTTTTTAAGGGTGAATGTCCAACCTGTCATTCAAGTTCTAAGACCATTTTTTTCACTGTAAGAAAGACAGCAAAGCAAGTTTTCTGACAGTTGATAAATCTTAATAATTATATCCTTATTAGTTTTCTACTAGCATCTTAAAAGATAGCTTGATAAATACTGCTTCTCCAGCCCACAACAACTCACATAAAAATTCACACTTTCATTAAAGACACAATGGTACTTTATTGAATTCAAAAGAAATGTTGCTGGTGGCCACAGAAGGAAGGAAAGTTCTGTTTAGATCAGTTCTCGAAAGCCAGTAAAATACAGAAAGAAATACTGGATATACACCAGCAAGCTGAAAAGTACAAATTAACATCAGGAGCATAAAGCTCTATATGAACACGTTTCAGTCTGTGAATATAAGAATACTAAAATCTGTAGTGACAATCGTTGTAAAAAGAACTTTTTTCAACATGCAGGAAAGGGGAAGATCACTTTTTTCCAGTATTAACACACAGTCTCAGAGGAATCTGAAATTGTATTGAGTGTTGCAGACTGGAGACAAGGCACAAAACCAGATTTATCAGTCAATCAGCTTTACTGATCAATTATTGATTAATGGTGATCAGGTATGTACAATGATCAAAATACCATACATAAAATATTAAAGTTTAAAAAGATAACTTGCCTCTCCTTTGTCTCATTAGTTAAATGAACAAAAAAAAGTGTATTTCTCTAGTACCTGCTTTCTCCCACTGCAACATTTCGGTTTCTGAATATGTTTCTATCTTATAATTAACCTTTCTTTGACAAACCATTTCCTTGTTTGAAACAGTAGTTAAACCTTAGAATACGGAGGACAAACACATCTAGCATCCAGAATTTATTACATATTAAACAAGTAACTTTTTCTTCCTTCCCATCATTCTTTTCTAAGATATGCCATAGAAGAACATGCCTACAGTTTTAATTGACTCTCCTCTCACACACTGAACTCTCTGCCTATCACTTGGACAGCATCACATCTCCCAGCTCTATGCTTCTAATTGTGGGAAGGAGAATTAAGAGAAGCAAAACACAAGAGGAAAGCAAATAAGGACAGACATGAAATAGGGGCATCACTCAGCTACAAGTTACAGTTTGTTCTTCTGTACCTCTGCTCATACCAGGTCTTACCCTTTTTGAGACATGGGAACATGAACTCCGCATAAAATTAAAAATTCAATCATATAATGGGTTTAAAAGACAGGCTAATGTTCAGTACTTTGTTCCCTATTTCTTTCCCAGTAGTTTTTAAGCACACTCTTCTAACCATCACTAAACACCATGCATTAAGTTTCCAAGAACAAGCCCAGTATTTCACTAGTGACTGGCCAGCTCGTAGCCTACATAACCTAACGTGTTTTAACAACCTGTCTCTTCACCTGCTGCCTTGCAAGGTTCTGCAGTTCTCTAGAATAAGCTTCATTTTTGCTGTATTAGGTAACATAGACTAACCAAAAATCTGCAGCAATCACGCCACCAATTTACTGGCTTATTTTGATAATTTATGAATAACTAAGTTGCATGTTATACCCACATAAGCTTGTGGTACTGCACTGGTGAGCTCATAGCTTTGAAATGAGATCAGAGTGACCCCTATAACCAGGCAGAAAATCTACACCAGAAGATTGCTTTGCTTCTACTACTCACTCTGTACACAAATTTACCTTGTTAAATTGTACTTGTTACTTCTACATTTACAAACTCTGAAAATTTGTTCCAAATTATGAAACACTGAAAATCAAAACTAAATCTGTATTTGTTACTCAGAACATTTCAATCCAATCTTGGGAAGAAAGTAATGTGCTTAATCCTATTAAAGATTATAACGTGTATGCACACTTAAAAGGGAGTGTTTTACTAGTTCATCAAATTCAAAACCCCAAGAAAGTAAAGATTTCCAAATAATGCATATGCAAAGTTAGGTATATCCCTTAAGATAACCTTACTTACAATAGTATGCATTAAATTTTGGAAAACTACCGAGGTTACACAAAAGAATACAATACTACCAACTCTAAGAATGCTTTTGGTTTAAAATGCTGTCTTAAAACACAAGCAGGCAGCAATTCGTTTTCTCAGTGACCTTGACCATTTTTGTAGTTTAAAAATTTCAATTTCAGAAAGCAATCATAAAAATTAAACTAGTTCATTCAGGAACCATGAACATCTTGCTGCTCTTTAGACACCACCAGCTAGCATCCATGTAGAATTATACAGACAATTCTATATTAAATTCTAATTCTGTAACTTCATTTATTAAGTACCTTGTAATAGGAGCTGAGAAATATAAATGCATTTCACCAGTGATGATCTATCCTGACATTCAATGTTTCCTGTACTGACACTTTTACTTCATACAAGTCATGAAATGCTGCATTCAAATGAACTTCCCTCCTATAAAATGAACATGCAGAAATTGTGCCCTAGTCTCAACAATATTATTTTTTATGCACAGAGACTACTACATGCAGTCTGATTACTCGCCACTGCAGATTACAACATAAAGTGTGAAGTTGTAAGTACTTGGAGAAGCAAGAGAATGTTCAATTGAATGTTTGATCCTGAAAGTACGCATACAATTTTAAATTACTGCTCTGTTTCTCTCTGCTGGGAAAATATTTTCAACTGAGACACATTGGAAAAAAAAAAAAAGAACCAAAAGGCACACCATTTGTGAGACAAGACAGCATACTGAGGTAAAAAAAAAAAAGCTGTGAGTCAGCTTTACCAAATATGAAAGTTAAAGAGACAGGTACATAATCAACAGTTAAAAAGATGCCATACATAAGTAATATGTAAGTATACAAATATGGCAGACTATGAGAACAGAAGCTGTTGCATAACTCCATCTAAAGTATAAGGAGACATCACCCTTACAAATCCTCAAACACAAAAAATATTTGCAGCAAGTTTTTAACTTAGAAGGGGCAATGTCAGTCTAGCTAAATTTGTTGCATGTACTCTGCTAAAGGATGTCAAAGTTCCTAAAATATTACCAAAGGGAAATGTGATGAGTTCAAAGTACCATGTGTGAAAATATGTACTAAAGGGCCTGAAGAAAACCCTTGCATGACCTGGAAGCTCATCATCTGGACATAACCATGAAGATATGCAAGTCAGAAGTCTTAACTGGAATAGAAAAATATTAATGGTAAGACTTCATCCACAGCATGGTATGTCATTATGAGAGCCTTGCCTAAAAGAGAACAACTCAAAGTGGAACTGGCACAGAGGAGCTAGAACAGGATGAGAAGAAGTGAGAGATTATGAGATGAGAGGATAAAAAAAATCCCAGACTTAGTTTGCATACAAAAAAAGAGTATTTTAAATGTCAAGGATAAAAAAGAGCTAGGAGACATTAATAAACTATTAGTTAATTTTCTTCAATTAAAATTAAATTAGGTAACTGCTTTAACTGGAAATTTTTTTTAAGTTTCATATAATGAAAAATTAGACTCTGGAATAGCTGGAGCACTGCATATATAACTCCTAATTGCTTCTAAGATAGAGCACAGTGAAGGAGATTAAATTATGCACTGCCTTATAATACCATGCAATTAGATTCAATGATGTAGAAGTCTCTTACAGCATGTTTATATTTGAACAGCTATTGTAATTCTCCATTGAAAAGTTCACCCTGAAAGTGTTTATGTAAACTTATCAAGACATATACACATGACACATTTTACATGTGTATAAACACACTCCAGCCTAAGAATAACTTACCCCTTAGGTATAAACGATTCATTTTATTTTTAGAAATCCTTAAACTGAATGCATAAACACAACATTGGCATTGAAAAGGCTTTTTTCTCCTAATTTTTCCCAAAGCACTTACTGGGGAACTTTTAACCAAACATAACATTGATATTGACTGGAAAATGCTATTTTCTGACAGAAAACTAAAAAAACACACTGTTCTCAGATAATTTCTTTTTTTTTTTTAGCTTTTTTAAAAAAAAAAAATAATTCAGAAGATGAGAAAGGAATTTCCAAACCCATTTGATGCCACAAAAGGCTAATTAGGATCCCAAGATCAACAACTTTTGATCTTTACTGAAGGAAAAGTTCAGTAGTTCAAAAGTTCAGGTGTCTGCTTTTCCACAGGGTGCAATGAAATAGACCAAAGGCATGAAGTTATTTATATAAAGGAGACAAAAATGAAACCCCCCCCAAAAAACCCAACTTACTTTAGTGCTATTTTTAAGTATAGTTCTATCCAAATAGAATAAAGAAGAATGGGCACATCTAAGAACATTTTAACCTTCTGCTCCACATCTTGTGACTTCATAGATTGTATCTATGTTTATGAACAGTTTTCCATCTGTTTTATATATTATTTGTATATTTACACCTGTATTTGCATATTTCCTCATTTAGACAAGTATTTTCTATTATGTTACTAGCTTTATTAAAGGTTAAGACCTTTTAAGTAAAATAATTACAGGCTATTGTTATTCAAAATGAATGCCCTTGCAGGTGCTAGAAAATACACAACATGATCCTGACATCCTTCAGAAAACAACTACAGTCTACTTCAGCATCTATTTAAACTGAAGTTTTCCAAACTTGCAATTAGGCAAGAATCCATTTGACCCACAAATGCTCAGACTGTTACAGAGAATTTCTTTTTTTTAAGTGCAATCTTTTTACCTAGGAAACACAGAACTAGGTAATAATTTGCAAAAGAGACCTCAAGAGGTCTTCTAGTCCAAAGTTGAGTGCAGACCTCATTAGATGGGTTCCTCGAGGCCAGGTCCAGCTGAGCCTTCAACAGGTCCAAAGATACTACACAAGCACTTCAGGAAACCTCTTCCACTACTACAACCCTTATGACTATTTTTTCACTATAACATCTAACTGGAATTTCCTGCCTTTTAACTCGGGTCTCTGAAATTCCAAAAGACTCCAGCTCTGTGGCAGCTCTTCAGGCAGGTGAAAAGCTTTAGTGCAAATTGGTCATAAAGGTGGTGAACGGTTGTCAATTACTTAAGCCTTCCAAAATACTACAGATTGCTAATCCTGTTTTAATTTTTTTCCTAGAATTACCAAGACAAACTTGAAATTAAGATTATAGCAACTGTGCATTTAATCAAATTATAAAACAAGAGGAGTTTGACATACCCCTGGAAGATTCATTCTTAGTTGTATTTTGTCACATAGCTAGCTTAGCAGTTACTCCTGAATCATTTACATATTTACTACAAGCAGACTAATTTTCCATATCAGGCTACTCATTTATGACTTAGGAGTTTTTGATGTTGGGTTCTTGGCAGGATATAAAATAATTGCCCGTCATTACCTCAGGACATGAAAAATTTAAGAATCAGGCTCTAAGCACAAGCTGGTTTACATCTCAGCATTTTTGCACATTCTCAAAATAGCTGATTTTTCAGTTCTATTATGGATAGTTTGGAAGTGCCAGTAAACTGAATTTCATTGCTCTCCATTTGCTACAATAGGTTTTAGCAAAAAAGAATTCTTTATTGAGTAGAAAAACTCATTGGAAGAAAGTCTCATTTTTGTTACTACACAAATATATTTGTGCTCCCATACACAAGCTGAACCACTGAAATCATTACAAATACCAATACCAGCACTTCAGGTGAAAAAAATAACCTTTTATTTGGAATAAATGTCTCTTTCCAATGCAAAACCACGGGTAATCCATTAAATTCTTCACAATAGTGTAGATAGCTCCACTGGGGTTTCTACAATGCTCTCTGGTAACATTTCAAATCACCCATGGGAGATGCTAAAGAAGCACCTTACAATTTCATTCCAGCAGTATAATGCCTTACCTAGAGTATTTCTTCCCTAAGGTAGCATACTATAAGAGCAAGTATAACTCCATTTGAAAAAACTTCTTTAAAAGAACTTTAGAAGCCACTATGTTTCCAATAACAAAACATCAAATAAAATCAATCAGAATTCAATAAACTATCCTCTGGAAGTCATTCATGTCAGGAAAAGTAAACCTTTGGTTCCATTCTGCAATGCACTGCCATGAACTTGGTGCAGTAAATTTCATGCCCACACACCACCTGCAATACCAATGACTTTTGTGTTATATTCACAGTATGGTTATTAGATTTGTTACAAAGTGTATAGCTCCATTTGATTCATAAAAGTAATCCTCAAGTGATCCCAGAGCTATTGTTCTGTCTTAAAAAAGAAACCAGAAACTATCATCCAGAAATCTTCTACTGTGAGTCTAGATTGCTCAACAACATTCATGCATTTGTGCTGACTTCTCCACATAAAGCAGTTCTGACATCACAGCCCTTTTGACCATAAAATGAGTGAATTATCTGATACACAGATTAACACCTTATGGAAGACACTGACTGACAAAAAGATTATCAGAGTTCTGACACTATTAGATGGGGGGATAAGAGGCATGTTCACTTCATTATAACTGTTCTGCATCACGCATCTTAAAAAGAAGGAGATGAGCTAAACAATTCTGGTAAAAGCTTAACTCATGTCAAAACCACACTTGTGTCTTCTCAAAATATGCAGATCACTCTGACAAACAGGGGTTAAGGTCTGTTTGAAATGAAGAAAAGAGTAGAATCACATTCTTCACAATAAGGGTCTGGCATAGCTTCTTTATAGATGCATCCACTATGAAAAAATGCATAGTTTGACAGTGTAATTACCAAAAGTCTGATAATCAAAATTAAGAGTCAAGTATTCAATGTAACACAGAACTTATCAGGTATCACATAAAGTACTGCGCCAAATTTTCCAGCAAGTGCTTTAAAACAAGTTGTCAATAAGCTGAAAGAGATCCAGAGACCAACAAAAAAGTGGGCAGAAAATATGAGTCATATGGGAACACTGTAAGTTGTGCTTTGTTTTGTTTTTCTTTGAGAATAAGAAGGCTGGAGGGGATCTGACGGTTATCTCTGCAAGAAGTTATTAAAAAGGTATCAGTATTCAGCCATTCTGCATGCCAAGCCACAGCAAGTCAAGGAATACTTGACTGAAGTGGCAGAAAAGCAGCTCTGAGCTAGACACTGGGAAGATATCTTTATGTATAAACAAGAAATCACCCATACATACCATTTATGCAATTCCTGTTATTATGGAATGCTCCTAGGAAGAGGAAAGGCAAATGGTGTTTAGTAATTTCAAAAGTCCATTAGGTTCTGGTTTAATTTTACAATTTATTGACAGTACTTAAACCCCTTGTTTCTAACATCCATGATTTATTTATTTGAATTTTCTTTTGGAAATAGTTCAGGGTTGAAGCTGTTTCATTGCTAAGTTTAATCAGGAAATCTGCAGTTATATTTCAAGTTGGTAAGTCCTCTTCCCTGCAGTCAGCAGTATCCCAAATAGGACTTCTGAAACGTAGAGATCATAATGCTGGTTCTTTTCAGTCTACTGCAAAGTGGCACTCTGCATTAACTACTCAGATTTTGGATATACAAAAACCTTTCTGCTCGAGGCTACAAAACTCATCTTTGAGATTTCATCTTTCAGTGTTGTGAATGCCAGTATCTGTCTAACTGCATTTTATATAAAACAAAGACATTTATTTTACATATATATTATACCTATATTACAAGAAGGATGTAGATAGTTGGTATCCTTGCCCGTGGAGGAGGGGGGTTGGAACCAGACAATCTTTGAGGTTCCTTTCCAACCTAAACTATTGTATGAGTTATTTATTTTTTTCTAACAGGTATAACATATAGAACCCATATTCTTTTTGAAATTGAAAATTTTAGCACGAAGCTGAGCATATGAACACAGATGTTACAAAATAAAAAAAGTGGGTAATTTCCAGTCAGGTCTGAAGGGACCAGTGTACACTTAGAAGCATTTTCACTGATTGATTTTCTGATGAAGTGGACAGAGAGGTGCAAAGCTACAGTACTTCCCATGGCAACTCTAAGACATGCCTTATATGCTTTTGGAGAGTAGAAGATGGACAAAATGCACAATTTTCATTTTATTCCCCCTTTATACAAAAGACCAAGACCTGTCTTTCACTCAATACATCCACCTTGAACTACATATCCTGAAGATGCACCCTGAAGTTCATATAAGCTATTTTTTGGCTATCACAGAATTACCCATAAATTTTAACTGCTGCTGTTGAATGGTCAACTGCTGTTTAATTTCTGTTCTTTGTATTTTGCCAGTCACATTCCATATTTGCATATCTTCCATTCATTTTATATCTGCCTCATAATATTCCCTTCAATTATTAATTATTTGAACCACTTTTCTTTTTGGAGTTTTTCTGATGCTCGATTTTTCTCATCAGAATTTACACATAGCTCTTGTTCTCTAGACTTGCTTTGTGCCCTGCAATTGCTGTATTTTCCCAATTTTCCGCATGTTCATTTATTTCCTGCTCTTCTCCACCTTCTTCCCCACTGCTTTTCTACAACTATCAAGGCAATCCCATATGTATCCTTGCAACAAAATAATTTCCATGGTCTGTGAACAATGAAGAAGTGTTTACTTCAGAAAGCACTGCATAGAAAACTTCTCCTGCTTCCTACGGGTACAAATTTTGTCTTTATTTAAGATGCTTATTTCTTGCTATTATAACTGAGTTACCTATGCATAACACAAATAGTTATGAGCCAGGCTTCTTCTTCACTATACTGACACTGACAGTGATCAAATTGAATATATCCATGTTCATTACAAATAAATCCCGCTTAAATGATATGAAATCACTGAAATTTTACAATTCTGCACAAATGAAAATCAACCTATTTAGCTCATTACACTTAGGTTTCACCAACCAACAAGTGAAGCTAGAGGGCTGAAACACTGAACTGTGGGTATGATTCAGCTCTTCCCAAAGAGCATTCCAGTACAATACCTCACAAACTGGACTTTAATAATTACTTGTGAGTCTTGCATGTCTACTTTAATCTAATTTCTCATGAAATAGCAAACGTTAAGAAAATACAATCCATCTGCAATTAATCTGCATATCATCACTGCCATATATTGCTCTTCTGTTACATAACTTGTTCATTCCTGTGACAATGAGAATACAGGGTGTCTGAATTACAGATATTCTCTTATAAAGGGGAATATAGTGTGTTGAAGGAGATTAATATTCACAAGAAGATCAATCTAAAAAGCTAGCATTTGTACAAAAGCACCTGTTTGGGGGTGGGAAACAAGGAGAGGGGTGAAGTAATGACGGAATGCTGAAAAAACCCCAGGAATGAAAACTACAGTCAAACTGTGCAACTATTGTCTGTATTATAACATACAAGAACCTTAGCTCATGGTTTTAAAAAAACTGGCCTATTAGGGATATCCACATTGTATCTATTTAGATTTTTTTGCAGGTTGTGACAGCTTAAATACAAATTTCTTTTGAACAGTTACTTCAGAACTTTACAAATCATTACTCTAAATTTTTTTTTTTTTACAAAACATTCTCCAACACATCTTTTCTTCAGTTTTTGCATGTGTAGTAACAGAAAGAATTCTACAATCACTATTCAGATATCCAAAAATTACTGTTCCAAATACTGCGTAAGCATCTGCAAGCACTCGGGAAAATGCAGCTAAAATATCTAATTATAATTTTAAAGCTGAATTAACATTAGAGTGTAAATTTTAAATCTGAGATTTAAAGTAGATTTTCATCTTTCAGAAGCAGTCAGTCTTGTATTCACATTCCCAGTAAGGCACCATGAGCAACTAGCTAAGAGCTTCAAAAGATGAATATTCTAAGAAGTAAAGGCTGTTCATCATCTCCTTCATGAAACTCAAAAGCACAAACAAGTGGTCTCTCCACCAGAAAACTTCTTTAAAGAAAACATTGGAAGGATCAGTCAGAAAGACAACTGAGTTTTTTGATATGACAAACTTCTCATGTCATGGCAACGACTACACAGTTCTGAACAGAGATTCAGACAGATGCAAAACAAATGTGCACACAGGAATAACCAATAAGGCCACTCACTTTCTGGAAGACTTAATGTCTCCTTCATGAAATTGCTAGGCAATTAAATCCTTTCTCCCTCTCTAACTGCCTTCCTGTTTTTTCCCAAAGAAACTGGAAACCCTTTCTGCAGTTTTTCTCCCTTCTAGAATCAAGTGTAGCTTTTCTCCTTTTTGTTTCAATGGTCTCCAAATTCTGCCACCTCCTAGGCGGTCTTTCCATTCAAACAACCCCTTCTTTCTCAGGCCTCACAACTATTTTTTTTCTACCTGGCATGCTTCAATAATTTTCTCAGTCGCTACTCTGCAAAAGAAAATGTTTGTCTTCATTAACTTGGTAAGGACCCTAAAACAGGTTGGTGAAAGATAGCAGAGCTTCTGACGTGCTGCACCTAGAACAAATATCCAAATTACAGGAGATAGCAGTGAGGGATGTCAAAGTTTCCACACATGTGAAATACAAGAACTAGAAACAGAATATCCAAAAAGTTTCCCTCTCATGGCTGCTCAAAAAAACATTGTTCACCTGGAAATCATAACTAAATTACACATAAATGCGGATAGCTGTTACTTTAAGATCAAGCAGCTTCTATTTACTTGGAAAATTAGGATGTAGCTGCTAAATTTAGATTGCAGCCACAACTTTTTATGCAACATATTAAAGCTGCCCTATTACAGTAAAGATCGGAGCCTGAAAGAGAAGCATTTTTTGCAGGAAACAACCTATGACAAAAGCTCGCAGTATTTTCGCTACTGATAAAAAGAACACAAAATCATTAATAAAGTGCAGGAAGGGAACAATAACCTTATATAAAAGAGCAGTCCCTCCAAAACAAAACTACAGCACACTAGTAAAGTAACATGTACAAACAAGCGTTTTGTAACTTAACTCGACAGGCAACTCTAAATTCATGCCTGAATACACGGTGTATATTCCCAAGCCCTCAGGAGAAGATCACTGAAAATTACACAGAAGGAAAACATATCTGTTGTAGGTTATGTTTGTAGGTACTGGCTTTTCTTATTGCCAGAACACTTGACAGTGAATCAACAACCAGGAATCACATCCTATAGCACCCTCTCCTGTAGCTGCTCCATCCCACTTTGCATGGAGTGTCTACAAATATGCACTCTTAAGTGTTGCTTACGTTTAGCTTTTTGAGGGAAAAGGCAGCATCAGAAACCTCTAATGAAATTGCTCTCCATTTGTTTTTGACAAGCCTGCCCCGTCCACCTGATTTTCCTGCACGCCTCCTGTATCTCCCCGGTTCTCTCTACCTTAAGTCCTTGCCCCCTCTAACACCCTACGGAAGCTCCCAGACTGACCTCAGAGGATGACTCAGCTGTAATTACATTAAATTCTAATAAAGGCTCATGCATTTGACAAGGCAGCCTAGCTTAACCCCTGGCTCTCAAATACACATGTACAGCAAGCCAAGGTGTGGCTCAATAGAACGTTTTGGGAACTCTTGAGTGCAATAATTTATATTTTTATTATGTTGTTTCTGGAAAGCTACCTTCAGTAAGTTATAAAAAAAATCTCTTCCTTATTTCTATCTTGAGAAAGAATCCTAATTGGCTAGATCCAGTCATAAAAATTTAACCATGTTTCTGAAAACACGAGTGCCAAAGGGTAATGCATCGCTAATGGTTTCCAGTGGAATAAATAGCAGTTCTGACGTCAAAACTTTGTTACA
Source organism: Cinclus cinclus (assembly GCF_963662255.1). Classification (NCBI taxonomy): domain Eukaryota; kingdom Metazoa; phylum Chordata; class Aves; order Passeriformes; family Cinclidae; genus Cinclus; species Cinclus cinclus. The sequence goes on along the minus strand of NC_085051.1, from coordinate 5,471,892 downwards.
CTCCAATAACTGGCTCACTTGGGGTTTCAGGTACAGCAAGTTACATGTCAGTTTTAAATAAAGTTATAAAAATAGAACACACAGTGAACCATACTGCCACAATGCAGCCTGAAACTACATGATTTATGTCTAATAAAATGTTAACAAAGGTGACAGAGGGTACGAAAATAGTATTTTCTACCTCATAATATCCTTTTACTTAGATTTGAGAGGGCAAAACAAAGCAGATATAATTTTTCTTTTGTTTTTCAAAACATATGGCCAAAACCAGAGTAAGCAATTTTAAGTGGAAGTGACATTTTAAAAATATTTACAGTACCTTTACCCAAAAGATAGCACAGTAAAATTCAAGTTGCAAAAATCTGCATTACAATGAATTTCTGAGTCCCACTTGAATAAATTCATTAAGTAGCAAGAAGCTTTGTCTTTCATTTCCTTCTCTAGTGCAATGATTAAACAAAATACCCTTTCATTCTGTAAAAGATGAAACCTTGGGCTGTGCTTGTATAACTAAGTTTAATGGTTCAGTGATTCAGCCACCCAGATGATGGGCAAAACTATGGTGCATGTATGGAGCTGAATATTTGAATTTAGGAACTTACTTGAATACATAATGCTTAATACTTGAATTCAGGAACATGGTGGACCTGGCAGTGCTGAGTTAAGAACCAGACTTAGAGGTCTTTTCCAACCTAAGTAATCCTATAATCCTTTCTTTACAAAAATAAAATTTTAGATGTGCAAATATGGCTGAATTCACAGGGAAGGGAAAGGACAATACTCTTAAAGCAACACAGAAGGCTAAAAAGAAGTTTGAAGAAATCACATTAACTTCAGTATAGTGTAGGAATAGGGATAATTGTCATTTTGACCTGTAGGCTCTCCAGTGTTTATTTCAAGAACATTAATACATATATGCCATTACATGGAGCTTCCAAAGCAAGGGAAATTCAAAGAGCTTCCAGCACTGCAGATCAAAGATCACATACATTAAATCCCACCCCTATAAAAGGCTGCCAACAGACTTACAAGTTACCTACACCATCTAAATTTTGAGCAGGAAAGATTCAAGAATTGTAAGAGCCTGTAGAAGAATGGGAGTGAACTGTGGCACCAACTGCAACAATTATATTTGTAATCAAATTATGTAAGTATTAGTGTAGGTAATATATGATGAAAATTTTGGAGTGAGAAAGGAAATTTTGTCACAAGTCTTGTTCAAAAAAACAAGATTTGCCTACATATAACTGAATACAGTCAAGCATCCTGAAGGGCAGTGTGGCAAAAAGAAAAAAAAATCCCCTTGTTCCACATTCAACAAAGTTTTGTCTCTTTTGAAGATGATAGCTACCATTACTTAAACGTTTACTAAAGATTTACTCTTATTTGAAAGGATCACAAGACTTAAAGGGAGAGACCAGAAGAAACTCTACCATTTAGTAAGAAACTTTCAGTAGGTCATAGAAATGGACAAGCTCTTCTAGTCCTGAAATATTTGAAGATAAGCACCTTCCTGCTGTAATGGCAATCTCCAGAGTGACTTAGGAACAAGAGCAGAAAAAATAAGCAAAAAACCCCCAAAAGTTACACAATATTGACATCCCTTTGAGTGAATATACTTGAGCAAAAACTATGCAGTGACATTTGATAAACTGAATAATCATTTCATTAAACATTAAGAAGAAGGTTTAGGTTTTACATAAAATTACAACAACAAAAAAAAATCTTTATTTGAATCGGTTCTTTGTATTCCTTACAAGAAGACCATTTTCACAGCATTAAGTGCAAGTAATAATACTTATTTTCACTTCTATAATTTATTTTCTTTGTTCATCAGCATCAACTGCACCAGAGGCTCCTGCTGCATATTGTCCTGGCCAATTTTAAGCCCTTCGGTGACTTGTTAACAAACGATTTGGAAATAAAAAGTGACAGAGAGGCCACATAAATCCTTATTAATTATTAACTCACCCAACCTCCAAACCACCTGTAGTACCTCCTAAAGTCAATTATGGGGCAGAAAGACGTCAGAAATCCAAAATAATAAGAACACTCTGGTTCTAGCTAAAGGATGCACCTTCTTTTTCATACAAACTTTTATAGAAATTGTCATTTAAGATGAAAATATTCAAAGGTGAAAATGTTTTAGATATGTGTTAAACTTGTAACAAGTTGCGACTGGGTTGAGCATTGCAGATGAACCTTGTTGACTTAGGCTATGAGCTAAACCAGTAAATTATAATTCCCTTTTGTCTTTAAATCATTTAATTCTAGAATAAAGTAAAATGCAAGTATCAAATCCCTTCTTAGCTTAGGTAAGAGCACATGGCATTTTCCATGCCACTTTTAGAGAGGGGCTTCACTTCCCAATACAGCAATGCTTACTAAGTAGCACTGAGCCTTCATCCACAACTCTTTTTTTCCCAACCTTACCATAGGTAGTAAAAAAGCAAAGTTCTAAGATGCCATTCACTCCCTGTTTCACTTTCTCACAAAGGAATCTTCGAAAAATCCCCCCAATGATTCAAAGAAAAAAAATCTTATAATCTATTGTTTGAAAAAACTACTTTCAACTTATCATAAAGTTGCTTAACAGTACAGGGTTTTTTTTTCCATTGGTTTGTTTTTTTTTTTTTTTTCCTTTAAAGGCCATATTCGAACAGCTCCAGGTCAGCCATAATTATTAGAGGGTTTGCCAGTTCACAATACAACCAATATTTTTAAAAGAAATAGAATTTAAGTTCAACTTCATTTCTATCTGGCTCTATAGATAACAGGTAAACAGTATATTTAATTTCATTTTAATACAACTTTTGGGTTTTCTCCTCTATTACTTTGGCAGGCAACATCAGAGCCACAAACAATGTATGGGCAAAAAAAGCTGGATTCAAGGGCTATTGGTGCAATGAATCAATGTGTGACTTGCACCTGAAAGTCTAGCAGGAGAAGAGAGCCTCCTTCCAGAGACAAAAACCTGTCTGACCTGCCCAGGGGGATCCAATTTTGAGCTGAAAACTCCAAAGAAATATTCAGCAATTAAAGGGCTTACACTGCTTATCTGAATGCACAATTAATGCATAAACATTTTATGTACCATAATTTATTATATATTTATCTATTTCTATTAAATGTGCAACACCAAATCATTAAGAAGCTTCCAGACTGGAACCTAAATACTGACATTTCTTCCTGCAGCAATGGTTAGAGATAGGGGAGAACAAGACATTTTTAGTTCTGCACACTTCTATTTTTCAATGTTTAATATCTTATTAATTATGATAATTAAAAATGGAAACATATTCCTTTGAAAGCAAGAAATTCCCCTGATTATACAATGAGAAGCAGTTCTTGTTTTGAGCCATGAAGTCATTGCACAAAAGGAGTAATGAATTTCAAGTTTTTAAAATTCAGTAACATTTTAAATTCATAATTCTTGCTACAATAAATCTGAATTTATAATAAACTAGTATCTCAACTGAAGAGCTACGAAAAAAGACATCAAATTAACATCAAAAGCCTACAGAGATTTCTTTTCCAGTTCATTTTTTATCTGCAAAATATCCAAGGAAACAGAATTCAAGGTTTCCTTCAGACATAGTTTTGGTGCCCTGTCCATCAAGTATGTGACCATGCAAAACAAAGAAACAGATGGGACCAAGAAAAACAGTGCCTTTCATGTCTACAGCTCTATTCTGCTGAATTCCCCATAAACCCATAGTAGTCCAGATACCTGGGAACAGCAAGATGGAAATAAGCAGTGGATATTGTCTACCTCGACTTGAGCAAAGCTTTCAACATTCTCTCACAATATCCTCAGAGACAAACGTGGAGAGTGTGGACTGGACAAGCAGACATTTCAGTGGATTGAGAAATGGCTGAACAGCAGATCCCAGAGAACTCTAATCAGGGGCACAGGGTGTAGCTGGAGGCTTGTCACTGGTGGTGTCCCCCAGGGTTCCATACTGGTCCCAGTGCTGTTTAACTGACTCATCAATGACTTGGACAGAGGGGCAGATGCTGCCTCAGCAAGTTTGCTGATGACACAAAGATGGGAGAAATGGCCAGCACCCCAGAGTGCTGTGGATCCCTGCAGAGGCACCTTGACAGGTTGCAGAGATGGACAGAGAACGGTCTCACATTCAGCAAAGGGAAATGCAGGGTCCTGCACCTGGGCAGGAATAGCCCCATGTAGCAGCACGGGCTGAGGACCGACCCGCTGGAAAGCAGCTTTGTGGAGAGTGAACTGGGGTCCTGCTGCGTGCCACGCTGCCCGTGAGCCAGCAGTGTGCCCTGTGGACAAGAAGGCCAATGGGATCCTGCGGTGCACTAGGGAGAACATTGCCAGCAGGTCGAGGTTGGTGCTCCTGCCCCTCTGCTCAGCCCTGGACAGGCACGTCTGGAGTGCTGTGTCCTGCTCTGGGCTCCTCGGCACGAGAGAGACCAGGAGCTCCTGGAGCAGATCCAGGGTCAATAACAAAGATGGGAAAGGGACTGGAGCAGCTCTTATGAGGATGGGCTGAGGGAGCTGGGTCTGTTCAGCTCCGGAAGAGATGACTGAGAGGGGACCCTGTCGACGTGTCAGCATTTGAAGGGACGTGTCAGAGGATGGACCAGGCTCTGCTTGGTGACGTCAAGCAATAGGCCACAAAGCAACGAGCAGAAACTGATGCACAGCAGGTTCCACCAGAACACGAGTAAGAACTTTGCTGTGCAGGTGGCCATGCCCTGGAACAGATTGTCCAGAGAGGGTGTGGAGTGTCCCCACTGAAGATGTTTGAGAACCATCTGGACACAATCCTGTGCAATGTGCTCTGGAACGTCCCTGTATGAGCACGGAGGTTGGCAGATGACCCACTGTGGTGCCTTCCAACCTGTCCTATTCTGTGAAATTTTACACCACAAGAATGACCTGAGAAGTCTCATCTACTTTGTTCTATACAGCAAATATTACAACCAGCTCTAAATCTGGTTTTATGACCGCTCATGTATCTTCTCATTATTACCAGCCATTTTAGCTAATATTATTGATAATCTATTTGAATGTTTACAATGGGTTATTTTGAAGGCAAAAATAAAAGTATTTTAATTATGTGTTTTATTTTGGGAAATCTAATTATTTTCATAGCACAGTATGCTTTCCCTATAGACAGGAATAAGATCATTTGAACTACAGAAGTCATATACCTCAACACAAAAATCCTACCTGAGACATATTGTAAAAGTAAACGTATTTGTGGGATTCCCCATCATTACCATGATAAAAATAGCACACTAGCATTAATCTTTGTATTCAGCCTTTCCGTAGTTACTGGTATTGACACATATAATAGATTAGCCTGAAGGACATACATTGCTGCATAAGAAAATTTCACCTTACATACCCAAATTTTGTTAGCTTGAAGTAAAATTGCCCTTTATACACTTGAAGCAGAATCCAAGATGGTCAGTTTACTCTAAGTGAAATAAGCTTTGCTGCAGCATAAAGTGTAACAAAGTGACAGTACTGATGATTCAAAATGTGCACACACTTTTGGTCCTGCTAGCTGGAAAAGTAACAAACTACACATTCAATTCTGTCGTTACATATAATTTTTACTTACATATAGAAAATTAATTTCAGTTATTTATTTTTACAATATGAAAACATACTAGCATAATTTCATGCATTATCAGTTTTTGGCTTAAACACTACTAAATGCCAGAAGGTCCTATCTTAATATTGTACTCCCTAGGTGCTAACACCCACTTAAAGGCAGACTGCAGGATGGGTTGAATCCACTTACATGCTGGATGTCACACATCACTCCAGCCTTAGTCTAGACTGTATTGCAAGGAACCAAAACTCATTCTAACAGCCCAGTGAATGAGATGTTTTGCCTTGTCTTTTGCTGCTAATCACTTTGTTCATTAGGAAGAGCCAGTAGGCATAAAGGAGGTAATATAAATTACTACTTTAAACTGATAGAAGATAAAATAATAATATAACCAGTCATCCAAAAGGGTGAGCAGTGACAATGCAGAAGGGCATTAAACCTGCCCTGACACAGAAAACTTGGGGGTTATATCAGTTTGCAGAAGTACTTCCTAGTTTTTTTCGAGGGGCAAAGTCACTGGTTTTCAGGAAAAGAAAAAAAAAAATAAAGGTGCTTTCCCAGAGAAAACTTGGGGGAAAGGAGTGCTCCTTATTTCCCTCTTTCCTTTCACAGCCAGGCAGGTGGCATAGATTTTCTTGAAGATGAATGGCCAATCAGGATATCATTATCAGAAAGAATTTGGTTCTATTTTTCTAATTTATATTTCAATATTTAAGTTGCACCAGTCTCTAATGACGAAGACCAACCTCATGACCACAGTAAGGGTGACAGTATAAACAGTGTCAGTAATATAGATTGTCTGTGCTGTTGGGATATGACACTTGTATTATTTCTTATAAATCTGTGTGTGTCAAGACCCCTTAGTAGTCAATATTGGTCTCAAACATTTGCACCATTCAGTGGTGACAAGGCCACAGGTAACTTCCATTCAAAGTCACGTGTTTTCTGCACTGAGATTTTACACAGAAATCCTCTGAAATCTCTCTATCCAAATCTTTGCTTCTTGATCAATCTAAGCTGATGTATTTTTCAGGCATCCAAACACAAAGCAGCAATTAACTGACTGATTTTACTTTCAGTCCTTTCAATATTCTGTACAATACTTGGCACAGCTGAGTCACAAAGACTAAAATCAAATTAAAATGCAAATTATGTTTATTATAATGACAAGAAAAAAAATAGAATCATGTAGTCAAAGTAATTCATTTTTATGGGCTGTGTCACCTATATGCATAATCCTAATGCAGCTAAGAATAACAGTATCTAAAGCCCGATGACTCAATCAGAAAAATAATCTGAATTTCTGTGTACATTTTTATATTTCATAGTTAAGTATGAAACTCAGTTCTGATACAAAAATGTTTACAAATATAGTTATCTGGGTTTTTTTATCAAACTAGAAGAAATAAGATTATGAATCAGAGACTATCAGCTTTTATTTTTAATTTAGCCAGTTAGCAAATTATATGTTTATCTTAAGTACCAACAAGTCTTGACCTTCTCTTAGTCAGTGGGAAGCATCTTTTTGTCTATACATTTATATCATTTCCATCTTCACAGGAAACCACTGGTGCCTTCTCTCCTCAACAATTACCATCTATTTACTGATGAAATAAACTTTCATCCGTATTGTTTGATACAAGGAGTATTTTAATACTGTTTATATCCTCTTGATTTCTGCAGAGTGCCTTAATGCCTCCTATTGTAAACGTGAGCAAAAATGAGCTAAATATACAGCCTGGTACAAACTTGCTAGGAATATGAAAATACTATCTTCTTATCAAGACAAAAAGATCTGCAGTCAACCAGCTACACGGTACAAAAACCTTCTGATTAGAAATTATTATCTTCCCCTCCTCCTTCTCATCTGAAGGAGTTTTGCTATTATGAAACACTAAATTTTAGAAAATACAAAAGCAGTATTGTATGAGTAACCTTTATGAAACAATGATTATTTTTATAAAAAAAACCCATAAATTCTTGTTACAGTAATGAAAATATACCCAGAACTCAACTGTTCATCTGCAGAAAAAAAGTGCTTCAACTGTTTAAAAAATATATTTCTAAATATTTTTGAAACATACATTATAAAATGTTAAAAATTAGAATTTACGTTCTACAGTCATTTACATGCAGTTTAGTAATGAGACAGTTACAAAAACAATATAGAAGTCCTTAAGTCATCTAAACGCCTGTAAGAAACTTTCTCATCAAAACCATGAAGAAGAATTGGGTGAAAGTAAAAGCTGATGTCTCCTTTACAGATCTAAAAAGTTCAAAGATTATTTCAGTATGATAATTATTTACTTGATGGGTATTGAAAGTTTTTTCATTTTAGAAAAATTCTGCAACCCAAATTAAGCTTCAAAGAACTGTTCTTAAAAATACTCTTCATTTAAAAGCTGTAACAGTAAAGATATTCTGAGCACTTTTATACTACATTGATATAGATTAATTTTTAAAAGAATAAGAATATAATGAACATATCTGAAACCACTACTGATTAAAGCAACACTTCATACTGCATTCCATTAAGTTGAGCAAACAGGTCCTTAAAGATAAATTAAGGACTTGCACATTTGTATTAAAAAGGGATTCAAATCACCTACATTCAGCTCCATCTCCTTAATCAATACACAGAGGGGTTTGCATTTGTTTGAAATTATTTCAGAAGCTTCTTACCCCTCTCTATCAACTTAATTGATGATCCTCTCATTCTGTAAGGAGTTAGCACTTTAGAGTATTCCTAGAAACACTGATGAAAAACTGTGATGGAAGAAAACTAACATCCTACTGAGTGTTTCTTTGTTTCTTGATCTACATCTGTGGTTTAAAAGGTGTAGCTTCTGCAGCCCAAAAGGAATTAAGCTGCTTAACCTACACTTTTATTGTCTAAGGATGTCTAAAATTGTCTAAGATAATTCAGATAACATGAGTAGAAGGATCATGCTGACCGCCTGATATGTCTGATGCAGGAGGCTGGACTAGATGACATCCTAAGATCTCTTCCTATGGGAATGTTTTTGATTTTGGGAATGACACTCCCCGGTTTAGTGTTCCAAATCATGCACTGCTTGCTTACTTCCCCTTCTGTCACCCGCTCCCCCTGCAGTGGGATAGAAAGGAGAACTGGAGGTACAAAAGATAAAGATCACAGATTAAGATAAAAACAATTTACTGGAAACAGCAAATGAAATAAGAAAACAAACAGTAATGGCAGCAAAATTAATACCAGAGCGTACAAGGGAGGCGAACGATTCACACACAAGGGCTCACCACGTGGAACTCGGTGCTATCCCAGCCACCCACCCACGCCCAGCACAACTGCAGGAGAGCCCTTCCCTCTCCACCCCCTGCTCATCATGTGGGGTGGTACAGAAGAAGAACATCCAGGTCCTGGCCAAGCCCCTCCTGGCTACTGCCAAAGTTAACCATGCTGGCTGGAACCAGGATGTAATGTAAGATAAACTGCCTAAACCAAAACTAAATTCAAAACTGATAAACACCAGTTAGCCACAAAACTCTGAACTTCACTTAATGTAAAACATACCTCTTCTAAGATTTTCCTGCTGAAGTAATATGATTAAGCAGCTTATTCAAGAGCACTCGGATCAAAATTACATCACTTTGTTTGCCTAAATCAGTAACTTGTAAAAGGGACGTCCTGACTCATTTGACTGTAAATTGTATTCAATCTAGGACTGGCCTATGGGATGTTATGCATGAAAACAAAACCCCAGTTTTATGACATGAAATTTAAAAAAAAATAATTATATAACCATCAGGGTTTTTTTTTTCAAAATTAAATATTTAAATCATTAAAAATATCAATAGAATATCGTAAATACAATGACTCTTGAAGAACTGATCAGCATTTAATCCTTGTTGAAATGTATCTACTGCTATAGAAAAGCTTTAGTGAGAATGTCAGTGTAACTACATCCCTTGAAACTAACACTATTGTGTATATAAAGGCAGTATTCTGTCTTGAAAGACACTTCACTACTTCTAGATGTAAACAGTGCTGTTACAAGCCACCACTGAGATGGGGTAATTAAGGTTCTTGCTAAAAGATACTCTGGGGCAGATGAGAGGGAAATTACACTGAATGGTGTTTAGAGATAGATAGATAGATAGATAGATAGATAGATAGATAGATAGATAGATAGATGGATGGATGGATGCAGGGTTTATTTTAGAACTATTTGGTTGCAATGGAAAGGAGGTATGTAGCCATTTTGGCTATTTTTATCTACTGTAATAAAATTATATAAAAGTACAAAGCCGGAAGGAAGGATTCCAGGAAGGAAGGATTCCAGGAAGGAAGGATTCCAGGAAGGATTCCAGGAAGGATTCCAGGAAGGATTCCAGGAAGGAAGGAAGGAAGGAAGGAAAGAAGGAAGGAAGGAAGGAAGGAAGGAAGGAAGGAAGGAAGGAAGGAAGGAAGGAAGGAAGGAAGGAAGGAAGGAAGGAAGGATTCCAGGAAGGAAGGAAGGAAGGAAGGAAGGATTCCAGGAAGGAAGGAAGGATTCCAGGAAGGATTCCAGGAAGGAAGGATTCCAGGAAGGAAGGAAGGATTCCAGGAAGGATTCCAGGAAGGAAGGATTCCAGGAAGAATTCCAGGAAGGAAGGATTCCAGGAAGGAAGGAAGGAAGGAAATCACTGTGGCTCTAGTTAAAAGACTCAATTGTTGCATTTCAAATGTGTGTTGGTTGAAGTGATGGCCCCTGTTTTGATCTGTCACTGTGGGGGAAGCCCATGAAACAGAGTTTAACATGTTTATATGTGTTCAGGTTTAGGTGGGAATGTCCAAGCACCTCCCTTGTGGAGTAGTTTTAACACCGAGCATCATGCAGTCCTCTGATGGAACCCACAGAAATGAGTCTGGGGGTGCTTTGGTGGTCACTGGTGGCCACAGATGCCATTTGTCCCATAACTTGAGGTGATCTTGGTTGACTGGTGATCAAGTTGCTTCCTTTCCCAGTTTGCCATGGTGGGAATTTTTGTGTGGATGCGTTAACCAGGATGTGCTAACCAGATCTCACCTCTGCCAGGCCTGGAATTTGCACCTTCCTGTCACAAATTCCTCCCTTCTGTGCTTATCTCAAGTTCCTGCTGTGCTGGCTTTCCTTATGGCAAGTTCCTTCTGTGGTTCTGACAGTGTTTGAGACAGGCAACTGCACCCTTTAAGTTCTTGTAAGTGCAAATGAGGACCTGTCTATTATGTAACCAGTACATGAAATGTAAACTACATTAATATAGGAAATGGTCTGTAGTCATCCCAACACAAAATGGTAGAAACACTTTCTGAACTTGAATTTGCTAGACAACAGTCTACAGGTAAAGATTTTGCAACCCACACAATGAATCAAAATCCATTACATCTGCAATGAAATGAAAATTAAGAAGTGCACATACTAATTATTCAATTACAGTTTCAAACTGTATAATGTTGTAGTGAAATTTCTGTAATTATGCTGTGTAAGAGAAGCCTGATGCTCAAATCACAGAATCATTTTGGGCTCAAACTTGGGTTGGAAAAAACCTCTGAGATGGAGTCCAACCATTAGCTCAGTACTGTCAAGTTCACCACTAAACCATGTCACTATGTACAACATCTACATAGCCTTTAAATTCCTCCAGGCATGATGAGTCCACCACCTCTGTGGGCAGCCCATTCCACTGCTTGACAGCCCTTTCCATGACAAAATTTTTCCTAATATCCAATCTAAACTTCTCTTGGTGCAACTTGAGGCTGTTTCCACTTTTCTATGGGTATTACCTGGGAAAACAGACTGGCACTCACCTGTCTACAATCTCATTTCAGAGTTGTAGAAAGCAGTAAGTCTCTGAGTGTCTTTTTCTCCAGTCTGAGCACTCCCAACTCCTCATAGGACTTTCTCTCTAGATCCTTCCCCAGCTCCATTCCCTTCTCTGGACATGATTCATAACCTCAATCTCGTTCTTGTAGTGAGGGGCCCAAAATTGACCTGAGGTGCAGCTTTATCAGTGCCAAATACAAGGAGGCAATCACTTCCCTGGTCCTGCTGGACACACAGTTTCTGATAGGAGCCAGGAGCATTGGCCTCATTGTCCAGTCATTGTCCTCCTTGGCCATCTGGGTACAGCTGGCTCATCTGTACAGCACACCCAGCTCCTTTTCTGCAGGGAAGTTTTCCACTCTGCCCCAGTGCCCCTGCAGCACTGCAGAGAGTGGTTGTGACCCAAGTAATTCATTCTGTTGACCTTCATACAACTGCCCTTGGCCCAGCAACCCACTCTGTCCAAATCCCCTTGTAGAATCTCCCTACCTTCCAGCAGATCAACACTCCCACCCAACTGGGTGTTGTCTGCTAACGGACTGAGTGTGAGCTCAACCCCCATGTCCAGGTCATCTATAAAGATATTAAGAGGTCCAAATACTGAACCCTGGCGAACACCACTCATAATCAGGCACCTGCTAATCTAACTTCAGTCACCACCACTCTCTTGACCTGGCCATCCAGACAGTTTTTACCCAGAGAAGAGTACGCCTGCACAAGCCAATGACATGCACAGCCTTTCCATTGAATAGATTTTAAAGCACTAAAGAGACAAGATATCCAACAATGTAAAAAGTGAACAGAACAAGTTGTTTTGTATGTGTTTTCCATGTCAGGGCAATTTTGAATTTTCTGTTTTGATATTTGGCTTTCCTACTCAAATCTTTTAGGAAACAAAATAAGCATCGGTGAAGTAGTATTTTAATATTTATGTCACTTGAGGGTCTTTTTACTACTCTGAATTGAATTTTTCATATTTAAGGTAACTCACTTATCTTTGTTGCCTGCATTTGAGAGACAGACAGATGTTGACATACATGGAGAACTTGTTACAAAGAAATAACCCTATAGGTAACGAAGTATACTTACATGTAGTCAACATACCATTATAATGATTATGAGAATTTACCTTGAGTGCAGGTAAATTGTATTTCTTATGCACTACAGTTAAAAGTTAAATAAAAATAATATGTAGCAAGAATAGCACAAATATATAATAATCAGCTACAATTCATAAGCACATAAAAAAATCCTATCAACACTGAAAAAAAAGCTGCTTTTTCCTAGAACTAGGGAAAAAAATCTATTTTCCCCAGAGTATACCATGCATAGCTGATCTATCACATTTTTTCTGCAAACTTTGTGCATCTCTGAAAGCAAAATCCACAAGCACTCTCACACCTCAAAATCACTTTAAGACTATATTAAAATGGTATTTAAATTGTATGAGGAATTCTACACTATTTATCCATGCTTTTGGGGCACAATTTCTTACTCTGCTCAGAGAATTACAAAGTATTTTTTCTGCTACATTGGCTTTGCATGAGTTTCTCATACTTAAAATTTTTCCATTATACTGGTAAATTGCCAGATTTCAGCCACCTCTCTAGCCTCTTCCTTTCAGTGGGCGTGAAAGGGTTTACTTGTAATATATATTGCTACTGACTGAATTTTATCTTGCTCTCCTGGATTCTCAGCAGCAATTCCCAAGTTAGTGGCTTCCCCAGAAAGCACGTCAAAGGATTCCCACCCACACACTGAATATCTAACAGACCCTGACCCATTTTCTCCTCATTAAAGCAGCACTACATATTTTTAAAAATAAAAAATAATAAACAGAAACACTAAATGAATGTGAGAGCTGCAGCTGGAACTCTACCCTCTTGAGATTTCAGTTCTGACAAAATTGCTACCAAAACATAGAGACACATTTAAAATATAAACATCAAATGTATTTTCCTCTGTTTTCTCCTCTAGACTTACTACCATCTTTCAGTTAAATACACGGAGGAATTAATTTATAAGTTCTGAATATAGAAAAATCCCTTAATTTAGCCATATTTATCTCCTCTTGCCACAATAACTTTGGGCATATTTCACAGAATCACAGAATCGTGAGGGTTGGAGGGACCTCTGAAGATCATCCAATCTAACCCACATGCCAAGACAGGGCTACCTGAAGTAGGTGTCACAGGAGCTCGTTCATGCATATTTTGGATGTCTCCAGAAGGAGACTCCATAACTTCCCTGGGCAGCCTGTTGCAGTGCTCTGCCACCCTTAACATAAAGAAGTTCTTCCTCATGTTGAGGTGGAACTTTCTGTGGTTTAGTTTATGGCCATTGCTCCTTGCCTGGTCACTGGGCACCACTGAAAGATCTGGCAGCACTCTCTTCACACCTGCATTATCTATATGCATTGATGAGATCACCTTCCAGTCTTCCCTAGACTTAACAGGCCCAGCTCCCACAGTCTTTCCTCACAACAGCTGCTCCAGACCCCTACACTTGCTTCATTAGGCTTCTCTCTGCCCAACTCTCCAGCCCATCGAGGTCCCCCTGAATGGAGCACAGCCTTCAGGTGTATCAGCCACTCCCCCCCGTTCTGTATCATCAGCAAACTTGTTTAAGGTGATTCTATCCCTTCATCCAGGGATTGATAAACAATCCCTGGACTGTTTATCCATTGATAAACAATTATCAGGCCATTGATGAACAGGCTGGCTGGACCCAGAACTGATCCCTGGGGAACTCTGCTGAGTACAGGCTCCAACTGGATTCTGCTCCACCGATCACGACCCCCTGAGCTCTGCCCTTCAGCCAGGTCTTGATCTGCCTCACTGTGCATTCCTCTAACCCACGTTTCCTCAACTACGAGGATGGCAGGGGAAAGTGTCAAAAGCCTTGCTGAAGTTGAGGCAGACAACATCTCTGCTCTCCTCCCACTGACCCAATGTGGCATGCCATCATAAAAGGCTATCAGATTGGTCAAGCATGATTTCCCCTCTGTGAAACCATACTTACTAATCCTGATGAACTTCTTTTCTTCTGCATGCTTTGTGATGGTCTCAGAAATTATCTGATCACCTTTCCACAGAGTCTCCCAAATTCTTTTTGCCATTTTTGAATCTGGGAGTAACACTGCCCTTCCTCCAGTCATCGGGCACGCCTCCCATTCTCCATGTTCAAAGATGACAGAGAGTAACAGAGAAACATCTGCAAGCTCCCTCAGCACCCATGGGTGCATCCCATCAGGGCACATGGATTTATTGGTGTTAAGTTAGTCTAACTTGTCTCTAACCCAAATCCCTATGACCAAGGGGAAGTTTTCCTTTCTCCAGCCTTCCTCTCTTACCTCTGAGGTTTGGGACTCCTGAGGGACATTCTCAGCAGTTCAAACTAATGCCCAAAACACATTCAGTACTTCTTGCTTTTCTATGTCTTTTTATACCCATCTGATTCAGCAGTGGCCTCCCATTTTTCCTAATTTTCATTTTCCTGCTAATGCACTTGCAAAAGAACTTCTTGTTGTCCTTGATATCCCTTGCCAGATTCAATTCCAATTGGGCCTTGGCCTTCTTTGTCTCATTTATGCATACCCTAATAATGTTCATATAGTCCTGCTATGTGGTCTGTCCCTTTTCCACATCCCATACATTTCTCTTTTATTTGAGATTTTACTACTCCCTGCTCATCCATGCAGCTCTCCTGCCACCTTTGCTTGGTTTCTTGATCATGGGGGTACACAGGTCTTGAGCTTGCCATCTTCAACAAGTCAACTTGCCATCAAGCAGGGCCCCTACATCCCTTTCTTCAGTGCTGCTCTCCAGCCTCTTGTCCAGCATGGATTTAGGAGGGGACAGACCAGCCTGATCTCCTTTTATGACCTGGTGACCCCCAGTGGATGCAGGAAAGGCTGTGGATGTTGTCTATTTTGACTTCAGCAAGGCCTTTGGCACTGTCTCCCACAGTGTCAAAGGAAGATGTCTTCCATCCTCCTGGAAAAGCTGGCAGCCCACAGCTTGGACAGGAGCACTCTTTGCTGGGATCAGAACTGGCTGGATGGCCAGCCCAGAGAGTGGTGGTGAATGGTGCTGCATCCAGCTGGGGTCAGTCACCAGTGGTGTCCATCAGGAGTCTGTGCTGGGGCCAGTCCTGTTCAATATCTTTATTGATGATCTGGGTGATGGAGTTGAGTCCTTCATCACTAAATTTGCAGATGACACAAAGCTGGGAATGAGTGCCAATCTGTTGGAAGGTAGGAGGGCTCTGCAAAGGGACCTGGACAGGCTGGACAGACGGGACAAGCCCAACAACCTGAGTAAGAAGTCCAAGTTCCAAGTCCTGCATGTTGGCCACAACAACCCTCTGCAACACTAGGCTGGGGACAGAGTGACTGGACAGTGCCCAGGCAGAAAGGGACCTGGGGGTACTGGTCAGCAGCTGGCTGAACATGAGCCAGCAGTGTGCCCTGGTGGCCAACAAGGCCAATGGCCAATAGCCCCTGGTCTGTATCAGGATTGGTGTGGCCAGCAGGAGCAGGGAGGTGACTCTTCCCCTGTACTCAGCACTGGTGAGGCTGCACCTCGAGTGCTGAGTCCAGTTCTGTCCCCTCAGTTTAGGAAGGACACTGAAATGCTTGAATACATCTAGAGAAGGGCAACAAGGTGGGAGAGGGGTTTCAAAAACAAGCCCTGTGAAAAGCCACTGAAGGAGCTGGGGTTGTTCAGCCTGGAGAAAAGGAGACTCAGAGGTGACCTTATCACTCTACAGCCACCTGAAGGGTGTTTGTAGTCAGGTGAGGGTCAGTTTCTTCTCCGAGGCAACCACTGACAGAACGAGAGGACACAGTCTTAAGCTCTGCCAAGGGAAGTTTAGGCTGAACATTATGAAAAGATTCTTCACTGAAAGAGAGATTGGGCACTGGAATGGGCTGCCCAGGGAGGTGGTGGAGTCACCATCCCTGGAGATGTTTAAAAAAAGACTGGATGTGGCACCCAGTTGTCATAGTTTAGTTAATAAAGTGATGTTGGTTGGAATTGATGATCTCAAAGGTCTTTTCCAACCTAGAATTAAAATGTGATTCTGTGATCGTTTGGGGTGGATTACAGTGAAATGACATTGCATGACCAGTGTTTATATATATACATAAAACATATATATAGTATTTTATAAAAATTTGGCTGCAGTCAAAAGAAGGTATGTAGCCATTTTAGTTATTACTATTTACAATAATATAAAAGCATAAAAATAACACTTAAAATAAGGAAAGGAAAGGAAAGGAAAGGAAAGGAAAGGAAAGGAAAGGAAAGGAAAGGAAAGGAAAGGAAAGGAAAGGAAAGGAAAGGAAAGGAAAGGAAAGGAAAGGAAAGGAAAGGAAAGGAAAGGAAAGGAAAGGAAAGGAAAGGAAAGGAAAGGAAAGGAAAGGAAAGGAAAGGAAAGGAAAGGAAAGGAAAGGAAAGGAAAGGAAAGGAAAGGAAAGGAAAGGAAAGGAAAGGAAAGGAAAGGAAAGGAAAGGAAAGGGTCACCACTTTTTGGATCCACCACCAAGACTCTGTTGTTACAATTTTATGTCTATTAGTCGACCTAAGGACTATCTGTGTAAGGGATGTTGCCATGATAAAAAAGCAGTATTTGGTCTTGCAGTTTCTTCTTATTGCCCTCTTCCCTTACGGGACTCACAACCTAGATTCTTGATAAACAAAGGTGAGTGTGTCATGGTCATCCCCTAGTGCTCATGCCCTCTGCATCTGGTCTGTTACCATGCACGTCCACCAGCACAGCACCTACTGCCTCCACAAATGGCTGATTGTTTTGACTCCTTCACCATGAACATTTCAGTCTCTCACACTACCCTTATTAAACTTCATATGACTGGTGATAGCCCAGCCATTGAATTTGTCCAGATTTCTTTGCAGAGCCTCTCTACCTTCCAGGGAATCATCAGCTCCTTCCAAGTTTGTCAAGTCCTGCACCCAAGCCCTTTACCAAGATGCTGAAGACCACAGGACCGACGATGGAGCCCTGTGGAACCCCTCTGTTGACTTTCACCACCCTGATGTATAGCTCTTCACGCCCAACCTGTGAGCTCACACACTGCATGATGATGTGTTCATCCAGCTGTGGAATGGGCATTTTGTCCAGAATACAGTAAGAGACGGTATCAAAAATTTTACTGAAATCCAAGATGACATCAACAAAGAAAGGCACATAGTGAACAACAATCAGAACTATATGATTTTGCTAATATTATTTTCATCTAACCAGGATAAGCAATAACAATTAACATATGCATTATTCTGGTATAAGTAGGGAAAAAATGGCAACAGAAAATACAGTTCAAGTGTGCCCATTGCATTCACAGTTTCAGACAGTGGGAATCAGATTTTACTGGTTATGGTTACACAACAGCCTCCTCCCCAACTTTGTGCTGTCACCTCCAAAGCAAATTAACCACTTCAGCAAGTCAAATAACCTCTCCCTAAACAGCAATACTAGAACAGAAAAAAGTGGAGGATGTTTATACTTGTGTGTTGCAGTTATTCAGTGAGGTACATCGAAGGCTCTGCTTCTTACAGAAGGGATAACCCTACATTTCCCTTAGATGCTACTGCATGCTGCCATTGCCATTTTTTAAGATAGCACAACTATTTCTGTGGCTCCCTGGTGAGCAAGGCAACTATTTAATCTGAGAACAGACCTGACCAGATACAGATGTCAACTGGATGAATTCCCTGAGCATTTGATGCCCACACAGATTTGAACTGAACTGATACAAGGTTTATTTCTAACACAGTGCAGAAGATAGATAATAAAATCCCATAATGTTAGACCAACTGTCTTTTAATGAATACTGAAAAAAATCCATTTATAAAAGTTCCATATCTCAGAAGTAAATCCCTTACACTCAACTGATTTATAAGCAAACACTACTTTACCTGTTTATAAATTACATCCTTATACCTCCTTTCTCCTTTTAATTTGACAATGGTTTATGCAACTGACTTTCCAGAGAAAGCACATTAATAATTAGCACATACAGAATATCCTTTTGCCATAAATTTTAACACAAAATATTATAAGAAAATATAATATTTACCTTATGAAAAAGGACTCACCTGTTCTTTCTAATGGGAAAGACAGAAAATGAGGGAAAACACCAGAGCAAATAAGAATACAGCTCTGTATTCTACAATACACATCCAGGTGACATGCAGTCATCCTTCAATGATTAAGACTTTTCACCAATGCTGTATTGTTTATGAATCCACTTCATTCTAAGGATAACTTGCATCCATAAAGGTAGACACCACTATCAAAAATAAGAACTCCTAGGAGTTCTCCTAGAAGACCTCCTTTGTCTATTAAGCCATAATAAGTTACACCAACTGCTATACAAAGTTCATCTTTTCTAAGCAAGCAGAAAATTATTGATGTCAATTACTGGCAGAAGAGCACCCATCACTTGAAAAATCTCTTCATCCTTCTGGAAAATAAACTTTGCACATCCAGGTGTGCGTCGGATACTTTCAGATAAACTTATATGGAGTCAGAGGACTGTTCACTGTTGTGTTACATTATGAGAATGTTTCCAAAAGACTGGTTTCTTTCTATGACACAAAAAACAGAAGACCTTACAAATCCCATGACATTTGGCAGAATATGTTTGCAGGTTTAGTTTAAAAGAAAACAGACTTTCCTTGGCAATATTCTCCATAGCATTCTGTCAAAAAGAATCATCTGGAAAAGTAACAGTGGATAGAGGAATTCCACAAATTTTTAAGTACACATTGCATGGCACTTCAGCCCAAGAAGAACTGAAAATTTAGAGAAATATGTGTAAGTGGTCTTACAGAGCAGGATGGCTAGAAACTTAGCTATGCTGTCCTGACTCATGCTTGCATTTCTCCCATTGGGTCTATGCCAAACACACTTGAAGAAAGGAATGCACAGTTCAGGTTTTTATCTTAGAAAACTTGAGGAACAGTTTCTGCATACATTAAATATTACTGCTGCCTCAGAACTTCTTTTCACGTGGGAAAACATGACTGAACAACCAGGTGTTTTTTTATCTGCCTCTTCCAGATTTCTTATTGGAAATACTTTTCTTCATGTTAAAGCTCTTTTGAAATAATGTTTTCAACCTGACAGTAAGTATTCTCTCCTTACTACCTTACGTAAATTTCTTAAGTCTTGATTAGTACATATTAATTAATTTTGTAGCTACGTATTTTTCTTCTTGGTCAGATCTGAAAATTTGACTTTCTGAAAAGCTCATATTCAACTCTATACATTGCACAGTTTTGCACAAATGGACTCGTGTTCTGACTGGGTTCTTTCTTGAATTAAATAAAGGAACAAGAACTTTGCATAGCTAAAAAGGATGTAAAAGTTTGCACTTAGCAATTGTTCATTTAGCAAATTCAGCACTCTTATTTAAAAAGAAAATTGAAGCATGAGCTACACACAGAAATTATAGCTTATGAAATTGTTCAGTAGTTTCTTAAGCCAGTGGCAAAATACTTAGCAAACCTAATACTGAATTACAATTATTTTGATGTTTTTAAAATTAAAATATTCATAATGCATATTTAAATTACCTAATTATTTAAAAACATATTATTCCATAATTTTTGTGAAATATGTACCACAAAGATATGTTTTTGTAGTACTTTGCCATCAGAATAGTCTCCAGGCAAGCAGAACACATGAATCTTTTTAAAATCCATTTTTAAATGCAAAATTAGCTACTTGATGCATGCTTAAAATTAAAACTACAAAATATACATTTAACTCCAAAGACCTAAGAAGAAGCTGCATGCTTCATAAACAAACTGAACCGGATCTCCTATTTAACAGGGTACATAGAGCACAGAATGCTATTCCGTAATAAGACACTAAGAACTATAAAAACATATTACATTACATATAGAATACCAAAGTATCAAACTTAACTCAAACGTCTATAAGAGAGAAGGAGACAACTCACGGGTAGGTTTCTGAGAGCTGCTGAGCTATTTTATAAGCTGTGGGATCCCTGTCTAGTGTGTACACGGTGATGTCGCTGGCTTTCTCTAAAAGAGCTGTGGTGTGACCTCCGGCTCCAAACGTCATGTCAAGGAAGAGCTGTGAGTGAAAACACAAACACCTTTTACCTTGGAGCACTGATAAACTGATAGCTGATTTAAAAATTATTTTGATAATCTCCCTTCATGTACTAGAGGAAAAAAATACCATTGCCTTTTTGGAAGCATTTTTGTATTTTGCGCAGAACTGCGATTAGGTCAGAATAATTTTTAACAACAAGAAGAACCCAACAAACAAACAAATAAATAAACAAAACATCAAAACCAAAACCAAAACCAGACACCCACAAACAAACAAATAAAAACACCAAAACAAAAAAAAAAAAAAAAAAAACACCTTCTATCTCATACTTGGGAAGGGTGATTGTGACATCAAACTTCATATTGAGACAAAGTGACTGAAAAAGGCTGCTTACTCCCAGTCACATCATGGAGGAGAACATCTGGAGCAAACAGTTTGCCTGCAAAGGCAGGAGACTGAAGAACTGGTGAGCAGGTTCCAGTTGGTCCCAGCTTGAGAAAGGAAGGAAGAAGAAAGGCAGCTGAATAAGACTGTGGAAAGGTGAGCACTGCTCTCCTGACAGCTCTGCAGTTTCTGTAGATTCATTATACAGAGGTTTTTCTAGATTCATTAGAGAGAGGTTTCTATAGTCAGC
The DNA here is from genome assembly GCF_963662255.1 of Cinclus cinclus. Taxonomy (NCBI): domain Eukaryota; kingdom Metazoa; phylum Chordata; class Aves; order Passeriformes; family Cinclidae; genus Cinclus; species Cinclus cinclus. The sequence continues at coordinate 5,450,737 of NC_085051.1, read as the reverse complement.
ATCCATATGACCAACAGGCTGACCTGGAGGCTTTGCTCTTGAGATCTTCCAAAGAAACAGTGACCTGGGACACAGTCAGCCACCTTGAACCAGGGTAAATTGGGCTATATAAACCCACAAAGGGGACAAAATTAGTAGAACTGAATGCTGTGTTAAGTCTTCTTTTACCTATAAAAGAGCAGTAGTGTTTCTAGAAGCTGCCCTATGCCCTTTCCTCTTTTGGCCTAACAACACTGGTACTTGACTGATTAAAAGCCAGGAACTATTTTTGTTGACAGAAATAATTGGCTCTTCACTTAGCAATGGAGTGGTTGTATGACTGCAATTCCACCAATTCCACTTAGAAAATACTTTCTTTCCAAATTATTAAGTAACAATCTATGATTCTAGGGAAAGCATACTGGAGCATAGAAAGAAAAGGATTTTTATTGCTTTTATGACAATGTATCTAGTATGACTTACTCTCTGCACCTTGGTATTCCCAGAAGTCTTTTTTCTTAGTTGATTGAACTGACCTTTGTTGACTGGGGGAAACTCAAGCTAAACTTGAAGAATAAATTCTCCATATATTTTAATATCAGCATGGGTTATTTTTTTCCCTTCGCTTCTCAGATTATTTTTTATGTGAAACAAGTTTTGGAGACTACTTATCAGCTACAATAATGTTAAATAGAAATTAATATGAACTAAACTTATTCTCACAAATTATACACCCCAAGGGTAATCCCCTTATAACTGAAATTTTCCAATTTAACAGATGAAAGAACTAAGATTCAGCCACAAATTTCATTGGATAAGAACAGAAATTCAAAGGCAATGAAGACCCAAACATTTTTCCAGAAACATCCTTTTAGAAAACATAAAGACTTAATACATGAAAATCAAAAACAAATAAAAAAAAATTTAAAAAATACTTATGAGACTAATAATATATAACTCGAATGTGGCAAAATTACTTCCTGGGGCAAAATTATTTAACACAGTTTCTTTGTGCTATACTATCATGTTTCCTAAGCTTATGCTCTAGAAGCAAAAGTTTCCTGCAATATTTTACAAAGTTAATGAAAGAAACAAAATTTAGTTGGGTGATCACCCAATATTAAATTGCATCCCTCATATGAAAAAAATAGGACTTATCCAGAATATTTTTAAGCAGTATCTACAAGACAAAACTATGTTACAGAGGACATACCACCCATACTATATAAATTCTCCCACAATCTATTTAAGTAATCTGATTTATCTTCTACCATAACAAAAACAAAGTATACTCATTGAAACCAATTTATAAACACAAAACTGAACCAGTTAAAAAAACGTGGCTGTTTCTTTAACACAACTGAACATAAGAATTTAGCTAGATTTTAAATATACTTGCACAGGCTAAAAATTCTAAGCATGTTCTCTCTAAGTTCTCACATATAACTAAGATTCAGAAAAGCTCTCCTATGACAAAGATTCCAATCAGTTTGGGTCTTCTTTGCATTGTACTGTTACTTCTACTACACTCACAGAACTCCAATACTGGCTATTGAGTGGGATATTAAACTAATTAGATAATTTTTTATTATCTCCATTCAGCGAAAATTACTAATACAAAAAAGTAATTCTTAACTCTGTATTTAGCTTAGAAAATTGCAAAGATGAACATGAATTCTAGAAAATATACAAATCCTCTTGAATTACATTTAAAATTTCCAGGGTATATCTGTTATGCTTTGATTTCCACTCAAGTTATTTCCACTTAATCCTTACCAGAAGTAATGTACATAAGCAATAAAAAGACCTCTAACTTTTATATTCTAGTTCTGTAGGGAAATCCATTTTGAAAAATCCCTTTAGAAATAAGTGGAGGAGCAAGAGAAAATTTAAAAATTTATATATATTTTTTTGCGTAAGATTAACCCACTCAGAAATACACTCAAAAAACTTAATCACAGGAGTCCCAAGTGTCATTCAGGATTGCACTTATTCTGCAGCAACACATTACAATCAAAACCAATCTAAATTACATCATAATTCCTCTTGGAAAAGAAAAAAGAGTTTAATCACCATGAGTCACATCTTCATGTTTGGGTTTGGTTGTTTTGCTTTGTTTAATAAAACAAATGCTCTTATTCTTTATCATAGTTAGAAAACTAGGATGAAAATTTTCAAAAACATCAGTATTTTCTTTCCTAAAACGGATCTACAGTGTTGGCAGGAAGAAGCACAGAAGGTAGAGGAAGTGTCAGAAGAGCTACTTCTATCTTAAAAATAAAATAACTTGGAAAACGGCAATTTTATTCCATTTAAATTCACTAGTAACATCAGTTTCCAGAAAACAGTCTTTTCCCACTTACATGCTTAACTACTTGTTTATTTCTTGCACATCTGTCTTCTAAACATCTAACTCTTCTTTGCTCATCTCTAGAAAGTGTTGAACACATTTGATCCTTCTTCCACCAACACTTCCATACTACAGACAAAGTCCTTTCTTCCATCACTTTTGAACAGCAGAATATGAAAAGATAACTTAGGTACCTTTTTGGTCAAATCTCCAGACAATTTTGCTTTTTAAAGCAATACTGAGGTTTTATTTCCAGATGAGTTTTTGAAGATCTTAGAGCTCATGCAGGAATACTTATATTTTGTTTAACAGTTTTACCTTTCCTCACAGGTATTAAACATTAAGCTTGACAAGTCCTTTATACATGCTGCTTATTAATGAACCATACAGAAAATCTTGAAAATAAACCAAAAATAAATACTAGCAATGCAGAGAAGACAAAGGATAGGGGTCATTGTACCATGACATAGTGACAAACTCTCAATATTGTGACAGTATTGAAAAATCCATGCAAGCACCCACTGTGAATGAACACATGCTTACTGAATTCCACTTTCTGAAAGAACCAACACAAACCAAATAAAACTTTTAAGACATGATCTTTAACCTGAGAGCACTAGATACAGGAAGATACAGCTCTGATTCAATCCACATTCAATTCCTGATAATCTAGCTGTTCCACTCAAAAGCTACACTTTGCATCTAGAACCTAAAATTTTAAAAAACCACCTTAAGTTATCAAATAGAATGATTGTGATATTAACATGACCATTTTGGAGAATTTATAAGAACTGAAATTAATCACTGTAATATCCTGCTTCACAATATGTTTCTTATATATACCATCCATCTTTCATGCCTGAAATAAAAGATGCATCATTTTTTTTTCTTCCCCCTTCTCTCTTGCCTAGAAGTTTTTAATCAAATAAAATTAAATGACATTTTATCCTCCTGGTCCTATAAATACTGGAAAAGATTATTACGTTAATTTCTCCTGCAGTGACTCACAATTCCATTGTTAAGTTATGACAGTCCCATCAGAGTCCCCTTGGAAATTTTATAATCAGTTTGTGACTCTACATTTTAGAAATCATTTGGCTCTTTCATGACATACAGACAGCAACAAACAAAAATTTCACAGCTTTTATTTTACAACTAGCTCTAGTATAGTTAGAGAGATGCAAAGAGTTTGAGTTCACCCTTTTAGTATACAAGACCTTTCACTGAAAAGCTCTCACAGTAAACACCTTTTAAGCATTTCATTTCACTATGACTGATCTGCAATTCCTCTAATGACTATGTTCCACATGTAATAGTTTAGTCCACAACACTTAATAGCCTTTGTGAATATTCTCCTTTGCTGTGTAACAAAATGAGATTGCAGAACTTACACACAATTGAAACTCAAACACGACACATAAACTGAAACAGCGTATATACTTATTTTAAAAAACTCACTATTCCAGGATTTTCTACTCTCCTCTTTCTTTCTTTTTTAAAGGTAAGAACTTTATATCCTTTTTAAAGTAATTTGATCCTTTACATGTACAACTTTATTTTCCCTAACTAACCTTAATTATTTCAAGCTCTCCATCAGATATTCTTTCAAAAATGTTTTTTCTTCTTCTTACAACCCTGACATTGTCTGAAAGAGGACTTCAGTATATTGGACAGCATTTCCAAAAGACTTTGGCAAGTTGTACAAAATATCTAATACATACTGAGTTAGAATTTAGGACATGAAGTCTCATGCCAAAAAATTCTTCTATGCTGGGTATCAGTACTTCATGAGCAGTCCCTCTCTCTTCCATTGCTGACCACAAACTCCTGCCATTTACCTTTTGTGTAGAAAAACTGTCTCACCTTGTTCACATTTACACAATACCAAAATATCACTAATTTGTTATGATAAACTAGCCCACATAAGGCATTTGCCATGGCTTTTTACAACACATAAAATTAATTTGTTCTAAAAACAGGAAGACTGTTATTTCCCAAAAAGTGACCTTGCACTGAATAATTATTTATTCAATCCCCAGTCCCGTTTAACCACATTTTCTATTAAAAAAAAATAAATCTATATTGACAACAATCATCTTGCATGCCTTCAGCAAGTGTAATCACCTAAACCATCTTACCTCCAAGTTCTCTGACTAAAAAAAAAATAAATAATAATCAGCCTCAAAACAACCTTCCCAGGAAAATGCCGCTCCTTCCTCCAGTCCCGTTTTGCACTTCCTTCAATGATTTCATACACAACCACAGAAGAGACAACAGCACAATTATTCCCCTCCTGTCATCCTGTTGTTGGCATTTGTCCCCTTCTTGCCTAAAGAAACATTTCATTGAATGGCAGCCATTCAAGTATAGTGAGTAGAAGTAGTAGTTTTGCAGTACTCCTCCCAAATTAAATGCTCATGAGAATCATCAGACTGAGAAGATAATGAAGACAGCCATCATTACATGGAAAGAAACTAACACCACATAAATTCCAGGGCACGATCTCTATATAATGTAAACCTCATTAAATTTTGCCATTTGCAGTCTTATGTATCAAAATCAGTCCAGATGCGATTTGCAGAGGAAAACGTTACTCAAAACTTACTTAATAGCCAAAAAAAGGAAAAATAATCCTACCCAATCAGTTACCTCTTTTACCTAATGGGAAAGACATACTTCCTGAGGTGCAAAAAAGGACAAGTAAAGCTGTTTTCAGAATAGAAAACAATACAAATGAAAACTTTAAAACATGAGCAGAAAACACTATGAATGACAAGTTTAAAATATGAGCAGAAGAAAAATTAACTTGCAAAAATCACACATTTTGCCAGTACCATATCAATAGTATATATAACATTTTAATAGTGATACATGCCTAATGGAGGACCTTCCACCCAAAACTTGGCTACACAAATGATAAATTAGAATCACAGACTTTCTTGTGGAGAAAGGAAATATATCCACAAACCCTGTGCAAAAGCCAAGAACACAACCCCAGTACCTCACCATTCATGTTTCATCTTCCAGAAGAAAAAAAAAAAAGAGTGACAAAGAATAATAATTATGGAATTAATATATTTTCAGTTTTATTAATTATGAAATTAGAATATTTTCAAGAAACTTGCATAGCATATTTGTTTTGAAAATGATAGTCCTTGCACTTTTTACAGGACTGGGAAAAAAAAAAAAAACAAAACAAAACAGAATACTGATTTATTTAAAACATACTACAAAGAAAAAGTGAAGAACAGCTACCCAGCATCCAAGTTATGTTGCCAAGAAGAAAAGGAAACACCTGAGGAGAAAAAAAAAAAAAAAAAAAAGGAGATTTTTTTTCATTCAATTGACATCCATGCAAATGTCAAAGTAACATATTTTTGTTGGAGTATTATTATACTGAATAGTCTAACAAAAGCAAGTTCACAAAAACGAATGGTTACATGATGAGAGCAATGGTTACATGATGAGAGAAATAGGCTCTCTAATGTTTCTGTAATATTAAAGCTACCATCAACTAGTGTACTACAAGCCAATCAAAGCTACATCACAGTGCTTCTCTGTTTTTACTGATCTTTCTCAGTGGGATAACAAGCCAACATTTTTCACAATAATAGATTCTTCATACTTGAAATGAGAGCAAGCGTTTGCTTCAAAATGCAAAGAAGGTCAAAATACTAGGATGTTTGTTAAGGCTAACAATAAATATTTATTAGTGCATTGCCAGGCAGTGTTGGTCTGTATCAAAGTATTTATTTTTATTTTATTTGTATCTATTCCATCTCTTTGTGGGAAAAAAAAAATCCTGGGAACAGAAAAGTAATATAACAAAATAATCAACACATTGCAAGATGCTTTTTGCTACTTCATTCTTCTGCTGTTTCAATGATGAGTCATGTTCTCTAAACTTGCTGTCTGAATTTCCTTGTTATTCACAACAGAAATTGTTCACTGTCACAACACAACTTGTTTTCCACTCGACTTTATTCTTCAAATATCAACTCTAAGTGCAATAAAATGTATCTGACCTCTTGTTCAAATACCTTGAATTTTCTATAACTTCTATTTTAAGATACTCAACTTTTTAATATACGCTAAGTAGAACAAGTTGATTGAAGTGGGGACAAGTGACAACAAATTCTATAGGAATCTTTCTCTAGCAGTGATTTTTTTTTCCCCAAAAAAATACTAGATCTGCTTTATCCTTTTATTTCCATATCTTTCACAGCTAGTCACTGCAAAGGTATGAATAAAGACATTTTAAAAATAGTTACTGTTTGGTCAGTGTTTCTTGACCAAAGTACACAGACTATTTCTTGGGCACATATTTTAAAGTCCACTGTGAGAAAAGGCAATCTTTTCTCACTCCCTCAGTGTTTTATTTTCCTTCTGCAAACCTCAAAATTGAGAATTAATGTTCAGTGCTCAACCTCATTGAACCTGTAGTTTCAATAAACACAGCGAGAAAAATAAATCAGAAGGACAAATGAAATCTATAAACTTTTCCTTCTAAGAGGAAGGAAAAATACATCCAAACTTCAACTTATTTTCTTCCTACCATCTAAATACAGGGATTCTGCCAAACAACAACATGATACAGAACTTATACTACCACCAAACAGACTTCCAATCCTATTCAGCTAACAGGAATACCCAAAATCCTAAATAGGCATCTGGTAGGAGATAGTGGTGAACACTGCTTTGAGAAGGCAATCTTCCCAAAATCACAGTTCACTCCATAACCTCTCCACGCAGAATTACAAATGTTAAGACTGGTATGCATGGAGAACAAAGGGAAACCCCAGGGAGCAAATACACCAGGTGTGACTCCAGCAGACTAGCAATAAGAACACAGCTGGTGAAATGCATAAATTCACACACATACACAAAATCTTACTAACAGGAAAAAGTACCATTTGAAAAAGTTAGTGCTTAAAAAAACAAACTTATCAACCCAGAACTTCTCTGATTTGCTGCCTCCTTCTTCTCAGCTTGCAGTAGTAAGTAATGACAATAAATGATATGCCTCGTGATGTTCCAACTAGTTTTCAGAATACCAATTATGACTTCAGTGGATGACAAAAGATTTTTTTATCCTAAATAGCATCTGGTCTATTTGTCAGGAGACAGGAAAAAAGGTTCTGTAGCTTTGAAATCCATAATATTTACCCAAATTAAGTTACTACCATTTCATTCAGGCCTTTCTAACAGCTATTCTGACATTCTTTGGGATATGACAAAAAGGTACAAGGTATATTGTTAAGGTTTTTCTTTAAATCCACTCCTTTATACTTATACAAAATCCCTTGTATTGACCACGATGTACCTTAAAAAACAGGAATCTATGGTGATATTGAAGTGCTTTAATTTTAAGATAATTGTCCAAGTGGACAGAGAAACAAAAACGTTTTCAGAAAAAAACTGCCCATGTTGCATGCAGCAACATACTACATGGTAATTCTAGGAAGAGAAAAATATTGTTATTTTGTTTTCTAATACTATGTTTAATGCACAATGAGATTTTATATATATATATATATATATATATATATATCCATTCAGTACACGCATACCAAGGAACACTAAAAACATCACATTCAGTAACTTCAAATACTACGTAATGATACAACTAACTTTCTGCATCAACAAATAAAAAAGCAGACAGAACCATTTTGTCCACGATAATTTACAATCTCCAAAAACTGAAGTTAATGCTTTTCACTAACAATAAACTGAACATATATGCATCATATACTGTACAATGAAAATTAATTCAGGCTGCAGAGGCTGGGCAACCAAATAGCACCGAGCTCTAAAATTTATTTCACCCCACTTAGGGTGACAAGGAGTTAGTTCCACATGACAGCAGAAATGGGTGTTAATATCTTCACAAGTGACTCGATGTGAAAGAACCAATCTGGCCCTGGAAGCTCAGCTGGGAGAGCCTTTATGAACATCAAGTTTGCTGCACAGCCCAGCACGCTGAATTTCTGAACTCTAGGGGAAAAGTGCAAAGGTTTACTAGACTTGTGAATATTAACCTCTGCCCAAGGTGGGCTGAAAGTTCATTTTAATGGTCATACAATGCATGATGTGGGGAGGATACACATTCAAGGGGGAATATCTGCTATGCAGTTTGTGAAGGCTTCACCTTCCTAGTCCTGCAGGGAAAAGAGGAGGGCAACACGAGGCCAGAAGTTTCAGATAAAAGGAGGCTGTGTCCTCCAAAATCTTCAGAGGGAACCCACAGGGTTATGGCCTAGTGGAACTCTCTCGTTTTATTTGGATAAAGTGGATTCTTGCAGGACTCCTCTGTCTCTCATTTGTGGACTCTGGCTTTTCACAGTGCAATTTTCCACACACACATAAGCCAGTTAAGCTGTTTCTGGAACCAACGTGACTTAAAGCATTCTCACACTACCAAAACCATGTAGCTGCTACAGAAAACGCTTTTTAATTAACAGAAAATATAATTATTTTGAGAGGAAATATAATTATTTTGAGAGGAGGTTATGCACTAATACAGATGTTTTCATAAAAAATTGAAGGAAAGAAAAAAAAAAAAACAACCCTGTCCCGTAGCAAAGTATTTTAAAACAAAGCAAAAGTGTCAGGTTTATGTCTTTTCACCCTAATATCTGATCTAAACCTCATTTGCTGCTGAAAACTGTTCACCAACAAAATAAACACTACATTTCTCCTACCCTCTTTCTCCAGGTCACCTCCAAGGCATGCAGAACTCAAGCCTACAATCAAGACTTACACAAACTGTTGATTTTTAATCAAATTACGTCACTACAGATTATCCCCTAGAGCTCTCTAACATGACAAACATGTTAAAAGCATTCTTTATATATGCTGAAAATAGTAATTGAGAAGGCAAGTTTTTTACATTAAAAAACAAAAAAAATTTTCCTGCACATTTATCATGTATTCAACATTTCTTACACCACTATATATGCACTACATACAATTCTGTCAATAATTTCCCACTAAAGCAGACAATCACCATTTCATCATTTCATCTTCTTTCCTACACAGACTGTGAGCCTTTTTGAAGAAATTTTACAATCAGTTTTTGCAACATACAGCCAAACATATGAGTCTAAAATTATTATATGAGATATATGCAGAAAAATCTTTGTTTTGCAGCTCATCACTTTTGAAAACACGTGGAGCAATTTGATCATGACCAAATATACCAGAAAAGGGGAAAAGAAAAAAAAAAAAAAATAGGACTGTCTTTTCTTAACACATGTTCTGAACAACAAGTCCAGAAAATTAAAATAACCAACAGGAAGTTAAATTATAATTGTGGAATAATTTTAAAGGCACTTTTGAGGTATAATTTTGTCAGAGATAAAAAGGAAATAACTCCAACCCTCCTTACATAGAATCTATTCCAGGCATCATTTTGCATTTTACGTTGTTTACAATTATTTCTGAACAAACTATGTTGGCCATTGTGTGCAGCAAATAAAAGAATGTAGTACAAAAGGAACTTTGAACCATTCCCCTTAGGTCACTGTGACCATATTTGTGCAAGATTAAAAATAAAAAGCACTTCTTTAAAAACTTGCGTCAATGAACATTTACAAACCAATAAAAACCCCAAACCTATTAATTGCAGTGCCAGTGCAAAGACACACACACACACAGGTAAAGTCACTTACACCAGCTCAGTTACACAGAACAATCCAAAAGGTCAGTGTTGACTTTGGAACATCTTATTATGGTAACAAACAATCTATTTAAAAGAGACTAATGGAAGTAGGATCACTTTTCGTCTGAAAGACATATGGAGTCTTTTTTCTGTCAACTGAAGTTCATGGCTGGACTCATCTTACAACTCTGATCCTCCTGGCATGCTTAAAACCCTACAGTGCATAGAAATCTCACAAATATTCTCCTGTCAACAGCTAAAAATTCGTAACATTATAAATAATACTTACTGATAACAATCCTTTCTTCTAATTGTACATTTATAGGAAAATAACACTGCAGTTATAAGCTCAATTTATTTTGAACATACCAGAGTAATAAAATAAAATCCCAACCAATTAAAAGAAAAATCACAAACACACAAAAAAGTCAACCAACACCCAAGGCCCTCTCCAGAAAAACAAAATCTCCTTGAAAAATTATGTATTTTTATTGTTCATCTTTGGCTGAAGTGTAAATCCAAGATCATAAACTGTACCAAGTTACCAATTATATGAATGAAAGTTGCTGTTAAGAGTAATTTACCCTCAAAATCAAAAAAATTTACTCATCCAAACATTTTAAACAGTTTTCTCTTAGTAATCTTATTTCACTTAAGATTACCTACTGATAAGTAATTACTTAAAAAAAAAAATTAGAAAAAAACAACTTCTCAACAGATTTTCAAATAGATTTCAAATACATTATTCTTCTACAAGAGAAAGTCAAAAGGTAGTCATCTGGGAATAATCTCCAATTAGGTTTTAACATCAATCATGCAGTAAGTTATATTAACCTTTTCTTTAGTAACCAACTCAGCAAATTCTCTTCCCTCCTTCTCTCTCTATGTATTTTCATTCTTTAACAACTCATATATGAGCATATTAAAAATAAGCTTCTGAATCTCACCATCCAAAGGTGAACATTTTAATTACACATGCAGAAACCCGAAGTAACACGGGACTCTGTCATCTTTTTGGAATGTTAGCCCCCAAGCAACATGAAGTGTCATGTTTTCTTTGACATATGCAACTGAGGTTTCAGTACATAAGAAACTTACCACGTAATTGAAGTCTTTGTCATAGTATGAATTCAGAAAACACAACAATGTTTTTCCTTGGCAAGAACAAGTATGAAAGGGCAAGGGAAGAAGAGACACTGCTACCATGAATGCAGGTTACATTAGTCCTCTTTTCAAGAAATTAACAGAATATTTCTGGACCATGGTAGAATTCAGCCATACATTTATTAAATACCAATAAATATTTTCAAATGCTTTATTTTTTTATTTAATATCTCAAAATAATTTACAATTACTTTTAATTTTGGGTTTTTTTTTTTTGCAATTTCATAGTATATTTTACAGCAATTGCTTGCCATATTGTAAAAAAATCCCATAACTTTACGGATAAATTAGCTAAACACACTCACACTCTAAAACAAGTGACAACATAGTTCATTTTTCAGTATTTAGAAATGCAGTGCTACTCAACTTCATTGAACAGAGAAGATTTAATGACCTCCAATACACTGTAACTGGAGATGCTCATATTCTCATCTGCTATGCAGATACAATACACTAATACATAATTAAAGAACAGGCAGTTACTGATTTATATTTATGTGAGATCAGCTTTACAAAAAGGAACATACTTCAGACTCACAGGCAATTAAAACCAGATTAATTTCCTACCACAAATATGAGTTCAAACTCCTAGTGAGAACAGCATGACTTGTAATTTACTTTTATACTCTTTATTACATTAATACAGCAATCAAAACAGAAACTGACATTCACTCCTGACAAAAATAATGAGCACTAAAACCTTGTAGAATTATACAGTTTTCATATAATCTATTGATTAGAGAAGGCACCTACTTGGCCCTTCAGAGCATAAAATTGAACACCAAGAATTTCCAGCCTCTTGTGAGAACCTTACAGGTGGTTCAATAGTATAAGAAGTCTTAGCAGCATGCAATTATAGCAATAAAACATCTTTAAAGTGTTGATATAAGTCAGAGAAAAAGAACATGCATGCACAATCTGCCATCTGAACAAGGGTCCCTTTACTTCCATTTTAAGGCAAAAACAATCTCAATTCTATCACCTGTGTACTTTAATAAAGAATGCCATGGTGGAAATCACAGAATACAATGGCATGACTAAATTATGCAATTTTTCGGAGTGGAGGTTTTATTTTTTGAAAAAATAAGATGTTTGGCTCTTAATTACAAAAAGGATAAACAAGCGAATTAAGAACATAATAAAATGCATTTCAAACTGAAGTTGTTTAACTAATTGGTTGCATTTTGACATGAAAGTACAGATACTGTCATAAATCAAAAGCTGGAAAGAGGCAACATACCAAACTTCACTTTCTGGTCTGGCTCACATCTGCTAATTCACTGAAACAAGAAGCATAGAGCAACTACATCTAACCTAATAACAGTGGTTAGATATAGACAGTAGTTTCATCAACTGGTTCTAACACAGCATTGCCTGAAAACACAATGAACGGGCCCAATGATATTTAACATCCTACTGTAAAAACTGTTTTAAAAATCCCTACGAATACACAGAATATAAGACAGCTTTTACTACAAGAAGAGCGTAAATACAGCAAACTTTCTTGTTCATTTTGCACATTATTTATTGCCTGCAAATAAATTGTTTTACTCAGTTTTGTATAGTGATGCTTGTATGCCATGATCCTTTATTAGAGAACCAAGGAATTAACATTAGCAAAACTAACTTGATTTATGATCTGTGCACATATACAATACAGTTCTTTTCAAACGAACCTGTTATCTTACTCAAGATCAAACAAATGAATATGACAGAGTAGGAAAGACCATACAGATAACAGATAGCAATTCCATGTAATTACAGATAAGCAGTCACCTCCTTCAGCACAAAGCAATTAAAAGTGTTGATCCTCAGGCATACACTGCTTAGCTGTCTTGGAATCAACGTGCACAACTAGAAGGGTCTGTGAGTTTTGCAACTGTTAGCTTTACCCTGTATTTTCATTTCCAAAAGTTAGTTGCACAAGAAAAAGAAAAATTAAAAAGCTATGATAGTTTTTAAATCATCTCTTCGACAAACAGAATCTGAGCCAACAAGTGTGGTCTAATCCATGTCAGACATTTAATAGCTCAAACAGGCACAGGATTAAAAGTTTATCTTAGTGGTATACACTTTTTCCTAACAAACTCTCACATAATTTCTTATGTTACTAAGCTTATTTTAAGATGGAAGCATTCTTCTGTTTTGAATACACACGACATGTAGCCACACAACATCCTCATCCAGGTGGATGCACCCCATTACTCTGCCTATACAAGCAACATACAAATGACAGCACATCAGAGGTGTTGCTGACCAGTCTGAATTGCCTTCCATTTTCTTTCAATTAGTGGAGTCACTCAAGAATAGTAATGCCTGCTTTAAATACCATAGGTATGTCATCATCCTAAAAATCACTATACGGAAAAGTTAAATACCTTAACACAAACTCTAGCACCATTGTTACTTTCCTGTCCATGACAAATTCACTATCTTGCAGATGTTATTCAGTAGCAAGTAATAAAACAACAACATACCAGAGTTACGGAGGACAACAGCACAACTTGGAATTACCAATAGCTCAGAAACTGTACCAAAATTCATGCAAAAAAATGGCAAAGTCAAGTACTACTGATAAAACAGAGAAGAGGGGTGGAGATGCCACAAAAATCACCCAAGTGCAGTTGGACAATATAAAGGCAAATTAGAACTCAATAAAGGTTCATTGAACAAAAACAAGCAAATCCTAATACTTCAGATCAGTTTAAGCTTTCCTAGAAGCAATGCACAAGACATGTTTGCCACTACAGCAGTCATGGCCTACAATCCATACATTAAACTTATTTTCCATAAAAATAATGTATATGTTGTACACTCTTCCTGGCAGTCTAATGCTTTATATATTTATTTATTGATTTATATACATATGTATCACTGAGGAATGGAATTATGTTCACAAGAATCTGCATTGTATGCTTCACTGAGTCCACTTTGACAAACTCTTACATTACTTAAACTTCAGCTGACCCAGTTAATCAGCATTTTCTTTTACAAGCATTTGGAAAAAATGACTGTGTAAGATTCTTAAATTCCATTAAAAAAACCTACTTCAAAAAGAGAAGGTATTTTTCTATGCTCCAATCTCATTGTGCTCCCTAAAAAAAAAAAAAAAAAAGCTGAAGTACAAATTTAGCAATAGGAAGTAGTTTGAAGGTTAATATTAATATGATGCCTGCACTACAGACATTTTCTCTAGAAAACATTAAATAATATTTAATTTAAAAACTGGCATAAAGACTAGAGGATTGGTTTCCTGTTGCTATGTTCCAGTTGCTCAGGTTTAAAATGAAACCAACCAGAGGATATCAGGTATGAAAACTGGATCAAGTCTCACTATCAGCATTCTTTACAGGATGAAACATGGGAGGGAAGCCTGTCAGTGTCACATGTACATCTACACCACAGGGAATTATTACTGGCAATTCTTCTTAACAGGTCCTATCTCAATACCAAAAAATCTATATCCCTTATCAGCCCAGACTCTGCAAATTACTTTTGACAGCATGAGTGATATCGTAAGTTTTATTCTCAAGGATCTGCGTGAAAACAGCTCAGCAAAAACAGAAGAGAGAAAATTTCACCCTAATCTATCCAACAGATACTGTATTTCTGCTAAAAAAAAGTAGTAAAAAAAAGTAGTAGTAAAAAAGTCACACTGCAGGATATGAACCTACAAAGATCCTCTAGAAAATCCAAGCAATCTGATACAGCTTCTGGTGAAGAAACCCAGGAAATTAACTAATTTTGGAACTTGTATAAGAAAAAAGACTGCAAATGTCCACATTACAGGAAGACAGAAAATGTGCCTCACTTTGATGAAGAGACAGCACTTACACGGGCATTGCAAAATTAAGCATCATGTGTGGAACAGACCAGTAGGTCCCTTAACTAACAGACAGGCACAAATAAATTCTCCAGTTATTCTGGTCAAAATGTATAGACATTTTATATCTTTGAAATTAGGAATATAAACAGCAAAAGAGACATCTCTAAACATAATGTAAGAATCACAAAAAAAACCCACGTACCACACAAATTCTAATTACCACCAAATTATGAATAAAATTCAGATATTGAAAGCACTGAATGCATCAGATATTTGCACAAAAACTTTTCAGCAGATGAATGTGTCGGGTGTGACCAATAAAAGTGAAAAACAAAAGACAGCAAAATGCATTTACCAAGGAAATTCGCTTGAAACGAACATTATTTTTAGTATTTCTGCTCTTTCAGCACTAACACTTGCTCAAATGTAACCATAGCTATGAAAATCTAGTCAGTTCCAGAAATGATGGCACACTGCTGTGGTAGCAATTGGTGCCTGCTGTTCTTCAACCCTCAACAATGTCACAGCAGAACTCTCTCTCTGAGAGACCATGCAAGGTATCCATTCAGCTTCTAATTTCCTCTGTCTACACAGCAGCTATCCCAAGAGCCCAGCAATGCCCTTCTAGGTCCTTGAAATACCCTCTCTTTAGATAATCTATGTCAAGGATGCAAAGAGCTTCTGGGCCAGTCACAATGGAGTGTTTTGCCATTCACTCCCAATCAGGATCACTTCAACTTCCAGTACAGGCAGCTGTTGGGACCCCCCTGTCACCCCAGAAACAGAGATGGATTCTGCCCATAGGTATCTTGATGGCCTCTTGTGACACTGTTCCCACAGGTGTCAACTAAAGCCTTATGCTCTTGTGGGTCTGAGTTGCCAGACCATGGGACCCACACAGTCCAACAGATCTGATTTCCCTTTTCCCCACCTGCCTGGAGGCAGGGTCTCTAGTTCTGGTCATAGCACTCATTGCTCACTTCTTGTAGACATGAACTGGACATCCTTTCAAGAGGATCAGAAGTAACATCAGCCCTTTTATTCTGTCTGAGGACCTGAGGACTTGCCCCATGGAAACTGGAGCTGCATTTATCCTTGAAGAATTTCTTGCAGTGATTGTCCCTCGTCTCAAATCACATACCTGTGCTGCTAGGGCAGAGGCAGGTTTTCCACCCCCTTTCTTCTCCATGGTCAGGCAGGTAAATCCACAGGTTACCTCTTGGTGTGTACCCTCCCCCTCGAGCAGGGGGTGCTACCTCCCAGGAGCAGAGACTCTGGTCTGTATTGGTGGGGCATTCTTCTCTACTGTGCTTGAGTCTTTCAAATCTGTCCACGGGCTTGTCTTTCCACAGCCAAGGTGCAGAGAGGGAGGGCAAAAATCATCTTCATATTGCCAGAGTCAGCACTGTTTGTTGTGCTTTCATTATCATCAATGCCCATGAGTTGGTGTACAGCGATGGCGTGCTCCCTACAAACTTCTGCCACGTGGATTGTGTACACTGAACCTCATCTGGATGCACAGGGGACTGCTCATCATTGAGTCCCTACAGATGGCCTCCAGCACAGCTAATTGTCTCAGCTACGGGGTACCTTTCTCCATGGCATTCCACCTGCTTGGGCACACTACTAGACCATCTTTTTGAGGATGGCTTTCCCTCACCCTTGACAGGAGCCACCTTCAGAAAGTTTCTGTCCTCTTCCCAATCCTCTTGTCAATGCCTGCATCCCAGGACAGGGATCCCAGCTGCTTGGCTACCATCTACTTGCATATTTTGGGTTGTGATATCCCAGCATTGGAGCAGCCAGGTCACCGGGGTCTCAATGGACTGGCAGCTGAAATCTTTTTTGCATATCTTGCAGTTCACCTGGGGATAGGAATCAGAATTATTCCTGGCCCTGCCTTTTCCGAGGGCCTTGTTTCCTCGTCATCCCCCACTAGGCATTGATTTGGTCTTTGATTTCTTTGCCTGTATAGGTGCAGCTGCTACTGGCAGAGTTTGAACACTCATGGTGCCTGTTGCCCTTTCCTCTTCCTCTTCCTCCTCCTCCTCCCCCCCCCCCAGGATGCTGTCTAGTATCAGGCAGTGTCTGATAAGGAGTAGCTAGGGCTTAGCACCTTGCAGAACTTTTCACCTCTCTGGAACTGCCACAGAATTTTTCCTTCATATATTTTATCACTTCAAAAGGATCGTGTAGTTGTTCAGGGATGAACTTCCAAACCACTGGAGCCGAATAATCCTTCAAAAGATGACCCATCTTTTCCCATGCTACTCATTCAAAAGATGACCCATTCCATGCTACTCATGTCTATCCACTCTTGGGACAGACCTCCCTAGAAATCTCTTGCATTGTTACCATGGGGTCCTTGGTTGGAGATAGAGATGACAGGAATCCACCTCAACAAACAGCACTGAGTTTATCATGGCTGCCCCTTTTTATAGGGGGTTTGAATTTCCAGGCTTAGACAGCTGATTGGTTGGGATCCCAGACCGCCCAGCACTCTGAGCAGTGAGAAGTCTGCAGGTTAGAATGGAACATGATTGGGTCAAGTCCCTGTTTGGGTTTGAAAATATCCTGTCATTGTTCACCGAGGGATCTGTTTATCAAACCAGGCTATCCCAGGTTGCTTATTTATGGCCAAATTATTTGCCCAGCTAGAGACCAGATGTGCTATGATATTTCATGACTCTAAACATAGTGTGGACCCCACTGAGGAGACCTGGAAGATTTAGGAACAAGAATATGCTTCTCTTAACATCCATGGAAAGGGAATTCAAGTTTCAAAAGCTGTTGTAACAGGCCTGAAGGAGGAAAAGGGGGTAAAAGGCTGGGGAAAATCATTTCCCCCTGTTCCCTCCACAGACTGGATATGATTATTAATGGACTCACAAAAATAGTGCCTGAGGTAAGGGTGGGAGAGCAGCGCTGCATCCACATCCCAAAATTCCCATTACCTTCACTGCCCTTGATGTCATCATGTCATAAACTGATATTCCAGTAGTACAGCAAAGCAGTCCTGATCCCTCTCCCTGCTTTGGAAAAGAGCACCATGATGGGCACACAGTGCAAATATGGAAAGATAAACAGGGTTAGGTGCCACAGCCACATGAACAGACCAAGCAGCATTGTGTCCAGTGGCACCAGACCTAATCCAGCACATACTTAGATCAAACTTGTTTCTCTGGGCAGATCTGTTGTTATCTCAACCCTTCATGACCTACACTACATGCCAAATGCGGCTGTTGTGGTTTAGGAATGGTATTCCCACATTCAGTACCCATACCAAGATTCTCCAAAATCACATATCCCTCTCTCTCGCTCCCTCTTCCCCTTCCCTTCCTCGCTGGGGCAGGATGGAATTGAGAACTGAAGGCGCAAGAGGTAAAAATCAGAGGTCGAGGTAAGAACAATTTACTGGAAACAGCAACAATGTAAGAAAACAAACATTACCAGCAACAATATTAATAACAAAAGGTGCAAGAAAAGAAATAATTTGCATGGACTAACATTCCCAGTAACGGAGAATACCAGACAGTTCCCTCCACCACGCTTTCTCAACCCAAAGGAACCCCTTCTTCCAGAACAGAGTGAGTCCCTTCTACCTCCCCCTAACAGTGATGTGAGATGGTACAGAATAACCTCCACATCCTAATCATGCTTTTTCCTGGCTACTGCAGAAATTAACTATCTTCTGGACAAAACTAGGGCAATATTTTTAAACCTGGTTTGATATATGGCAACTAGCAACTGGGAGCTCTTGCTCCCAAAAAAACAGAATGGATATAAACTTCTTATGTTAATAATCACTGTTTTATACAACTTTTAATATTTGCTTTAAAATAATGTCATTGTTTTTGATAGCTTGACCCTTGTATTCCACTCTTTTGCTTTCAGCATGTATATATTTTAATATACTACTCAAATAGAAAAATAGCAACCTGACTTGCTGAGTAAAAATAATTACATTCCTAAACTGCACAGGGAAATGGTTTACAGAACGATAAAAAACACAGGACTAAGAATATTTTTCCAAGTGTACTTACTGGACTGTGTTAAATTATTTTAACTATTGCAGTCTTTGAATCTATTCTCAAGTTAGTACCTTAATTGTTTCATGCCGTAGTAGGTGTTAAAATCTATCTTCTGGATTTTCCAAATGCAAGCTCCATCAGGTTCTGAGCACTCACCCATGCCCACTCAGAGACAGGTCAACAAGACAGATTTTTTTATAATCTTTGCTGAAATGAAGTCTTGAGTCTGTAATTATTCTCTCTACCAGCAGATAAAAGACTAACAAATACTTCCAAGATGAGTGCTACTGATTCCACTTAGTGATTATATTTTTTTCCTTCCCTGCCTAGAAGAACAAACTAATCCACTAGAAATTTTGTGCAACATTTGCAAAAGCAATCCATCTACCAGAGCAAGGCAAAACCATTGGCTGTAACATGCAAACACAGAAGACAACCTCTAAACACTTAAGCGTTCTACTAAGTATATCATCACCACTCATTATTTGTTTGTGTTATGAAGAAAGCACTGTCCTACACAATTCAAAAAGCATGCTTTATTAATTGGTGTATATAAACACTCCTGAAAAGTTCCTCTACCTAAAGCAAATTACAATCCCACTACTGGTAAGGTTCTCCAGACTTTTGTACTGAGGTACAAAAATCCCATTAACAGATGAGGAATCTTGTTTCTTCATCTTTAGTACTCCAACTTAGAACACACTGACTCTGCCAAGCAGTAACCTAATCCAAAGAATTTTGAAGTGCTAAAACCCAAAAAAGTGTGTGCTTATGGTGTGTGAGAAATGGGATGAGAACAAATAGGAAACTACCAACACTTTTAACTCTGTAAAATATTAGTCATAATATCCTGATTATAAAATAATCAACTTTATCAGCAAAGCTACTGCTGTAGCTTGTACTACTGTACAAACCACAATACAACAGTTCCCAAATTACTAAGCCTAAAACCCAAGCCACAAGTTTTCACCACAGAAATCTTTACTTAAATCTCCTGCATAGAGCAAGAGAAAATCCTCCATTTCAGCTAAACTAATCTAATTTTATTTAGAAACAGAATACTTCCAGGAAGAGCTTTATTCTCTTCAGTGACTGTGAGGCAGGTGAAAGCTTTGCTTTAGATCTTTACTGCTTATTTCAAATTTTAAAAGATGGTTTGAAATATGCTGCATTTTACTCTTCAAGAACGGGTTTTATTGCTACTCTCTAGGATAAATATGATCTTGGTGACCATATTCAAAACACCTAAGCATCTTCACAAACTGATGAAATAGAACAAACACATATATCAAGGAGTTACAGCCATAAACCGACTTAAAAATTCAGTTTTTAAGATTTAGATAACATGCAAAACCAAAATAATAAACACTTTGATGGCGAATAAGAGTAAACTGGTGAAACATAAAAACTGTTAGAAAAGGAGCAAAATCAGATAAAACCAAGATAAAAAGACAACAAAGGAAAAATGCATGAAGGAGGAAATCCTTTAGAAAGGAAGGCTGAAAAAGAACTGCATCAGTAAGCCTTGCATTCCTAGGAGAAAGTTGATATAAGGGAAATCTACAGTCCAGAAAAAAAATAAAATCACATTCAAAGAACAAATTTCAGAGCCAACTGATCATTTCAGGAGAGAACAGAATACCTTCCATCACTGCTGCTTTATATGAAACTGGGCTTAGATGAGGAAAAGAAAATAGGAAATGTGGAAAAGGATTCCCTTAGGACACATCTCTCTGGTCCAATAAAACATCTGAAGGCTCCAGCAGTTTTCTGTGGAGGACTATTAAAATTGTTTTTATACAGCTGTAGCAGATGGTATGATTCACTTATCTCAAAAATACAAGAGCTCAGGGAACTTCATGATATTATCAAGTATCAAGTTCGAACAAATAAAAAAGTGCCTTTCATGCAAATATTGAAACTATGAATACCATTGTGGGGAGAGGTCTAGTATTTAACACATTTTTTAGAGAGATCAAACTTGAAAAAAAAACATCATGTCAATGATACTATACAAATACAACCCTCATCTTTCCCCCTGCAAGGATGTTCTTCAATTACTGTTGTCAGGTGAAGGTTCTACAAGGGAGAAAATAAATAATTCTCTCCCTTCCTCTCCTTTCAGGCGTCCATTAGCAGCTGCTGTTGGTCACTGTCAGAGAGTGGATACCTGGTCAGGTGCACTCCTGTACAGTAATAGTGCTGTGTTACTGAAAGTCTTGTGATTTAGCAGCATCCTTCAATCTAAAGAGCTTCAGTGAGACAAAAAAATTATTCATGAGAAAAAGAACATATAATCAAAGAATCTTCTACCTCCTCCAATCTCTAAAAAGACGTTGAACTGTTCACCATCCCAGCTTCAGTATATCCATCACATATAGAAGTAGCATAGATCTTTCTTAAAGTCCTGAATTACTGTCTCAGTAGTTTTAATAAACTCCGTTACAACCATTCATTCATGTTTTCGCTCCTCTGTTCTGAGTGGGAACAAGCAGGAGTCCTGCACAAACCCAGCAAGGTTTGTTTTCTCTAATAATGCAAATGACCAAAAAAAAAAAAAATTAACAAAAAAAATCAAACTTTGCTATACTCCAAATACTTTAAGGTTGTTTTATTTTCCTTAATGAAAGAGACAGCTTCAAGACATGTTCATGTCCCCCATACAGCCCTTTTGCCTCAAGCTCCATGATGGCAAGAAACATACACACAAAGGAACTGAAGAACAGGAGAAAGAAAGGCTCCAGTGATATTGAAAAACACTGCTAATTACCTGGAGATTGTAGGCATGCACTCAAGAAAAAGAAAAGCCATTTATTATTATAAATCAGGGTACAACATAAGATGAATATCAGAAGTGAAAACTAGCAAAATTGAAAGTGCAACCTGCAAGACAAGACAAAAATATATTTATATTTAAGTTTGATTTTTTGAAAGCTTTGAATGATGCTTTAAAGAGTTTAGGAACACTGCAAGAACATTAATCAGTAGTAATAGGACAGTTCTTAATGACAGAAACTTTAAGAAGTCCTCAAAGGCCTCTAAACATCTGTAAATACACAGGCATGGTAAAAAGCATAATTACTGAATATGTGACCTAACAGAGTGAAAAAAATCAAACTCAGTACTATAAAAATCAGAGAGGATAGTGAAATATAATAGCAATGGCAGGTCTATTCAACAGAAACATCTTACAACACAAATTTTAGCAGCAAAGAACAATTAATCTAAGTTGCTAAAAACAAAATACTTCAGTGGGATGTCAGTCAGTAACACAGAGCTGACAACTGTGCTTTAATTACATTTGAGACTGTTACCAATTAGTTAGTCTACAGCAGTACAGGCTTCACACTATGACTCAGTGCACTGACTCATTCAGTAGAACTTTTCCTACAGAACTACCCAGGCACCCACAAGGATGCAAGATCAAAAGGAAAGTAGTTACATTGACCTTCTTAGCAAAAATCTTGTTTTCAATTTAGATGGCCAAAAGTGCATACTGACACAACTGCTCAAGTAGGCTTTTCGAAGGGGAGACTTTGAGGAGCAGGTTTAACTCCATTTCAGATAAACATCTAAAAAAATCAAAATACAAATAATGCTTTGTACAGTCTGAAGCTGTAGAAGCACATTTTAAATCTGGTTTGTTTTCTTGTTTTTTTTTTCAGGCTGCTCAAGTAGAATTATTTACTATTAGTAAAAAAATATCTACTGTCAAAAAACCTGATTTTCTGTCACTTAAAGAGTCCTGGCTGATTTTAGCAATTGAAGGCTGAAATATTTTCTGTGTCAGAAGGAAGGTCACCAGCTGATGGAAGGGGGTGGGAAAGAGTGACAAAATGTCTTCAGCCATTTCCCTGTTTCGGGAAAAAAATATCTTTGGTTGGATTTTTGTATTATACCAATTCTACCACTGCACTAAGCAGTAATGGCATTTTCAAGTTTTGCAATGAAACAACAGGAAGATAATCCTGGGTGAAAGATTCTTCTATTGATATTCTCATGGACCTCCAAAAACATGTTAGATTTCAAAGTAAGACGTGTGTCCCAGTCACTCTTTCTGAATGCTCAGGCTATGATGCCAAAGCTGAAAGTGCAGGATCCTGGATAAGGAAAGCTGTGTTAATTGTTCTCATGCTCTCAGCTTCTGGTCCAATGGTGCCAACACAGTGCAAGCGATCACAGAGGTGAATGGACAAGAGGTGTCCAGACTCAAGACAGACAACCTGTTGAGAAGCCCTTCAGTGCACCAGCTGGTGTAAACAGCTCATTGTTTCTGAAAACAGCTGGCTGCTCACTCCTCTTCATCTATCCTCATCTATCATCTTCATCTCTAGCTGCACACCAGCCCTGTTCTCACAGGCTCAGTTTATTCACCTGAAAACAAGGTGCGAGGAAACCCATAGTATTGCTCTGAGCTCATTCCATGGCTGCACAACCAGAAGATCAGCAAAAGGAAGCACGAATGCATATCCAGAAACCAGCATGTCCAGTGCACTTGGCAACGTGTTAAGCCATTGACACATAAGAATTTAAGTTTTATTTTAGGCCTGGAGGAAATGGGAGGAACAGGTAAGGCTGTTGAGGATTAAAATGAGCATGAATGTTGGAATTAACAAATATTTTTAAATTAAACCATGTTTTCTCCAGAACTATATTAGAACCTACAAATCTCAGTATTTAACATTAGTTTTTAGCAAGTGAAAAAGCTGTAACTCAGAACAGGCATATGTCATCTTATAGCAAAGACAGAGAGTGACAACTTACCTAAGATTAGTACTAGACCAATCACCTAGACTACTAAACTGCACAAGATGTTAAGTGTTGGGTGTAGGAGTAATTAGGCATTATTTTCTGATGTGTATTTTCCCTCTTGTAGTTAATTTCTCTCAGCACAGGCGTTTACTATGTACTTCCATAAGTCAATTAAACTTAGCAACATGGCCCAGAAAACTAAAACAGAAAAAGCTGTATTGTTTTCTGACATGTTAAGAGTGTTTAACTGATTTGCAGAGGTCAGGGAGGGACAGGATCTTAGGGAGATGGTGATATGGGGGGAGCAGGGATGCTGGACATGTCCCCTTCAGGGGCATCATGACATTTCAGTAACTTTGTGTTCAGCCCGGCTCTTCCAGCAAATCTTAAGGAATGAATCAATCACTTCCACTCAAGTTTTCTTTCCAAAAGTGAAGCAACACTGGAAATTGCAATATCCAACACAGAAACTGAGAAATGCACTCAGCTGACAGATGGACACTGGAACTTTGGCCACCCAGCTCCTGTGATTCCCAGGAGGTCACTACACCAAGCAGGTAGGTCACGCTGTTTCTAATTTTTCTGTCTGTAAAACTCAGAAACTCTAGAACTGCTTCCCAGCCATACTGTGAACTCAACAGCTGCAAGTGGATGTCCTTCCAATTGCTCCCTCCAACTTAGAGCTGCAAAGCTCTAAACTCAAATGCTAACCTCTTCAAAAAACAGGAAAAGAGGCATTTCTGCTTGGGCACCCAAAGCAGAATTTCAGTATTGCTGCCTCTAAATTCTGCGAAGAAGAAGCAATACTATTGTGCTACTTTATAAGAGCTGTAAATATAAATTTTGTGTAATGAATTTGAGTGAATTCATCTATAAAGATAATCTGTGAATGATTCAAAGGTTATAGGGATATAATTCAAGAGACAAAAATCTAAATTCAAAGCAGAGTTTAAATAGTAAACTGCATTTAAGACTTATCCGTAAACAAAATATTTAGTTTATTTCCCCAGCACTGTCTGGCTGTATCTACCTGAACAGGCCAGTGGAAGGAGACTCTCAAAGAACAGAACCACCATTTTGTCCAGGCCCCTGCACAAAGGCCAGCAAGTTTTACTCCAAATAATTTCCCAAGGTCGTTTTCCTTTTTAACATCATCCCCAGATGACAGTTTGCTTATAAATTCAATGCCAGCAGAGGTCAGCATTCAATCCTGCTGAACTGTTTTTTACCCATGTAAAAAATTCTTCATTAAAAAGGAGAAGTCCTCTCTCTTCAAACAAAATATACACTATGCATGCTCACTTCCACATTCTCAGTAGCAATGTAGCTGGTTTTAGATAATGGCATCTATCAAAATTTAAACTATTTAATCAAACCATGTTTCTAGAATTATTCTAAATCTAGAACTACTTTTGCTAAAGCAAAAAGATTGATTAGAAGATTTAGCAATTGGAGATCTTTTTTCTTCTTGTTAGCATTTTGATCTCCAATGGGAGAAAAGTTTCCTTGAAACTTTCTCCTCTTCTGCTCTGCTAGATTTCACCTTTGTAGAATGACAGTAACTCGTGTAAGCTGAAACATCTGCAGCTTCTCAAAACCATTTAACAAGGATTTCAGACTAAATTTTAAAAGTCAGAGTCTGCCTACCCCTGATCAAGTCCAAATCATGTATCTACGAATTTCCATTACATTTTTCCATTCCAATGGAATTTCCATTCTAATTTGGCGACTCGAGATGCAACTTAAAATGGATAAGTATCCTGTATCCTCCCAATTTATCTCAAAATTACATATTGCACCTGCCACTCTGCCCTATCTAATGTATGCATAGATCAACCATGTAGAGAAAGGTTTATATTTTAATTTTTGCACAACAACCTAGGAATCTGTCCTCAATTCCCATTAAATATACAAGAATCAAAACAGCAAAGTTGTTTTATACGTCTGACAAAAGGTGGGGTTTTTAAAATTATGTTAAATAAACCAGATTGTTTAAAAACAGTGGCATCATGAGACATAAGTTATTTGTGAGATAGCAACAAATATTTGTTAGTAGAGAAATGTTGGAAGAGTTTATGTTTTTCTAAATGAACTAAGAAATTACACACACTCAAAGTCTCAAAAGAAAACATAATTAAAACATATACTTTGCTGCTATTCACATGCAAATAAGAAAAACTATCTTAAGACCTAAGAAGAGGTCAATGAGACCAAGATATTCTTGCATTTTTATACTATTTCATTCAAATTTAGTAAGAAGCAATATTTAAGCTTTAGCATGCTAATAAACTTTACTTTCTCTTATGAGAATTCAAAATATTTTACAAATAAGTTCTGTAAAGTGAATCAGACACAGCTGTTTTTAAATTAGAGCACTTTGATTATTAATCATCTTTTCTTGCCTTACAGAAGCGAAAATAATATTACAAATCCAGTGAATGACACACGGTCCACAGACACCTAGTTATGCTATATGCCCATCCTGAAAAGTTGCAATTTTCACTTGCATTCTGTTATTTCTATAAGAACTTTAAAAATGAAATTACTTACTATAGGGCTGTATGTTCTGATTTCATCTTAACATCAATCAGTAACAAAATACTGCTATGTTTAACATAAAATTACTTTACAATAAAAAGGAAAAAAAAAAAAGGAAATAGGAAGTTCTAGAAAATAAAAATGTCAGTGGCAAGAAGTTAAGTTACCCTGTAGAGCAAAGCCTCATTACAGGTTTCCCTGCAGTAAATTTGCAAATGTTTTAAACCTATGCAAGGTAAACGAGCTTTATACAAATCTATAGACCAAGTACCAGTAAGATGCTGCTGATGAGACCACTATGAAAATTATGAGCAGCTACTGATCCATACAGGCATAATTCCCATCCAAAGCTTGCTCAAGTATACAAGAGCTGAATTTGTCAGTGAAAATATTATAAGTGGATTAAAAAGTATTACACAGGGTGACATGACCTGCCCGAAAACAAAGCTGAACAAGAAAGTGAAAATTTATTTGCTAACGGCAATATATTACACCATAAAACCTGTCTTTTTCTGTCACCTATTAAAAAGTCAAGAAAAAGATCAAATTAAGTTCATAGCAAAGAAGAATTTTGGTTGCAAGCAAAAGATATCCCCTATCTGTTCTATAGAGTACATGTCTTTCATTTATGTAAAAGGTTATCAATTCTAATTCAAAATAATAAGGACTGGTAGGTAAAACATAACTGATTTTTTTTTCCAAAAGTACTCCTGACAGAATAAGAAATGATAAAAAAGTTGTTTACACGCCAAGTCTAACAATTTACATCACACAAAATATAAATTAATAGTTGGCATTTTGTAGGAAAACAACCTTCTCAGATCACATATTAAGTAGAATATAAAATGATTTCCAGTATTGGTCTATTCAACAATTTAACATAATGCAACCATTATTTCCCATTTTTCACATTCATCCCATTGGTACACTGAGGATGCTACTAAATTATACTAGTATGCAGTTGAAAATCAGTATAATCACTAAGTTTGCATATCCAAGAATTTCAGTAACTTGCACTATCAACCATCAAGAGATTATTTCACACAGAGGAGAAAAAAGACAGCTATGAGCATATTTTGAAGCACCCGTCAATCATAATCACTAGATGTCTCAAAATAATATCCAATGTATTTTCTTCACAAGGGCTCAATTTTCTGATTACAGCTAAATATGAAACAACATATGAACAAAAATGAATAGGTTTTGCATGAAAACATATAAAAAGGCGTTTTACTTCTGCTTTGCTTTGTTTTGCACTCCTCACTTATTTTCTAAAGCCTCATACCTTAATTTGTGGTCTTGATTCCACAGAACACACTGGAATTCATCACCCGAAGACATCTACAATTTATCTTAAAGTACATGACATCTTTCTCAGTCATCAACTGTAGGTTCACCTCAAAAGCCTGGCAAAAGTCCAGTCACTGGCAAACCACTCCAATCCTTACACATCCAGAAGCAAAGGGAGCCATGTCCTAGACCTTCTCATGTATGCCAAGTGGCATTCTTTGCCTGTTGTGAAACCTGCAGCCAAACACTGCACTTCACACAGCTGAGAGAAATATCCAGAAAGATTACTCAGAGCAAGTATTTTCAACACAAGAGAACACGGATAAGCCCCTTCCCCCTTTACTCTTGCATAAGAGGTAAGAGAAGCAAACAAAAACCACCACCACCTGCCTTTGTCACCTGCTTTTAGACAGCACTGGCAGACCTTGCTTCAGTATGCATTATTTATTTCACTCATTTTCCTAAGAGTAATGTTGTCTGGAATTAGATTTAATGACATTATGACTCAAGCACACCATTATTAACATTTCCATAGGAAATTAAAATTTCAGTGTCTGAATGACTTCAGCTAATCATCAGACTCAACAAGAAAAAGCTGATTTCCTCTGCTTCCTTAGAAGAAACTTCTTTCCTCAATTATAACTGAGGAGGTATTTAAGATGCAATGAAAATTTTACAAAGGCTCAAGTAAAAATCGAATTCTTTATTACCATTGGTCAGCCCACCCCAAAAAAGTCATGGACATATTTTTGATAAGCCTTAGCTATCAGGTTCTTACAACTGGACATTAAGTAATACCATTCTGACAAAGAGTGAGCCTGAAACAATATTTATTTATTTCAGTGACATTATTAAAACAGGAGAATTTGTCATTCATTAAAACAAAATTATTAGAAAATTCTTTTCTCAAGATGCTGAGCATCAGCAAACACCATTGTAATGAAGACAACATGCTCAGAAAGTCTGGGGAAAATATTTTAAAAAAAAAAATCAGACCGTACATCTGCATGACTTCAGATACCTGTTTAAACAACAAATTTAGTAGCTTAACCTTTTAATCATCTCTTTACCCAGATTAATTCCATGCAAAACTACTCCCAACAGTATAAAACACAAAATAAGAAAACAAAACCTGCAGATACCTCCCATACTCCAACTGTGATCTTCAATTGCTAGCAATATTTTGTGTGATAGAAAAAAGTCTGCGTTTCTGTTTGCAAACTCAAATTCAAATATTTAATAAGAAAGCTTAGCCAAAAGGTTGACTAAAGACACACAGTACTAGATGAGGAGGAAATGAGTAGCTACATATATTAATTATCACCCTTTCTGAGAACACAGGCTCACTCAAGTTAAAATTTAAAGGGCTCAGATTACTTTCTGGTGAATTTTATTAGTTTTCCCCAAGAGGCGCAAAGACTAATACTGTCACAACAGAAAGGAGAACATATACAGCGTCATTACAAGCTGAGTCACCCGAAAGCACTGAATCTTGCTTTATTATAACACAGCATCTTAAATAGTCTCCTGAAGCACTATCATTTGTTATGTGCTAGAACAGTAACAGCAAACTAACCCAGTATCACCATAAAACGAAATCTGCACATCTGCAGTCATTTTCAGTACGCAGACCCTGCTCCCTTGCTGGTCTCCTTGGATATAGCAGCTGCAGGCTTTCCTTCCTCTACTGCAGTAAAGAAAGATGCAGAACAAAGTCGGTGAGAGGTCTTGTACTTGTGGCTGCTGGTAACATTTAGATATGCCTTCAGAGAGCCATGATGCAGGTGGGAAGATGAGGTGTTCAGGCAGATGAGCAAGAACTAGAACCTGAAGATTCTTTCCTGTGCAGCAGCAGCCATCAACTTATCATTCCTCTCATCCAAGTATGCTAGTTATTTTCTGTCTAAAGACCTAATTCTTGAAGGAGAAAAAATGTAAAATCTGAAGGGACTTCTTCACCATACCTCGATTCATATCCTGCCATCATTCAGATCCAGATCCACGGATATTTTTCATTTCCTGGTACCACAGTCTAATCACTCAGCAGCACCAGCTTCAAAAGAGAACAGATATGCAGTGGTCTCAAATAAACACACGTGTTTTAAGTCATCTGTCAATATGGAATTGGAAATCCCTGTGTTGTTGGAGGGCCCACTACAGAAGTCAGCAAAACAAGATGACAATTGAAGAGTGTGACTTTCTCTGCCTCCTCAACTGGCAAGCTGTGAATGAATATCACCTCCTGTCCTGTTTTCTTCTCAGTCCCCTTCTTTTCTCACCCATATTGTGATGGAACTCACACAGATGCAGATACTGTAAAACACGTATGACATTTTGTTGGCATTACACTGTTAAATTCTCCTTCTACCTTACTACATTTTATGTCAACTGCATGTCACAGCACAGAGCAACTGGTTTTAAGTCAAGGACCAAAAGCAAATGGGATCTGCTCTTCCAAATCTGCATGTAAACACTACCATTGTAAAACCAGCCATTATTATTTGAAGTAATAATAAATACTTGAAGTACTATCTTTTGCATATCTTAGTCAAAACTGTTTTGAAAATGTTTTCCATTTTCATGCACTAACTTCAAATGCCAACTTAACTAAAAAATCCCTCTTAAAGTATGATTTTAGCCAAGTGTTTTAAACAGTGCTATCTGATGAGAATCCATTTAACTAGTTTCCTAGTAGATACATCAAAAAATAAATATACTTTGCATATATACACATTCGATGCACATTTTATTACACACTTCCACACCCAGCTGTGATCTGAAGCCTGATGAGCCTCTTCTGTAAATTCACAATATGTGTAGCCAGGCAAGATAAGAGTGACAGAAAAAATACACAGTAACTACATGATCAACTGAAACAATTCTCAATATGCCCCAGCAACCCTCAAGTACCACGGGAAAGAAGTGTGTTCTGTAATGCCCAGAGTATTTTCAGAATTACTCTATATTAATTTATTGACTCTCACAAGTTTCTGTATCTTCCTTTCTTTTTTACAACAATCACTACAAAGCTCACTGTGCTGCTGACAGAGAAAAATCAGCCATAAAATTTGCATATGGGAAGATATCTTCAGCATGCTTCCTACAAAAAAAAATTGTTTCTACAATAAAGAACATTATGCAAATCAATTGTTTTATGTCACCTTCTTTTTACAAGTCCAGTGAAAAACAGGCTAAAACAACAAAAACTTTAACTGTGTCCGTGTGTGTGCGTGTGTAGTGCTTTTCCAAAACAAGTATTTCATTATTTATCTCATCATGCAACTAATATTCCCTTCCAAGCTTGGTATTTTGGTTGCATTCTACAAAAAAACTAATACAACTTGAGAACTTGGAATTAATTTTTCCAGATCCCTTTTCCACTCCTCTTTATTTTGGGCACCCTGAAGAAAACTTCAATTTTTGAGAACCTCTAGTATAAATGGGTCATTCCAATTATAAATGATTTGCAGATGGCTTTGGAGGTACTGTGATAAGAATCCTGGTCACTAGCACAGACATGTAACTATTTACTGCAATACTTGGAAACCTCTGTCACAAAACAGAAGTCCCCTCTGCAGGGTGCCATACAGAAAAAGGTTATTTTTGCCTTAAAGCATTTATAGTCAGCACAAGGCAGAAAGAGAATACTGATGTATGGTCAAGAATACACAGAAAGTAAGACAACAATTTCAGAACTGACTCTCACTCTAGCAGATTACCTCCACTTCCTTGAAGTGTCACCTATTACTTGACTAACTAACTCTGCAGAAAAGGAGAGAAACAACCATGCTCCAGATCAACATCCAACATTAGCAACAGAAACTCCAGGAGGTGAGTAAAATCCTACTGTCTTCAAACTTGAACCTCAGAGCTCAAGCACTTCACTCACAACAAAACAATGTCTGGCTGCCAGCAGTGTCTCATACTTCCTTCCTGTTACTTCAGACGCTCAGGCTCACACTCCTGAAAAAGAATCATTTGATGTTTGGATGTGTGGAAATAGCAACTATCCTGAAAACAAAGCAGTATGTACCTGAAAGAGCAAAGGAAAGCTCACAGCAAAGCTGCATGTTTTCAGGAAATACCTGTCTCTTTCTAGAAACTAAGTATAACACATGATTTCCAAGACAAAGAGGATATCTTCTTCAATGAATGCCAAGTAGCAAAAATAATCTGAGTAACATTATGGAGAACCAAAAGGGAAATATCCACAGTAAGTCCCAGCTAACTCAAGATGATGTCAGACAAGATGTCTTCAGGGAAAATTAACTGCATTCCTTTTTTTTTTTTTTTACACAAATTGACATAAAGAGGTAAAAAAAATGCCTACTATTAACTGCTTCTGATAAACCCCTTAAACACTGGAGAAAATTGAAAGGTCTCATTCATTATTTCTCACCTCAAGCTTGACACCTACCATTTAATTTAAAAATAGTAAAAAAAAAGCTTCAAAAACTATCACAAACTAAATACTAGCAGAGTTTATAGTATCTCCATTATAGTCTCTTCTAGATCATACTCAACCATAGATAAAATCAATCACACAAAACCACAGCTGTCATCAGACTACAGGCTTCCCCATAAAACCTGAGTAGGGCATAATATTTGTTTTTCTTCTAGTTGGAGTTTAAATACTATATATATAGAGATATTTGTTGATGCTGGAACACTTTCATTTCCTAGATACGATAAATAGATATGATTCACAAGTCAAAAATCCTCAAAGATTCTCATAAGAACAGTTAAAATATCAGAGTTTCATCTGCTTGCATTCATCCTAGAACTCACTGCTACGGAAATTATTTTACTTAACGTTATGGCCACAGTATATGGAAAAGATCCACATCTCTACTTGAAAGACAAATGACCATTCCAAAGGAAAAAATAGGAAAAAGTAGGCTGAAAACTGGGGAAACATGCTTCTGGATGTCCAAATGTTGATTCAAAATGTTTAGCTCTTTAAGAGAGCAGAGAATTGTCCAGACAACTGCAAAAACATTGGTCAGGTATTTGCAAACAACACTCCTGGACTGAGAAGATTAAAATGCAGTGTAATCAATACAGCAAACTTGAAGAGGAAATTACTTATGTGTGGACTTACTGCAACAGACTTTTCATTGAGAAGTGAGGTAGATTAGTAAAAACTGATTTGGAGTCTTTGCTTCAAAGACAGTACTACGGAGACTCTGCGAAACAAGGCAATATAAGAAGATTCAAAGATAAATGCAAGTATTATTGCTCAAACTCCTGAGAAACATATTCCCCAAAGGAGACAGTCAACAAGAATATTCAGTGGGAGGGCACTAACATCTTTATCTCAGCGGTGACTCACTCTTAAGTAACATTTATTTTTGTAAGAACCTCTATAAGTCAAATGAAAATCCCATTCAGTGACCATAACTATAGGGAGAACATCATCTTTCTAATTAGATTCTTTTTATATTGATAACTTCTTGTCTTAGGACACAAGAAGAAATAGAGGCCCAAATCAGCTATTTTATAACAAATAATATAACTCTATTAAAGCCGAGTAAAGGAAATCTTTATGTGCGTAGGAGAGAATAAAGCAGGAAAATTAAATTCAAGATCAGAGCACTACCTTTCCTGCCCACAGAATAAAGTGTTTATAGACTTCCTGTCATGACTATAATCTTAAAAATATAAATTTATATGGCACTCGCAGTTGACATCCGTGTTAATACAAACTGATTACCACCACTCAGGTTAGTGAGAAACTGTCTCAATCCGTGTTCAAAATTTCACTTCTACTAGCAAAACTTAGTTGACACATTGCATCCTTTTGCACACTACTTATTTTTCAAGGCTTCAGAAAGTGCTGCAAGTACATACAGAGAAAGAGAAACAGAAGTGCTGAACAGTTTCCAGTTCCAGTCATGCTGAACAGGTTAGCAGTATTATAAATGCTTCTCTTTGAGGTAAAGTTCTCTTTGGGTTCTCTTATAGCAGTCATTAGTGGTTCACTACCAGCCTAGGAATCTGGAAAACCATTTATACAGACCTGAAAAAATCCCATCCCAACAATAAGCTATTTTACATTCATAAATATTTAAATTAGAAAAAGTATTCAGGGGCAGTAATAGTTACTCTCTGCAGTTCATAACCTTAAATACCTTCTCTTACAAGTTCTGTTGCCAAGTAAGAAGTTCTACATAAATAAAGAGATGAACACTGACTTCATCAGGCTCTTCTTATCCAAGTAAAAACTTACACAACTGGAAAAAATATTTCACATAGTGTATCACAGTTTATGTGTTCACTTAAGGTGTAAAAATGTTGTCATAGTTCTGACATCAGAATCAAATCTGAACTCAAAGTTCCTTATGTGTTTCTCTAACTTCAGTATCTTCAACAGTAGAACACATGCAAGAGACATGTGCATGCTAATGTGTATCAACACTATTTGCATTTTCACTGCTTCTTCAAAGACTTAAAGCAATGCACAATGAAACACAACAAGATTTGACTGCAAATTTTTGATCACTGAATCCACCTCAAACTTGCTCTATCACCTTGCCACTGTTGGACCATGCTGCTTTCAAACAAAAATAAAAACATACACACACATTGACCTTTGTACTTCTTCATCTGTTGCCTCAGTCTTTGTAGTAAAACTACACATTGGTAAGCCTAAGTTAGTAAGATTGCATGAAGCTAAAACAAGCACTAAAATCACAGACAAAAATATCTGAAATGGGAACACTATTTCAGAATTTACATTATTTTTAAAACCCTTTTAAATTAATACTAAGACCACCCAGACAAAAAACATCTGTGTATCTTTTTCGAGGATGTGTGTAACCATATATTTGGACTACACATGCAATGTAGATGTATCAATATGGAGACCTGAACTACCCCAGGTACCAAAAGCAAACTACTTAAAGTACCATACCTAAAGAAGGCTTGAACTAGTTCCATGCTAATGAGGCTAAACAGTTTTTAAAACCTACAAACTTAATACCTCTTATACAAGAGGAAGAGGGCTCTTCAAAAACTGATGAGATAACCATACATGAGAATTCCCCAGTCATATGAGTAATTAACATAACCATAAGAACATGCAAGTGCAATTCAGAAAGACAAGCCAAAAAGCAACAGAATAGTCAAATATGACAGTTTTAATCAACCACCTACCTGAGGATTCAAGCACAAAGACACCAGAATTTTATTAGTTTGAATACAGATATTTAACTTGAACTTTAAAACAATTTAAAGGTACAACTGATAGTTTAAGAGCATCCCTTTAGTCTTCTAAACAAAAGTTATTCCTACAAATTCCACAAATTGGACTGTTAATGTAACACAAATGTTAATTAATCATTTAACTTACCTGACCTGGCTGAGGGGATAAACAATTAACAACCTCCTCTAGCATCACTGGTATGTGCAACCTTCCAAAGTTATTGTTTTCTGTACTTTGAGGCAACTCTTCAGTTTCACATTTCTGGACAGTTTGGTCCTTTGACTCAGAGTCAGAAAGCTTTTTTGATGAAGAATAGATCCTTCTAGCCAAACCAGCCACATTTACTGAATTCAGTTTCAGGTTGCACAGAAACAAACATTTGCAAACTTGGCACAGATTTTGAGATAACATTTTGGAGTTGATCAACCTAGAAGAGCAGTAGATGTTGGGAATTACTTTCAAACAAATATTTGAAATAGTGTATTTAAGTAACAAAGCAGAAATGCTATAGGCAAAGCTACGTGCTTTCCAAGTTGGGCAGCTTTATAGATACGTCAGCTAAATGTTTTCAGAACTTTCAAGATTATCTATAAATCCATCATGTTCAAGCAATAAGCAGATTCTTTTTGCTATCAGATTTTAATACATGCTTTTCTTCAATTCACCTTGCCAGAAGCTACCAACATTTCTCCTGCTTAAGAATATGCTGAAAAAGTTACTCTCCTCTCTTTAGGCTTCAGCAGGGCAGTAATTCCCCCCCCCCTTAAATCTGAAAGCACTGTATCACTCTAACTTTGAACAGACACACAGGTGTGAGGTTTTGCAACAAATCATAGTGTGTCTACAAAAAACATAAACTAATTACCATGGAATGTTGTGCTGGTTTTGTGTGGGGCAGAGTTAATTTTCTTCACAGTGGCTTATATGGGGCTGTGTTTTGGATTTTTGCTGAGCACAGCAGAGAGGAGACACAGCTAGGGCAGCTGACCTAAATGTACTGAAGGGATATTCCAGACCAAATGACAACATGCTCCACACAGAAAGTGGGAGGAAGACGATGTTTGGACTGATGGCATTTTTCTTCCCAGGTAACCATTACCTGTGATAGGGCCCTGCTCTCCTTGGAGATGGCTAAACTCCTGCCTGCCCAAGGGAAGTAGTGAACTAATTCTTTGTTTTGCTTTGCTTGTCCACACAGCTTTTGATTTACCTAATAAATTATCTGTATCTCAACCCCCGCGTTTTCTACCTTTTCACCCTTCCCCTCCTCTCCCAAATCCCACGAGTGAGGAGCGGCTGTCTGGGGTTAAAGCAGAAACAAGCGTGTGCCATCATCCTACTAACATTGACCTACACTGGTACGAACCCAGAACGAGTGGTTAATACGAGGGATACAGTTTGCTTACAATCACCCTCGCTCTACGCAACTAGAGATCTTTTTCTTAGAAGTGAGCAGAAAGCGTATTCTATAACAGCGCAGTCCTAAAGGGGCAGTCGGGCACGACCGCAGGCTGCCGCCTCAAGACCGAGATTTGTACTAAAGCATAAGGTAAAGGCAGCAAGGACAAAAATCCCACCCCTCAACACTTTTTATCAGAGGCGACCGGAGAAGCGTCAGCAGCCAGCAGCCCGCACCCCGGTCCGCGACAGGCCCCGCGACAGGCGGGAGGAAGAGGCTACGCCCGCCCAAGTCGGGCTGGCGGGATACGCGGAGCCAGACGCCGCCTGCTCGCCCGTCAGCCCCGGGCGTGCTCTTTTCTTTTCCTTTCTTTTCCTTCCTTTTCTTTCTTCCCTTTCTTCCCTTCCCTCCCTCCACTCCCGGCCTACCCGCAAGCTCCGCACACGGTACCGCGCGCCCAGCCCCACGCGCTTACCGCTGGCGCCGGCGCTCTGATGACGTCACGGGGAGCAGCCAATGAGGAGGCGAGGAGGGCTGCTGCGTCTGTTTGAATTCGGCGGCCGGCGGAGGGCGGTTGGTGCCGCTGCGGCCCGGCGCGTGAGTGCGGGGGGCGAGCCCGGGGACGGCCGGGATCCACGGCCCGGGAGGGAGAGCCCGGGGACGGCCGGGATCCACGGCCCGGGAGGGAGAGCCCGGGGACGGCCGGGATCCGCGGCCCGGGAGGGAGAGCCCGGGGACGGCCGGGATCCGCGGCCGGGGAGGGAGAGCCCGGGGACGGCCGGGATCCGCGGCCGGGGAGGGCGAGCCCGGAGGACGGCCGGGATCCGCGGCCCGGGAGGGCGAGCCCGGAGGACGGCCGGGATCCGCGGCCCGGGAGGGCGAGCCCGGAGGACGGCCGGGATCCGCGGCCCGGGAGGGAGAGCCCGGAGGACGGCCGGGATCCACGGCCCGGAGGGTGGGTGCCGGGGTAGGCGTCTCTGCGGCGGGTACGGGGAGGAATTGTTCGGCCGTAGGACCGAGCCTGGAGGCGTGCCCCGAGAATTGCTGTCTGCCCTGGGGTAAGAGAGCCGTGCGGGTTTGGGGGACGGCTCGGCTGAGAGAGGGCGAGCCGGCCCCGGAGCGGCGAAAGCGCCACTGAGAGCTTTTACCATGTAGGTTGCTGTCCGCTTTTAAGGGTGAGTAAACGTCCCGCTGTTAGAACAACAAAAATGAGCCCATTTTTTGAATTTAAAGGAAATTCTGTTTTGGTATCGGTTACTGCATCCCATGCAAGGCACGTTAACGTAAATCCCACTTGAACTCTCTTTAAATCTACGTGCAACGTGACTGTATCAATAATCCAGGAAGTGCAACGTAGTCAGCTCCTCTTTTTGCTGTAGAACACAAAAACTACTTGCTTTAGTCTACAGAAGTGTGATATGTCGTCTGAAAGCTTGGTCTGTTATAAAGGAAAGCCCGTGGATCATTTAGTAGTTTAAGTTATGAAATGAACTTAAGAATTTACTGGGGAAGTGCTAGTCGGCTTTCTGAAAGCTGTTACGAATAAAGTAATCTTTTGAGGCCAGTTACAGTGTTTCCCAAAGTCTCACTGCTGTTGGCGAAGTACATTGACAAGTGATGGGTGGATCCAGCGCAGAAGTTTGAAAGAATGAAAGGCGTTATGTTGCGAATAAAGCCTATCTTTTCAATTGCAGAAAAGATTCAGCTGTTCGATCTGAGAGTGTCGGAAGTGAAGCTGGGGAACAGAAGGGATGACTCCAGCCAAGGAAGATGATGTCTGTAGCCATGTGAAAGTGGTAGTCCGTGTCCGTCCAGAGACCCAAAAGGAAAAACACGGCAGCTTTAGCAGGGTTGTCCGTGTTATTGACCGGCATGTATTGGTCTTTGATCCAAAGGAAGAAGAAGTTAGCTTCTTTAATAGGAAGAGAGTGACCCATAGGGATATTAACAAAAGACAAAGGAAAGATCTTAAGTTTATGTTTGATGCTATTTTTGATGACAATTCATCCCAGTTGGAAGTTTTTGAGCATACTACCAAAAATCTAATTGATGGCTTCCTAAATGGATATAACTGTACAGGTAACTTTGCTATTTATCTTCTTTAATTGAAAAATTTAAGTGATTTTCTCAAAGTTTCTACCATTCTGTCCAATGGCTGCAGAGGTATTAAAAAAGCCTGAGATAGAAATGAAACATTGTGGTTTAATTCATAGATTTAAAGGCTGACTTTTTAGCATATGGAAGTTAGGATAGCTCCACTCTATTTTTAAAATAAGCTTGTGTTAAGGTTATAATAGACTTGGGAATTTTATCTGAAATATATATTCTATTGGGAGTCCTGTAGAGTTCTTCAAGCAGAAGCAGTTGTGTCACTGATAGCGTGGTAACCTGCTTTATGAACTCTTTAGACTTGGGATTTTTTTAATTGGCTCCTGAAATGTGTCGAGGAAATGAAGTGCCCATCAGCAACAAGCTGATGGCTAAGGGTTATAAGAGTAAGTAGATAATATTTTAATGTAACATATCAGTGAATGAATTTTGAATTGAAAATTTAAAAGTCTTGTTTTGAAACATCTCTGTAGTTATAGATGTGAAAGGTACAGCCTAAGTAAGAAACTTGAACCATTTATGTAACAGTTCTGAAGAATAACAGAGGTGTGTGAATGTTTATTTGACTTGTGTTTCTGATTGCATTAAAAACAAATTGCGTATTTTTGCTTTGGTTTTTTTGTTTTTGTTGGGGTTTTTTTGCTTGGCTTTTTTGTTTGGTTGGTTTTTTATTTATTTTTTTTCTTTAAATTTAGTGCTTGCATATGGTGCAACAGGAGCTGGAAAGACTCATACAATGTTAGGTTCTCCTGAAGATCCTGGAGTCATGTATTTAACTATGATGACACTTTATAAACGCATGGATCAAATAAAAGATGATAAAACATGTGATGTTGCTGTCTCTTATTTAGAGGTGAGTTCTTGTTTTTGGTATGTTGCTTTTAATAAGTCATATTTTCCAAATAAAGACAAGCTTGTTTTGCTTTCTTCTGGTCCTTTCTGGGGTTTGACAAACTGTGTCCTTATTGGACTAGAACTGCATTGTGCTCTGCAAACTTGGTGTTCCTAGGCACCTGTTACTGTTTTACAGAAGGCTGCCCAAAAACAACCCCTTCTAATATATTATCTATATAGTATCTATAGTATGAACTGAATGTTCATTATTTGTGTTTTGCTAATGAATTACATGCCTCTGAACATCTGTTGATGTGTATAAGAAAGTATAATTTCAGAGTAATATTTTAGGACTTCTTCGTAGCATCTATAAGCACTGTGAAAAAGCACAACAGAATGATGTTCTGTTTTTACAGGTAAGTGTTTTGGCACTGCTGCTGAGTAGTGATAGTAAAATGGTTATCTTTTTAGCTGTTTCAAAGTCTTAATGGACTCTAGTTGGTATTTGGGAGGGGTAGAAGGAGATGGGGAAAGCTTGCATTACCGTATGCTTTCATAGACCAAGAAAGAAGATAACAGAAGTAGGTTTGAACTAAGAAATACTGCTGAAGTATCGATTGTGATGTACAGTGGAGAAAAATAAATGCTTTGGATTCATGCTTGTTGCAAAACCGTTCTTTTTTTTTAAAAAAAAGTAATTTTTTTCAATAAAGAACGCAGATTTATTTACTAGAAAGAATTATTCGCTCCTGAAATATACAAAGAAATCATGTGAATTTAATACCTTAAGCTCACTATAGGAAAAATGTTAAAAACTTGCAGCAGGATTTCACTACTTTGTCTTAAAGGAGTATTAAAAATACTGATTTCTTTTTTTAAATTCTGTCAATTATGGGAGGATATTTTAATAAAATCTTTTAAATTGCCTTTTGAAGGTTTACAATGAACAGATACGTGATCTGCTGGTCAACTCTGGACCTCTGGCTGTTCGTGAAGATGGCCAGCAAGGGGTGGTAGTTCAAGGTCTAACATTGCATCAGGTATGTAAATATCTATAGAAACTTAAAATGTGCTTGAGATATTTAAGAAACATTCCCACTGTTCAGAGTGTTGTATGGAATTTGGTAATTTCCTTGTGGGCTTTTTTCTGGCCATAAGCACCTGTAACTTGCAAATCTAATTAGTTAAAAGTACATTATGGAAAAAAACCTGCTAGTCTTATTGAATGCAAATATAAAAAGCATTCAGTCCTTGTTATCAAAAGGGTGCCATTGGCTTGATGCTCATCCAGTAGATGTTGGAAGCTTTCTTATTT
Organism: Cinclus cinclus; assembly: GCF_963662255.1. Lineage (NCBI taxonomy): Eukaryota > Metazoa > Chordata > Aves > Passeriformes > Cinclidae > Cinclus > Cinclus cinclus. Next base: position 5,410,286 of record NC_085051.1, on the reverse strand, counting down.
TGGCTAACGTATCTTGGTATTGCCCTCGTTACCATCTTGGAGTGCTCTACACTGCTGTGAAGTCTAAAGGTTGTTTCTGTTTGTAAATAATCACGTTTGAAAAGTTGCATGTTAAATTACTTTTCCAGTCTAGCACAGAGATTCTTTGGTAAGGTCAGTGATAGAACTTAGTTTTCCCATCTCAAAATCAATTCCTGTGGACCGATTTTCTTGCAGCTTTCTTTTGTATGTTACACGTTGTGACAGGAAGCAATATGCTAAGTTTGGCTATCTCTGTGAACATCCTGGTTCCCAAACCTTAGGTCTTGTGAGGAAAAAATTTTTCTTGTGCTAATGCATTGTATAGTGATATACTCATTTAAGTCCAGACATTCTTAAATGAGGCTGATTCTAACTATGGAGAATATTTCAGATTTGTTTAAATTCTTTACTAAAAGTATTTTCTGGTTGAATTTGCTGCACTTAAGTACACCTTACTGCTTTTTAGCTGAGAATGTTTGTTTGAAGTGCCTCAGTTTCAAACAGGAAAATTTTCTTACTTCTAGGTAGCTAAAATTTTAAGATGTTTTGGGGTTTGTTTTTTTTTGTTTGTTTGCTAAGGTGAGTGTTAATGTAAATGTATTTTAGAATCGGTGTGTTCCTATAGCTGATGGAAAAGAAAAGAAACCTGTATTTGTCTTGTGCTCTACTCTTAAAGCCTAAATCAGCTGAGGAAATCCTTCAGATGCTGGACTATGGAAATAAAAATAGAACTCAGCATCCCACAGATGTGAATGCCTCCTCTTCCCGGTCCCACGCTGTCTTTCAGGTAAGATGATCCAGCCAATAAACAGTGGTCGTGACTGTGAGTAGTAGCTTTTGTTTAAAGTTGGATACAGTGGAAGTACTTTGAAACTATGTTGAACCTTAGTTTGGGGAAGAGGGAATTTAAATTTTTCAGTTTACTCTTCTTGTTGACTCCTTATTCCTTGGAAGCATGTAATGGTTCTTTAGTGTTTATGTTCAAATAAATGGATTCAATGAAGAGATCTCTAATTCCAATTGTTTGAACTTATAACATATAAAGTATGTACTTATACCTTCTTGACTTGTATTTCTTAGAAGAAATAACTTATGTAAAATGGTAATTTAAAGCTTCAATAGACTTCCATATTGTAATCTTATAAACTGAAAGTTATTGATGATTCTTCTAATGCTTTCTGGTTTCATGATGTTGCTTAGCATTTCTCTGGGAAAAATAATTTACAGAATGCAGTTCTGCCTGAATATAAACTAAGAATCTCAAGTAGTACTTTCTTATTTTACTTTCTTGGTTAATGTTAATTTTTACAATAAAGTTATTTCCTAATATCCTGGTATAGATCAAGTTTTAGAAAATTGATGATTTAGTTTTCAGAAATGAGTTTTGAATGAGTTGTACAAATATGCTAAAGCTTAACCCTTCTCCAAAGATGTTTGGGGTTGGCTACACTGGCTTGTTCCTCTGACTTCTCTTTTTAAATACAACCTGTGATATTTAAAACCTAAGCAGTATCTTGAATTATTTATCTGTTCTACTCTGGGTTGAAAAATATTCAAATACATTTGATTTTCATCCTTGCATTAGAGCACTTAACTCTTGGGAAGTTCTTAACAGTATATGCAGACTTAGACAATGCTAAATAACTATAGCAAAGTTAAAAATAATCCAGCTTCTAAATATGGAACAGAAGGAAAGTCATTGTCCCTCTAAAAGCTTCTGTTTTCCTACATACCTTAAACTTATGTTTGAAGTCATCCTTCCTGTTTTTAATTTCCCCTGAGGTCTGCCCTTGTTGTGCGTTGTACACGATTGCACAAACACTTCTTTTAAAGTTGTTTGGGTTGAGAGCTGCCTTGTGGTGTATGTATGCTGCCTTTAGAAAGGCTCAAGGTACAGTCCTACAGGCAGATCAGAGTGAACTGCTGGTTTCTGTTTGTTTACTTGCTGGGCTGGGATGTCTTATCTTGCTTACCTTTACTTAGGAGAAAGCTCCAGATTTTATCTGGCAGGCTTTTTCTCAGTACGCTTCTAAAAGTGGCAAGCAATTAAATAAATCACTTCAGTTTCTCATATATGTCCACAAATCTGGGACCTTCTGCATAACAGAATTGTCTTTGTTTCCAGAGATAAGCAATGAGAAATCCCCAGTGCTGTTGTGATTACTCTTTATTTTTAATGTTTCTATTATTTTAAGAGTTGCTTTTTTGTAGAGCTGCGTTATTTCTGGCTTTTCTTGCTAACTTCATGGGAGCGGGATATTTTCTGAAACTAACTAACTAAACTAACTCCAAAATTAAGTCTTGGCCCAGGATGTTCTGAGCTGGTTTTAGAGATGCAAGTTTTGCCTTACTGTACCATATGTCTTAGGTTTGAAATATCTATCTGGGTCAGGCAACTACTGCATCTGAAAAGAAAGGCTGAATTGCCACACTGTTCTATTGAGAGTGTTCTGCTTTGGGGTATTTCCTGTATCTTTTTGAATTTTTACAAAAGCTTGAGTCATACAACACAGTTTGGCTGTCACTACCTTTCTCTACTTCATTGGTAGTTACTGTATTGCTCTGGTAGTGTGTTCCCAGCCTGAGGTTCTATTTTTTGTTTGGGGTTTTTTTGTCTATTATGCTGGGAACAGTACAACTGAATGTAGTTGTACTGTTTAGTATAGGAACATGTATTTGAAGTAGATGGCGAGTCATAAGAATTTTATTTTATTTATTCTTAATACTTGTCAATCTGTTTTCTGTTACAAGTTACTGTGAAGACTTCATTTCTCATGCATGAAGCTTAAAACTACAGAAGTAGTGAGATGCTGTCTTTACTAGTCAGTCACCTTGTATTCATGGAAGCTCTTTCCTAATTCACTATCCAGAAGGGCATTCATTAATGTGTCAGTAACCACTAGCCGTGTTAACAAATGGGAAGGCACTCAACACAAAAGAAGGGGAAATGTATACAGAAAAAGTAAAAAGCCATCCAAGGATAACTTTGCTTCTTGCTGACTGTATATTCATGCTTTGCCTACTGTCTTATAAACCTGAAGAAAGATAAAACCTTCACCAGCAGAAGGAAGCAGAAGCATTTAGTTTTTTATACTGTGAAAATTTCAGGGAAGATGGTATGAAAGGAAGCAAGTGGCTTCAGGAATCATCACATCTGAAAAGGTCCTGGAGTGTATTTTCACAGCATTAAATTAGTATTGTTTCCTATTAATGGGAGATACAATTAAGTCTAAATCACTGAAAGGTCAGCCTTTTCCTGGTTTATCCCTATACATCTCTTTATGTTGTACTGCTAAATGTGCATTCGAGTAAGGAGCACCTCTTTCAATTGAAAGTTCAAGAGTGTGATACTCATTTTTAGTGCAGAAGAATCAAGAGCTCTGAAATTAATTTTCCCTGTTAAAAAACTCACTTATCTTTGCTGCTTTGTGAGCCTGGGTCAGTTGGTCATGTCATCCTCTGCAGCAGAGCAAGAGGGAGAATCAGAAACAAGAGGAGGTACCTTGTGGTTCACTTAAGTGAAGGGAAAGTGGCAGGCAGGGCAATTAGTTGCCACCATCAGAGCAGTGCCCAGCCATTCCTCATGCAATGGCTACTCAGAGCAACTTTCAGTCAGTTGAGATCAGCTGTTTGCTTGCAACCTCTTGCCCACTGCCTTGACACCATAGAACTGCTGTTCAGCAAAAGCTCATCACCAGTGTGTGTTATGTGGGCTTTATGTGCAGAAAATTAATTCCACCTCAATCAAACTCATTGCAACTGTACTCTGCCTCTTCCCTTATTAATATATGAAACAAAGGACTTTAAAAGGTGTCAGAAATGGTCACTATTTTCCATTAGACCAAAGTGCCTGTTGACATTAGATACTAAAAGGTTTAACTTGGATTATGAGGATTCCAATACAAATGTCTTAAGACAGCAGTTACATTATGACATGAATTTATTGCTTAGATTGGTTAGTGTTTACTTTATAATTTCTTTCTTTTTTTATTGTAGATTTACCTACGGCAGCAAGATAAAACAGCTAGTATTAATCAAAATATTCGTATTGCCAAAATGTCTCTGATTGACCTGGCAGGATCTGAACGTGCCAATGCAACAAGTGCCAAGGGGGCTCGTTTTGTAGAAGGAACAAATATTAACCGGTCCCTGCTTGCTCTTGGAAATGTCATCAATGCATTGGCAGATCCAAAGGTATGTGCTGCTTTCCCATGTAGTCTTCACCTCCCAGTGTTCTGAAAGCACTTAAAGAAGTGCTGTGCTGATTGAATAATGTGGTTTGTGTTGCTGATGCTGCTCACATTGTCCTTCTTATATAAGATTGTGTTAAGGGTTTCCTCCATCATATCTGTGATAGCTGAAACACAGTCCCAGTTAGAGAGAATTCTCAAAAACTATGTGCAGCTGCCTAAGAGTGTCAAAGATGAATAGTACCTGCTTTTCTTACTTTGATTTTTTTCAAAATCAAGCATATGTAGAGAAGCTTGCGTAAGTCATGAATGACCTTACAATTAACCTTTAAACTTAGATGGAAGCAGCTTTTACAGGCTAAAGCACTACCTCTTCCAAGTTGTTCTTTTGGGATCTTGCATGCATCCATACACATACACATTCCTGCTCAAAGCAGTTGAGTCAGTCTCCTGATCTGGCTCACTTGCTCAGGGCAAGAGCAGGTACAGTTGTGTAGGACAATGCAAGTGTTCAGGAGGGTTTGTCATAAATGAAGTCCTTTGTCTGCCATAACACTCTTTTTCTCCTTCTGCTCAACTAGCAAATTCCTCCTACAAATATGCCAGGAGAAAATCAGTTTTAATCTCCCTTCCTGATGTTGCATGTTCTCATCACCATCTTGGTGGAGGGGAAGGTGGAGTTTAAAATCTGTACCATGGACATATCGTGTTGATTTATTTGATGTGGGATTTGGCTCCTGGTGACCAAACTTAGTATCATGAAATGAAAATTCTGTAGCTTCATAAAGCAGGGTTTGTGTTGTCTGGAAAGTTGTGAAATCTCTATGCTTGGAGGTAATAAAAATCCTACTGGGCATAGTCCTTGCCATCTTACTCTAGCTGACCTTGCTTTGAGTGGAGGGATTGAACTACAGGGATTTTAGAGGTCCTTCCTAACCTGGATGATTTTGTAAACTGAAAATAGTTTAATGTAGTTTATTTTTGTGTTAGTTGCCCCATCACAAAAATAGGAGTTAAATATCCAGAGACCATAGCATACCTTTGCTAATACATGTGTTGTAAAGGTGTTGAACAGTTCCAGGAGACTTAAAATGTTTGCAATGTATAGAGACTTCAAAGAAAAATTACTTACGTCAAAGAAAAGTTTCATGGCTGTTTGTCATGTTTGTTACTGTTGAAATCCTAAGCAGACTTTTATTTCAAGTACAGTTAACTGAACCATAAATATACATGTGTGTATATATATAATATATCTCACTCTTTCTAGAGCAAGAAACACATTCCTTATCGAAACAGCAAGCTTACTCGTTTATTGAAAGATTCTCTTGGAGGAAATTGCCGAACAATAATGATAGCTGCTGTTAGCCCATCTTCCTTGTTTTATGATGATACCTATAACACTCTTAAGTATGCAAACCGAGCAAAGGATATCAAGTCTTCTGTGAGTATGTTGGTATTTATCGATCTCTTGTCAAAGTGTAATAATCCTATTAAGAGAAAAAATAATTTCTTTTGGAATATTACTTTCACTTTTGTCTTAAATTTAGTTCCATCTTTCTTTATGGTCAACTCTTCCTTATCTGACTGATAGCTGTAGTAGATACATAGTACATCTTTGATCTGGCCTAAAATCAACATAGCTCCATGTCCTGGTTTAGGGTGAATTTGGGAGGAAACCTCTAAAGGGTTCCCCCCCAGGAAACAAACCCAAACGGCCCCTCCCCCAACTGGTTTGGGAAGAAATATCCTTGGAGAGAAGTGGAAAAAACCTGCTTATTCAACCAGCCAAGTATTGCCAAGCACAAAAAAAGAAATGAACAATACCAAACAACAAATGTCTTGCCACTCTGAAGAGATGGCAAATTGAGGAAGTCTTCTCTCCTGTGGGTGCTAGCTGGGCTTGGTCTGTTCTCAGTCCCTCCAGTGCTGGAAAATGCCACTGCCCAGGCCAGGCCCCAGTGGCCACAGGTGTGAGCTCCTGGAGCTCCCCCTGGGTCCCTAGTCCAGAACAGGTTCAAATAATTCCAGGAAAAAAGACAAACCATCCAGGCAACTTGTCTGCTTGAGTTAGTCAAAAACTAACTAAAAGCATATGACAGCTCTCCCACTGTCCACCACAACAACACAGTCCAGGAGACCAAGCATGAAACTCTTATCTCTTATTTTGAAAACAACCACGTCAGACATTCCACCAGTTCTCCTTCCCCCCTTCACTCTCAGATCCAGCCTTAAAGTTACAAAACTTGTTTCTGGGCTATACATACAAATGGGGATATAACTCAGCATCACAAAGTCATCCCAGGCCACTCTGTTAATGAGATGATGCTGCCAGTTTGAAGCAATTTGTTTTGTGAGCATGAAATTTAGAAATAATCCTCAGTTGGTAGAATTCACATCCTTTTTTTAGTATTTTGCTATTACTTTTTCAGAAAATTGTAAAGTATATTAAAGACCTTTCTGACCAGTGGTACAAAAATCAGTCTGAGTTTGTACAGGTAGAATTCAGCTGGAGTCAAGAAGCTCAGTGAGATTGTCTTGATAAATGAAAACCTGTAGTGTCCTGTTTCTGCACTCTATTGTTTAATTTTATTTTTCATTATCTTTTTTATTGCAGCTCCTAATTCTTTTTATGTAATACAGGGTTCACTGTAATTTCCATTTGTTGCTTATTTAAAGGTAGCTTTTTAGAATAAAATGCACGAGATAGACATTTAAATAGTAAAACTAATCAGAATAAATGCAAAATGTGCTTGCATATGTAAATTCTTGGTTTGTTGAGGGAAATATCCTGGCCATGGGTGTGCAACAGGTGACAGCAAAAGCTGACAGTCTTGCTGTGCAAGTCAGAATATTATGAATCTCTTTATGATATAGTGTATGTATAACTATGTAGAACATAGACACAGTGTGTTTATTATGCATGAAAACATGAAGGAGCAGCAATTAAATTCTAACTTGTTTCTTCACAGTTGAAGAGCAACGTTGTTAGTTTGGACAGTCACATAAGCCAGTATGCTAAAATTTGCATTGAACAAAAGAAAGAGGTATGTAAAAAAAATCTGTTGTTAAGAGGTTGGAAGGTTAACTGTTGACTTTGAATATAAAAATAGTTTATGGGATTGAATCTGTAAGGTAATATGGTTCTAATGTATTTTGAAGTAAGAAAATTTTGTCTTCTGAGAGGAATATCACCACTGCCATTTGTAAATCTGTTCAGTATCAGCACAGAATGATAATTTTGGAAAAAGAAACAAAACCATATGTCAACTAAAAGGTGCTTCTTTTGAATCTTTAGATTCTAATGTTGAAGGAGAAACTGAGAGAATACGAACAAAAACAAGCAAGCACTCTTGAAAGTCGTAATACTGCAGAACTTTCACACAACCAGCAAGTGGAAATAGAAAGGTAAATGAATCACATTATGAGCTTGCTTCGAGGTTAAGTTTTCCTAACTTGTAAAAGCATTTGTAAAACAATCCTTCTCTTTTCAGTGTTTGTTTCCTCATTTCAACATTGCTTTACCTAGATCTAGGTATGGTTTTGCCTAATTCGTTTCTTTTTAGAACAATTTGGTGGTGGTTTTAAAATGAAAGGGGGGGATGTGGGAAATGACATGTGACAGGAAGGAGTATATGAATGCTGGCTTCCAGCAAAGCTGCTTAACAGGTTGTGTTTGTGGGTAGGCAGAATGTAGTTTGCATAAATGACAGCAGCTCTTGAGACTGTTGGCAGGCACTAATTCAATTCTTTCTTACAAGGTTTAAGAGAGATAAAACCTGGAAGATTTTCTGCAAAGAGTTCACTTGTTTGTAGATTCTTTATTTTCTATTGCTTTAATATTTCTTGGCCTCTTCTTGGAAGTATTCCTATCTTTTCTTATGTGACAGTCTCATGAGAGAACACAAAATGTACCAATTTGTTGCAGAAGCCATTGTATTCCATGAAGAGGGTAGGTTTTAGAGGGTAAGACTTTCTGGATGGGTCTCTGCATATCTTTTATTTCTGACAATTACTTAAGTTAATTTAGCTATCTTTTTTTTAATTATTTATTTGGCCCTTTGAATCTGTTCACCTGGAAAATTTTGAGGTAGAGTTAAAAACCATTCAAAACAAGACATTGTTGTAACTATACTTTATTTTAGTGGCATTCCAGACATTTCAATAAACCCTTTCATTCAGGTTATTTAAATTTAATTTTTGAAAGAAGTGTGGGCTTCTAAGTCATGTTGATAGTTCTGACAGTTTTCCTGCATATTTTTGCACTGTATGTCTTTAAGACTGATTTAATTTCCTGTGATTTGCCCTTTATTTCATTCTTTGTGTGTGGGAAGAGTCAGTCAAGGGCAAGGTCTCTAAAATAACTTTTCAAAAGGCTGGACATAATCTATGCCAAGATTTGCTGGCCAGAGAATGTTTGTTTGCATTTCATTGTTGTGGAAAATCTAAAGGGCCACATGTAAACCTATCATAGTCCCTCTGGATGTCAGAAATGATGTGGATATCCCGTTCTTTCTTATGAATATCCTGCCAGGTTGATCATTCTGATTGGTGTGGGTAATGAGTTGATTTCTCCCATTCATTTACAGGTTTTGAAGGTAATTTGCTGCCTTCTCCCTTTTAGTTGGGACAGGGAAGAGACCCTCGTCCTTGATCTTGTATTTAGGTCCAACTGCCCATGATCTTTGCATCACTGTTATCTGAAAGAGACATACTGAGTATACCAGTTGCTTCTTAAAACCTAAATACAATTCCTCATTCTTCTAAAGCTTGGAGATGTGTTGTCTGCCAATCTTTCAAGTTTTGAGCTTGTTGAGGGTAGATGGTGGACACTGGTGGAACCTCAGACCTGCAACAAAGACCTACAACAGTAGGTCCTTGAGCACTTTGACACTAGGTAGTAGAGGGGGTTCCTACCCTGGATATGCCTACATGGTAACTTTGTAATTTTTCAAGTGAAGACCAGAGGGTAAAGGTAACTCCATAAGAACAGGAATGTGCTTATTGAAAGACTGAATCCACAAAGGCTTCTGTACTTTATGCTTTATTTGGAACACTGGTGAAGATAGGTGCATAAAAGGTTGGTTTACCAATAATGTCTCCTCATAAGGAGGGTACATAGAATCAGAATATCCACCCTCATCTGAATTATACCCAGCTTTTTACTGTGATGGAAACTGTGATGATTCGTTCTTGGATTCCTTATTACTGTGTTTCCCAAGCAGCTGGAAGGAACTGTGTTTCTATGGATGCTATTGAGGATAAAAATCCTCCAGGCAGTGTGCAATCTATAGTATAGCAGTATGGATAGGAACAGTGTAGGGTAAGAACCCTGATACTCTGCAGATGGCTGTTTCATTATTATAGACTCTTTTAGGTTAGAAAAGACCTCAAAGATCATAGACTTCAACCATTAACTTATTATTGTTTCTTGAAGAAATGATACTTATAAATTCTGTGTTTTAGTACACCTAGATACAATAGCATTCCTCTAGATACTCAGTGAAAACCTCTAGTCTTTCTAAATCTGTGGAGAATTATTATTTTCTTAATTCTGTTTATTTTTAAAAGACAAGTAATAAAACACTCAGAAAAAGACTCAGTTATTCAAACTTTAGATGGTGAAATAAAATTGCTACTTCTGAAACACTGGCAAGAAGTCAATTGCATGACAAGAACATCTCTTCAACTTATTCTGAAGTTGAACCTGTTTTTTTAGCGTTTTTGCAGTTTTTAATTTTGTGGGGGTTTTTAATACTAAAAACTGCATAATTTCAAATGCTGCTTGTCTTTAGAACACTTGCATGTTAAACTGTGCTTTTATTTTTATGTAACATTCCAACAACATAGGATGTAATGAAATACTTTGTATATGAGGTTGGTTATTATTGAGATATACAGTATCTTTTTGGCCATTCTGTGCTGAAGCATTTTCAGTAGTCAGGAGTGAAGTCAAGAAGCACCAGTGAAAGTTACATTGCAGTATGGCAGTGCTTCCAGGTCTTCTTATTATAACTTGTGTACAAGTCTAGAGGTAACCATAAAACTGGTTACTCAGTAATTCCTTGAGTACCATCTACCAGTAGTTTGGTTTTTTCCCCCCCTATTACACTAGTGTGTGTTAAAACATGATGAATGTCCTGAGTTTTGTCATCCATTAATGATGAAAATTATGCAGCTATTTCAGGAAAAGTGAGATCCAAAGATCTCTGTGGCTTTCCCATTTTTTGAACATAGCTAGCAGGTTTTTGAACACCTTGTGTGTCTATGGCAACAGTAGTCTGATCTGTTTAATAAATTGATATAAGAAGTAGAGAACTTAGGTATTTTGTATCTTTTGGAGTTAGGGAAGGGCATCTGAAGCTTCTTCACATAAGTCTTTTAAGTCTCAGTGTAGTCTTCATAATTGTGACAAGATTTATTTTTAATGACTCTCAAAATTTTGCATCCCATTTTGAGTTCAAATGCATAAAATTCTTACTGATGTACTTATATTTAGTTAGTGCCTATCTATAACAGGCTTTACTTCTTTCTTTTCAATTTATTTTATTTATTTGGAATTGAGAATTCCCCTACCAAAGAAGATGGTCACAAAAAGTCTTTAAAAATAATTAATTATTATTATTATTTGATTTTAGATACAAAGAAATACTTAAAAATGTTTTTGCAAACCGTGAGGAAATCAGAAAAGAATACCTTAAGGTGGAAAGAAAACTAAAAGAAAATACACTAAAGAAATACTACCAGAATCAATGTCATGAACAAATTCAACTGATATGCTCTGAGGAAAGAGTAGAAAAGGTGAGTTTTGTGTAGCAGAGTGCAGGGTATCATCTCTTCATTTTGGTCTAATTGTGTAAATTTTGCCTAAGTGAATATATAATGAACTAATGCATTTAATTAAAATGGGACACACAGATTATCACTCCTCTCTGACTATTGATGTAGTGACCTAATTTTTGAAGTAAACAACAGAGTATAGTTGTCTTGTAAATAGAAAAGAGTACCCTTTGCCTTGTTAGGACACTACCTTGCTTATATCCAGCTTGCTGTTGCTGGCTTTGTGCCTTTTAGTTGTATTTTAGAAGCAGTACAAACTCTTCAAACATCAGAAGAGTTTGATGTTTGAAGATCGAGGATTCTGCTTCTCAATGCTTTTTCCTTTAGCAGGCTTTTTGCAGGACATACTGCATAAGGAAAACAGAAAAATTGCTTCTTCATATCTATTCTTGAGTTACTAGTAATTGCTCTGTCATATTATATAAAAGGAAAAAAAATCTGTAACTTGAAAGTTTTCACCTTAAAAGCTGATTATCTGGGGGGGGGAATTTTTTTTAGGCCACTTGCAAGCGGGATCTGAGGCTTTCAGCACTTAATGGCCACTATGTACGCATGCAAAAGAAAAAAGAAGAGCAGACCAAACTTTTTGAGGAAAATACCAAATGGCTCCACCGTGTTGAAAATGAAATGCGTCTTCTGGGTCAAGATGGGTGTATTCCAAAAGTAAAATTCCTTTCACTTTTTCATGGCTGGGGAAGGGGAGGAGAATTGGAGAAAGGGTAAAGCGTCTGAGTTAAAAACAGCTTAGTAATTGAAATAAAGTAAAATCTATGGAGAGAATATGCAGAAAGAGGCCAATGTATTTGGGCTTGCATAGATAAGCATCCATGTGTGCCTGTTGGATTTTTAATGCTGATTGCAGCACACACTATTGATCAGAGGAATCTACAAAGTTATATTTATGCGTGTAAATAAAAATCAAATAATTCATGCTTTTCTACTATAAAACTTTATTATAATAATATAGCTCTACTCCATCTTTGCTTTTCAATATAGGCTGTTTTTAAGTTTTAGTTTCTTCCTACCAGTTTTATGTACAGCTGTTTGATTTTCATTTTTATTCCTAATTTAAAGGAACTTCATCAAGATCTGCAGTATTGCCATTTAAACCTAGAAGTTCAGGCCCTGAAAGCCCAGATTGAGCACATGTTGTCTCTGGTGTCCCTTCAAGATCAGTATAATAAGCAAACAGAAAAGTAAGTATGGTTTCATGGCAAGTGGGATAAGTCTTACCTTCTGACAGTTGTGAGAAGACCTATTTAGAGAATTTAGTTTTAATTGAAACAGAAGCAAGGTTTTTCTCACTTTTTGTTTTCTGAGTTAGAATTGTGTTTTCTTAGGCAAACTTGTCTTGCCTCCTGCTGTTTTACAGGGTACTAAACACTGCACTTCCAGTTCTTCGCAAGCAATACCTGATTTTGAAAGAAGCTGGGTTGACAAATGACTTAAATGAGAGTGAATATGCAGAAGTTGAGCAGCTGATTCAAAGACAAAAATCGGTGGCTTGGGCTGACCAGACTGAAGAAAAGAATCAGAATCAAAAACATGAAGTACTAATGTCAGCTATATTTTCATTCCCACAGCTTGTGAGCAGACCAAACACCCCATGTCGTAAGTATATAATTAAATTTTTCGCCATTGGAAATACATTTAAATATCTCCTGCAACAGTCAGATATCATCCATAAACACAGTTGTGCACTTCTGCAGATACTGAGGCCAGATGTAAAATTGAGTCTCAGACCCACTTTCTATAAATTTTCCATCATTCTTAATTGGATCTAGGAAGGAAATTTACTTTTTCATTGTCTAGACACACTGCAACAGATTAATTCATCCTCTTCATGTTATAACGTACCCCATGTATCAATGTTCATTGAGCCTGGGAGTGCTATTAAAAATTGCATTTGACTCTTTCATGTGACATTGATGGGAAAGGAATCATAGTGTTAGGTGGCTATAATTGTGTTAAAGTAACTTGAGATGTTAACCAGGTACAGTTTTGTGTAGTTTCTAATAGCAGCCTTGAGGGAGATGAGATTTACTATTAATTACAGGTTGACCTGGAATCAATTTACTGCAATATTTTAGAAGTTCATGTTTCCAAGAATCAAAGGATTTCCCAGGTCTACCATGGAACTGACTATTTTGCTGTATCCTGATGGCCCCATTTTTTCCCCATAACTATATAGCTGGCTTTTTCTTCTTTAGCTGTGAAGTGAGTTGCCCTGGAGCATAGTCTGGGTTAAAAGGGATGAAGAATCCTCATTAGATGATGCTGTTCTGATGGATTACATGCAAAACTTCATCCTGGTAGTGCAACTCCTCTGGGGCCCATGCATGTTTTGTGCTGTGGGTGGGGAGCACCCAACACCGTGAGGATTTCTCATTACTGCTAATAATCTGTCTGACAGACATCCATAGGCAACAAGGGGAAAAAGAGAAAAACACTACTTCAAAAAGTACTGCAGCTTCTCAAAAGCTAGTAGTTCCAAAAAAAGCATTGACCCCTGGCAAACTGAAATTAGCTCCCTCCTTTTGATGGCTTTCTTCTTCTGTACAGCTTGAGAATTATTTTAACAAAACCATGTGTTGTCACTCTTCTCATAAAGAGAGTATGATATTTTTTTTGAATGTTTGTGCTGCTGTTGATACCAAATATTTGATATAGTGTCTCACTGTCTGCAATGCTATGTTCAGACTGCATTGGCAGTGGGCTGGAGTTTTTTGGGTTGGTTTGTTTGTTTTTTTTGGTTGGCTTGGGGCTTTTTTCATGAGTGGCATTGGTTTGATTTTTACTTTTGGTTGGTTTTTATTTTTAGTGTGTGTTTTGCTTTTGTCCCTACAGAGAGGAGGAAAAGAATTGCTAGCAGATTTGCAGCATTACACTTCTTAATCTTCCCATGTAAGTTAGGGATTCATTCAGCAAGGTTGAAAGCTGGTATTTATTTTAAATCATAAGCATGTGTTTTTAGATACTGAGTTTTTTTGTGTAGGAGTACTTTTTTTTTCTGATGGAGTAGGTAGGAACAAGAATCCAGAAGATCTCTAATATCCTTTGTAAAGAAATATTGATTGTACTGATTTTGTCTTGTCATATATAGGTTATGCTTCTTGTGAATTTTAATTTCTGATGCTATGTTAGAGTTCTTGATTAAGTTACTTCTTTTCTACCTTTCTTGAAGTTTTTGTTGTAAGAGACCTGGTCAGTTCTTAGTGAAATTAATACTAAAATGACTACTATTTAAATTCCACATGAACTTTTCATTTTATTAAAATCATTAGATGTTATTTAAGGGATTTTTTTGAAAACCTTGTGTAGGTTTTCAGATTACTCTCTTATCCTAATTTTTGTTGAACTTTATATTCAAGTAAGTAAATGGGCACTGTTTTCAGCTAAGACAGATTTTTTTCAGTTGTAAATGGTGCCTGAAGATTACTAAAAAATCCTTTGTGGATTTTTATGATTTTTTTTTATTTGCTTTCTGATCTTTGGAAGAAGAAATATGAGGCATTACTGTCACTCCTTTCCCCTTCTTGTTAGATGCAAGATTAAAACGTGGTAGAAACAACTGTTCTCCAAATTTTGCACTTTTTAGGGAAAGGTTACCTAAAATACTAATGTGATTGAAGTGATTGTGTCAATATCAAGTGGGGAGGAAAAAATTATTCCGATTACTAGTGCTTGAATTTTTTTCCTGTTCAGCTCACAAACACAACTAAATAGCTCCTCTTCAATTGTTTGTTTGACTTCACCTTTAAAATAATTGGACTATTAAGTGATACTGAGTTGTGGAAATATATTTCTCTTGTACAAAATGTATGCAGGATACTAATAAGAAAAATCATAAATCCGAAAAAATACATTAGTGTGGGAGAATATGAAGTAGTTCAAGGGCAGCATCTTAACCAGAAATGGAAAGGATGTAGTAATTTCTTTTTTTTCTTTAAAGATGAAATTAAATTATTCAAGAATCGAATTCCTGCTTCCTAAAGTTATCTCGGAAGTATGCTTGGTAAATGTTAGCAACAGCTGACCTAAGAACTTAAAGAAAAAAAAATTAAACAAAACAAACTCCCTTGTACCTTTGATATTTTATTATCTATAACTTGTTCAAGGTACTGGGAAGGTAGTTCAAGGTACTGCTCCAAGGTAGAAAAACCAAAACAAAAAAAAAAACCACAGATGTTATTCCTCATATAAATCCTCATATTTCACATTTAACATATTTGCATGGACTGCATCTTGTTATCAGGGAAGAGCAGTGCATTTCAGTTCTTGTGACTTGGTTGTTCTTATTCTCAGAGATGCATTTTTTTTTAATCTCCCATTTAATACAAATGTATGTTGCCTTGTTTTGAAAGTTTCTTCCGTAATGTAGGGGAGAAGGTAGAAAAGTTAATTGATGGCAATACAACGATTCCTTTATATGAGATGTAAGACTGGAGCATTTAGGTTGAGGAAGAGTGTGTACCAGATCTACTAGTAACAAATCTCAGGTATTACTTTGAACCTGTGTTAACATATTTGAAAGACAATTTTTTGAGGTAAAATTTGTCTGCAGAGGTGAGATGGCTCTCATTTATAAAATGCAAAGCATTATGAGAAAAATATTCATTTCTTTTCAGTGTAGGCTTACAAAATAAATAATTGAATCTCCTTTGTTGAACTCAGAAGTGTCCAGGGATGTGTGCAGTATCCATCCCTTAGCCTTGTTTGAAAGTTTCAGTCATGAACAAACTTCAGGTCTCTCTTTAGTTGCTATGTGTTTAAATTGGTCGTGATGCAGGAAACCATCTGTATTTAACAACAGTACTGAATTCTGTATGCTGCAGAACATGAGGCAGTAATCACTGCCAGAACTTTTTTAATGACACAGACTTTTGCCTGTGATGCTTTGAGAGAGCCATGACAATGTTCAAATGCAAATTGGTTTTAGGTGTTTTCACATTAAAAATAAAGTATTTTAAGTCATATAAATAGCTTTTCTGATTACGAGCACTGTCTCCAAAAGGTCAAAGCAGCAACATAATTTCCACAGAATAGGTAAAACTATGAAAACAGGTCCTGAAAGCAGTCTTGTGTGTTTCTTGGGAATTAACTACATTTGTTAACTGGTCCTTGACAAGAGTCAAACTAGCAATTGATGTGGAAAAAAAAAGATGATAAAACTGTAAAGAGAAGGCTAGCAAAGGTGAAAAGGTATGGGCATTTGTTCTAGGTTTTGTGAAGTCTTCTACAGAAATAAGTTTTTGTAATGTAATTCTACATATTCTTACTTTTTTTATATAAATTGATTTTATTATCTTGTTATAAGGTCCTTCTTCCTAACAGGAGTTTCAAAATAAAGAATTTCGGCTGATTGGCGGTAATGCCGAGGTCTTTGTTTCTGATGAATATTTCTTCTTTGGAAAAGATCTCTTATGTATTAAATAGTATGAAGTTGTAGTATGGGAGGAAAAGATAAGAGATATTTTCTTCCTTCAATGTCTGTTTCTCTGGTCAAATTATCTAGGTAGTCAATTTTTGTGAATCAACTCTTGATTTCTAGTGAAAGCTAGTTAAAGTTCATATGCTTTTCCAAAGCACATATAGCACTTCACGACAGGAGTTAACCTCCTATCTGATTTTTCCTTTAGCCTTTGAAATCTTTAAACACCTTCTGTAAAATTCTTACCTTGATTATAGGTTTGTTGCTTTTTACAGAAAATGCTGGCTTTTCAATATCTTTTTTTCTTCTTGCACACATACATTAAAAATTTAGATTAAGCTTGTGTATGCTTAATGTAACCATAAATGTGCATTGTCATGAACAATTTAACTGTTTGAAAGAATAAGCTATGGAAACAAGTTCATTTAAGAATGTATTTTGGCGCCCATTCTTAAGTGTTCATTAATGGGGAGCCATAGAGTGTTCAGAGTTCAGACTGATGGGTGGAAAGCTCTGACTGGTACTTACAAGTATTTCTCTGAATGGGGAAGTTCCTGGCACTGTTTCAAGCATCCCATTTCCAGAAGCCTTACTATGCATTACCACTGAGAGAATGGAATTGATTTATAGGAAAAAAAAGGCATCCATTGCCTCCTCTTGTCACAAACATTCTGATCTGGCAAGAAAAATTGAGGTGTAATTGTACATAGTAAAAGATTTGATTAAAAGTAGGAAAAGCATGTGTCTTGAATAGGGAAGATTTGTCTTATTAAGCAGCTCTTTCATACTCTTATGTGACTTGTAAATATTTTTTCTCATGCTCTGTAAAACAGTACACCTGATCAATGGGACTTGCAAGATTGCAGCCTGGATTTCAGCCTTTTTTCAGTTCACAGCTGTTGCTTGTGGGTCTGTTGTGAAACTTGCCATCACAGTGATGATGCCTTTGGGTCACAGGAATATTAAATAATTGAAATGCATTGACTAGGCCTCATTTGCAATTTGGAATTCCATGAGTCACTTGTTAAAAGAACGAAAATGTATGATTAGAATTGTAATTTGATCAATCAGTGGTAGCCCAGAAATGTTTATTGGAATGAATACATTAATATTTAATTTCACTTTAGCAGAACAAACCTGGTGGACTTAATTTAGCACAGTTTCCAGAAATAATCCCCTTATGCATGTATTAGCATGAGTTCCAGAAGAAGACAAGTCTTGGCCATTATTTTGTCCCTGATGTCAATTAGAACTAACTCAATTCATCAGAGTTGTTTTTCCTTGAGCTCTGCTCACTTTTCCTGTGGCTCATGTTTCACACGTAGTGCATTCTGCTTCTTGTATTAATGCACAGGCCTGTAAATATCTGCTGTTGCTGTGCTTCTTGTCAGATAAATCAGTACTTCTGAGCAGTCTTTTGGGACAGATGATGCAGCAAATTAAGGACCAAAACCACCTTCTATCGCTGGGTGGGGGTGGTTGATCAGTGAATGATGGATTTTATGCTTAATTTCTGAGTGAATCTTTTAAATTGTATCTTAAAGAATTTTTGAAATCTTGTATAAGCATCAGCCTGAAATTAAGGATCAGCACGTATGTGATCTCTTCTCCAAAATATATTTGGAATAATGTTTATTTTTAAAGAGATGCATTGTAGCTGAAAATACTGTAAGGAAATAAAAACAGATTTTTCTTTTAACCTACTTCATCAAGTTAACTGGAGCTGTTCTATAAAGTGTACAAGTGATTCATTTCTGTATATGAAATAAATATTACTGAATGATGATATTGATGCAAAAGATTGAGGTAGCTATAAAGCATGAAGTAAATATAGACCATAAACATAATTTCCCTGCCTTATTATGAAACATGTTTGGAAATTAAATCTTTTTTTGTAGTTGGATCATGTTGTTTATCTTTCAGTATTAGGAAAATAATGGCAATACTTAATGATTGCCATTAGACATCCATTCAGGAACTACTTGGATTTGTTCTCTAAGGAAATTTAAATAGCCTTAGTTGGTTCTCCACTGTATCATTTTCAGTACTATGTATTTAGAAATTTATGGAAGTAGCAGACTTTCTGTAGCAACTTCTATTGTCTGAGTGCCTTTTACATAAACTTCTCAGCAGTAGCTATTAAAAGCACTTGCAAAGAAGTTAGGTACTAGCTTGAGTATCTTGTTTCTTTAATAGGATGGAAATAGAAATACTGGTAATTCTTTACTTTGGGTCCAAATGTTTTTCTTGCTGTATTTTTATTTACCTGAGATCATAACTGTTTCAAGCTACAGTGGAATTAGGATGTTGGAGTTGGTTTTGACACATCATATTTGGTTTGTGTTATTTAGTGAAGCCACGTTAAAGACTATATTGCTGGTGATATTTGCTTAATATTTTTACAAAAAGCTATGGGAACGGACACTTAAGTATTTTATATTATTTCCAACACTGTAATGACAAGAAGAACTTGTTGTGTTTTAACTTAGTTTGACAATGAGTTTTATTCCAGAAATAAATAGATTTTTAAAATAGGTCTTTGATTTTACTAACAGCTTATATTTGCCTTATATAGAATTCCTGCAACTATCATTATTAGTTTACTTGTATTACAGTACAAAATGCTCTCCATTATGATGAAATTCATCAAATTATTTATGTTGGCAGTACTTTTGTGTTCTTTATGTATTTGGTTAATGATTTAAATGCTAATACTTACAGTTAATTTTAAAATGCTTCCAATATTTAGGCCTGTAGAAGCTTCTAAACCTTGGCACTCACATGAAAATGTTTCTCCATCAGACTTCCTTCTAGTAACTTAAGGACATTACAGAACCTCAGTGTCTTACAGTAAGCAAACTTTCTGAAACTGAAACCTCCCCATTCTAATACAACAGTGGATTCATAGAACTCTAAGCATTA
Source organism: Cinclus cinclus (assembly GCF_963662255.1). NCBI lineage: Eukaryota > Metazoa > Chordata > Aves > Passeriformes > Cinclidae > Cinclus > Cinclus cinclus. The sequence goes on along the minus strand of NC_085051.1, from coordinate 5,390,885 downwards.
TTTTTCCTGAAACAGACATTCAGATGCACATAAATAGGAGTAAAAACTAATAAATTAATATTTTAAATGTGTTCTGAGGCATTTAATGGATAGTTATTTCAAACACTGGATTATATAAACCTTACTCCTGTACTTAAGATAGATGTCAAAAGTCTTTAAAAAATGTTTGGATTCAGTTTTTGGTTGTGATGACTAGGATTTTTTTTAATGTTTGTTAGTCTATCACACTGATGTATGTGTTGTACTTATTGAAACAAGGTTAAAGAGCAAGTACATAATGAAGCATAGCATTGTTGATAGTGTCATAAAATCATTGTTTTAAATTGTTTATAAATAAGTTTCTTGTTTGTTATGAAATCCAGGCAAGTCTTGGAGAAATGTCTTTATCACAGTGGGTAAATTTTTATTTTGGGTGGAAGTAAAGATTATTTAGGGTACACTTAGGCCCTGTTCTTTTACTGTTCCTATTGCACTACTCATGGGATCCTGCATTAGCACAGTGTTTAGATTATAATCAAGGCACTCCACCTCAGCAACCTGCTGCATTTCACCTGGTGAAAGCTGGCCGTGGGTTAGATACGGTGTAAGAATTTCCATTTTGACAAAGAAAAAGTTCTTTACATAGATGAAGTGAACTGTATGTAGGTGCACATGTAGACAAATTCACAATTCAGTTATTTCATGTCAGGTGGTCCTCTCAGGCCCAGGTTTTGCACGTATGTGTTTCTTCAAAGCTGGAAGCAACATTATAGTATTGTAATAGTTCATGCAACTGTCCACATTACTTTTCCCATAAGCAGTTTAAACATTGTTCCTTCTGATACTGAGCCCCTGAGTGAAGAATAAATGTTTGCCTTGTTTATACAATGGTTTCATTATTGAATTAAGTTACGGCAGCATAGAATAGACTTGTGGCCAATATCTAACCACCTGATTTACCTCCTATTTGTACACACTTTGTTATTACCTGTTCTATCCTTCTGGAACAGGTCTAGGTCTCAGTGTGGTCTTTAAATCCTTGGCTGTCCCTTACAGCTCTATTTTGTGTCTTCTAATTTGGCATCATCTCATGTAGCTGGGTATTCAGTCATATGGCAGGTCTAGTACCAAAGTGTGCAGACAAAAGCAGTGCCAAGATCATCCCTCATTGGCTTTTCTGCAGTGAGGATCTTACTTGGACCTTTTCCCCAACATACCTGATTTGAGGGTACTTGAGGAATTGGCTTTTTTAAAGCATATTGGCAAACTGGGTTGCAACTGGGCAATGAGTTCAAAATTAAATGGGGCCTGAGAAACTGTAAGCAGAGAAAAAGCTACAACTTTGTAGCCTTGTTTTCTATAACAAATCAAGCTTGTGGAGGTGAAATAATACAATATATGCATGTTTTTCATCAATTTTTGTCGTGTTCAAAGAATGTTTTTGGCACAGTTAAATACCCTAAGTATTAACACATGAGAGAGAACAGTAGAAGCATTCAGACTGAGGAGTTCAAACTAGCTTTCTTAGTCTGAGGCAAAAAGAGAATGAAATTTAGAAGAAATAAATATTTATCAACACTGTTCTAGGAATACCATAGCTAATTCCTGAGAAACTTGCATCAATTTAAAAAGCAGGAGGTTATTTTGCAGTTTAGTTGCTCACATGCATAAAGTAGGCAATGCAGAAAGAAGTATGCATCTATGGCTGCCAGCTGAAGGGGATCCAATTCATGGACATTTTAAGGATTCTAGGCTTCATTTCTTAAATTTGCACTGGAAGTTTAACTGGAAGTTAAATATGGAAGCACTTGGGATTTTGACAGCTGTCTTCTGTTCTTGATTTGCTTAAAAAAGGAATTCCATAGTTGTTTGGTTTTTTTTTTTTATTAACTGTGGAAGTCACCAGTTGCCTATCCATTTGAGCAGTGAGCTAGGTCTTAAAATTATCCTACTTCACTGAAAGCTTAAGTAAAAGAAGCCTTTTCTGTATTACTTTGGAGATTGCCTTTATTACCACTTGCTTGAAAATAAAAACATTGTGACCCTTCAAGAAAAATGCTTTCAATCAGGATGAATGAAAATGACCAATTACCCTGTATTGCTTGCTTTATTTTTGGGGGTGGGGGAAGTTGATAGTGAAGAGCTTTGCTCCCCACGGTTGCTCTAACAGGGTCATAGAATCCTGGTAACTTATTTGTTTCCCCTTTGCAAAACCCTGCTTTCTCATTTGCAGTGTCAGGGGAATTTTGTTCTTTCAAATGGTTCTGTCATTCCTTTCTCCTTAGTCTCTCATTATTCTACATGATACTTGCTGGGGGAAAAAAACATGGCTGGAGTCATGAATCAGCTCTAGATTACTGTGATTGTGCCACCTTAAAATAGGAGTTTTGTCATGGTAGTGCAATAATTTTCAGTCCTCTTACTATTCCATTCTCTCTTGTCCGGTGTTAGATCTTAGTTGTGATTATTTCTATAACCTCTGGGATCAACTGTGCCAACCTGTGCATGTTTATAATACTTTGAGTGTCACAGAGCAAGTACCATCTTAGACAATAATGCAGTAGAAATAATTTCATCAATATGATCAAGTTGATATGTATATGAAATAAATAGTATTTGTAGTAATATCTGCTAATGTCTCAGTAGGCAAGAGGAGGGGAAAAGCAAGATTTAAGTAGTATGTGCAGTTAGATGTGCTAACCATTGTTATTTATGTTTCACAGGCACTTCTCTTGGTACACCATCACAAGAAATGAATAAAAATACACAACAAGTATTAGACTATACAGACCCACCACAGAAAAGAACTAGGAGGAAGCTAATGGACTCTCCAGTTGCAACTCCAAGTCCACCTGCCTCTGCCCACTGCAGCTTGCAGCACCTGGAGGATTCTCTTGCCAAAGAAGTGTACCCTATAGTATATACACCAGACTCTTGCAGAAAGCCAGGACCAAGCTTGTGTTCTCAGGCTGTGGTAAAGAAGGCTTTACACCTTGCAGGCCTAGAGGAAGTCAGTGCATGTAGTACAGATATGCCAGTCAAAAAGACCAGTATTATGGACACTACATGTGATGTAATCCCAGACTGTGATGAAGCTGTCATGAACTCAACAATAATTCTCTATGAAGGTACAGATGAAACAACTGAAATATCTACGTACTCATCTGTGAAGGAGTCACAGGCATGCAGCGATGGCATTGTGCAAAGGTATTTTCCTTTTAGATAAGTGAGAAATAGTACCAAGTATTTTAATCCTATCTTCACAGCTGGGTGTTTCCATTTAGATCTGTTTCATAAGTAAAACCAACGTTTTGAAAATCAAACCCTCAATTTTGATCAGCATCAAATTCAATTCTGCCATTATTTGAAGACAGTAGTATGTTAGTGACAACAAGTAAAGCTGAAAGCTTATCCTGTTTTATAAAATATGTACCAAAAAGAAAATATAGCATTTTTAAAATTGATTGTGATGCCTCAGACAAGTTACTTTCTAAGCTGTTTTCTGTCTGTAAAATGGATACTTAACCCCTTCACATTGTGAAATGCCATGCTTAAAACTGCTGTGCAAGTCTGAAACCTGCAAAGCTACCTCAGTAGCATTCATGAAATGAATTTCTAGTTTTGGTTTTCAACTTATCATATATTTGTTTACAGTTAAAAACAAATTTTCTTGACTTTTACCAAGAATATGTTTTACAAAAATGTAATTCTTTTATTGCAGACTTGATCTTTCTTCCTTAATTAACAAAAATTCTGCTCCAGTATTTGAGACACCCTCATATATGGCAATGACTTCGGCTGCTCAGAGAAAAAGGAAGATATTAAGGTAAGATTAAACGAACCCTTCTATACAAAATGAGTTTTCATTTCTTATATTCTTCAGTTTTGTTACTTTATTTCAAATCTGAAGATATCTTATACAAGCCATTTGGACCTGCATATGACATGTTCTGATTCATAGATGTTTGAATTCAATTGAAACTTTTTTCCCAGTAACTTCAGTTCTTTTATTTCTTTAGTCTTGGTTTAAGAACTTGTATTTTAAGAATTACATTTAATAATGTAATTAATTTAATAATGTTTAAAAAAAAAACAATATCATGTCTTGTGTAGCTGCTGTCTATTCAAAATAAAGGTGGCACATAGTTCTGAAAAGAAATTTCATTATCAAGTAAAAATCTTATGTTATTTGAGAACATTCTGCCTTTGCTGGAGCACATTAAAAACTACCAAAATAGAAAGCAGCAAAAAAAAAAAAGTGTGACAGTTCTTATGTGATCAACTTTGATTTTCTGATAATTAGTTTTCAGTCTCATATTGTGACTTAATTTTTGTGATCTGCTCTAGGAAGAACTTTTGTATCATCACTTCTGGTTTATGACCCTAAAAGACACTTGTTAGTAGGAGCACCAGAAAAGCTGGAACTGAATAGACAATAGGTTGAATTGTAGTATTTTTTTGTGCGTGTATTTCTTTGGTTGGTTGGTTTTGGGATTTTTAAATGTCTTTAAAACCTGATTATCTATGAAACAGCTGGGTTTTGTTTTTTTTTCCTATTTCCAAAAGCAAAAATTGTTACAGCCTCTTTTAAAATCATGTTACAAGTCACCTGTTGCTACCACCACGTAGGTCTTATGAGGAATATCTCAAGTGTGTTGGAACAAGTCTGTAGCTACATCACAGTACATGGAAGTAACATAAGTGCCTTTTTGTTTATTAGCATCTTGAAAGTAGAGAATTATCCCAGAATATCAGATTCATCTGGTCTAGTTTCAAGTTACTCTTCTGATTGCTGTCATCAATTACTGTTCTAAACTGTCCTGCTAGGATGAGGACTAAACTCTTTGCCCTAGGATGAGAAAAGCAGCACTGTTCACATTTTCAAATAGCTGATTATATTCAGCAAAATTTAGCAACATAAATCACCTGTTCTCTGAAACCAAGCTAGATTTTTCTACATTGTCTCTAGGGAGAGATATGGGAACTTTTGGAGCCTGATTTATGTAATCTTAAGGTAAAAGTTCTCAGACAGGCTTTTGAACTACTTTTTTTTGTAATAACTGTAATAATTTTTTTCAAAGAAACGTATACATATGCTTATTTCTTCCCAAAAGACTAGCTCTTTCTGCTCACCTTGTTTCTTGTGTGTCTTTAAACATATTTCCTAGTCCACTACAGAAGAGTCCTATGACTTCTATTCCTTTTATAGAGATCATTCTTCCTCAGTGACTTGTCTGTAGACTGAAATTCTTTAGAGTTTTGTCAAGCAGTTGGTGATGAAGGAATGAGAACGCATTTGTGAAGGAGAAGGAGAATATGCTCTTTTCAGAGTGCCTTCGTTCCATTATCTTCTTTACTTTTTCCCTCTTTTCTTTCCCGTGCTTTCCCTGATTGAAGTGGCTCACTCAGTCATTCATCTCCTACTAATATTAGAATAAAAATACAAATTTCAGTGATATTGTCCAGATTAGCAGTATAACTTGAAACAATTGTATTTCGATAAGGGATTAGAGGCAAGTCAGCTATAAGACACTCTTTTACTAAATAATGTTGCATTCTTACTGGCATAAGTTCTCTTGCAAGAAGCATGCATGAGTAGATTTTTAGAACCCGCACAAGGAAAGACTTGGTCTTTTGCTACTTGCTATATATTTTGATTTAGGCAGAAAATTAAGAGAGTGTGAGTTAAGGGACTATAAAGTGGAAATAATACGATATTTATTACAGGAATAGGCAAAGCATAGGAGCTTGGGACATAAATATGATTAGCTTGTTTATGAGGCTGTCTTGCAGAATGCAACAGAGGAAGTTTGTGAGGCAATTGCAAAAGGGTGACATCAAATAGGTTCATAATTGTTGCTGTAGACCTTAAGTCCATCACATAAAGTGCTATGGGTATGATAGAGAGGTTTTGTTTTCATGAATTTGAAGCTGTAACTGGTTTCTTGCAGCTTGGTTAAAAAGTACTGTCTGCTATGAAGCCACCTCCTCCAACTGTGTTGGAGGCTGTAGAAAAGTTAATGTAGCAATAAAATGTGATTTGTTCAATAAACACAGCTTGATCATTTCAAGGGCTTTGCAACATGCTTTAAGATTATTTCTTAGTACAATTTGTATGTGATGGCCATCAAAACTGACTTCTTTCTGTGTTTTCAAAAAAAAAAAATGACATTGTCCTGCCTTTTAATACAAGTGCCAACAGTAGTTCATATTTTCACAGTTGCAGCACTCTTGTAAATGTTTAAAAAGGCAAAAGGGGAATAGTATCCATATATATACATAAATTAATTTATTCTCTGCATTCTGTTATGATGCCGTGAACATTTGATAATATTTGAAGTATTTCTACATTGAAAGGCCTCGACTACTATTAGTAGTGACTGTACTGAAATCCAACTCCTTTCTGGCAACTTTTCCAGCTCCACATCAAACACTGTGTTGGGCAGCCTGCAAGACCCAGTTCCAGCAAAGCGTGGCCAACAGGACTTCTTGTTAAGCCATGCAGCCTTGCGAGTACCCCGAGCAGCTGGTAAGTGTCAGAGCTTGACTGGATGACCCTGCCTTGGTAACAGTGATTCTTCTGCAAGTGCAAATTTAGCATGGCTACTCCATTTGTTTTGTCAGTTTAGTAGCATGTGTTGCTGTGATAGTGTATTAAGCCATTGGTTTGAATAGTATATCCCTTTATTTAAAAAAAATAAATAAATAAATAAAATTTGGAATGTCAGTTATATGGATAGTACCTAATCAAACTTCAGTTCAATATTATTACAAGGCTGTTGGGAAAACCTTTTCCCCAAGAGGTTTTGGGTTATTCCACCTAAAATAGTTTATGTACTTGTTGAGGAATTTGGTGAGCTTTATTGCCAATTTTGTCTTTGCCCAAGTGTGGTTTATCAGAAAATAAAATTTTCTAATAATTTCTATAGCTGTATTTAATTCTTTGCTTTATTTTACGACACCACGCTTATTTTTTTTAACAGATAACAGGTTTTCTCAGAGATTTGTTGGTCTTAAAATTTGGGGCAATTCTGGGCAAAAAACAACTAGGACAAAGTTCCTTTGCTTCTAACATACAGCTGATAATATTAGCAAGTCCTGTTGTGTGAAAGTTTGCCTCAATTATATGGCTTCTCTCTGAGGTGCATAAGTCTTTTCTGTAATAAATTCAGTGACAAATAATTTTTTTCGGCCAATGTTCACAAATGTCTTCACAATTTTATAAAAACCTCTGCCCTTTCTAGTGCATGGCACTAAGTTGCTTGGCACCTGCAGCAGATTTTAATGTGGTGAATCAGTACAATTTTCCTTCATCTCTACCCAATTGCTTCCTTTTCCTCTCTGTCTTCAAAGATACAGTTCATCTTCTCAGGCTATTTAAAGAAGATCCAATATTCATTTTTTAATTTTAGTCTGCTTTTCTTATGAAATAGGAAAGCAAGGTGATAAAACATTTCCATTGTGCAACTTTTTCCAGTGTTATGGGCAATACACTGGTTTTACAGCACATACATCTTTTTAAGTAAAAATTGCTGTGAGGGAGCATGTCCATATGAAAATGTCTTATTCTGTATTCATGAGAAATGTTGTGGTTGTATTACAGGAATCTTTCTGGAAACTGAATATCTGAGTCTAAACTCTAACCAAGTTACTTATTTGGCAGATTGCATGCACAGTTGTTATCACTATCAGTGTCTGCTACAACAGACCAGGTTATAAAGTTATCACTATTCAGTCACCACTCTGGAATTAAGAAATTATGTAATGCAGAAGCACATTTTGAAATGAGAATAAATTTTTGATTCTTCAGTGTTTAACTGAATATGAAATAGACTTCATTTTCAAGAGTGTGCACTACAAGAGCAGAATAAACCTTAACCAATTACCTGAGAGGAAGAGTTGTTTCCAGATTTAAAAGACACAACTTTCTATAATGACATAATGTTCATTTTTCAATGCTATTCTATAATAAGAAGGATTAATTGCATTTTTACAGATTTCTACAGCTTTTTATAGACAATTGTGCCTATTTAATAGCATCTCATGTCAGTTGGGGGTCTAATCATGGGACTTTCTAGACAATTAAGACTGAATTACTCAAGTAAGAGTGATTACATTTTTGCATATTAATATTAGGCTTTCAGTAAAGAAATTTCAAAATTCTTACACATATTCTGGAAAGGAGATTTCCATGTAGGTGTGTCTCCCTATTTCTAATAACATTTCTTTCTTCATTAGGAATTAAAATGAAGAGCAGGAAGCAAGAAGAGAATAAGTCAAGAAACTTCATTAGAAGTCTTTCTCAAGGAAATGTCCCACTGGATGTTAAATCAAGGACATCAAAAAGTCTTTTACTTCGTGTTTCCAAGAAAAAAACTAGGATTTAGTTCTGAATTCATCCATGCTTCAAGCAGGATTGATGGATAGCAAATGAGAATAGGGTGAAATGTGATTTCCTCTTGTAAATAGTTTTGAGAGTTTCATGATGGAAATTTTAGAAAAAAATTGACCCTCTAAATTATTTTTGTTGGAGTAGCTTCCTTGTGTTAAAATAATTTTTGTTTTGGAAGCAAGTTAAACAGATGCTAGTGTTAGAACATGTTCATGCTTAGCATTACTATGCCTTTGATATTCTTGGATTGCTAGCATCTTTTGATGAAATATGGAGTTCCAAGAGACAGAAAAATAGTTCCAAAAGTTGGCGCTTTTTTGTCTTTCTGGTTTTTAGTCTGTTACTTTGTTGTAAACGTTCCTGTTCTGTTTTTTTCAATTTTCAATTTAATTCAGCTGTAAATACATTATTTCTTAATTATTTCAAATAAATTTTAATGTTAAGAGCAATAGAACGTGAAATTTATTTCTAGCAAAAATGTTCCTTTCTTCTCTTATGAGAAATGTCTCAATCAATTTTGACAAACATTGCTGTAAGTACATGTTGTTTATAATGTCTTCTAGAAAATTATTAGTATTGAGAGACAGAGCAGTTTATGCATAGTTGTACTGTAACCTTGACAGCCTGGCCTTGAGAATGTCATTCTAGTGTGTTTGGTGTGTGTAAATGCAAGCACATGAATTTCTCCAAACTAGTGAGAGCCAGAGAAAGAAGTCCAGTAAATAGTTCCAGTGGTGTCAGACATCTATCTGAAGCAAGGAGCTTCCAACCTGATCAGTTCAGCAACATGAACTATGCTGCAGAATTTATTCCTGACACATTGGAGGAGCATTTTTCAGAATTTTCTGGAGGAGGAGATGAGAGCTGCCTGCAAAAGCCTTCAGGATCACTTGTGGAAGGAGCAGACAATGTAGCAGGAGTGGTCTTCACTGGGGAAGTTCAAAAAGTAAGAAATAATTTCTTAAGAAATAGGCCTAACTAGTTAAAAATACTAGGATGAGCGAAATTGAATCCTTTTAGTTGCATTCTAAAAGAGTATAGGTGATAGAGTTGTGGTGAGCATGGGATCTTGGAGTTTAATGAGAACTGAGGGAATATTTGCCAGGGAAAAGGCTTGTATGAAGCCTGAAAACTAGACTTTGGGGCATGTCCACATAGCAAGGTGATGTAATTTCAGTGGAATGAAGAGGAAGGGGTCCCTTTAACATTTCTATATCATGATGGACAACAGTATTTTGGAATTAATTTTGAAATTTTGTTACTTTTTTTCAAATTCTCACTGTTTAATGTAAAATGTACACAGGGAGGTTCTTTTGTTGATATGTGTACAAGAGGCATGTTGGGTTTTGCTTATAAATATAATTGTAGCTTTCATTCCACTTGTGGCATATAAAACTTGCACATAGCAATCTTGAAGTTTCTAGACAAGCTTGTGCATGCACCTTTTTAATGGTCAGTCAAAACATAACATTGATGAATCTCATGTGTTCTTAGTGTCTTTTGCATGCCCTTGAATGGAAATGATTCAATTGCAGCACATGCAGGGACTACAAAAATTGATAAAATGAAAAACTGACATGAGAAGTGATTCAATCAGAAGCTGATTATGGATTTGTTAGCTAGGTATGTATTTGCTATTTATAACTAGCATAAATTGTTTCCAGATTGAAACAGGATTTTTGTATTTCAGATTGCTGTTGAGTAATTTTCTGCACTATTAATTGTAATTGCATTTGTTTTCTTACATACTGTGGACATATCTAGACTTCATAAGCAGAAAGTGCTTTGCAGCACATTCCACACACGTTACTGGCACAAAACTTTGTAACTTTTCATTCCCTAATAAGATTTTTTTTGTCAGATTGCCAGTTAGGTAGAAAGCAAAGTGGGAAGCTGTGGAGGTATGATAGAGCCCATTTCATTTTTCTTGCCAATCTTCTTTCCTTTTGCCTGCTGGGTTGTCTTAACAAACTATAATAGGACTTATCTGTAGTACATATTTTGTTGATTTCACTGTTACAGCATGCAGGGTTAAAAGTGTGAAAATGATGTTAAAGATCTTGTCCCACTGGGAAATAGGAAAACATGCAAAGGCTGTAGGGTATAGTTTGTACTATTACTCATTTACTTGCTTATGGTAACAACATTCAATCAACATAAAATGCTTCTCAGTGTATTAACTTGGCCCATTCAACTTAGCCAACTTTAAATTTAAATTTATTTGATTTTTAGTTACTCATGAAATTTCAAGAAGAGGGAATTAGAAGAAGAAGAAAGAAAAGTGCACATATAACTACCCACTTCTGGGTTCCAGCAGTGTTCAGATAGAAACTCTGAGATGAAGTTAGGGTGAAGACAAATGCTTTTCCTCGTGTTCAGCCTTAAATACCTAGGGGCTGGGGGGGCAGTTCACTACCTCACCATGGCAAAGCCTGACCTGCCCCCTACCCCTGCACATGCATCCCAAAATGTCTTGAGGCATCAATCTTTGAATTCATCCATCCATTCATCCATCAATCAGTGTGAAATGGTGTAACTCCTGAGGCTGCACACTGCAGGGCCAGGAGCTGCAGGTTCCTTCCAACTCAGGATATTCTGTGATTAAGATCACACACAAAATAATTATATCCGTAGTCCCGTCAAACTGACAAAGCACAAGAATTTGATTAGATTTTTAGAAAAAAATCATTCATGCTGGTGGGACAAGTTTCCATAGCAGTCTGAAGGTAATGAAGTATCTGCTCATTGGCAGAAATGTTTTGGGATACCCTCTGCTAAGGCAAGTGAGTGTCTTGTACTTGTAAGTTTGGGTACTTTGGCTGCAGAAGACAGCAGGTACTATTTGGAAGTGTGATAACACAATGCAAAAACAGATTTATGTTAGCAGAGTGGTCCGCCATGAAAATAATTTGGACTTCTCATTAATTTTCTTTTACTTTGATTGGATATTTGAAAATTTGATTCTGTAAACAGGCATGAGGAAATTAGTTTTAACAACTAGGAAAAAGTAAACATTCCTAGAAATTCCATCTACTGGATGTGTAATGGCCTGTTCAATTTTTCTACTATGTATTGCTCTTGGAAAAAATATTTTTGATTTCCCTGTTTTAAATTTAATTGTGCTATATGCATTAGGTCTAAAGGTTTTATGTAGCATGACTATTGTACACCTAAGATCAAAGATTTACAAGCAAACGTTTGAATCTAACAGTAGAATAAATCATGCTTTTGAAGAGTTTAAGAACAATTTTCATTTTGTGTTTGAATTTTAGTCTGCTACACTGATGGTATTATTTTTAACTGAATATTTGTAATTATATTTCACAAAGTATTACAGTAAGATGGTGAAAAGGTTTTCCCCACTAGCACATGCATATAGAGGCTACTGTACCTTGCGGTGAAGCAGTTGGTTTATTTACTTAGTTGTCACCAAAAATAAACAATATTCAGCTAGACTAACTTTAGATACAGTAGCAGTTCTGTATTCTGAAGGAGACAGGGAAAACAGAGCTTGAGTTAACTATATGATTAACTTGGAACATATTTGTATTGAATTTGAGTAGCTAAATTCCTGTTGTTCATACCAAGCTGTGTCAAGACAGTGAGATAAGGGAAAGCAGTCTTCAAAAATGAGAAAACACCATTGTAATTAGAGTTTTAATCATGTGTAGATCCAATAGTTCCTCCTGACACTATAATGCAGACTATACTTGTAGACACCAAAAATTGCCTGAGCAGAACATAGGTGATGCCTCAAAGTTTGTACATCACTCTCTTAAGTTCACATTCAGCAATTTTTGTAAACTGGGACTGGGGGGAGCCCAGAAAAACCACTAGAGTATTTAACCTGAGAAGAGGTGAGGAGAGCTGGAAACTAAAACTGAAAATGTTTTTAAATAATCTTAAGGGACAGATAAATGCTGAAACTCTTCACCTGAAGTATATATCAAATCAACCTTTGTAAGGAGGGGAACAAATACTTTGAAAGACAAATAAAGGAGAAAAGTCAAAATATGAGTCCTTCAATATTAGAAGTAAAAACATGGAATCTGTATTTATATGAGAAAACAAAAATAATTTTAGACTGACCTGCTGAAAGTGTAAGTAATTAAATAATTCACCTGTCTAAGGGCAGGTGTATGGTGGTTCAGTAAAAAAGTAGTCAAAATAAAAAGGCCATGAGAGAGACCTTAAAGAAGGTAGAAATCTGAAAGGAATTCTTGAGACATGTTAAATGAGACTTGTCAACAGAACTCTTGCCAAGAGATAGGTACATTTGCTGTTTGAGGTTGAAGATATCAAATGCACTTTTATCAATTTGGCAGGGGTCACCAAGATGGGGGGGTGGGATGGGAGGTGCAGCTGATATGCTCAAGGGCATGACTGCCATTTGGAGCTAAAGGAAACAACCAGCAAGAACCTTTGCAACCAGTGTGGTGCAGGGCTGGAATACAAGACAAAGGCTGAGGGAGCAGAATTTGATTTTTAGCTTGGCTGCCAACAGCATATCAGTAGATCAGAGGTGGCTGAGAAGACAGGGTGACACTCTGCTGCAATGCGTGGTGGAAGATCAAGGAGTGGTCCTAAACTGAACTGTAGGTGTTTCTAAAGGTAAAGAAAACTAAGCACTGGAACAAGTTGCCTGTGTGGCTGCTGAATCTCTGTCCTTGGAGCTGTCAAGAAAGAACTGGACAAAAGCCTCCGGGACTCAATCAGCGTTGAGCCTTCTTTGAGCATTGCAAAACTTTGAGGCTGAGCTAGATGAACTTTACAAGCTTTCTTCCAACTTGAATCATTCAAAGGAAAGGAAAGAACTCTCAGGCTGAAGATCAAAGAGAAGATACTTCTTAGACATTTTTTGTAAGGAGTACTAACATAGCTGTCTCACCAGCCAAAAGCACTGAAGGTCAAATTTAGAATAACTGAATAACTATGATATAAAACCCATTGCTTCAGTTGTTCTTAGTATCAATGACTTGTAAATAGGCAATATTGTTCTTTTGGTTTAGTTTGTTGGTTGGGTTTTTAGATGCTCTGGTATTCCATACAAAAAATAAAGAATGTAATAAGAAATCTGTTAGAAAATATGTCTAATGGTCTAGTCTTTCTTTAGAGGGAAATCAGGTCTCACAAATCTGTTAAATTTCTTCACAGACTCTGAGCTTATTATTGAGATGGAACTGCACAGTGTTGTCCATTTATATTTTCAAAACCTGCCAGAAGCTAGCTTGTGGTAACTATTAAGAAATAACATTATTTTGGGGAAAAGGCAGGGGGGATTCACATAAGAGTTAATTTGCGTTTGAGAAGTCAAAACCAAAGTGTAGGCATGCATATTCAGCTTTTAGAACAGAGGAAAGAATATTGGTGCAGTCCAGGTAACTGTGCTAGATCCATAGGCTTTAATATATTCACGGATTATTTCAAAAGGGGGTTCTAAGGTTTACTGACAAAAATTATTGAAATTGAATTATTCACTTGGCTGAAACAAAAGCTAACTATGAAGAGGTTAAGGAGCATGTCAGTTGCTGAAGGAGTGGGCAGTAAAACAACAAATGAAACTCAATGAATGCACAATACTGCACAAGAAGGAAAACAGCCCAAATTGTACATATGTGACAATGAGTTCTCAAACAGATATTACTCAGGAAAGAGACCTTGGAGTTATTATTAAAATGTCATGAAAGCATCGTCTCTGTGGTCAAAATAGCACAAAAACGGATGGAGAGCAAACCATTGTGTAAGTTCCTTGCCTGAATCTTGGTGTTATCCTACACATTTCAAATAAATGTAGTTGAGTTATGAAGGGTTTGAAAATGGATGAGGGGAGCAATTAAAGTAGTGAACAGCCTGAATACAAGTAATGTAGTTTAGGAACACTTCACCCTGGAAGTGATGAGTTATGTAAGGCATATGAATAAACGAGTCATGGAAAAAAGGACTAAGTAACAATTATTCACTGTTTCTTACTGAAATAAGAGCTAAATGGCAGGTACAAAACACGTGACATTTTTTCCCTGAATAGCATATTTGTTGATAAAATCTGGAATTTAAAATATAATGGGTGTCAAAAGAGTTCAAAACTGGTTACTCGAATCTGTGGAAGAAACAGTTATGGGGAGCTTTTGAATACAGAGAGACTGGTTCTGCAGGTGCTCAGAGCAGAGAACAAATAGGGAGGCAGGAGGGTATGTTCAGTGTCATTCTTATCTTTGGTTCTGGTATTTCCTTTAATATCTGCTAAGAGGTGTTAGGAAAGAGAGAAGACAGGGCTTACTGGACTTTTAACTCTAGTATGTTTATTCTGGGTTTTTCCTTAGTATCTTAAGTGCTTCACACCAAGAGGGTCATCTTCCTGACATCCTGTGTAGTCAACAGAGAGAAAAAAAGGTGGAAAAGGCTCTCTTGCAGAAGGCAACTCAGAATGGGAAGCTAGCTTGGATTCTTTTGGCAATACACTCACCTGGCAGGTAAGTCTTGCTCCTACAGAACTGAGTCTGGCATTCCAGATGCCTCCTCCCAAATTGATTTTATGTTTACTCTCCATATACTGTGTGAATTTATACTAAAGCGTCCTAATGAAGAATATATTAAAGTTTCTGACCTTTTAGCCTGCTTGTGGCATCCTTCTGAGATTTGAAGTCTTAAGTGAGAGTCTACCTTGTTGATATGAAGAGGTCTGGGAACCATAATGGGCACCAAGTGCTGGTTTCTGATCTCAGCAGGGTGATGGCTTCATGTATAGTAGAAATTCCCATTTTGGAGAGTGACAGAAAAAAGCTACAACAAACTAAAACTATTACAAACAAAAAACAGAATCCACATATATTCCAATATAGCTATAAAACTTGGAAACAGTGATTTTCATCTTTTCATCTTGCATCATAATCTTCTTGTATAGTCTGGCTCTGCTTTTTCATGTGGTTTACAGTTTATCTTCCCTCCAGTTGACCTTTAAATCATGCATTTCCTAGTCTTCCTAACATTCTGTGACAAGCTCTTCTACTTGTTTACGTAGAAGAGAAAATATATGTTGAACATTCTGAAATATACAGGGGGGTTAATTTTGTGATTGCTTTAGGATATTTAATTGGAGACTCATTGAAACATTAAAGATTAAGAAATTTTTAGCACTGATGGTTCCACTGGAAAGCTCTGAAAGCTGTATTACCTTCACACAATTCACACATCCAGAATTTAAAGGATTCTGGATGCACGAATTCTGGAAGCTCACAGAAATATATACTTAATATGATAAAATATATTGAAATTATAGAATATTTTCCCAATGGATCAATTCCCATTCCTTTAGTCCCTGGTCTAAGACTTTTCAGAGATTATCAGAATGCTCATGCATGATAATTTGAGTCTCTCTAAGTTTTCCCCTTTGCACACAGGCATAGTCTAATCTCCAGTATGAACAGATAAGATTGATATCCTTTTCTTGAATATCTAGCCCTTTTGGT
This sequence comes from Cinclus cinclus, assembly GCF_963662255.1. Lineage (NCBI taxonomy): Eukaryota > Metazoa > Chordata > Aves > Passeriformes > Cinclidae > Cinclus > Cinclus cinclus. Next base: position 5,375,048 of record NC_085051.1, on the reverse strand, counting down.
GGAATTGCTTTGTTCGTGATCTGGAGTCATTCAGTGAAGATCAAAGGGCTCTACACAAAATCTCATTTCTTGCATAAGATGGAAGTAATCTTGTGAAACACTCAAAGAAAGGGAAATAATGCTGTTTTGATTTTTTGGCTGGAGTGATGGTTCCTTTAAGGAAATGGGCTCACCATTCACAGCAAACTTCTTCAAGTTCCTGTGTTTTGAATGCTTGTTTTGAGACAACTGAAGCTTGATATCTAATAATGTTGAACACGTGCAACATTTTGCATTCGTGGCAGCAACTGGTGGAATCAGGCTCTTTGCTCTGAACATATAAAAAGGCTTTTAAAATGCTTAGCTTTTGGAAAACTCAGAACCTTAGACTTTCAAAACTGGTAAACAAAATTAGCTGATACTCTGAACATTTTGGCTTTTATCTTAAATATTCCATTCCCCTTGTGTAAAATAGTGATAAAAATATCCTCTAACTTCAAAAGGATGTTGGGTGGATAAGTTCATTAATGTTTTCAAAGAATTCAGATGCTGTAGTGAAATCACCATACAAAATCCCATAAGGAAATTAATAATTCTGTATTCATTGTAGGCTTTGGGTTAGGGTAAGTCAATAACATGTAAGATTATGTACTGTATGGGAGGGATATCAAAATAATCTTTTTTTCTGGAAAGTAGTCTGGCCTTCTGTAAGTGCTGTCCACTCAAGGCACTCTGTGTGTCAGGAGCAGCACAGAAAGCAATGTTGAAGCTATGGGGAAAGACATCTGTACTGTAGGAACGGACACTCAAGGACAGATACTGCACAGGCACCCTTAAAAATGTGATTTTGATTTGACAGTCAAACATTCTCTTGGTATAAAATATAGCTAGTGCTGTTAATATGCCTTCAGATATCTGAAACGTGTTTGTTTAATCGTCCACGGAGAAAATCCTGTTAATACAGTTTAAAAGCAGCCCTACACTTTTTGAACCTCACACGTCGTATTTCAAGTACCTGGCAGAGAGCTTTATGCAGCACACAGTGATTGCAAGCAATGAAGATTTCTAGAAACAACTTGGAAATGCATTATAATTGCTGTCATGAACCTGAGGATCCCATTACATCAGATAATCTGAGCATTTACAGATCAACAACCAAACTTCTTTGTTTCATCTAATAAAAATAAATAAGCCACTCAGAATTGTTCAGGCTAGTCAGAGCTGTAAACATTTAAGCAGAAACTCCAGCTAACAGCTGTGCTGATTCCAGTCCAGCTGCTATAATGGAAGATGAAATCAGAAATCTGATAGAAATCTAGAAGTGGATTGAACAAAGCTGCACAGTTTCCATAACTTCATTCAACAGCTCTTTTAAATGTGTACATTTAAGGAGTGAAGAAAGGAAGGAAACATTAAAATTAGTGGAAACTGGTAGGTGATATTAATCCACGGGGTCAGGATGTTGCTCAGCTGAAGGAGCAAGGCTGCAGAAGCTGATGCTATGGGAGTTCAGTCTGGCACAAAGCAGAGGCAGGAAGGGAAGGTGGGGGAACACAACCCCCTGGGGGAAGCCTGAGATGTTCAAGCCAATGAGTGACAACTGGGCAGCAAGTTGAGAACTGTTAAGAAAGCATGTTTTCTAGTGGAAAGTCAGATAGTTCAATGTATGCTACAATAGCTGTCCCATATGGGGACATTCTGGACTATGGATTGGTACAGACGCTGATAATCAAGCTAAATAAAACCAGCCAAACAAGTAAAATAAACAAATGGGCAAAAAAACAACCCCCACAGAACACAAAATCTTTAGGCAATTATATATAGAAGTCAAAACAGCCATTCATATAGAAATTTAGGTTAATTTCTTGAACTATTGCATTAGGCAATGTAGCTAATTAGATGCTCAAAACGGACTTGAGAATTTAAGACGTATATATTTACTGAGCCAATTCTGAGAGGTTCAAGTTCTGCTACGTGTTTGTGAGCACTGTCAGCTGTCAGAAGGAGGAAGATGCTGTGTTGTGGCAGAGCAAGTGGACTTTTCACCTGTAAGGCAGGCACTGAGGATTGTGAAGAATTTGCACCCACCAATTTTCAGTAATAGAGATGACAAAAAAATAAAAGGGGAAAGAAAAGGATAAATCTGAAACCAAGGGGGTTTTGTTGCAATATTTATTTCTCAATGACTCAAGGTTTTTTCCTTGTGAAGACAAAATACTTCTTCCTTTAGACTGTACACTCAACAAGAATAATAGCTGTATAATGCATCCCTGCCAAAAGATACCACCCAATCCAGGACTTAGAGTAGAATTGAGAGTCCAAGTGTCCTAATTTAATTTTCTCTTCTGGAGCTTAAATTTTTATTTAAGTTTTACTAAATTATGCTATAAAAAGATTAGCCCACAAAAAACCTGACTTTCTCAGTTCCTAAGGGGAATCTGAAGCAGAAAAGGGAACCTACTTTCTAGATGCTGATCACTTTTAGGAAGAGAATTAGATCATGTAAGACACTGCCCCTACAGATTCATGCACAGTTAGTATTTTTGCTCTCAGCATCATCATTATTTTCTGAAAGTGTTTTAGTTGCTTTGGTTTTTTGGTTTTGTTTTTTTTTTTTTTGCATGCTAGACAATCTCGGTTACCCACCAAATATTTTTAGATGGCCTTTACTTGAATTATGTAAAGTGTGTCACTCATTAATAAATAAGCACCAAAACATAACGCCAAATAAATCAATTTTTCAAAGTTACTTAAACTGGTAGTAAAAATTAACAAAGGGAGAATTAATTTGTATTCTTTAATGTGTGCAATAAATTAGTGGCGATTAGTGGCTAGGCATTTCTGGAAGTGTTTAGATATGACTTTAAGAGTAGACTTGGAACAATGACAATTTGCTTCTAAAATTTGTAGGCGAAGAAAGTAAATTTGTCATTACTTCATTCAATTATGTCCGTAAGGTAAGGAAGAAAGAGTTGAAAAAAAGGCTGCCAAACTATCACAATAAATATTTTTTCAATATGCAATTTTTAAGAAGCCGGTGCGGTAAAAAAGAGAAGTAACACAAACTGTTGGACTGGACTTCTGGGGAGAATGAAGGTGATAAAATGCATTTTATACAGCTGCACTGTGCACACTGCCACTAACAATGTTACTGCTGTTGACAAATATTACTCTGAGACATATGCTAAGCTATTAACCCCTGTTTCTTCCTCTTTATCCTTTAGAAATCCATAGGAAGCTGACATATTATGGCAACAAAATCTCCTTTCCTCTTTAGTTAGGCTTTATTTTTTTCTTCCTTGAAAACATATTGATTGTTTCAGGGAGAAAACACCTTAAATTCCTGCTCTCACCAAATACGAGAGTATGCAAAGAATAATGCCAAGTCTTCACTTTGGCTTTTGGGAGGAAGTTTCTTCCTGCAAGCCATGAGAAGTCCTGTGCTGCCCTGCTGCCCCTTGGCTTTCTCTGCAGGCAGGAGCTAACAGAGGTTAGCTCAGGCCACTGCTCAGCTTTTTGCTCGTGGCCGTTGCGCTGCGTGCTGGGCCATGAGCGCTGCTGTACTCTGATCTCTGCTATGTCTAGACAGATATTCATAATGAAATAGATGTCTGGATAATGAAGCACACTTTCACCGTCCTAATGGGATTGATGCCTACAGAGGCTGGAAAAAGAGCAACTTGCATTGCACCCTCCTGGGCTGCTGGATTTCACAGGTAAGATGAGCATGGGCATCCAGGGTGGCTTTGCTTTTAACCTCACCTTCTCCCCACGTGCTGAGCCTTGCTTGACCTGATTTGGGCTCTTAAGGCTGGGCTCTGTGGAAGGGTGCACCAGTATGTTGGCTGAAACAATAAAGAGAACTTTATACAATACTTAATTTCATCCAAAATTCTCAAGAATAAGGTTTTTTCCAGGATCAAATTTCAGTTTTTAAATATTCTGTGCAGACATAATCCTCTAATGAATGATGGAGCATATGTTTACTTCTATATTTTTATGCTTCTTGGCATGTGGAAATCCTTCCCAACTAAAGTAAGAGTGACTGTAGGTCCCTAAGGCTACCCTTTTATGCTTCAAGAGTTCCTTAAAACAGTAGGTCAGACTGGAGTATGTTTGTATGAGTGCTAGCAGTGGCAAGAAGCAGAGAGAGAGTGCAGGCAATTGCCTTTTGTTCTTAATAGACCTGGACAGCAAAAGAGAGCACATCCCTAATGTCAGGAACATGCTACAAGCTCTCATAAATCAGAGTACAAAAAAAAATGCTGTGGAACAGAATTACAGCTAGACAGCAGAAGTCATGGTCATTTCATCCTCATTCTCATCTATGTGCAGAATGGTTCCTTGGTTCTTTGTATATTAAGAAAACCTGAATAATTTAGGAGCTGGGAAATTTCTGAGATAATTACGGAAATCTTTGGGCATTCCTCTAGTGGTCTTTATAGGATGTAGCATTAGATTACTTTGGGGTTCATTTTCATTAGCTGCTCTTGAGAAGAGCCCAGATGCCCACTGGAGCTAACCCTGCCTGTGCTGGGTGCGACCTCCAAGTCAAGAGACCTGCCAGGAGCTCCCTGAAGTTAAACAATGTTCGTAGATCACTCGTGTTCCAAGATTCCCTGCTTGCTGTTGCCAAAGTAGATACAGAGTCAGTGCAGAGAACTTGCAAATGTATTCAGTAGGCATACATTATGCAGTTTCCCTTGTAACTGATGACCTTTCATAACATACCTGTGTGTTGGGCATTCATCAGCTGTAATGTGATATGGAACTCATGTAAGTGTATCTCTACAAAACCCATTAAATAATATATGGACCTATTGAATAAAAGTATAACAAAAGGACAGACTATAGACTAATAGCCTCTGTTTCCATTTTTACTATGAAAGTAAAATTATAGTTTGCCCATATTTCAAATATTAATTTCTGAAATTCTTTTACAATTAAAATATTTTTTAAATTGTTTTGTCAAAAATTACATTTTAAATATATCAAAGTCTATAAACATATTTTGTAATATTCATAAACCCATGCATAGATTTAAAAGGTGTAAAATTAAGGCAACAATAGAAGAGAATACAAAAATTTCAGATCCTTTGTATTTAAATAGTTTCTCAGAAATTAATATATGAGGGTTTTTTGATCAGTCCTTAGTGTACATGGGTAAGAAAATGCACTGTGCATTTCCCATAGCATTTACCATAATAATGTGCTTAAGAACAGGAACCTTTTTGAAATCTGCAGCTATACTAATAGCATTTCAGTCAATAGAACTGTTCACACTGGATGAAGTATTCCCTGTGATTAATAGGGCATCCATTGACATGCATTTGCTGATAAGATACATCACTAAAAAACATACGAAACAATATTTACATTCTGGACTACGTTTAGGGGCAAGAAAATGTTTCATCTTGGGCAGGCTGGCATGAATAATATGCTTTTAGCTTTAGGAAAGAATGCTGCAGCAACAGAAAAACTAGGATAAGCTAAGCAGGAAACATAACCTATGGAAGAAGGACAAATGTTAACTGCTGCACACTGGAAACCAAACTGAGCTGGATTAAGTTCAGCTCCATCTGGAATGATGTTTCCAGTGTCATAAAGGTAAAACCTCTTGTCTCTGTGTTAACAACATCTCTACATTGGTGTGCAGGGTTATCTTCTTGAAAATTAACTACTTGATAGCATTTATTTATGAGTCAATGGCTCATCCTACTCCACTGAAATGTCTATGGTCTTTTTTGTCTCGTTATTTTAACTAGGGAAAACAGTATCAGCCTCAGCTGGGGCAGTTATTTTGATTGTGTGGAATGACTGCAGTGAGCAAAATTAAAGCAAACACTGAAAAAAATTCAGAAGTGCAACATGTATATGGTCCCCTCTTGGGTTTGTTCACCTGGTTTCCTTATAAAGAAAGTATATTCTTTGTTAATAACAAAACCATCATAAAACAGGTCTCTTAAGTCTATTGTGATAAAAATAAATGTTTCTTTCTAAATCTTCTTAAATGTCAAAATTAATTCTTCATTGGTACTGCAGTCTCTTTATTTGGCCACAGTGAAAAAATACTTTAAAAAAACAGCTGAATTGTTCTTCAGTTTTTGGTGTAGCTAAATCTTTTCAATGACTGCTAAATTTCTGTCTTGTCTTCTTATCTCGTACTTGGAGGTATTTCAGAGGATGCTTCAATTTTCTAATCTTCACTCTCTATATAAACACAGTTTGTCTGGAATTTTACCATCTAATTATACTGTATTTTTTGTTGCCCCTTAGAAAATAAAAAGGGCCTGATTTCTTGTCTTGGCTGCTAGTCTGGAACCTTGGTATACTTGTAAGTGGCCAATACTGTTCAAGTATGATGCTTCTGTGTGGTCTAATAGTATTCTTTGTCTTCTTTAATCAGAATATTTGATAATCATCAGTAAATTCTTGATAATGTGTCAATAAGACTAACATCTCCTTTTATCTGTAGCGTAATAAATATTCACATAGACAAACACTAATTTTTAACAGCATAATGGGTCAGCCCTAGTTATTTTTAACTTGGGTGTGGGATTCCAGACTCAATTTAAGAGTAAAAAGGGATTTATAGCTGCTGGCTTTGCTGGGACATGGGCTGTTGATGCCATTGATTTGATCCTTTGCTCTTGCCAGAGGGATATAGCAAGTGCACTCTTCCCTGAGTAATTTCCCTTTGTTGAAATAAGTACATCACAGACTGCTGTAATTTGTGAACTACTGTGATTACACAAACAGTCCCAGTTTGGAACTTGCCAAAAAAAGACAGTTTGTAGGTTTCAAGGTTTTTAATGGTTTAATGATTCAGTCTCTTCGGTCAACACCAGCTGTGATGTCACCTGATAGGTTTTCTCTTTCTCTCCCTTATTTTACTGTGACTTTGGGACAAATAATATCACTTGCTTTTACCATACATTCCTTAGTGGCTCTCTACATTTGGATTTGGCTTTTTTATTTGGCAGGAGAGGAGGAGAGCACTGACTGCCTGTTTCTGAGGCTGATATATTCCACGCCCCAAAGTATATCCTGTTCCATAAACTTCTAACTAAAAAAGTTTTTGCTCTTCATGTGTGGAGACCTTATTAATGTATATATGTATGCTATTTCTGGAGGTGAAACATTGCTTGGCTAAGCTAGCAAAAGTCTGTAGAAGACCAAACGTTCAATGTATTTGCAATGCATTTTCCTGATTTGTTAGAAATACCAGTCCTTGCCTCCCAATGTAGGAAAAGTCCTGTAAGAAGGAGATCTTCACAAATGGCCAAATATATGTGGGGTTTTGTATTATCTTTTAGAAGGCCAAGATAGGAATATGGGATTCTCTAAGGGAAAGGAGATGTTTGATGGAAAGGAAGTGAAATGCATCAAGAATTCCTATATTTCAAAAGATATCATGATATCCTGGTAGGAGGATTAGGCTTTCTAGGCAATGCTTTTATTCTGTCTTTTATCACAGTATTCACTTTACTCATACTCAAATCTAATATACATTCCAGAATAGCAAATGCATAAATTTGGATTTTAAACTATCTATTATCTGTAAATAGTGCCAACTGTAGTGGACAGATACCTGAACGATTCTCCTGGGATCTTTGCAATTTGGTGCTCATCAGAACTCAACATACTCTGCCTGTGCCTATTTTTCCTTTTCTTCCCCCCCTTATTTTGGCAAATATTCTACACATGTATTAACTACCTGTAATTCTTTTCAGAATAAAAGTAAAATTCACTGCATGTTTAAATTGACAATTGGGCAGCAAGAATAAGAAACATCTGAGCTGAGGAAAATCTATTATTTTCTTTTTAGGATGCCTTTGTAATGTTGGGTATATTTAGCTTTGAGTTTGGCCATGAGATATAAATTCAGTCTTTCTAACCTGTGCAAGACAGCTAAAACAGGCCTGATTACCCTCAAATATATCATGTATCATAGAGATGTGTAAAGGCCAAGTCTTAGTCTCAAGCAATATGTGTGGGAGCATAATACATATGACCCTTAATTTCCAGTATCCCAATTAATAATTAAGTAATTTGCTGAAGTACTAACCCAATATATTACATGTTTACTGTTAACTTCAATTCAACGGCCAAATAAAGACTGTTGAAAACATCCTGGCTCTGTCAGAATGCTAGCACATTCATTTTATCTGCTGTCACTAAATGGCCAAAGGAAGAACAACTGTAGCATTTGAAGATACTTGCTCACCAGCAGAATGACCAACAGAGATTCAAAATACTAACTGGCATGTGCCAATTACAATCACGAGTAATTAACAGCCTGTGAAAGAGAGAAAAACAAATGAGTGACAATTAGTAAAATAAACCTTTTGTGACTTTCAGTTACCGAATATATTTCTACTAAACTTTAACCAATGCAAACTGTCCTATTTAGCATTCCTAATCATAAGTGGTGTCTTTTGTTAAGCCATTTACTTTCTTGGTTTCTTTGTGTAAAATGATGTTATTCTGTAATGAACGGGCATAACAAAGGATTATTTATATTGTTGTTATTTTGCGTTTTTAATGTTCAGACTGGCCATGGGCTATGGCCAGTAATAACTGGTAATTATTTTAACTATAATAACTGGTACTTGTTTTCAAGAGTTGACTACTCCTAAGGTCTGAGGACAGGCCTTTCTGATTGCTTCAGGAGGAGTGCAGATGATCATCACTTCTCTGGGTGATATCTAACATATTTTGTTATTTAAACTTAATCAGAAGCTCAGATTTCTAATGTTACATGAAAGGTGTATCAGGTCACTATGTACACCTGAATATCTGGCCATAATTATTTGTGTAGACATTAATCACTGCTTTTTGGTACAACTAAATCTAAGGGTAGAAGTCTGATCTTTCCTCAGGTCGCAGCTTGATATTGTTAGAGGACAATATTATGACTATGTGATTATGATTATGGTTTATGTGAAAAGACTTTCTGGTCTTCACCTGACATCTTTCAGTGACTCAGTGGCCAACAGACTTGTCCCTCCCTCCCTTGTCAGGATAGTTGACTGATCCTGCTCTTATCCAGAGAAGGAAGAGAGTAAAGAAAAATCCTGTGATTGCTGAGTTGGCAGACAACTGAATAGCTATGGATCTGAACTGACACCTGAACTAAACCCCACCTGCTTCATGGTGATTCCAAGTGAATGTACTAACATTTCACCTGGGAACAGGAATTCTATCTTGCAAGGCAATTTTTTCAGAAAGCCATGAAAATGCAAGAGAGGCACAAGATTTCTGCCAAGGACCAAATAACTAGACTTCTGGGGACAGCTTTAGAACATCCAGGATAGAGTAAGATTTACTGGGTTTTATTCTGCACAGGCCTCCCTGTCACTTTGTTTTTGCTTGGGTTTTGTTTTTGGTTTTTTTTAAGGGAAAAATAGTGTCTCTGTAGACTTTGATGGTTTTTGTTTTCATTGAATATATTTTCTGTCTCTTGGTTTGAATTTACTTTGGACCTCAAAGCTTTCCCCTGTGGAATGAGGAAGAAACACCACATAAGTAAGGGGTTAATTATTTCTCTTTTGAAGATGGGAAACTCATGCACAATGACAAGTTGGAGTATCAAATGCCTTGGCTAAAGTCTCAGGGCAGATGACGCAACATCCAAAATACAAGTTGAAGTATTTTATGCTGAAAACACAAGACCTTGTTTCTATTATCATGTCATCCTTCTCATTCTTTTCTGGTGTTTTGACATGGATAATGAAAATGTGGTCCTTGGAGATGGGGGTTGTTTGAACAGGCTTGCTAGAACTGATAAAGACTGTGTTTGTATGTGTATAAATACATAGATATATACACATGGGTATTCATATCTCTCAAAAGTCATCCAAGATTTTACCTTACTTTGCAAACATACTTATTTTGTAAAACCAGTATGCTAAGAGCAATTGCTGATGTCTAAATGCTGTTTAGAGTGTTCAAAATTTGCTTTTTGTTGATTTGTATTGAAAAATAATTGATCAGATTTAGTTTAGTGGGTTTAGTTTCACTCCTATCAAATAACTGATATTGGTTGTAAATTACAACACCTTAACATCTGATATGCTTAACATGGCTCCACTGTTTTTGGGTTAATACTCAACAAGGAATTTACTTTCTATTTTATGCAGATGAGGTGAATGTGTGTTAAACAGCAAGACACTATGAGGCAGAAAGGAATCTTCAGAAGGTAATGGGCAAAATAAAACTGAAATAATGTAAATGTGAAGGTTTTGTGCGTTTCATCTGTCTGATAAACATTGGGTGACTACCTCTCCCCACTACAGACACCCTTTCCTGTGAAGAGCAGTTTCTCAGTGCAAACAGATGGCCTCTCTGCAGGTACCAGAGCAGTGCCTGATGGTACCTGCTGCATGCTTGGTTGGCCTCAGAAAAATGATCTTCCAGTTGGCCTAAAGGTTGATCCCTATTCCCAATTTTCACGAAATTCAAGGGTTTCTGCCCAAGTTATCTTTATTCTCCTGATGGAAAACAGTGAAAAGCAGAACTGGGGTAGGTTTGATCTAATGGGTGTGGGTAGGGGAGAAGCAGGAGCTTCTGTGCATCTAGGAAACACGCATAGGGTCTGTGACAGGTCAGGGAGAAATATTAGAGAACTTCAGCCACTGACACTAAGTAATTGATGGGCAAGAATGTGTTTTAAAATTGTTTGTTTTCCTGATGACATACCTCACTTTGTGACAAGGATTTTGGTTTCAGCACTGATTCATAACATCAGAGCATCACCATGTACAAATCTGATGGCAGAGCAAAAGCAGAGGGCAGGAGAATTTTCTCAGCATTGGACTCTTGTTTGTGTGAGATATTCAGTTCATCAAATACTTTCAGGGGACCTATAACCTGTCCATATGCTTCACACTTCCTCTCCTCCTGTTCTGAGCTCAGATGGGTCTGTAATTGGAGCTTGGTGTCACAAGGACACAAGTGTTTCCAGGCAGTGCTGGCCTTGGCAGTGGGTGAAAGCTGCATGTTTGGTTGTGCAATGGCTTTGCTCCCCAGCTTTCAGGTGTCACTCTTGTTCAATGTGGGGAAAGCGAGCCAAGATCCCCACGACTGGGAAGAGGATCTGGTTATCCATACAATGGCAGGCATGCCTGCTTCTTGGTGTCCTGTTTCAAAACAGCAAATGCTTTTTGCTGCTCTCAGGCACAGTGCAGCTTGGTGACAGGAGTGCTCCAAATGCTCCTGAGATTCTTTTTCTTTGTACCATGCCACGACACAATAAATCCATGAGACAGGAGGTATGTGTTTATACTACACCTGCTGCTCTTGCTGGACTGATCCTGAGGCAGCATTCCATTCTGTATTAACCTGTTATGTTAGCCCTTTCCTGTGCTAATAAGAAAAGCCCTGCCTGCAGTATCATGGGCTGCAGTCCTGCTATCATTGGACCACTTGCCATGGTTTAGTTAAATGGAAAACATCAAAGGAACAATGAAATATTATCTTCCAGCATCTCTTTCTCTGTGTCCTAGAGAACTTTGTGGATGAGTCTGAAGGGGCAGTAAGATAAGACAGCCTAAGATTAAGTGTTGCTTTGTACGCTTTCAGGTTCAGGCCTTGAATTCCTCAAATTTTATGTTGGGGTTTTTTTCCCTTGTAGGTTGAGCCTTTGTAAATAATGAAAGTGAGAGAAACCTGATCTGGTAAACTAATAATTGAACACTTTAGGTAATATAACAGGAAAGCAGCAGTACAAGGAACGATTCCTTGTACAGCTCAATGATTGGGCAAATTATGCAGACAAAAATCTGTTTCAAATTTGGGGTCTGCTGTCAAAAGTGTCATAACACACAACAGTGGTCTGGGCCATGATTTGGCATGTGCTCAGTGGCACTGACTAAATTGCAAAATATTTTATCCTCTGACAAATGCTTACTCCCATCATATGGGACATGAGAAAATATTACTTCACTAACACTTAGTCTGGGGAAGTAGAGTGTCTCTGCAATTCCTGTGTGCATGGAAGAAAAGGTTTCTGTGTGATTAGAAGTGATGCTATTGTAAAGAAAGAGAATATGAGTAAGAGTTGTGGTCAAACACCTTCAACAATGCCAACACAATCTCTCTGGACACAGAGATAAAACACATGGTTTGATTGAAATAGCTTACTCTTACTCCTGGCGTTTAGAGGTGCAATGCTCTAGACTAGATGGGAGAGGGAACAGAACTCCATATAGATGAAGGGGTTGAATATCTGCATACGTGCACTTGTATCTGCATATAGGGAAAGAGAGGAACATAAATAAAAGACATGAGGAACTAAAATGCCTTTATTTCTATTTCTGATAAATTGCTGAAAGCTGTGTTACACAGAGTATTCGTTTCAAGAAGTCCTTGCTGTTAATAGCAGTTGCAGACACAAGAGTTGTAGATATGTAATGATTTGTGTCTGCTATTCTATAATTTATAAGTTTGATAGAATAGATTACAGTATTTCAGTTGGAAGAGACCAAAAATGCTCCTCTTGTGCAGCTCCCATAGCTCTTCTGACCGAAAGAACGAAAGTTAAAGTATATGATGAAGTGCACTGTTCAAATGCCTCTAAACTGGGACAGGCATGAGGCATCTCCTACCTCTCTAGGAAGCACTTCCAGCATTTGACCACCCTTCCATAAAGAAATGTCACTTCACATCCAGTCAGAACTTACCCCAGCAGAGCTTTGAACCTTTTCCACTCCCCACTGGATCCCAGGGAGAGGAGATTGCCATCGTGTCCTCTTCCCCCCACAGGGGACTGTGGAGAGCAGTGAGGTCACCCCTCAGCCTCCTTTTCTCCAAGCTGGACAAGCCCAAAATCCTCAGTGGCTCCTCACAGCACGTCCTTTCCAATCCCTTCACGAGCTTTGTTGCTCATCTCTGGATGCATTCAAGGACCTTCACATGCAAGCTGTGGAGCCCAGAAGTGCACACAGCACTAGAGGTGAGGTCCCACCAAGGCTGGACTCAGGATAATCAGCTCCTGTGCTGGGCTGGGCTGTGTTTGATGTCCCCAGGATGAACTCAGGATAATCAGCTCCTGTGCTGGGCTGGGCTGTGTTTGATGTCCCCAGGATGGACTCAGGACAATCAGCTTCTGTGCTGGACTGGGCTGTGTTTGATGCCCCCAGGATGGACTCAGGACAATCAGCTCCTGTGCTGGGCTGGGCTGTGTTTGATGTCCCCAGGATGGACTCAGGATAATCAGCTCCTGTGCTGGGCTGGGCTGTGTTTGATGTCCCCAGGATGGACTCAGGACAATCAGCTCCTGGGCTGGGCTGGGCTGTGTTTGATGCCCCCAGGATGGACTTTGCACTCCAGAGCACACTGCTGCTTTCTGTGGTTGTGCTGCTGACAGGCACCCCCAGATCCCTGTCTGCAGGGCTGCTCTCCAGACTCTCCCCTCCCTGTTTACACCTCTGCCCAGTGTTACTCCATCCCAGATGCAGAATCCAGCACTTGGACTTGCTAAATTCCATCACACCGATCTTCCTTCATAGTTCCAGTATATCTAGATCCCTCTGGAAAGGATCTATATCATGTCGCTTAATGAGAAACTATCTTAACTCCTAGCATGGGATTAATTTTTTTCCTCAGTTTCAGGGGAATGCAGCTAAATATTGGCTGCCTTCATCAAAATATGAATGACTCTTTTTTGTCAGGAGCTATGGTCTTCCTCTGGCTTTCTGCCTAACATGCCTGATGGAGCCTGAAGCCACCTAGGGCAGAGTAGTGTTTTGTCTGCTGGATAACAGGCAGGCACTGGCACACTCTGTAACTTGTTTGCAGGGTATCCTCACTCTGCACACTTGTGAAGTCAGCATCCTCTCCATCTCCAGCATTCAGCATTTCCACAAGCCCACACACTTCATTCTTCTGTCACCTTGCCTGCAAGTACAGGCTCCAACACCCCAATCTTACATTCACTAAGCTTTTCCAAAATATTCTCTGACATAGGCACTAATGAGTAGGAGAAGTGATTTAATGCACGCATAGTGACAATTGTACTGGTGCAGTGAGCAAAGGCTGTGGTTTCCTCACCTTACTCCTAACACAGCATGCTGAATGCCCTGGTTTCCACCAAGGACTGTGTCAATTTTTTACAGTGGACAAGGGTGTGTGACCAGACCCTAGTGTTATTTGATAACACCCCACATCATTGCTGGGGACAGGGGACTCTCCTGATTCTGAGAAGAAGGGCAGGGCTTCCAGTCCATGAAGTGTGGCAGGCAAAGCCATCTGCCATTTGTTTGTTGTTGCCCAGAGTTCTCAGTGACCATTTTTTAATGTAAACACCCCCTCTTTTGTATGCTTTTGTTATTTATATTGTTGCTGTTACTGTTCTTTTTTCTAATCTCATTGCTGTTTCCAGTAAATTGTTCTTATCTCATGATCCCTGCCTTCTATGCCTCCTTTTGGAGAGAGGTGGAGAGGAGACATTTTTACTGATCTTTTTGCTAGTACTAAATTGGGGAATACCATTCCTAAGCCACGACACTGCTTCACCTGAGCCTGGGGAGGATACAGTAACAAGTCCATGAATACTATGCACAGCCATTCAAAGATTATAACACACATTTTTAACAGGTGCTTTATTTTTCTGCTCAGTACTTTGAGCAATTTAATTGGCACATCATTTCATACCTCTCTCCTTTCAAGTTTAATTTACCCTAACTAGATTAGGTAAATTAGGTAAAGCTTCATCACAATATCATCATCGCAGCATTGCTCAAGTTCCAGTTTGGCAGAGCAGAAGAAAGCTCAACAAGAAGTTCCATCTTAGGAGAAATTACACTCTGAGGTAAATGTGTTTCCAGGGGAAATAATTTTTGGCCTTAGACCCTGAATCTTAACTAACTCTGTAACCCCAGAGTTCACACATCTCAGAAATACGATGAATGTTTAAAACATAAATGTAAGTTAAGAAGTTAAAGATGAGCCTGAGTGCTCAGTCTTAAGAACTTTGTAACTTCAGCTTCTGCTCTTTTTATCTTTGTTGTATGGTTTGTTTTTGTTTGTTTGTTTTTTTTTAATGCACACTCAAAGTTGTGGAGTAAATTTTATAAGCTTCAGAGTATCAAAAAAGGTAAGGTGTTGAAGCAATATAAGGTTATTTTCATCTCCTGGAAAGATAAGTAAATTTAAGAACAAAGGACTTTGCTGCAATTAAAACATTCAGTGTTTTGGTGCCCACTAGCTTTGTCACAAAAATATGTGTTTCTTTATCAATGTAAAAGATTTTTTTGAGGTTTTCTTCCTATTGATGTTTATAAAAAATCCTCTGAGAAAAAAATTATTCGATGAAACAGACAGACTTCAAGTTTAGAGGATAAGCACTAAGTATGCATTTAGATAATAATTTAATATCAAAATCTCATTATGGATTTGTAGCCACTATTATGATTTTTAAAGGTATTTATGCATTTTGGAAAATAAGGATTTGCTGAACAGGAACAATAGCTGTGCAGAGTTTGGCTCTGTTTCAGGTGCATGCGTTTCTCAGGAGACTCAATACATTCTGTCTGGCCTTGCAATCTGAAAGGGTGGGTATTTCTAGACAGAAAACAAAAAGCATAAAACTAACTTCTTACTGCTACCTGCTCTTAATAAGCACCAAGAATTTTGTGCTCTTACAGCAAGCAGCTCTTACTGCAAGGATTTGAAAAGGTTTAGAAGCATTGCTGCATAAAACAGCATCATTGCAACTCTGGGTTGCAATGATGGTACAGGTATAGTGCATTCTGTCTCCAGTGAAGGACAGAACGTTGCCTCCTATCACACTGCTGCACCACTGTGTGTTCTGAAAGTCCTCAGTTACTTAGTGGTTAGCTATTTTTATTACATACTGGTTTTCTGTGGTGGTAATTCTTTGGAGTTTTAATGTGGAACGGGACCCAAAACCAGCATAATATACAAGAGAGAGAAAATCCCTGCCTCAAAATGATGAAAGGTGAGATGGCATAATACGGGATGGTCTTAGAGGTCTCTTCCAACCTTAATAGTTCTATGATTTTATATACCAAGAAAGAAGACAGGACTGGTCAGCACAGCAGTCTGGATTAGACACATCAGTAGCCCACATTGTGGTTTCTGAGGCACGAGGATAAAGAATGTACCTGCTGGTGAATGGCAGCAGATATTCTTCAAGGAACGAAGGCAAACAAAGGGTCCTTAGCAGCTGGAGTGAGTAGTTTAAGTTTGATGCACTGGAAGTTAGATGAGTGTCTAGCACAAACAACTCAAAGGTGAAGCAGCATGGACAGATGAGTCAGGAAAATTCTCTTGGTGGAACATGCAGGGTGGAGATCAGTGTGGCAAGGCTGCATTTGTCAAGGTAGGAGGTTGCAATATTTGAGATAAATAAAAGAGTTTGGATAAAAGCTCAGTCTGTTTGAATAAACTCCAGTTTCAGGGGTCTTGTACAGAAAGAAATGAGAGATGCTACGACATAAACTGGACATCCAAATTAGAATGAGTCTTCCTTTCCTTTTTCAGGAGGGATGATTAACCTCTAATTTTATTTTTTTTTTTTTTTTTTAGTTAGTATATTTCATTTTCTAGTCTCAGGCTGAAAAAGTGCTATTCCATTGTATTATCATATTGATTTGTGTTAAACATATTGGTTTGACAAGAGTCAGTTTATGGCAAAACTCAGAATACTGCTGTCTAAACTTTCCAATGAGGTGCCAGAAACAAGAAACTTCATATGAATATCAGCTATAATTTTTTTTTAGAAGTTCTGGCAGGATTTCACTAAAAGCTGAAAAACACTGCTAAATTGTACAGCTAAATTAGAAGTGAATTAGAAATGGCCACTCATTTCTTGATGAAACTCTTCAATTTTTAAGCGACTTCTGTGACTTCTTGTGTCATCTGTTTAGAGATTTCTGAATACTTAAAACTAGCATTGCTTCTCATTGTACGTATTTGTTTATATAGCCCTGTAAATTACTTGATTATCTCATTAATCTACTTGTCAATTGCACATTAAACTGACAGCAAAATCAAAAGTAAAGCCTATGTTTTCCCAAAGCTAGGTTTATACAAAACTTACATATTTGTGTGGGCACTCACATCTGGTTAAGAATTTATGGTTTAATCTACAAATTTTAAAAATGATACTGATTAATATTTATCTAGATCACTGCAAAAGCTACCTCTTTGTCTTCCACATGGATCTCTATCTTCACTTTGAGAGAAGTTATAGGTTTTAACTTCAGGTAGGCAACGTATGGACAATGAAGTATGTTGTAATTTTTGTGTGATTTACCAGGTTGAGTCAAAAGCTCACATCATATGAAACTTCACTTCTGCTCAATGATTCACAGGGAAATTTTAGACTGCCTTGTCTTTGCAAGGATATTTACTCAACTGACTCCAGTTAAGAGTTCACCTTTGTTGAGCAGGGTAACCATGGCTTGAGTTGTGTAAACTAACTTCTTGACCTCTGGAAGCTGCTTGTGATTGCATGCCATGAAAGGTTATGGTTTTACTTTATTAAACATTATTTTTAATGCGCTTCACCTCTCCTGCTCTAACCTCCTTGTAAACAAATTCAATATAATCTTAATCCATCACCATTTCCATCTTCAGTACTGTGTGTCCATCTGACTCTGGATCAGCATGTGCTCCCTAACCTCTCATGACAGGGGCTGAAGCTGCAGTCCACTGGTACATCTTCTGACCTGCATTGTTGAACATAACCATTGCATGGGGTCTCCTGCTGCTCTCTCTTAGCTGTGCTATCTGCCAAAATGGTTTTGAACACAGCCTACAGCAAACCTACCCCTTGCCTTGAGAAAGACCCTTTAGAAACTATTTTACTCATCTCGTTTAGCAAAGGAAGTGGCAGCAGTGGTGCAGGGATTTGCTCACTTTCCAAGGGGACTGAATAGAAGCAATGTATGTTTCCTCTCTTTTACATTGGACTTGCTTCAGTTTTCATCAGCCATGCTCATATTTAATTATTTGTGCTCCTGTAATTCAAAATAAAATAAGAATCGTAGAATCATAGAAATGGTTGTGTTAAAAGAGACCTTGAAGATCATCCAGCTCCAGCCTCCTGTCTTGGGCAGGGATACCTTTCACTAGACCAGTTTGCAACAAAATTATTAAGGTAAAGCCTGTGGAAGAGAGCTAGATTTAGTTTTCCACATGGTTCTCACGTGTAAACAATGATTGATGTCTTGAAGTAATGGAAAATAATTTGGCATTTCAACATCAACAGAGATTACCTGTGAGCTGAGCCTCATTCTTCATAAGAAATAAAGCTATTGTTCTTGTCCAGCACTGCTTGGCAGTAGAGATACCAACTTTTACAGCCACTAAAATGAGAGGTTAATCAGTTTCTTATTCAGGAAGCAGAAATAAACTTGACTCCCTCACCCTAGTAACAAGCTGCTATTACAGTGGGAGGGAGCAAAAGGCAAAGTAGAAAGGACAAAAGGATCTGAAAGGCAGAGGAAACTAGTCATTGAATATTTTATCTTTATGTTTTAAATTGCTGCTTTTGAATTTTCTGAATCTTAATTTAAGAAATCTCTTTGGCATTATTTTGGCTGTAAATTATTTATATGTTTCCCCATCTTTCGTGGTGCTGTGTTTCTGGGGTTCCTGCAAGATCTCATCCCCTTCTAGCACCATGCTGAGGCACTGCTGTAATCTGTCCAAAAGGAAGGGAAATAGGGCTAACAAAGTGATGCTCTGGGATTCGTATTAGCATGAATTGTCAAAGATGAATAACTAATGATGTGTTTTCTCACTTCTGGAAAGCTGCAGAAAATCCCTGGTAATTTTGTTAGAATAATTCATTAACCAGCATTTTTTCCCTTTGTTGTTAAATCTTCTATATCTCTCTTTTTCCATCAAACCTAGTGAAGAACTCTTACATTTGTATACCTTCCTGCTTGAAGAAATCTACATTTTTGTTGGTGTTTTGTTATATTATATTTATATATTGATATATATTATATATATCAAAATATATATAATATATTGATATATATTTGATATTTTATATATGAATATATTGGTATTTAAAATATCTCAAGTAAGAGAGACACTATATCTTCCAGAGCAGATCATCTCACTGTTAGGTATATTTTCCCTGTGAAGTTAGGCAAAACAGTCCTCTCTTCTTTGCATCCTATTCCAGATAGGGCTGTACACATCTCAGTTCTTCTCCCTCCACTGTATTTATCCTTTCAGACACTCAGGCAGGAGACACTGTTATTTGGCACCTGTAATTTTGCCAAACTGCAGCCAAGATGAGGTTGGGCAGCATCCACACCATCAAGCACAGGCTGAGCAGACCTCCATGGGAGCTGCCCGTGTGCTGTGTGGAGCCCATGTCCTGCACAGCATGCCTTGGCAGAGGTGAGTACAAACAGGCTTTCTTCATCTCCCTGGCCACATTTCAATTGTGGCACAATTCACAATTCCCTTTCCATTACACCTCCATATTTCTCTTAGGTTTGGTTCAGGATTACTACTTTCAAATATCCCACTTACCTTCTGAATAAAAAAAAAAATCAGTACTTTACTGTTTTGGATTCATATATAGTAATAAAATCTGTTTAGGCTGTGCTTCAATTTATGGACATCTTCATTTTTAAATTAAGAGAACTAAGGCAGAAGAACACTTTGTGTTTTATGACCAAGAGAATGTAAAATGTCACTGATGGAGCTCGAAAACCTTCTGCAGTTCACAGGACAGCTGGGATTTAGTTCCTCCAGTGCAGGGTATATATATCCAGAGCCACATGGATGTGAGTAACCCTATGGAAGTGCTTGGGAGTGTCTACCTGTTGAATGTAAATTGGTCTTCTCATGGACTTCTTTAGTCCCACAGCTGCATTCTTCACTGCTGTGGGAGATCCCAACCTAAACATCAAATTTTCTATGATTGATTTTTAATCAGATTTATCAACTATGGTAGGCTGACTTTCAGAAAATGCGATAGACAAAACAGTAACTGTGAGAACAAAAGGAATATTTTTTTTCATTACTGACGGCTTCCTTGCTTTGACCCTTTGACCTATTCCCAAGGTCAATTAAATGCCTCAGAGGAACTGGAGTTGTTCCAAATCAGCTTTGTCATTGTCCATTGGGTGGATGGAGAACATTTCAGAAAAATTAAAACAGGTTTCCAGGGAAACCTTCTCAGTACATGACTTGTCCATGAATTGAAGATCAGACCTTTTCACAGGGCAATTTACTGGTTTGCTCAAGTGTTCTCACTCAGATTTGGTGTCCCCAGATGTTTCTCTTGTGGCACAGTGGTGTCAAATCAACCATCAACACGCCCAGCTGGAGTCCTTCCCCTTCCATGTCTCCCATCCTCTGGTCCAGTACAAAATCTGTTTAAGTACCTTGTTCATTCTGTACTGGAGAAACAAGTAATTATCAGGGAATAATACCCTTTGACCGTGGCTGATAGGAAAAGGAAAAAGCCACAAAAATGATCACTAAATGAAGATCATCCTGTTGACTGCGAGAACTATCTTTGAAGGTTTCTAAACAATCAGAAACTTGAGTTTGTTTTCAGCATATGCTCCCAGGGGAGGGTCATCTGATTCATATCCGTCAAATGTTGAAAAGATGAGTCACAGTCAAACAAATCACACTTTTCTAGCTGTCTTTATACATACAGGAAGGCATAATCTCTCTTCATTTAAAAGGACTTCTTTTTCTTAGTAGACAACACTCAATAACTTAGCCCCATGTTATCTGTTTTCCTTGAATTATGCATATTTATTCCTCTCTATATCCATAAATAATACATAATCTACAGTTGCCTCATTTTTCTCTTATGACCTTTATACACATCCTGTACTTTAAATCAGATTCTGTCTTAGTTACAAAAAGCTCTAATTCCCACTTGAAGCTTAATTCAACATCCACCAAAAGAAGTTTTGTCTTCATATAATACCTAATACCAGATCTTATATTCTTTGCTGCCAATCAACCAGCACCAGACATGAGAAGAAATATATTACTCCAGAAGTCATCAGTTTATCCCACAGCATTTAAGATGTGATAAAATATGTAAGTTTCTGTGCCCGTGATCCTAATCCCATGGCTGCAGTATTCATGTGTGAAAAGTGCCCACTTCATGCACAGCTCCCATAAAGCTGGCAGGACACGGTGCAGATGCAGCAAGCTGTGATTGCCCTTTTGCTCTTCCACAGGGTCCTTCTTCTTCAAGGAATCATAGAACGTGTTGGAAAGGCTCTTAAAGCCCTTCTAGTTCCAAACCCCTGCCATGGGCAGGGACACCTTTCACTAGACCAGTTTGCTCAAACCCCCATCCAGCCTGGCCTTGAACACTTCCAGGGATGGGGCCTCCAAACCTTCTCTGGGCAACCTGTGCCAGTGCCTCATCACCCTCTGAGTAAAGAACTTCTTCCTACATCTAACTGAAACCTCTCCGCTTTTAGTTTAAAACTGTTCCGCCTTGCCCTGTCACTGTCTGTCTGTGAAAAAATCATTCTCCTGTGAAAAAATCATTCTCCCTCTTTTCCATAAGCACCTTTCAGTACTTCTCCTTGCACACTACTTACCTCAGGCTCCAGAGCCCCTAGGTAAGGTTTTACTTTAGCATTTAGATCTGCCTTGCTTTGTAAGTGCAAGTGGTTGAATGCGTTTCACAGATGGCATTTGGTAGGGTGATTTGGTGTTTTGTGGCAGTATTGTGTATTCCAGCACACAACAGTGCTCATTCCTGGTCCGTGCTACCTTCCAAATTGTGTGGGCACAAAAGGTGGAATGCCCATCGGGTCAGGAAGCTGTGTGAAATGGAACCCAACAAAACATCTCTATTCAGACAAATCCCCTCCTGGCTGGAGTTTAGTGTGCAGCCACCTGCGTGGGGTACAGGGGAGAGGAGGAGGTCCAAGTGCTGGTCTGAGCAGGTGAAAAGCTGTTGGATAGTGATGGCTTGAGCAGATGCAGAGCTGTTAAAGAAAATCTTTCAGAAAAGTGTGGTGTGAACCATGACCTGAATGTAAAATATATGTGTTTGCAAGGCATGCTCGGGAAAATAACATTTCTGTTTGTAGGAAACTGAAAAATTTTTCTCTCCTAATGTATACTAAAGTGCCTAAAGAGTAAATCTGAATGAGACAACTATTTTGACAGCAATCTTTTCACACTATTTTAAAAATGCATTATTTTGGATTTATCACCCTGCATCACAACCAATGCTCAGGGAATGTGCAGAGGCATTCCCTCAGCTTCTACTCACCAACAGTATGAACTGCTGTCCAAAAAAGTTAGGTAACTATTCCCATTTTAGAGAAAAAGAACCTTGATACACAGAGGATGCATTCAGAGCAATTAATCACAGGATGTATCTGGCACCAGAGCCAGATCTTCTGACTCACAGTGCTTCCTTCTCTGTTGAGAAAAAAACACATTCTTATTTTTCATAATTATGTCCTAGAATAAGTGTTAAAAAAAAGTTTTAGAAAATGATACAGACTTTAAGATAATCTAATTCCATTATGACAAGCAAGATTTTTTAAAAAGTATTAATATCACCTATTTATATACTGGAAAATTTGTGTTTCCAATCTTTGAGTTTGGACATCCATATGAAATATTTCTAAATTGCGTTAAAAAGTTCCTTGAAACTTATCCTATGGGAGACACTGTCATTTCATATTTTATTCTGCATTCTAAGTGTTTGTATTTCTAGAAGATTGAACCTGCCTGTGAAGGGATGCCAATCTCTTTCCAGCTTCTCTGATTCCAAATGGCCATTTGCCAGTACCAAAAGCAGTTGAAAGAGTTCCACTGAAGTGTAATTTATAAAAAGATAAAATATAAAGGGAAAAAAGGAACCCCCTCAAAGCTGGATTTAGCAATGAAGCTAATTTATCAGATATGCAAAAGATTATTTGGCCCTTTAATGCAAATAAGAGGTTGTATCTTTCTAAGGTAATTACAGAGCAGTTTTCTTGACTACTTTCACTTAGATTCTTTGCTTAATTCATATGAAACAAATTATGTGATTTAGACACATAACTGCCTTTGAAATGTCATTTTATCTAGGGATAAAAATGGATGTTTCATAACTGAACTCATTCTGTCCTATCTTGCGTCCTGCCCCATTTTCACACCTTCAACTTCAGTCTTAGAATTTGTATTATTTCCTGCTTAAAAATAAATAGCTAAACATATCTCTGCTACTGCCCCAAGTTCATCTTTATCACAATTCTCAGGTCCAAATGTATTTGTTACTGGGTATTATGCTCTTAAATATTCAATATGCCAAATACATACCAAAAAAACACAGTATCAAGGACCAGGGTTTTAAAACCTGTCTGAAAAAGGAGAGGGAGTAAAGAAAACAATCTGTGCACCCAAAGGGACTACTGAGCTCTTTTGAGAATTTAAGACCAACTGTACACGCTGTGCTTTTGACAATATAGCTATTTGTTATATGATTTAAAATATAAGTACCATAAAATCTTATTATTTGGTTGCAATATTCCATATGAATGCAAATTTCTTTGAAGCAGTTCTGTTTAAATTCTAGAAATACTTAAGCAAGTGATACTTCACCCAAAAAGGTAATAAAATCCCTCCCAGTGTCACTGTAAAACATACCACAATGTAATGTGAGAACATACAGAGAACTCTGGAGATGTAATTCCTACAGGCCAAGCTGCTGGAATTTTGTCTGCTCAGAGCAAAGGATCTTGTGTCCACTTTGCTGTCTGATTGTATAAGTGATCTTGATGCAGAGAATGAATACCTCGTTATGTGAAAAAACCTAAGATAAATTCTGAAAACCAGAGAAATTAATATTAAAAATAATTTTTCTTCCTTTTTCTTTATTTTTAAGGTTCTGTTAAGTTCCATGTTGAAACAACACGAGGTGATGTAATAAGCAGAGTGAATGGGATGTCACACTGCTTTAAAGCAATGGATGACTTGCCTGAATGTCTTAATACTGCTGTATCTGTAACAAACTATTCTGGAACCCCACCTGGGAGTTGCTTTAATTTCAAGTTAATTCACATTGATGTCTATTCCCTATTAGTCACCACTTCCAAAAGGAATGATAGTGACTGAATACTTAAAAAGAAATACCACTGCTGATTTGCATTATGAAAAATGCCAATATCAGATCTGTTTTGGTGTCCTTGAAAATGTGAGCTTTGAGAAAAAGACATGTAGAGTTCAGCCCTGTGGCTGGGCATAGGGAGGGTCTACTTGAGGGTCCCTCATGACAGTCAACACTTGGGTTTTGGAAAGAAAGCCAGGAACTGCTCCCTGTGATGGGGCTGGAATTATGGGGGTTTGTTCCATACTGTTCCTGCATCTTTTGTTTCCCTGGTCTTCATTATATAAGAGAAAGGTTCAGCTTTTCTGGAGGGTGGATGGGTGTTTCAGAAGGAGACTGTAAGCATGGTACCTAAAGGGTGGAATTCACAGGCTGAATCTCTTACACACGTCTCACCCCATTCAATGATTGCTCTGGAAATTGGGATGTTCCACCCATCTCCTCCTCCTGCTCATCCCCAGAGAAAAGGTCAAGTGAAAGGCACAAGTGGGGCACAAATGAGTTGAAAGGATAAAATCTTAACAGGGTGAGGACTGAGAATAAAATCAAACATTTGAGAATTGTCATCTTAGTTTTAGCAAGTGCAACAATACTTAAGTAGAACTAAGATGTACAAGTTAGCGATTTTTCCTTTTTATGTTTGTTATCACCCTTTGGCGTTATTACTGAACTTAGTCTGTGTATGGGTTAAGCATAGGGCAATGAATTATCATTGGAACTGTTTTTCCTTGTGTACCAAAAGTCACTGAAGAGTATAGATTACCATTTCTTCTAATGTACATGCATATCTAAAATACTTCAAAATAGCAAACACCTATCAATGCCTCATTATTAATGTCAAACTACTAATTTATTTTATCTTCTGGTCTTCAGCAAAGTTTTCTCCCTTAATTTATTGAAACCTTCTCATATGGCTAATAAGAAGCAGTTGAATTAATCTGTTTAAGAATTCTTATATAGTAGCTGACTATATTTTCTAGTGAAATGATGTGGGAAGATGATTTACTGGCCATCCATGTGAGTGCCATTTGGTTAGGAGGTAACACTTCACAAGACAAATTGAATGGAGTAATGTCAAGCAATGCAGGTGTTAATTTGGGAAAGTCCCCTGAAACTGTCTGGAAGAAAGGAGTTTACAGTACAGAATTTAAGTTACCTTCTTAGACTCAACAATTTGCTATATTTAAAATAGAGTTTAAACTCATATTAATTCTATGACTCTACCAAAACCTGAGAAGATCAATTGGGCAGGAAAATATCTTTCAGGAAGTCAGGGGTCTTTCATGGTATTTGGGACTTTAAATGGTTCTGTAGTTTTTAAATTTATAATTTAAAATAAGCTACAGAAATCATCCTGTCTTAAGGGATTGGTTGGTAATATGGGAGGGTTAAGTGATGGAATAAATTTTGCAGAGGAAGATGTTTGCAATAATTTTGGGATGTAGAAAACAAAAATCTATCCCATTCTTCCATCATCCTGTCTTGTTTCTCTATCATCAAATCCCTTTAAGCTCACGTGACAGCTGCAAACATGTGGCTTCAATATTCAAAATTAATTTTTAATAGACAAATGAAAATATTTTAAGGTCAAATTTTGATATTAGTGCTCATATATATACAAAGAGCATCACACTGTTTTAAGCACGGCACTTCAGGTAAAAACCTTGAGTCAAATCTTGCAAGATGCTGAGTGCTGCTGAGAAGGAAGTGAGCAAACTCTCTCCCTCCTTCCTATCCCAGCCACACAGGGCTGTGTCTGTGCAGTGCTGTATCCACTGGGGATGTGCATAGATAAGAGAATCTATAAGCCACTGTGACATAAACAACAATGAGAACAGACTCTAATTATTCTCTTCTGGCTTTCACACTGATAACAAGAAGTAGTAACTACTTTGTCACTATTGTACTTTCTGTAACACTTTATTAGAGAACTCCCTTAGAGAATTTCCTCAGAGGGAAAAAAAAAAAAAGTGTATTGTTCCTGCTCTTTGTGCATCAATTGTCAAATTCAAGGATGCCTGCCAATGCTGCTAAGCCTTTTGTAGTCTGAAATTCATTTTCAAGCAAAGCTTTCCAATTTCTGGCTAATCTGTTGTATGTTATTCAAACCTCTAATGTATGTAATTTCTCAAGGATCAACATAGTCAAGCACACAGAAGCCTTGAGCTGGCATGTCAAATAAAATGTTCTCTCTTGGAAATGAACACAGTTTCATAGTGATTGAATAATTGGTGTTTTGAGTGTTTGCCTCTGAGGTTTTGCAATGTATTCCAAAGTCTAATTTTATAAATGCATCCCAACGCTTCCTGATTATGACTATGGAACAGCTGTTCTGTGTAAATTAACAGCATGTGCAAAAGCCTAGCCCTGCTTTAAGTCAGCTGCACAAATCTCTTGTGTTACTTCAATTTGAGAATTTCTTGCCTATCTTTCAGGGGACAGTATGACTTTCATTCAATCAATTCTAATAAGAAATCAGGTTTTAAACTTGCTTTGAGGCCAGTGGCTATGTAGGGGCTCTTGACATTTTCTTCTCTGCTAAATCTGGACCAAGGTCACACAGATGTTATGTGGTCTGACAATTTTTTGCAACCTCAGTGAAATCCAGCAGTCTTTCAAGAAAATCTCCAACAAAAAAAAAAAAAAAAAATCTCATTAGAGTTGGCTGTGGAGCCTTCCTCTCTTACAGTAGCTGGTGAGTCAAAACAAGATCAGATAAATCAGAGTGCTATTCATTACTTGATCTTGAAGCTTAAATTCCCAATTCCTTATTTGTCACCTGGACATTTTTTTTCCAGGAAGTTTAGCAGCTCTAGGCACAAACCTGATGTGACTATACTTATGTTTATAGTCTAGACTATGTGCTAAATGGCCTAAAGTCTCAGAACAAAAATTTTAAAGCTGAGCAGCCTGTTGTCCCAAACTCTACTTCCTCTTCTCCCTAAAGTGTTACTATGCTATAGGCTATTAACCCAATTTCTATGCAAATCTTTCTCAGACCAGCCACCCAGCCCTCCTTTTCACTAAAATGGAGGCTACATCTCTCTCTTTCTGTTTTGGGGAATGGCAGGCCTGAGAGAAGCAGGAAGGTAGAAGACTCCTTAAATTAGCTTTAATATCAGTACTTTATCCTCTCAACATTTCAGATACTAAACTGCAAAAGCATACTTCCCTCATCAACCTAAGATGGTATGTGTAGAGCCCAAGTCTGTCTCATTTTGAACAGTGAGGCTTCTCAAATGATGGAGGAAAGCAGGATTTGGTGTTGAATCTATGACCAGTACAATTGGATTGGCCACCTTGGGCTAGTCTGATGAAAATTCATAAACTGGATATAGAAGGATTTGGTTTTTTACTTTACCTCTTTAAAATAATAAATACTATGTTAATATATACACTGAAAAATGTGATAGTGTCAAAAGTAAAGTTTTCCCCATCAGTAAAAATGCAGATTTCTAGGGAGACAAGCGAAATGGCTTGTGCAGTGATAACACTGGTCCTAGAACACCTGAAAGAAACTCCACAGGCCTTTCTTTAATGGTATGACACTTCATTGATGTATTGCAACATCTAGCAAGAACTTCTAAAAATAAGTACTTGCTAAATATTACAGTACATACAATAAGGTTTCAAAGCTTTGAAACTTGCACATCACATTAAAGTTGATAATGCTGAGCATCAGGAGAAAGAACCAAGCATCAGCTGGAGAAGAAGAGGTTCCAAGGTGATCTTATTGTGGTCTTTCAGTACCCAGAGGGGGGTCTACAAAAAAAAACAGGGAGAGGAAATGTTTACAAGGGCAAAAGGGAATGTTTCTGAAATGACAGAGGGTAGCTTCAGAATAGATATTAAGAAGAAATTCTTTACTGTGAGGGAGGTGGCTGCCCAGAGAAGCTGTGGATGCCCTTGAAGTGTTCAAGGCCAGGCTGGATGGGGCTCTGAGCACCCTGCTCAGGTGAAAGGTGTCCTTGCCCACGGCAGGGATTTTGGAAAAAGATGGGCTTTAAGGTCCCTTCCCACCCAAATCACAGTATGATAGTACAAAACTAAGTAGGTCTTACACCCCAACACAATGCAAGAGATTTGGTCCCTGCTGCTCCACGGAGCAGCACAACCAAGAACCCTTGCTGCCATTGAGTCAGTGTCAGCCACGTCCTCCAAGGGGTGCTGGGAGACAAGGTCCCCACTTCTCTCTACATTTATCCTCAGGGTGCTGCCATATGGGCCATAACTCCAACTCTTTTGCTGTTGCAATGGCCTCTCCTTTTATTATTTACGTTACACCTGGGGAAGCTGGGCATAGAGGAATCCCAGCAGCCTATCTGGAACACCCTATGGCTGTACTACAATGTAATGCAGTCTCCTGAACGTGAAAACCATTTTTTTTTTTAATTAAGCAGTTAGAATACTGCATTATTTGAAGATCATTTAGCATCCTCAAAACCTTATTTGATTTAGCTTTATTTCGGTAATGTACTTTTTGTTGCTTCTTGGTATCTTTCCCTTTGAATCTGCTTAGAAATCCATTTAGTCAGGGTAATTGCTCCTTCACAAGGCACTTCTTTGTAACATTCAGCACAATGATTTCATGACAGAAGATGATGTTAAAAATAAAGCGACTATCATGATAAAGTCTTGTTTAAAAAAAAAAAAAAAGATAATAAAAATCTACTATTTGTTCCTGTTTCTAGTTTTATTCCATTACAGGTAATGAAATAATATTAATAAAAGTTGTAAGTATCATACCAAAGGGAGCCCAGACTTTCCAATAATTTCAAAAATTACAAACATCATCTTGTTCAGTTGCACATATTGCTGTAGTTGAAATTCAGTTGTCTGATTACAAAAAGAAAGAAAAAAGGGGGGAAGCATCAATACTGCTGCTAAAGTCTTAAAGTAATTTTATTTCCAAATTAACAACACTGAGTATGTACCTGAATATAAAATAATCCCTCTGCAGTGAGCAGGAGGAATTTGAAGGTGCTGCTTCAGACTTTTTGTATCTAAATGCTTTTTACATTGTCAAAAACCAAAAATAATCCTTATTAGATGGATGGTTTCACAGCTCCTCATTCACAGAAAATGGAGCCTTGCTTTAGAGACTGCCATGACAGTGGCCAGTAGAAGTAGTGACATGTCCTGCAGGATGATTCCCACTGATGGTCAGTGAAAGGGCAGCTCCTGACTCAGCTGAACTCTTGGTTTCAGGGTTAATGCTAGCCTACATCATGTTTTTGTCAGCACATTAAATTCTCATTTTACAGGGGAGCCACCAGTCTTGGAAAAAATATCTGAAAAAGTGGCACAGTCTGTTTTACGTTATTTGTTTTGAGTGACATTTGATTCATCCCGTGTTTCTTCACAGATATGTAGAAGTTTACATTGGGGGAAAAAAAATTTAAAGCCACTAGGCATGTGCTTCGCAAGATTTTGTTGACTAATAGTTTAAACAAATTCCATTTCAACAAAACTTCTTCATCCCGACTTACAAAAAACCCCAGGTAGTTTAAGCTCATCCATGGAACCAGGCTGCTGTGACTGAGATAGGAAGGTCTTGCTCTGAACAGAAGTATTATTTTGAAGGAATCTGGTTACACTGAGATTGGCATGCTAATTTATTGTATAATTTACTGTGTGACTGTACTTTGGAGATGTTTGTGATTTCTGTGCAGTAAAGGAGACAATGCAGTATGTCCTAGGAAACCTCCAGGAGTGATGGGAAGGATCAATAACAGAGGTGGGTGTCCATTTGCAAACGTCATGTCTCACCAGCTTCAACTCTCTCTAGCTGCATCTGCAATACCATATCTTCTGTTTTTAAAAACCTATTAGCTGTCACAGTGCAGCAATAAAGAGTTGTACTATTTGGGTTGGCCTCAAACATCTGATAGGCTCAATTTACAGGGAGAGCTCAGAAGGGAAAGAATAATTTATCTCTCAACTGACCACCTAGAAAACTCCTTGTTGCTGCTACTCAAGACATAGATCTGCCTCAGCTCTGGTACATGGAGGGAAAACAAAACCAATATTAATGTTCCACAAAAATATTATATTAAATAGTACTGGTACAAACTTTTGGTCTACACTTGTGACAGTGCAGCAGGGTGTGAGGAGGATTGATTTTTCTCCATTTGTCCTCTTTAAATTTGTTTTTCTATTTTGGTTTGGGATTTTTTTTGCTATGGCAATACTAATGCCTCATTCTGGGGCAGCCAGCTACCCTTAAAAAAGATTTGTTAATACAGCCATCACCTGATGCTAACAAGCCTAACAGGAGCCTAATAGGAATGTTTTCCATGAATGTTCCCAGCTAGGAGAAATGATGGTGAAGATGGTCTGATTCAGAGTCTGTCTGAATCTCTTTGGTTATTATGAGCTTTGTTTCAGAACATTTTCCAATACAGTGCAAGGCAGATATTAATGCCTGTGGTCACTGATCTGCTTGTAACAGACAAAGTGCTACATGATATTTTCATGGCAAGATTGATGCTGCTGTTTCTGAGATGCTGCTGACTCATCCATGGCATCTAATGGATGCACTTCCCTGAATTAATTCCTGCTTCCAGTTCCATAAATATGGCTCAAGTAAATGATACCTCTTAGGAAACATCCTGTCTTCATTCTAATGTACTTATTCCAGTTGTTAATTACTCTTACTGTTAAACATTAACATCTTATTTCTAGCTGAAAATCGCCTAGTGTCAGATTCCAGTTATAGTTTATTACCTTTGTGCTGTTTTTTCAGCAAGCTATTTTCACTTTGGAGGTTTTGTAATTAAACATGCTTTGTTTCTTTTTCTTCAGTCAGATTTTAGTGATAACATCACCAATCTTTTCACCAGTGCACTTTTTTTTTTTCATTCAGCATGGTTTTTTTATAATAAAGAAGCATTTTGGAATTATTAAACAATTTTAAAATATTGTATATTTTTAAAAGAAGAGTAATGATTTGGCTTTGATAATCCAAAGGTATAAGAGACATAAGGATCATGAGGTATATTCATATGCTTTATTAGACCAACTGATACAAGCTGGGGAGAAAGGGGGTGGAGATATGGAATAAAAAATTGAACATATAAGCTTTGTCTGAGATGCCAAGAGATTTTTGTGACCAACTGTTAAGTAGTCAGTTTAATAAGAAATTACTTCTTACATGTCTTACTTTTTTTATCAATATTTCACAAAACAAGGGAAGAAAATTCCATATAAATAATGTTTAAGTAATTTCTAGCAAAAAGAAAGTTTGTTTGATAAAACTAATCTATGAAAGAAGGTATTACCAGTTTTGTTCAGCTCATAAATAAATAAAATTAAAATAAATAAAAATAAATTAATATAAAATATGTTATATTTTCTGTAAGGCTAAAATTGTTGAGCTAGAGAAAATTCTGGTACAGTTTTCTCTCTTGTCTTTCATTGCCTCAAGGCTTATTAAGGGGAAATAAATATCACTAAATGCATTCAGTAAAAGAAGTGTTATAAAAAGGCATCCAAAAATTCAGTGATGGGAGAAGAAAATTAGTAGCCAACCTTTAGAGTGTTCTTTACCCATTTTGAAAAATGCCTTTGCCCCCTTCCCTGTTGCTACCTCTGGCAATGTCAGAGGAGGCAGAAAACAGGGCTGGGTAATATAAAAAAAATAAAAATTACTCAAAAAAATCCTCACAAAACCAAAACCAAAAAGCCCAGATTTTTTTTTTTTTTAAATAAGGCAAAGATGTGATGAAATTTTCTCATTCACAACATTTACTACATATTTGACATTTGAGCTGCTATAACTGGGAAAGGATGACTCCATCCTGAGGGGAAGGATGTTATTTCTATAGCTAATTGGCTGCTTGATACTTTAATTCATAAATCCCCATGCCTGTTCTCATTTGCTGTGACTAAAGATCCCAACCATTTATAGCTGCAGTGAGGACAAGAATACATATATTTCCTGCTTTCTTTGAATTTCATTCTTAAAAATCACTGAGACATAAAATTCCTCTTCAACAGATTTTTTTTAAAATACAAGAACCATTTAAAACGTATATAATATCAAATTTTCCCTAAGAAATCTGTTGCAATGACTGCAAACAACTTCTATTAAATCCTCTCATTAATTGAAGAAGTAAATTTACATTCAAATTTCAGCAGATGAGGTTAATTTATTTATACCAGGGATGTTCCAAAAACTGGCAGCTCTGCATGGCCTTATGATGACTTGGCAATTAGAGAAGGCAGCAAAGTTAGTTCCCATTTCTCCCATGCATGTTGAGTAGAGAAATCTATGGGGGACATTTCCACCTCCTGAATGGTTTTTTTTGCCTTGAAATTTCTTTGATGGTAATAGTCACCCTCATTTTATTTTTTCAAGTGCAATTTCCCCACTCAGTTTGACCCTATTATTAACGTTTAATGTTAAGACTTGAAAGGGTTTATAAATTAAAAAAAAAAAAAACTAAATTATCAGTACTGAACTATAGATTAAAAAATAAACAGATAATTACAAAACAATAGATGCTTACATTACTTATGCAGTGCAAGTTTTATCTCAGAGCACATACCTTCTAGAGAAAAAAAAACCTCTATAATTTAATTAGAATTGTTCCCTCCACACCTCATACAGTAACTTTACATTTCACACTTCTACAAACACTTTCTTAAGCCTATATATAAGAAGCCAAATGAAACTTTTTAAAAAGTGCTGGCTTTGATTAGTGAAAAAACCTCTGTTTAGCAGAAAAAGAAGTTAGCGAGAAGTTATTCACAGTTTTGAAGTCTAAGTGTAAAATCTTTTGTGCCCTTTAGTGGTTAGAGCAAACCTACTGTATCCAAGACTGCATCAAAGAGCAAACTATACGGAAAATTTAAGCTTGGTCCATTTAAAAAACTCCCTTTAAAATTCTGCACAATGCAGTCTGCAAAAAGTTTTGTACATATGTGCACTGACAGTGCTCATACAATTGTGTGTAAAGTAGGTAGGCGAGTGTACAACTGGCCAAATACTGTTTTCAGTCCACCTTCTGGATGGTCCATTGGCATTTTTAATATTATATATTGCATTTGTGAAAGCAGAAGAGAGAGAAAAATGTAAGAAAGTGTTTTGAATTCTTCAAATGAATGGTGAAGTATTATTTTTATATTAAGGTGTTATATTGAAAATAATTTTCTTCTAACCCATGGGTTACTGCCTATATATTTTCTTTATAAGGAAGAATCTAGGTTGAAAAAGAGGTCTTTGAGGTACTGATTTCATCCTTGATTTCCCTGATGCACCACAGAAAGAATTCTTTTAGTGATATTTTATTCATTTCCCCCCTTCGAATTGTATTTGATTTTTCTTTCTCTATCCTTCTTTCCATGCTCTGCCACAGGAAATGACTTTGTGAAGAGCAGAGGGGAATTCCTTCAACATATTTCATGTAATTCAACCTGGGATTTTTGCTGCGAAAGCTAGAGATGAAAAGTGCTAACTAACAAAATCTGCTTCAAGGGAAAATGTTTTCTCACTTTGATAATGAAATATTCATATCATAAGACTTCCCCCCCCACACCCCCACGACGATTACATGTGGATTTCAGATAGGACCCTGACAATTTTCCTCCTGTCAGGATTATTCATCTCAGCCCTGGATGGAAAAAAGTGGACAACCAGCCACGAACAGCTACACGTGTGCTTTTTGGATGT
Source organism: Cinclus cinclus (assembly GCF_963662255.1). Lineage (NCBI taxonomy): Eukaryota > Metazoa > Chordata > Aves > Passeriformes > Cinclidae > Cinclus > Cinclus cinclus. The sequence goes on along the minus strand of NC_085051.1, from coordinate 5,341,314 downwards.
TGTGACTCGGAGCGATGCACACTTGGATCTTCCTGCCACTGGCCTGATTTTTTGGGAACATGCCCTGGAAGAGATCCCAGCCTCAGCTCTTGAGCCCCTGTGTGCCTTCATCCACTGAAAGCACAGGCTGGGCTTTTCCAAGCACCGCTGAGCTGTGTGGAGAGCAAATAGTGCATGCTGCTCTCTGTATTTTTTATAGTGATCCAGTGAGGCCTGATTTAAAAGCCAATCACCCTGCAAAGTTAGATGACAAGGTCTGGCTGGCTTTTATTTATTTTTCATTTCTATGTTTGGTTTAGGATAGCTTTTTAAAGGCAACAAGCTTCTTTTGAACCAATACCAGCACAAAACAAACTAATCAAAAATAAATCTCACCTTTTCATACCATTACACCACAACAAAAAAGCTTAAAAAGTATTTTAAGTTGTGGGTTTGGGATCTTTTTTGTAAAGCCTGAATTTTCTTGTCATGTGCATTAATCATTTTAATAACTTCATATAATCATTATGTAGAGTTTATGGGTGTCCTACACAGCACATCTTCCAGGTGCTGCAGCAGGTAAGCCTGCTGCACTGGAATTCCTACCCACAGCACTGGAATTCCTACCCAAATCTTCTTTTCTTCAAATGCAAGATACTGAAACAAAGGTACAGGGTTAGAATGCAGGTTTAGCAGCAAAAAGATACAAATTATACTTTCAATATTTAAAAAACAATAGAGCGCATAAAATACTTCTTTTTATAAAAGGAAATATTTAATGATATTCTAAGTATAAACATAGAAAATTATTAGTCTTGTGTAGTTTTAGACTAAGAGTTTTATTGGATTGTTACACAGTAAGCAATGTGTGACATTACATGCAAGAAACAAATGGTCAGAATTTTTAATCTGTCTCAAAATGGCAACATGAATATATTTATTAGCAAGCATCAAACACCAAATAAATATATTAATCATCAAAAACAAATTTTTCAATTTACTAAATACATTTTTTGCATATTTTTGTTTACATGTGTGGAATGAAGGTGAGCACTCAAAATGTTTTCAGCTGCTAGGTAATGTGAAACACACACAGTCCTGTGTTTCTGAGTGGAAAATTATACTATATGGATAATCCCAGGCTTTGATCAATAAATGGGAATATATAAAACTAAATGTTTGATCTGATCCATGGTTCATCGAATTCCACTTAAGCAATGAAAACATAATGCTCCACACTGCACTTTGAGACTTCTCCTACCTCACCTCAAGGAAATAAGTCTACTAATTTTTTATGGCTTAATTTACGTGAGTGAAATTCCACTCTACTGAAATCAATGACACAGCTTTCAGTTGGATGTAATTCCACTTCCATATGTGCACGGTGACTGATGGTCTCTGTCACACATAGCTGCAGGAAATGTCATTTATATATATTTGTGCAGTGCCCTGTACAGTAAAAGTTTGGTTTGGTTGAACTGAACTGAAGAGTTGGTAACATAATATGAATAATTAATTATACCTGCTAAAAAATTTGTATAGAGGGTGGTGATTTTATGGAAAGGAGATTTATTTGCAGCATGAAAAAACAGTATTTAATGACTTCCCTTTAGTTATTCTTTAGCCTATTTGTACATTAAATTGATAGCTCAACATGCAACATGACTAATTTTCTTGATTGTTCAAGGACCTTACAAGAGTTAGGCATAAATCATTTTGGTTTGGATGTTATTAATTTAACTGACAAAAAAAATTGGCCTAAATATTTAAAGTAGTTTTATCCTGAAAATGCAGCTATGGCCACGGCATTGGTTTGCTTCTTGCTCCTGTAGATGTGTCACTATTCATCTTTTCTAGAAGTGGCAGGTGGAATACACTGCCTTTAGAAAGCATGATGACCTCGTAAGAGGAAGGGGTGAAATGTCTTAGTCTTACCTCTCAACCTTCTGTTCCACCAATGGAGAAGAACCCCCGACATGGTGGTGATAACTAAAAGCAACATTTTTTCTTCCAGTTGCTCCAAAACAGCAAGAAAGAGGCCAATCTCCCGAGCTTTGCTCTTTGAATGAAATTGTCAAACTCCAAAGCAAACTGTAGAAAGCATGAAAAGAAAAAGTGTAATCATAAAACCCAAAAACCAAAACCCAAATCACAAAGCCGATAGCTATTGCTTTGTCCAACCCAATGAGACTATATTCAAAGGGGAAAGTCCAATTCAATTCTAGATCATTTGACATTATTTCCCTAAAATTTAAATGCGTAGTAGTAAGTCAAATGGAGGTGGAGGATGACAAGGAAAGAGCCCACCACTGCAATGTAGGTAAAATCACCATTTGGAATTTGAGAAGGCAAAATAGAAGGAGGCACTGCAGGAAAAGTCTTTGTGTTGATCAGTGACAGAGTGAAATAACATCTGGGTGTACTTTCTTTGATTTATTTGGAAATTAATTTACCTGCAGGAATTTACCCCTAAAATGTTGTTTTATGTTTGTTTTTTTATTATCTAACTGGGGCAGTGTTGTGTAAACTTGCAGAAACAGAGGCTGGATCAGAGATTATCTATGCCTTGTAAAGAAATTAAATGCTTGTTATTGTTTATTGCTTTTGACTAATATAGGAAAAATTACCCTCTGAGCAGACTTGGCTCCTTAATGTTGTGATTAAATAGAGATGAAGATACACTTTGTTATTGCCTTACTGCTGTAACTACCTACATGCCATGAGTGTCTTCATCACAGCTACACATAAGATAGAAACTTCTCTTGGCACAATAATTTCAGCTTGATAAGGTGATAAGAATCTTGGAATTTTTTTTTTTAAACACTGCATATTCAAAAGAGGCTGCCTATTCAAAACCCACATAACAATGGTGAATCTGGTGAATACTATTTTTAAAATCCTGGTTTGAGAGCTCTTGCCTTCATACCTTCTTTTGCCTTGGGATTTGTACAAATTTTTCTGAAAAGATGTAATATCTCTCCTAGGTATTACAAGCCACATGTATTCTATTTAAGCCACATGTATATATCTGGATATTCGGTGCTACAGGTATCATAAATTAGCATTATTGATTTTATAAATTAACATTATTATTATTTTATTTTCTATGAGAAGTAAAGTCCATGCTTCAGTGGTTCTATCCAAACACAATGCATTACCCTCAGATTTAGTGCCTTTGTCCTCTGCAGACAGAAAATCTGACACTGACATTTGCAAAAGGATGCTAAGGGCTCAGAAGCATGACTTGGAAATTAGATGAGAACATCAGGAGCTGGGGTGAGAACTGTAGACACCTGGAAAAAAAAAAAACATACTAGCAGCATATCAGTGTCCTTCCTCCAGGTATGCTATTGTTTTATCAAGCACACCTATTAGCTATTTACACCTATTAGCTATTATTTAGCCTCTTGTTAACACCTGTGCCAGCTTTAACCTTATTCTATAAAATGATACTGTTTTGAAATCCAACTGCCTGCTAACGTGGCTAAAAAACTTCACTGCATGGTTTCTAGCCCATTTTCTTACATTTAAAGATTTGTCAATTAAAACATCATCTCAAAATGATAGCATTTTGTTCCTGAAATTTAATATTGTAAGCATGTGGAGAGCCATTATTGTCTGACTAGTGGCACCCTTCATCTCTTATTCCCCTCAGAACTCTGTTTTCCATCTGCACTTTGTGTCTGCCTGGGAACATTACTATTACTAGAGCAGCAGATTGCAGTTGCTGTTTCCCCCCAGTCAAAAGCAACTTCCAGACTGCTCTTCCAGACAATAAGGAAGAAATAAATGTCCAATGCCCCAACCTGGTAAATCAGATTAAACAATTGAGCATATCCAGAGAAATTAAGTGTAGTCCAATAACTCTTAATGGCTTGGAAAATTACAGATGGGGGGAAACTTTAGAACCTAGAGAAGGGTATTAACACACTCATTCAGAAATGAGTGCTACATTAACTTGCTGACCTTGAGAGAAAAATTTGAGCAATAAGAATGTCAGAATCAGACTAACAGAATATCATCTACCCCTCCATTTTAATGTGTGTTTTCTGTGTTGGCATTGGTCACTTACAACTGTTCATCCCAGCTCCACACTGTCACTCAGTGTTCATAGCTAAACAAGTCGGAGGAAAAAAGGAAACCTGGGTACAGGACACCAACAGAGGTACGCCACCAATTTTTGGCTCAGCTTTGTGCTCAAGCCTCATAAATCAAGAATGAATCCCAAAACACTGCTCTGAACTCAGGTCACCCCTTGGCATCCTATGGATTTGGTGGAAAAGAGAAGGGGTGGCCTCTGGCTGGGTGCTCATGCATGAATGCTGGCTGGAGGGTGACTGTGCCCTACTTCAAGATCAGTAAACCTCCCTGTGCTTGGGCTTACAAAAAGATTTCTGGAGCTGACAAGTCGTCTTCTTATCTTCCTTCTTTCAATTCTTACTGGAGGTTTTTGGATGGTGTATACACATCTATCATCCCCTCAGCACCTAAGGGGTTATTTAGTCCTAACTGAGTGACATTTATTTGGCTTTGGATCTTTGGATGAGGATGAAGCCATGCACAGAAAGATCTTCTGGCATTATTTCACCCTAGACCTGATGATGTTATGAATTATCCTATCTATTTTCTTTTTTGTGAGTGACAGACCAGCAAGAGTTTAGAAAAACAGCCTTGGGGAGAAAATTATCATTATATTAATATTTTTTTTTTTAATTGAAACAGAACAAAAAAGAAACCAAACAAGAAAAAAAAAAACCCTCACAAAACACAAAAGCCACCATCAGAGAACCCCAACTTTAGAAGCAGAGTGAAATATGTTTTTCCTTTACCATTTGTCATCTTTCTTAGGTTAACTGTTAAGCAATTAGGTAGGAAATAGAAATAGTCCCCCATTAGAAATGGAAGCAAATAGAAAAAACAGGGGTTTGTTCAACTGTTTTGATAATTAAAATAAATATTATAAATTCTGTAACATTCCGTTTTTTCTTTTACTTCCTCTCGGATGGCTAGGTGCATCACATTTTTCCATTTGCAGCTAACCCATAAGATTTATAAAAATTCACTACATTGATGCAATAAAGACATTCCTTGACCTGCTGTGTTAGAGGAGGCCTGGAGTAAAGACGGTGGGGTTTGAGCTGTGTCAATGGTAAATTTCTGTGGACATAACTGGATGTGCACATTACAGATGTTTGAAATACTTGAATCTGAGCTCTCCTGGGGAACATCTATGTATCCCAATATGCCTTAAAGTAGAAGTTCTTCAAATTAGCTCTAAGTGCATCTAAAGTCTCGTTCATATCCTGGACACAAAGTGCACACAGTACTAAGTATTATGTCCAGAGCAGTTCTCATTCCAGTCATAGTTTATGGATCTGCATTTTGATTTCCAACAGCTGACGCAGACACCTAGACAATTTCTGCTCAGAAATATAAAGTACCGGAAATTTCAGAACAGTCTTTTTTTTTTTTTACTTCGGAAAAAAAAGAAATCGTAGCCTACATTTGTGGGTATAAATATTTTCATTTATTTTTATAGTTGATGGTAATGTTCCTGATGATTTGAATGTTAAATCCTATTAGCCCAATCTCTTTTTTTGTCCATTTAACTGTGATGGGAACAGATAGGAGATGCGAAAAGAACTTTAGTAAATGCATTTTAGCGCTAAAAATGTTGCATTTAGCAATTTTACCTGAAACTAGATATCCTAGATGTCTCTCATCAGTACATCTGGCTCTGTTTCTTTTGTGAAAATCTAATAGCTACCACAAATGAAATGAAGACTGTGGTGATTGTAATTACTTTTTTTGGAAACAAATAATCCATAAATACTGATGGACCTAAGTTTCATTAACTACAGATTCCTGCTTTTTAAAAAAAATTTTCTTGATCTCTTGGTTGATGTAAGAAGGTAGACAACTGTGGAGCCACTGTACTATGCTATCTAGAGCAGCTGTCTTCTGGAAAGATGTACTAACTGATTTTATAATCAGTGTTTCAAACATCATAGCAGGCTACCATGACTTTATTTTGCTGATGCTTCTATGAATTATTTTACACACAAAATTTTAAAATTCTATGTTTTCTTTCTTCAGAAACATTAGGACTCTACTTCTCTGAGAACTCAGCTGGTCATCTGAGCATCCTGTGTTGGAGTAATTCTCTTCAGTTAACACATCACAGCTTACAAGATTTGTTCACCTCTGGAAGTATGAAAGGGTGTTGTTTGAGATCACATGGCAGAAGAACAGTGTTATCAGAGCCCAGAGTGAGCTAAACCCTCCAATAGTTCAGAGGCATTTTTGGCTTGGTATATAAACAGTCACAGGCATCAAATAATTTGCACTGTGGGCTTTCACACGCTCTAGGGAAATTGCTGAGATTATTTAAAAATATGGGAAATCCTAGCAAGTAATCTCTCACCTTCCCAAATATTTTTCTCTTTGCATCTAATTCCATGCAGATGTAGGATAGACTTAGAAAAAGCACTTACATTTGAATTTCTACTTAAAAGTGAGCTTAATTTTTTTTTATTATTTTTTAAATATTCTGCCACCTATTGGTAATTGTAGGTGCTTGAACATGGCACAGTGATGTGTATACAACAGCCAACATAATCCATGTCCCCATTCCTCTTAATTAACACAATCATTTACTCTTCTTTCCATGCAATTTACTCTGCAAAACTTCCTATGGATCAAATTATGTCAGGGGAAATTACTAAAGCATTAAAACAGTTCCACTGTTTTCTGGTTGGCCTGAAAACAAATCAAATTTTCAGATTCTGGACAGTCTTTCAACCTAGACTGTATCTTAAATACCAGGGCCTCTTTTACCCAGTCTAATATGAACAGTTCCTATAAATCTTATGTGGTAAAAACATTTTGGAGACCAACAGTGCTTCTGACTCTATGTAACTGGAAACAAGAATTTATTTTGTTTATGATGAACACTGAGTAGAATTTGTTATCCATTATGTCTGGAATATATTTTAAGAACTCCCTAATTCTTTGGTAATCATATAGATTCATATCAGTCTTGATTAGGTCTTTATTTTTAGAAGCAGAGAAATTTTAGTTTCACCTTGAACAAATCCTGGGTGATCTTAGTATTTGCTTCTGGTTTTTGAGGATAAATGAGAAAACTTCAGTGATTTAAAATTTTTTTGTAATACATCTCATAACTTTATTCAGAAATCCACTCAATCAAGCCATGCACAATGTTATCTTTTGTCTCATTTGTAACTCCAATTGTGTAAGGTTAACATCATTTTAAAGATTTCATTACTACGGAAGGGGGAGACATCACAGACTGGGACTGGGTCCATTCTTCAGAGTTTGTTATTATGTGTTAATCTCCCTTTAAAGATTTTTATCTGTGGATGTGAATCTTGAATGTCTAAGACAGCAGGTGTAGAAGTGTTTGAACTACACAGTACATGTTGGATATTGAGTATCTTCAGAAAACAGGAGGAGAGTAATTGGTGTGAGAAGAAAGGGATTATTGGGGCAGGCACAAATAGGTGATTATTTTTATTTTTGAGTGTGAACCAGGAATTCCAGCTGCAAACATCAGAAAGAAAGCCACAAAGAATGGGAAAGATGGACAAAAATCAGAGAAGATGGGAGAGTAAAGCAGAGTTATCAACACAAATGTTTAGCAACAAATTGGCCCACAAATATATTTGGGCATAAACAAAAGCAAAACAAAACAAAAAAAAAATCAGAAAAAAAAAAATCCAAAACTTCCTCATGGTTAAATAACAAAGGTTCTTTGGGCAAACTGTGAAGTCAATAAAGAGTTGAAATCTGACTGATAAGGGCAGATTCAGAAAGTAGGAGGTCGAAGTGTGAAAACAAACAAGGAACTCTTTGGAGAAGAAAAATAAATATTATATTGTAACAAGTAGGTTGCCAGAAAATAAAGGTGAGAGGTAAATAAAGAATATTGTTGAAGACCTCACAGATGTGCTACTGTCAGTCTTCTCTGCACAGGCTCTGGAGAGGCACCAATTTTCCTCAGGCAACAAAGATGACACATTCTGGGACTGAGGTGCTGCTTTAATACATTTGGGGAAAAAAAGTAATCAGCTGTGGATAACAAAACACCAAAGCTAGTCAGTGAAATACCTGAGGACTTGGACTTTGACTCCAGAGAAGCCTAGGTGTACAGCCTTAAAACATTACCATGTAAAGTACCAATATGTATTAGATGTACTATATGTATCTACATGCAGTAGATACATCTATAGGGAAATTAAAGCAGTTTTTCAGTGTCCTGTAAAAGGAATGATGACCCACATGAAGTGTAAGTTGCTGTTTGTTACATCTAAGAATACCTGTAAAATCAGTCATGTGGATATTCAAAAAAGAGGTAAAGTGCTGTTAAGCTGAAGGAGGTTAGTGATCAAAAATTAGATGCTGCTCTAAATCTAAATCTAAATCTAAATCTAAATCTGGCAATCTGTGACCAAAAGGAATGAGAAAAACAGGAAATATAAATCATGCGGGGGGAACGTACACATATATTATTTTATTTTAAAAATCAGTCAGTTCTTTTTTTTCTTCAAAAGTGCCATTTTTATTTCTTGTCACCATACCAAATGTGAAAAAAGAGACAGCTGAAGTAGAAGTGATTTAGATATGAAAGAGGAAAATTATGGATTTTCAGACAAAAACAAATTAATCTAGAACTGACATAGCAACATCTTTCAGTGCTTTACAGTGCATTTAGAATGCCAACTGGGCTGTCTTGGTGGTATACAATTCTGAAGTTGGAAGAGAAGAAGAGATAGCCAACAAAAACAAACAAACAAAAAAGTGTAACAATATTCTTACCAAATTTCCATTAATCAGGAGCTGAAAATCTAGAGAAAAAAAAAAAATGAAAGGAAATGTGCCCTTCCTGAACATAGACATTGACAGATAAATGCAGCATGGAGAAATAGAACTGGCTCCATCTGCACTACCTGTGAAAAACCATTGTATGGTTTTTAAGATATTAATCCCAGTGAGCCCATACAGGTTTATATATTTATAATAGAATGGAGAATGATTTTATCAGCTGGAACTTTTTTATCAGCTGCCACTGTGCTCTTGAGTCATTTTGCTGCATCCCTTAAGCAGCTACTAGACAAATTTCAGTTAAACATGCTATCCTGTGAAAAGCTATGCATGATAGAAAATCACTGAAGAACTGCCCTTGGTTTGGTACATGCATGACAATTTCAGGATCTATAAGGTTCCCAATTTGCTGGGTTTTGGCAACTGAAAATACAACCACAATTATGGTTCTGACACTGGTATTCAGACTGTTGGAACAGAAATTTACTCAATGCAGTTGGTTTTGTAAGGGCACAAGTTTGTGAATTCACTTCAAAATGTAGATTCATGTGCAGTAAATGTAAACTCATACCCTGTTTCATGCAAAATGTTCAGGGCAGAAAGTGCTTCTGCTGACCCATCTGCTGAACAGACCACACAGTAACTGATTTATTTTGCAAGGGAGGAAGAGAGAGATCATGGAAACTAAAGACTGCAGCACATGTTTTCCTTCTTTCTGCTTTGCTTTTACCCATTTTCTCCTGTAGTACAAAAGAGTTTGTCGTGGGAGTAAGGGACAGAGCCTCTGACACAGGTTAACCAGGTCAGTACAGCTTTCTTCAGTGATGGTGGAAGGGCTGATGCTACTAAGGTCATGTATTACCACTTCCTGGAAAGACCTCAAGTAATACCATGAAAAACCTATTTTCCCTCTAGAAGGAGGTTCATGGAAATCACTGCATTTAGTGAGGAGGGAGAAAACCTTCGGTGAGCAAGTTCAGCTGGGCCAGTCTGAGTTTGTAACTCACCAGCCAAGAGCTGTGATAAAACCCAGGTTGGCTGCTGTGCCAGTCATTCTTATTCCTAGAAGGGTAGAGAGCTGGGAGAATGAAAGCACACGTGGGAGCAAATGCTCTGGGGGATGGTGCTCGGGAGGTAGAAAACAGGCTCCAAACACCTCTGAACTCAGGAGGGGCCAGGAAAACTGAGGAAAAGGACTTGTTAAATATTTCCTCAGACCATTTCTAATGCTCCCATGAAAAGAAGCACAAAGAGAGAAGAAAATACCATAGTCTCTCTATTGAATATCAAAGTCAGCCTGTGCAGGTGCAGTGCACAGAGACTGCCCCTGAGAAAATTGCTCCTGAGCAAAGTGGATGCACTTGTGAAAGGCTGTCTCTCCCTGCACCAGTTAGCTCACCTCCAATTTGTGCCACAAACAGCCTTCTGCAGGCCATCATGGGCTGTGGGCCTCCACTATGCCAGCAAAGCAGAGGGAACTAGGCACAGCAATGAACCCTGGCACTCAGAAATCCACTTTCCAGCTGCCCTTATTGTAGTCTCCCCCAATGTGCCAGGACATGATTGGAGGGACAGCAAGAGTTTGACTTCCTGACTTTGTACAAATTAACTGAAATAATGTTTGGCACTTCAAGCTATTTTGGTGAGCTATATAAATTGTCTGCCTACAAAGCCGTCACCTGTTTTCAGTCAGAGAGAATGGTCATGGTAGCCCAAATACTTACAAATACCTGTACCACTAAAGACTGTAAGAATTATGTTTTGAACTGTCTTCATTCCAGAGAAGCTGGCTCATAAGAAGGAGCAAGTGTGGATTAAGAAAAAAGAAAGGTATGATTGTAGCAAATATCATTCAGCCCACACATTACTTTTAGAGTGAAAGCTCTTTGCAATCCTCTGTTTTTCAAATCTCACCTCCAGATGTGTCTCAGATACATTTTCCCTGCTAGTTGAGTCTCTTACACTGTTTAACTGTACTTTTTTATTTTTTGGCTCAGCCTGCAGCATCTTGATGCTCCGCTTGCTTGACATGGCCCAGTAAGGACCATCTTTATCTGCTTTTTAACTCTAGTAGGGTTTTATTACTGTGAATGGTATTTTCTCTGCTGAAGATCATGTAAAGATGATGTGTGTATCTGTTAGAAAGAAATCAGAATAACCTTTGGAGTAACGATGGCAAGAAATATTTTGGTAGAGTACTTAATTTTTGTTCTAGGAAAACTTGTTTCATTTATAGTGTCTTCCTGCTTGAGAACAGGAATTCAAAAATTGGTTAAGTGTTGTCTGGTAAGTAAGTAGGTCTGTCAGCCTCATGGTGATGACGTTCTTTTAGCCAGCCTCATGAAAATCTGCTGAAACTTGGCCAACTTGTAAATCCCAGGGAAAAAATTCTGTTTGCTTGTGCTCGGTAGCGTACATGAGCAGCAGTGAAATTCTCTGCAACATCGGTAGCACTGGGCAGACAGGGTTGTAGTGGACAGTCCTCCTGTTTCCCCCATCAAGTTACCCTTCCATTGAATCTTCAGAAGTAGTAGTAGTAGTAGTAGTAGTAGTAGTAGTAGTAGTAGTAGTAGTAGTAGTAGTAATTAGGCTTTGACAGTATAGCATTACCCATGGGTGAATGTGTGGCACAAGTCCTTGTCTGAACCAGTCTGACTTTTGCTAGCCAACAAGATGAGTTTTGGATTTTAAGCTCTCATCCTTTACTTGTTTATAAGAAAATGTCTTAAGATTTTGTTTGTTTCTGGCTGCTTGCTATGCAGGTGATTTTCGTAAGGTAGCTGAATACCAATGGGTGTTTTTTACAAAGAAGAGCAGTTTAAGATTTATTGTCTTTACCATAAGTTATCAGAGGGGTTAATTTTTTTTAATAAACCTGAGGACTTAAAATCAAATCATCACCAATAAAAAATATTGCACTAATATCTTATACATACTAACTGTCAATGTGAAAAGACAACACTGTGTTCAAATGCATAAGATGTCAAAGTCACTATAAAAAAAAAGAAGTCTGAAACCCACTGAATAGAAGATATCTCATTGTTTTGTTTTCCATCACAAATAGCCAGTGTGATTTACAGGAGTTTCTGGTTGCAGGAACTGGCAGGTGTGTGCAGTTTGCAAGACAGGTGAATATTACAGGGCTTCTAATTGATTTGAAAAGTGTCACCACAAATGTTCTCTCCTCTACATTTTAAGTATGAACAGTGTAGACCAACTCATCACTTCAGGAGAGGAAAATTTGAGAGTAAGGAGCAGAAACAGACTGGAATAATAGCACTCATCCTGTAATACAATGGCAATAATCCAGATAGTATTTGATAGAAATATAACCATATATAAAATATAAACAAAGTCTGACTAGATTTTTCACCTGCATGATAAGAGATGAAGAGCCAAGACTAAACCCTGGATCTCAGATCCAACCTCCCAGGTAAACTTGAGTTCCCAGCACTTGGCTCACAGTTACCTGTTTTTCTGTGAAGAAGATGAAGTGCTTTGAGGAGGCTCAGGGAGTGTAATCATGAGTTAAAGGAGGTAGGTTGTTTTTTGGCTATGACACTGTTTAGACATACGGGTAGCAGTTCCAGTTTTCTGCCGTGTCCCTTGAACTACCAATGGTAGAAACTGCTGCTGGTGCTCAATTGGGTGTAACTGCCCCACACCACAATTATTGTTAGTACAACAGGACTACTAAGAGCAATCCTTGCCTGCTGTCACCTTCATGTCTCAGTCTGTACTGGCCCTCACTGTAGGATTCTGAGCCTGGCTGAACCTCTAAGCAATTTGGTAACGCAAATAAAGGTAGATTCAGCCATTATTTACTAAAGATAACAGGGATACAGCCACCTCACAGACATTTTAGATCCTCTTAATATTTGCATGTATTTGTTTTTAGTCCTCAGTGCCATAGAATTCATGTAATGGATGTGGGACATATAAGACAGGAAGTTTTGGCCCTTTCACCTGAATGGGAAAAATCCAGAAAACCAAGATTTCTGCTCAGATTCTTACCACTTCCCTATTGCTGTGCAATTTCAAAGGACATTCATTGTCCCTTAAGGTAAGGCTACAGTTTGTTTGCTGAGCAGTGTTCATTAACATGTCAGTATGGAGAAATCTAGGAAGAGGCCTTCTGCAGCTCATATGTCTTCTTTCCACCTTTAGAATTTGAGAAATTGAAGTAAGAGAGCTGATGGTTGCATCACAGTGATAAAATGGAATTTTGCAGTCTGGTCCTTTCCTTATTGAATGGCCATTGCTGTCAGCACTGGGAGTTTTCTGCTTGTTTCAGCTAATCCTGCAAGCTTTGAGGTCTTTTTTGAGTAACTTACTTTCAGGCATCTCTGCTGAAAAGTAACAGATTTTTATTTTCAGCTTCTCAATTCTTTACAGGGAGCCTTCACTTGAAGGAGGGCTCACTTTCTCTCTCTCTCTTCTTTTCTTTTTTTTTTCTGGTAAAAATAAGAATGTGAAACAAAAGCGATCTGGTCCCCTGAATGAATGGATAAGTGTGCAGTATCTGAAAGTGTGAAGATTTTCAAGCCCCAAGGAATTACTGCTGTTGTTCTATTTCTTATATAAGACTACATCCTGCCTTCCTCATTAATTGGACACAACTGCTAAAACATCCTTTACAATAAGCACTTCTTCATACCAGACATATTTCCTGGATCTATAAAACAGCTTTTAGAAAGGGAGAACTGTATTTAAGACATTAATATAGTTCCACAAAATTACGCTTGCTGATATATGGAGCACTTTTTGAATAATTCACTTTGAAATTAACACTATAATACCATTTACCTTTAAAGTCCTATTTACTGGAGCTGGAAAGAATTGTTCTCTGGAGATGAGGATATCGGCAAGCACCAGACTTTTAGAGCTTCTTTGGCTTAATAAAAACGGTCAGATGATTTCATGCAAAGAAAATCAGTAAGCAGTGAGAGAGGTAAAAATTAGAGGAGATGAATGCCAGCCTCTCCTCCACCATCAGGCTGTGCGTGTCCCAGTTGTTGGGTTTGGCAGCACAGGAGACTTGCAGAGATCCTGCCCTCAGATGCACACTCCTGTGCAGGAGGTTGCTCCCCCCTTGGCTGCAGCAAGACTTGGCACAGGCTGAGCCATGAACTGCTCACTGGAGTGATCTGGGTTAAGTTTAATCCTTAGAAAAACAGGGATTATTTCAAGTGCAGATCAGTTTTACACTGTAATCTGCAGGGCCACCCCGCAGACAGGCAGACAAGCCCTGCTGCAGCTTGGACATGGCCATAAGGTTCCCTGACCTGGCACGGCTCAGCTGACATCCACCACTCCTTCCACCAAAACCGCAGCAAGAAGACACCCAACCTCTTCCATCAGCTCCAAGCAAAAGTACTTGGTTAAAACTTTGTGTTTATCTTTCTTTTTTTTCTGTTCTGCTTCTACATTTCTGCCACGCCTGGAGCTGATTATATGAAGAAGGAACAAAGAGACTAATGGAACTTCTGCACCTTAAAAGGAGTTGTAAATTTTGCAGTCGAACATTCACAACCATGTGTGATCATAGCATCATAACTGCAACCTGATTTTTATGCAATTCATTATTTACTTGTTCTTTAGCCAGTTTTAGGTATAAATAATAAGGGAAAAACAGGGATCTTGGTGGAGTCCTTTTCTATTGATTTCAAAATTACCTTAAATATGAGTTTCTTTGACAAAGTCCTATGAATGTTGACTTTTGAGGTAGAATGTGAAATGTTTTATTTGTTGAACACCTGTTAACACCACTGATAAAAATGGCTTTGGTAAAATCATATGATGTAATTTGACTGAGCTGACTCTGTTAATAAGGATAGCCCAAGTTGCAGCACATTATTTTTTTTCTGATACAAGAGTACAGAGCACAAATTTATACACATTTCCCATCACAGTTCATGTGGGCATGTTTTTATTTCCCATTTTAATTGGCTTCACTATTGCCAACCACAAATATTTAAAAAATTGAGAGTCAGTTTATAAGAATAGTGGGATTCATTTAACTTTATATACCTGTGGATTTAATTTTTTTTAGTAAGTTCTAACATATAAAATATTAGATGTAAAAGTAATTTAGAAGCATGTAGGCTGAGTTATTTGCTTAGTCAGAATACTGCAAAAAGTGAGACCTTACCTCTCCCTGCCACTGTCAGCTGAGGCTGCTGATAATCTGAGAAAACTGGTACTGCTGTCACACTCAGCCTGGAATAACCTATACAGAGTGTCTTATAATTTCATTTAGCTGAAATGTATCACTATTTATCTGCCCTCCCTTTCAGGTATACCAGTCACAGCATACCTTGGTCAGAGTAAGAAATTGTCTGTTTCAGACCACTGATTGGCTTTTTTAAAAAAAAAAAAAAAGAAAAAAACAAACAATTTCAGCATCCCAGTGTGAGTGAAGAAATGAATAACATCTAGATTTGTCTGAATTCCTTATATCCCAGAGGGATCAAGTTTGATTCCCTCCCTTATTTACAATGATACAAGGAAAGCATTTCAATTCTCCAAATGCTCCCTCATGTGGCTTCTTAGTACTAATACTGAAACATTTATGTGTTCTCGGAGATTACAACTCTATGCCAGGAAATAGGCTGAGACAACATAAGAGGTATTTCATGTGAACTTTGACATTAGAAAATTATGGTTCCAGATCTTATATGTAAAATGTTTGTGTTGTTTGGAGGGCTTTTTATTTTTTTTCTTTTTAATGAGATGGAAGCAGTTATATTTGCTTCTGCCCCTGTGTTGGGGGAAGGGAAAAACCCAAGCTTTGATCAGGTTTGCCCACTGCATTATTTAATCAGATATCACGGCAATCAGTAAGGGATACAAATCGGAAAATCACAGAATCACAGAATTAACTAGGTTGGAAAAGACCCTTAAGATCATCAAATCCACCCTGTAACCTAACACCACCTTGTCAACCAGACCATGGCACTGAGTGCCACATCCAGCCTTTCCTTCAACACCTCCAGGCACAGTGATCCCACCACCTCCCTGGGTAGCCCATTCCAATGCCCAATCACTTTTTCTATGAAGAACTTCTTCCTAATGTCCAATCTAAACCTGCCCTGGTGCAGCTTAACGCTGTGTCCTCTCACCCTGTTGCTAGTGGTCTGGGAGAAGAGACCTACCCTCACCTGGCTCCAACTTCCTTTCAAGGCACTGTAGAGTGATAAGGTCATCCCTGAGCCTCCTTTCCTCCAGGCTAAGCAACCCCAGCTCCCTGAGCAACTCTTCATAGGGCTTGTGTTCTAGATCCCTCACCAGCCTTGCTCTCCTCTGGATGCACTCTAACATCTCAGCATCCTTCCTAAACTGAGGGGACAGAACTGGACACAGCACTCGAGGTGCAGCCTCACCAGTGCTGAGTACAGGGTAAGAATGACCTCCCTGCTCCTGCTAACCAATAAAAAGGGATTACTTTGGTGTAATAGCTGAAAAAGTGGAAGTCTGTGTACACAACCAAGGGAATTTGCATAATGCACAATCTTGCTTCCACAACATTTGTGAATAAATACAGAAGTTGAAATAGAGGACGGGAGATGGAGGAAGGTAAATATGCTGTTGATTTGAAACAGCAGCACTGTCTCTCTGCCACAGTTTGGGAGATGTTTCTTTGAGCTCTGATACTTCCAGTTTGGTTACAACATGGGAAGCCACTGCTGAACCTTGGTGAGCAGATTGTGTAAGCAATAAGCTTATTTCCATTCATATTAAATGGCCAAGTTATCTAATAACTTGGGCCACCATGCTTCCTTGTTCTTTTTTTAATGATAGCACTGTATCAGCACTATTCTTGACTGCTTTTTCCTGTGTTTCTGCTGGGACTCCCACCTCTGGGCACCTTAATCTTGTGAGGTAGGAACAGATGCCACATGTACTGGGGACTTCTCATTGCCACAGTGAAATGTCATGCTAAAGACCAAAGAGTGACTAAGCCCAGACAGTCTTCTATTATATAGAAGAAGCTAATTTCTCCCCTTATTCTTGAATATTCAGGGAGCAAGGAAATGTACCTTACAAATTTAATCAGAACAAAGATTGCTCAAGAGGACTAGGTTCAGCAGCACCCCTCCCAGTCCCCTCCCCTCTCTGAGGGAACCAGGGAGGTACGGGTAAGGCAGCAAGACAAATTGCATCAAAGAGAAGGGTTTAGGGAAAATACTCCGTTGTCCCTCTGGAGAGCCCTCACCTGACCCTAAAGAGTTTGCATGGTATGCAAAGGAATACATGCAGGTGGCTTTGTGTGCATTTTTGCCTGAGGTAAAGAAAAAGAATACTGCTGCTAGATCGCCTCAACAACCTAGGAACACTTGATTTACTTCTCTGCCTCTCAAGTCCCTTTGGAAAGGGCAAGTTTTACCTTACGGAGGTTGATTCTAGAGTTGCTGGCTTACTCACAAGAAAAAAAAAATTAAAAATCAAAGGACTGCAAAGTCAATAATTAATATGTTTCATACTGGACAAAATATTTCTCTCAGCAAGAAAATTTTCATTTTTATTTTGAGCTTTCTAAAGCTTGTACAAATAAAATTCTCTGACCCTGGAAAAGCTTCTTTTGAACTTGGATGAAAAATTGACAAAAGCGAGAGTCATCTGCAAGTCTTGCGGGAACACTGCTCTGCAGTTTTTAACCAATAGAAGTTCTAACCAGGAATGTCACCCAGCCTTTATCAGCACTGTGAGGAAGATGGCAATATGGTCTGCACCCAGATGCTTGAAATTGTTGCAGAAACATGCAGTGTTGAAACCTCCCCAGCAAAACCTTTTGCAAGATGATGCTGTGTCTGTAGACACCTGGAAAAATATGTTCAACATGTATTGACATTGTTAGGTATTGCTTCTAACACTTTGGGAAGAAAGCCAATGCCAAAAGAAATGCAACTGTTTGGGGGCAGGAAAAAAGCCTTGCATATTTGAGATTTTAGTAACACATTTTTCCCCCATGTTATTTAAAACAGTATCCCTCAAAATATTTTTGATCAAAACAAGAAAATACCACATGATTTTTTATTTTTTTTTCCTTCAGGAAATCTCAATGTCTTTGCTTTCCTGTATCCTGAGTTGTTTTTTTGGTAACTGAAACTGTGTACTCATTGTTGAGGCATATATACAGCATACTTGGGGGACTCTATAAACCAGGGAAGACAATTTCTTCTCACAGGAATGTATTAGATTTCAGGAGTTTTGTTGAACATAGAGAATGGAGTTTTCTGAAAGAAAAATATATGATGTCACATCTTTGTTTATAGGCATGTCCTGCTCATTGTGACAAAACATTTGTACCATCTTGAAGCAAAGAAAAAGTATTGAACATGCCCCACTTTATTGGGAACTGCAGGCAAAAACCTAGAAGAGCACCTACTCCTAAAACTACAAGGCAAAACATTTCAGTACTCACCTCACTTCTCATGACACCTCTCAGTTTTGCACAGTAAAATATAAACAGGCCAATGCTTAGTAACTAGAAGTGACCTTTTCCAGAGTTAGTACCAGACTGATTTACTATGGCAACTACAGGTCTTTTGTTGGTGAAAACACAATAATGAGTGGTGCAGGGCAAAAGACAAGTTAGTCTGATAGACATTTCAGATACCTGCCAAGCAAAATGTGAGAGATGGAATTTAAACATAAAATGTCAGTAAAACACTTCACTTGGGTTAGTTAACAGTGATATTTAATTTGAACTCAGTATTACATACAGCTGGATACATAATTGCAGTATATACAAACTTCTTGCTCTTCCTCCTTTCTTGCCTATCCAAACATCCTACTTCCAGTAATATTATGAGATTTTCAATTTATGTCAGTTTGAAATATAGAAATTATATTAAATATTGCATCCAGTGTAGTTACCACCAAGCCAGGAACATCAAGGCTCTTTTTCAGGGCATTGTTCAATCACAGAAGGAGGAGCCAAGCCACAGTGCAGTCTTGCTCTTGGATTGCATGGACAGTTTATAAAGGTAAGATTGTGTAAGAAACATGGCACATTATTCACCTAGTCAGTTATTCATTTGATAATGCCCTTACCCAACCTTCAGAGGTTGGGGGTACCCCTCTGCACTGGAGCACGTGACAAGGTCAGCCCACTGCCATCTCTTCAAAATACTGACTTTTCCCTTTTTCACATGAATGGTCTCTTCCTTCTTCTTGTCCCAACCACACCAACACGGCAGCGTTGAAATGCAAATGGGATGGCCTAGCTCATGAGGACACACATCTGCCTGAAACTCACTTGGAGTTCCTGGTAAACAAAATGCAAATGAAATATTCAAAGCTCTCTTTGCAAACCAGCTAAAGCAAGCTACTCTACCTTTTTCTTTAATTAGTCTTATAAGCCAGTGTAGCATCCTCATAAATTCACTGTGCTCCATGACCTGAATCCATACTACTTGCATGTGGAAATTATATGATTCACTATTTTCTGTTTATTTGGGTATTATTCACATAAAGTCTTTAAAGCAATGTGAAAATGTACTTACATTGCAAGAATATTGAAATAGGCAACAGGAACTCTAACACTGGGAATTAAAAGGGATAAGGGACTCCTAATTAGGACACTTAACACAATAGAAAATTTAATTACAAAAAAGTATATCTAAGTCTCCATTTCTATAATCTCACATCCGATAATGTTAGCATGTGTATACATGATTTAGACTATTTGGGCACCCATCCAAAAAAAAGCAAATTCCACCAAATTTACCATTATTCAGTGACTTATTCATGTTTTGCATGGCCCTTACACAGAAGAAAAAAGTGATTTTAAAATACTCACTTTATTTAAATTGTATCTCTTGTCATAAATCCCAAAGACCATGCCTTTTGAAAAGCCTTCACCTGAATGTTTATTTACAATAAACCTCATTTCACCTCTTTAGTAAAGGATAGGGGCTTTACCATAGCTACAATTCCTATTTGTAGTTACCCAAAGACCTCTGGACTTGTGTAAAAGTATGTTAAATGACAACTTAGACCTAAAGGGCTGTGGCCGATAGCCACAGATGACTCAATCTATGATGAATAATGATTTCTCAGGCAGAGGTGCATGTTGCCCTTCTTCCCACACTTGCTATGGTGTTGTCTCATCTCTCCATGTGGCAGCTGCTCACAGTCTGTAATTTGCATTGAGGTGAAGTTGTACCACATCTTGATTTCTTTCATTGTAAATTGGTGACTGAGGCATCTCTGCAGAGATGTTCAAAGGACAACTGGAGACAGCAGCCACAAAAAAGATCATAAAATAAATCATTCCCTTTTGTCATTCAGACCCCTAAGCAAACCTCAGGAAATACTTGTTGTGTGGACAAACCATTCTACAAATACATTACAGTACTATATGTACTATCTCAAACATGTGAAAAGGGCTTTAGTTACATAAGGCCATTAAAATGGGTAGAAGCTACGTGGCTGACATTCTGTATAGAAAAACTTTAAAAAGCAGCAATCACAGTTTCTTGACTTCTGGTTTTTCCTTTTTGTTGCTGTTGTTTTACTTGCTGGGTGGTCATCACCAAAAAGCCAGTGTAATGTTGCATGGTTTATTCTAATATCATCAGAGGACAGCAAAAGAATCTATGAAAAATGCCAGGCTAATGAAAATAGAGAGCATTCAAATATTGTAGAGGCTGTTTGGATTGTTGGGATCTGAAGCAATCATGAATCAGATAAAGAGGGTTTATATAAACTCTAGCTTTTGGAAAGTGTTGGGAGTGTGAAACTAGCAGCAGTACACCGGTCAGTGTTCAATTCAATTTAGTCCATTATTAATGGTTAGTTTTGAGTACCTGTGTAAAGCTTTCACTCAAAAGAATTCTGTCACCATGCTCAAGTTCCATGACTAAAAGGAAGCTCCCTGCAGGATGTATCATCCTAGTCTTAATTTTGATAAATACCGCAGGCATGAGCTAGAAGCACAGACTGACCCTTCTCACTCACAGAAGCTTGTGGTCTCATTCCTCCAGGAGAGTGGCCAGCTTGTACTTTTTCTCAAACTAGCAAGTTGAAGCAAAGAAGTGTAGCAATTATCTCAAGACAGACATGACTGGCCTCATCACCAGTCCTTTATTAAAAGCTTCTCATGACTTCTCTCAGGCAACTCCACACAGCACTGACTCCTTTCTTCACAGGCAGCTCCATACAGCACTGACTCCTGCTTTACTTCTCTCTGCAAGTTTCCCTCTGCATGGCTGGCTAAACCAAATCTGTCCCTTACCCAGCCACCTAACTCTGTCTGTCCTTTGCATGACCACACACCCCTTACCTTCTCACAGCACAGCCAGCATGCTCCATCCCAAACTGCAGCAGACCCCAACTTACTCTGGAACCACTAACCCACCTTTTCTAACCCCCATCCTCACTGGACAGGCAAGGCTGTCTCCAATTCTCAGCAATCAGTACAGCTGTAATTCATTGAGGGAAATTGCCTTCTGCACTATCCTTGTGAAGTATTCTCATACAAAAAAAGCACAGAGATTCTTCCTACTAGGAAAGTAAATAAAACAGGGCTTGTGAAGCAGGAGAAGTGGAGGCTTGGTCACACCAGCTAGTGTAAATCACAGTCTGCTCCAGGAATCAGTGGAGTACCCTGCCAGCTAACTCTCCAAACTCTTTTCTTTTTCCTTTTTGTGGAGGAATTTCAAACAAAACTAAGACCATAACCTGGGGCTCTCACCCCCTCATTCCTTACGGTAATCATTACAGAAGTTGCTCTTCCAAAGGTGAAGTGCTGTGGTGGGATCAGTCCTGTACACGATATATATGGAGAACAATTAAGTATTTGATCTGAGGTGTATCAAGCTGAGCCTTTATTGCTCTGTGTGGTTTAATTTCAAAGCAAACAAGCTAAAATCTGCATGACACTGGCACTCCTGAGCTCCTGGCTGGGCTGCGGTGTAGTTTGTGTGTTCTGTCTTTCACTTGGTTGCTGATCTCCTACAAAAGTGGAACAAACAGAAACTGCTCAGCCTGAAGTTGCTGACGTTCAGGTTGTCTTTATGGTAGCCATGCCCTTATTTTCTCCTTATGTGCATTTTTTGTGTCTGGGGAAGAAAAAGCTAACTGTGAGTTCACTATGTAAATCAGAGATGTGTTTTTTATCATGGACGCTATAGTACATGCAAATAACAATTACATCTGTGTATACACATCTCTCTGGGACTTTGAGTCCAGATTTTTCTCTGTTACTGTGATGTAAATCTGGGATAATGGGGAGCTACTTGGTGCCTTTGAATGTTTGATCTTATGCTGAACTTTAGGACAGAAGATAATTAAACATAAGAGAAATTGTATCCCTAGAACAGGCAAAGAAAAAAGGTTCTGATATAGTAGTTTAAAGGCAAACTTTTAAAATGGGAATAGAAAACTTATATTCTTTATCTAACTTGGACAGAAATGCTGAGTGGGTTTGGGAAAACATGGTTACTTTTAATACTGGAGTTACTCTCCTGATTGGGTGGAATGGAGGCAGGGGTGGAGAATGGAAAAGATGAAAGAGGGTATTTTTTAACGTGAAGCATTGCTGCAGACCGAGCTGGGGTCTTCAAAAGAACATGCTATGGGAGACAAAAAGTACTGTTACATGAGAGATGCAGAGAGAAAAGAATCCCACCACTGAGTATGAGACCAGAGGGTGGTTGATTCTGTTCTGTTTGAGAGAAGATTTGAAACAAGAAAATTAATATGCTCTTAAGGAAAAAAAATATACCAGCAGAAGCAAATAAGTGATGGAAGAATGGGGGAAAGCAGCATGTTTGTAAAAACATCTTTTAACAAAGGCAACATTCTTTTGCAAAATGTAAGAAAGTGGAACTGACTGAAGTCTACCAACTGCTTCTGATCTGACTGAAACTGCACAATAAAAGATTGTGTATTTTATGGCCAGCTCTCTGAATTGCCTGCAACATGCATTTGTTGGATTAAATAAAAAAATAGCCAATCTGGAAGAGATTTTTTTCTTTCAGACTGCTCTGAAGTTTCTTCCTGAAACCCATTCATCTCCAAGACAGAAAGAAAGCAGGAGGGAAAGAGTGGCTAAGACAAGTCTGAGGAAGGAGAAATCATGACTAAGAAGAAAAAGGAGGATAATATTTTCAAGATGGAAAAGTTAAGTTACATCTTTCAGTAAGACTTTTTTTTTTTCCTTTTAAAAAATTCTTCTTTTACTTACAATTACCAAAACACCCCCCAACAAAGTTAGCATAAGTCAGGGTATGCAGATGTGGGTGTGTGTAGTAATGATAGCAACATGCTCTTAAAAATTCCGGATTGTTTGGGGTTTCCACCTGCTCTAGTCATGGATCTGTGTTCCTATAGGGTCCTGCCCCTGTCTTTAATCAGGGACTCACTTTCCAAATAGAAGATAGGTATGTATAACTTCGTAAGATTTATAGTTACATGCATTTCTTATTAGCTTAATAGGGAGGCATGTTTTGCCTGGGTTTGCCTTGTAAGTGCCATATCTAACAGAGCTTTTAGGCATATCAGCAACCAGCTCTTACCCAGTTCAGCTGTCAGAGGTTTCCAATACCACGTACAGAGATAAAATAATTTTTCATTATCCTTCTCTTATAAAGTAATTTATAAGGCATGTTCTCATATGCAAGAGTATTTTGGAAAGCACCTTTCTAAGGCTTTCTGCAGCATGAGGTAAGCATGCCCCAGTTTATACGACACATTATATATCTACATTGATTCAGTCTTTAATGTGCTTGTTAATCTCTTTTGTCTGGAAATATTTGGTTTTAAACAGGATAAATAAAAATATATTAAAACTTGAACATGGCTCTGTACATGAATGTCTGCATGGGTCACTGGGGATCTTTACCTAGAAGAATTCCCAGTGAAAAATTGCTGGTATTTCTTACAGAACATAATTTTGAATAAGGGCATATACATACATGAGTATATAAACATATATCTAAATAAATCTGTTCCATTATGCAAAACACAAGCCATACAAAATAGCTAAGAAAGAGGTATTAGCAAAATATAAGAAGGGATTTTTTTCTGTCTTTTAATACATTGTAGCTATGTACATTTCTTTCCATAATGACACAAGATTAGAGAGAGGATGTCTTGGTTTGGCATTGGCCAAATGCCAGGCACCCAAAAAAGTCACTCACTCTGGTTCTCAGTTGGGCAGAGGAGAGGGAAAAAAATGAACAAAGGGCTCACAAGTTGAGATGAGGACTGGGAGAAAACACTCTAAGGGCAAAGCAAGTTCAAATTTAAAGGTGTAAAGGAAATTTATTATTAACAGAATCAGAAGAGGATCATGAGCAGTAAAATAAGCCCTTAAAACACTGGGTTTTTCCCCCCCAACCCCTCCCTCTTTCTCACTGACAGTGCAGGGAGACAGGGCATCGTGGGGTTTTTGGTCAGTTTGTCACTCGAGATCTATGTTCGCTCAGGGAGGGGAGTCTTCTCTCTGCTGTGCCCTGGGGTGCCTCCCATGGGAGACATTTCTCCATGAACTTCTCCAGCATGGCTCTAATTTAATGAGCAGCAGTCCTGCCAAAACTGCTGCAACATGAGTCCCTCCCATGGGCAAAATCTTCCCAAAACTGCTGTGGTGAGGGTCACTCATCCCTGGGGTGCAGTTCTCTAAGGACAGCTGCTCTAGTTTGGAAGCAAGGGCTCTCTCTCTCTATCTCTGGAAGCAGGGGCTCTCTCTTTATCCGGGTTCCCCACTGGATCACAGCCTTCTCTGGCATCCTCCTGCTCCAAAGTGAGCACTTTTCTCACGGGCTGGGAGTGGATCTCTGCATCCCCCCTGGAGCTCATGGGCTGCAGGGTCCCAGGTCGTTTCACCACGGTCCTCACCACGGACTGCAGAGCAATCTCGGCTCCAGTGCCCGGAGCACATCCTCCCCTCCTTTTCTTCCACTGACTTCAGTGTCTCCATGTTGTTCTCTCTCACACGTCCTCACTTCCCCTCTTGTCTGACTCAAAAAAATTCCACTGCCCGTAGGCCCTATTGCCAACAAGTTCCACCAACCCAAAGATTCTTGTAAAACCCCACGGTGCCAAGAGGTTGATCTCATCCACGTCCCTCGTCGGGGAATCCTTTGCCGCGTCTCTGCCGCTGGCCTGACAGCTCCACCGGTGTTTAACACCTCTCCTCAAGCAGGCCACCAAGAAGGAGAAGCTGCCGCCGCCAGCCCTTCCCCTCCACCTGCAGCACGGCCGGCTCGGGAGATCCAGGCAAGCCAGGCTCGCTCGCCGCGGGCCGTGCCGAGATGGCGGCAGCCACGACGCTGCGCCTCGCCACCCCTGCACTGCTTGGATTTTCTTTGTCAATATGTCACCACAGAGGCATCGAAGTCCCTAACTGGGCCAGCAGCACATCCACCTTCAGAGCCATCAGAGATTGGCTTCTCACACGAGCCACTTCTATGGCCCTCCTTCACTACCAAAAAACCAGGCCAGGCCAAATCAACACAGGCCGGGCCAGCATCCCAAAGAAAAACCCAAATATGTGATTACTACGTCTGGAAGAATATGTTAGGGGGGGTTTGTTGTTTGATGGGTTTTTAAATATGTCGTTTTATTTATTGTCATCCCATTCTAGGCCAAAAATACATGAGCCACCACGTTTTGTAACAGAGAAAGATTAACAGGGCCAAATTTTGAGATGTATATAGGGGATTGTTGCACTCTTAGTTCAGATCATTAAAAGTCTGGAGTTATTCACCGGTATTGTGATTTTAGTTCAAATCCTTCCATGTACAGAGGGAACATCCACTTCTAAAGTTATGCTTAAAATTCCGTTGGATTTTATCCTTCTAAAATTTGATAATTATTTCAATATGAAAAGCTTACTTATTTTTCTGAATGGGTTAGAAATTATGGTTACCTCATATGTTGGCTCATATGACAGCATCCAGATTTACTCTTACATATATTGCAGATTTCAAGTCCAGATGTATGAAGAAAACAATACCTTCTCCTTTTTCTGTACTAGAAATGTAAACTAAAAAGTAACTTGATTAGTGGCTTTTATTTCAAAGAACTATTTTATTTTGTTCATATCATAGTCTATAAATATCATTTGACATGCATGTTTTACATCTCTCATTCAGAGTTTAATCAAGTTTTCCTTTTCAAATTTGAACTTTTAAGTTGTTTTTTCGACTAAATTTAGTGTACCTTTGCTGCGTATTTTACTATCAGTATATAAAAATCATTACTTTTACCTTCAAAGAAGCAATCAGGATTAGGATTTTTGTGATTTTTTTAGTACATTCCATGATACTTCTAGTGTCCAGCATCAAGTCATGGGAAGATTTATTCCCTTTCCTATACACACCAAAACCACCAGGTTTTGAGTGAGCAATATGTTGCTCTCCAAACTGTGGCAGAGATCCCAGAAAACCATCACACCAAATATCTGCCCTTTTTTTTTTCATATAAGATCAGACCAGGATCTTAAGGCCTGATGGAACTGGGAATGTTGCTTGATTACAAGTGCCAGATCAGACCATGAATGTATTATTGAGCAAAAGCTTTTAAATAAAAGCAAATTACATTTACTTCACCTCTGGCAAGAATTGTGTGTTAGTAGCAACCATAGTATGACTGCTATCATCCATCATCACCATGTTTAATCAGAAAATCCTTGGAAAAAAATATCAAAGAGCAAAAATACTGTACCAAGAATATTTCCCTAGCAGAGAAATAATTTTGACAGAAAGATGTTTCTTGAGAGTTTGCATCTGTAAAACAAACAAACAAAAAAAGAGAGAGAGAGAAACAGAGAAACTGTTTACAGCTATTTTTATAAGTCTTTTTTATACACTTCCTTTGCAGTTTAATAATATATTTGTGGGTCTCCATGTATTCCAACTGCAAAGACTTCCACTGATATGCAGGATGGGGGTTTGTGGAAAGGGAAAGTTCCTGGTTGGATATTTGATTTCTCTTGGCTCTTAAAAAAGAAGGGAGGCCTTAAAACTTTTCAGAAATAATATTTTAAAGGTGTATTCAACATTTGACATTCAGGTCTAGCTTTTTTTTTTTTTTCTTTAACCTGGGAGAGTCTATGGATCACTGAAGAGCTATTAAGCTTATGACATCAAAGGTGCCATGGAAACAAAACCTGATTAATAGTGATTTTGGTTAGTCTGTTTTAAGCTTTTTTTTTAAATGTTAGCTGAAATGTTTGAATGAGCATCTGGAAGGAAAAAAAACCTACAAGTGTTTCCTCCTCTTGCTGTAGATTCTATTTTTTCTGTCTTCCTCGTCAAAGGCTGCAAGCTCCATCCTTCTACACCTATAAAGGAATTCATCCAGAAAACAAAGAATGTTGTTTTCCCAATATTTTTCAAAACAAGGGAGAACAAGCATATATAATAGAACCATCCCTAAGGTCCCAAAGTGGCACTTTTTCCAATTCAACTGTAAAAAAGCCAGCCCTTTCACTCCCTAGGAAGGGTGGGGTGAATTGGCTTTAGGAAGAGGTTCCCCTTTCATCACAGACATGAAAACCACATCCTCCTGTTTATGTGGAGTCTCAGTCTAAAACAAATAGCCTGAATGCCAGCTGCACTGAAACCACTGGACACGGTACAACTACCTTCAAAGAAACAAATTTATTTTGTAATAAAGCTTTCATAGAGCTTCTTGTTGCCTAAACATTTCTCTAATATTTTTATGCTTTGTGCATACTCAATTGGAAACCAGCATCATGCTGAAATGACATCTAATTGAGGCTCTATCCTCCTTCTTCATGCCTCAGTTTCAGTCATTCCCTTGCTTTGCCCAAACCCTGCAACCCTGGTTCTGGCCAGGACATGGTTCATGTTTCTTCCAGCCAGGAGGGTCCCAGTCAGTCACTGTAAGATACCCCCTCCCACCATGCCAGGGGGATCAGAGTGGGATCAGTGCTCTTTCTGGTTTTGCAGGGTGCAGTGGTGCTGGGCTCCGTGAGGTGAGCACTGTGTGTGAATCGTTCACCTCTTCTGTAACTCTGCTATTCCTGCTGCTTCATTTCTGATAATTTTCTTATTTTGTGGCTGTTTCTGGTAAATTGTTCTTATCTCAAACTGTGATCTTTACCTTTCTGTGCCTGCAATTCTCCCTTCCACCCCAATGCATGGGGAGGAGCATAGGATGTTTCAGCAGGAAACATTTCCTAAAACCATGGCACCTTCTTACAGAGTCATTGCAACAGCATTTATTTTCAAGCCAAACACTAAATAATGCCCACACATCCGTAACTGATTTTCCTCTGAGCTTCAGGGAAGTTCATAACTCCCTCTTTCCTTTGTGAATACACTTGCCCATTTTATCTTCTTTTCT
The DNA here is from genome assembly GCF_963662255.1 of Cinclus cinclus. Classification (NCBI taxonomy): domain Eukaryota; kingdom Metazoa; phylum Chordata; class Aves; order Passeriformes; family Cinclidae; genus Cinclus; species Cinclus cinclus. The sequence continues at coordinate 5,313,165 of NC_085051.1, read as the reverse complement.
TTGTAATTTTCTGTATCACCCCAATGCCTGCTTCAGCTATCCCTAAGATACTTCCTTTTTGAATAAAATGCTTGAGTTGGCTGAATTCCAGTTTGTTGTTCAAATATTTACTTTAAGGTTGCACTCACAAAATCCACTGCCCTCATCTTCAAGCTTCTCTCTTATCCTATAACCTCCTCAGGAATCGTCCTTCTGGTTGTTTAAATGGTGGTTGGGTATTCACACTTTTGTGTGCATTTCTGAATGGAATGGCACGAGACACAGGCATTGAAAGGACTCTGTTCCTGATCTCTTGGAAGGAGGCAATTGCTGTTAAGCCTTGTCCAAAGCACTGGCCAAATCCAGTGACCAGTAACAAAGGTCCAGCCCCAGTTCACTGTCACTAGGGCATAAGACAGAAGGAGCCACTCTGAGGTAAGGAGAATTCCATTCCTACAAATTCTTTATTTGCCATTATTTCAGTCTGTTTTCCTTCTGTCTGCAGCAGGAGGATCGGAAAGATAAAGAACAGCTGTGGGAACACTCCATCCGAGAAAGAACCACCAAAAATCTGGTCTGAGAAATGTGAAACACAAAGACTGAAGATTTGTACAAATTTGTTACCTGTGAAAATACCTTAAAGTGTAGTCCCATCCTGTTACAGCAGCTAAGTTTTAGTCACTTTGCTTTCAGATGCATGAGAAGGGTTTGCTTCATCAGTTTTGCTGACCTATTCATGTTTACCCCAGTGCTTTGCACTCACCTAATTAAGTCTCTGCAGTGACCTTTTCATATCCTTCCAGTACTTACAGGGGGCCTGAAAGAAAGATGAGGACAAACTTTTTAGCACAGCCTGTTATGATAGGACAAGAGATAATAGTTTTAAACTAAAAGAGAGTTGAACTAGATTAGATATGAGGAAGAAGCTTTTGCAGTTAGTGTAGTGAAAAACTGGCACAGATTGCCCAGAGAAGGGGATAGATGCCCCATCCCTAGAAACATTCAAATCCAGGTTGGATAGGGTCTTGAGCAACCTGGTGTGGTTGAAGATGTCCCTTTGTCAGTACCAGACTTTCTTAAGAAAGCACTGGTTTAATCAATGAGCCAAAACTGCAGCCTTTCTTTTGCTGGTGGAAGCCTTTTGTTTTGACACCGCTCTATTTCCTCCACTCTGTTTTATATCCCTGGGTTTAATTTTTCTTTCCTTTTAAAAGCATTTTCATTTCCTCTGCATTTTTGTGTTCACCTGTTGCGTACGTGTGTTTCCATCAGCTTAGCATTGAAAGCCAGCCCTGGCTCTTCTCAAAGTTTTCACTTCTGAAATGGCAGCAGCAGTGTGAGCTGAGTGGTTGTACTACTCTCTGTGGTGGAAGGATGAGAGGATATTTTTCTGTCTAAATTTCATTCAAACTAATCTTTCCTCTGTCCATACTGGTTATTCTAAGATAGTCTGACTGTCCTATCACTTCTGCTGCTTTGATTTTTTTGACTAAAAGGGAAAAAATAATTCCATTTTTTCTGTGTGTAGGGCCTTTTCACTAAACATAATAAGGAATTACCTGTCTTCTGCACTGTAGTAATTATGTCATGACAGACTTGACTGGCATCATCACCAGTCCTTTACTAGAAAATTTTCATGCCTTCTTTCAGGCAACTCTGACTCCTTTCCTCATTAGCTGCTTCACACAGCACTAGCTCCTTTCCCCACAGGCAGCTGCACACAGCACTGAGTCCTTCTCTCCTCTCTGCAAGTTTCCTTCTTGCTTCTGTATGACTAACTAAACCCAATCTGTCCCTTACCCAGCCACCTAACTCTGTCTCTCACACAGCATCTTCTTACCTTGTCTATCCCTTGCATGACCACACAGCCCTTACCTCCTCACAGCACAGCCATCAGACTCCATTCCAAACTGCAGCACACTCTGAGTCTCAAGCTCTAGCTCAAACTATAATTAGTATCTAGCTAGCCCACACTTTTATAACACCCAAATTCGCTGGGCAGGCACAGATGTTTCCACCCCTCAGTAATTGTTACAGCTGTAATTCATCAGGAGAAATTGCCTCCTATCCTATCCTATCCTATCCTATCCTATCCTATCCTATCCTATCCTATCCTATCCTATCCTATCCTATCCTATCCTATCCTATCCTATCCTATCCTATCCTATCCTATCCTATCCTATCCTATCCTATCCTATCCTATCCTATCCTATCTCATCTCCTATCTCCTATCTCCTATCTCCTATCTCCTATCCTATCCTATCCTATCCTATCCTATCCTTCCCTTCCCTTCCCACTCCTGCACTTTTGACCATTTGCAGGTCTAATGTAGATGTAGGTTATAACTCTGGTATTCAGTACCTGATTGCAAAAGAAAGGAGGAAGAAAGCCTCTGACAGCTATTGCTTAGCTCTCATGGGTCAGGTCCCTGAAGTAGAAAAGTAATATGGAGGAAAGTGCTAAGAGACTGAGGCAGTACATGCTAAATCAGTGGCCAGACGCTGAAAAGTTTAGAGTCATGACACCAAATGACAGCTTCTGCTTATATGACGGTTATTCTGAAATCTCTTAACCTTTTGCCTATGCACTTTTGTGATGATCTTTACAAGTCATGAGAAACAATGGAGCCATGCTGTTAATGTTCTTAAAAAGCCTCTGTGTGACTGAGCTATCAAGAGTGGGAGCAGAGACACGGAAGGAAAAGAAGCAGTTTCAGACTGAAGTTCACCTCCCAGACACAGGTTGTCAGTTGCACTGCTTGAATTTCAAGGATACAGGGGCTGGTTTTGACTCCTCTTGTTCAGCTTTGCTTAAAAAGGCTTTCTGTGGTGATGGAGATATGTTGCCAGACTCTCTGTTTTATAAACTGCTTGTGTAATCCACATTCAAAGTGTGTGAGGCTTTCTTGGGTAAAGCAGGAGTTGCTTTAAATGGCACTTAAACCCATCTGTTTCACTGGAAAAGGCCTTTCTTTCATAGGTTACAAGATACATAGGTTCATCTATTTCCATTACCTTCAGCTAACTTGTTTCCCTCCTTTCTCTAAGAAGCAGGTGACATCCACTCTCTGCTGCCCTGCTCGCTCCCAGAATAGGGCTATCCAAGTGCCAACATCCCTGCAGGATTTGGCTGATTGCAGGCAGTTTGTTGTTTGGTGTGCTCTGGGTATCCTTGTGAAGCCAGAAAGGTTATAAGTGGCAGAAGGGCCCTGCCCACATGTGAATCTCCTTAAGTTTGACCACACACAGGCAAGCGATTGGGCAAGCTGTGTGCCAACAGAGCCCTTCCCACACTAGCCAGCACTGGAAAAGGAACTGCTGCAGACATGCAGTGCAACTGAGATATTTGGCTTCGTGATTTGTGGTGGGAGAAAGAGCCTCAGCACAGTCACCTACTCATTTGGAGGCTCTAAAAACTGCCAGTTCTTATGCCCAAAAAGCATCTGCCCCCACACCCTCTGCTGCTGGTGTGACTCTATTTTCTGCTGGGGGGACAAACAGCCTGCTTTGGGGAGTCACATCTTGGGAAGTGAGGGAGGGCAGAAAGTCACCTTGGTGATTGTAAAATGTAACAGTAAAAAGTAGGGCCTGGGTGATGATTCAGTCCAGACCTTTCAAGGATATGGGCAAAACTCCTCTTCTGGATGCCAGCGTTCAGACTGAGCCCTGGATGAAGCCCTGAGCCAGTTACTCAAGCCTGAATCAACCCCACTTCTCTGGCACATTTAAAACCAGGAGGGTCATTGCTCTGAAGCATTATATAGACTCACCTCCATAGTGTTTAGTCCATCTTGGTTTGGATCACTGCTGGACCTGTCTTTCCCTATTGCCAAAAGAAGGCATTTAAATAAACTTAACCAAGATCTTGCAAAGACAAGTGCTCCTCTCAGTGCTATGGCAGCATTTCTATAGACACCTACCCTGCACCTCCAGGGAAACTCCTCTGCGGTCAAAATTAACAAATACAGCAGTGCCTTTTGTCTTATGGAAATGTAAAGCAAACAAATAGGAAATAGGAATAAGGGCAATAGATTATGATTTCTAAACATGGGAAAGTGAATGCCCGTCGGGGTTCCCCAACTTGAGGAAGGTGAGGAAAAGCATCCCAGTCCCAGTGTGAAGTCAGTGTTACAGAAGCAAAGAGACACTGCTGACCACAAGGCTCAGGGTTTGCTGCCATCCATCCATGCACACCTCCTCCTTGTGGCTTGTCTCACCACCGTCTTGTAAGATGCCCCTGGCTCCATCTGCTTTGTTGTGTATGTGCCCCAAACTGGACAGAAAAAAATACTTTTTGTTTGCTTGTTTTGGGTTTTTTGTCTGTTTGCTAAAGTACAATAATCTTGCAGGAAGTAAGCAACTCTTCTGCCTTCACTGAGGACTTTTTTCCCTACCAGGCTTCTGCTTTGAAATCCTCCCTAGCAAAAAAACTCTCATATGACATGTCCCTGTGACACACCAGCTCCTCATTCCCAAGGGGCTGTACTGGCAGTTCTGTGGGGTTCAGTGGGCCAGGGCAGCAGGCTGTGAAGGCACCAGACCTGTCCTGGAGCTATATGCTAGCTCTGCACCCCTTTCTTGGTACTCACAAAAGATGTGGCATGGTTTCAGCTGTTTCCCACCCTCTGAAAACTGGAGACATGACATGATGATTTTGCATGACTCCTCAAAGCTTCTCCTGAAGCCTGTTTCCCAAATCCCTGGAGAAAAATGCAGGGGTAAGAGGAATTAGAAGGGAGATATATTTATTTGGATTTTCTTGACATCGATCGTATATTTTCTGAATGAAAACTTCTGTATGATGCCACTTATGGCATTGGCATTCTGTCTGACATCCTACAGGGTAGAAATTCCCTCAGAAAGGCTTGTGTGTCTGGAAAGGATTTCCTGTCCTTAAAGTCTTTAATAGGCAGCAATTGCTTGACACTTGGACGCACACATTGAATCCTTTATGTTGCCGTTCACGAGGAAGCTCTCAGAGGCACCAAACAGATGAACCAAATTCACCAGGCATCACTTTGAGTGGTGCTTCCTAAGCTCCTGGCACACCAGATCCTGTGTGTTTTGCCACGAAATGGGGAGATTATCAAAGTCCAAGCAGGACTGTCTTTTACCCCAAAATAAGGGGTTGTTTTTTTTACTGGAGAAACCAAATCTTTATGAATCCATGAATTTTGGAGTCTTAAAGAGGAAGCTGTGACTCTGAGCTGTCTCTCTTTGCAGCAGAAACTCTTCCTTGCACAGTACGCCTCCTTTATTGCATAATGATGGTAGACTAGTCTAGATATGACTCCTCTCTGGCAAGCTTTGTCTTCACTCCTGGTATATGGGGTGAAGGGAGATCTGGAGACTCAGCTCTAATTAGAAAAGCCTTAGCTTCACTCCTAAATAGACTTCAGGAGGAATATGGCAATTTCAGGGCAGGCAGGCAAAAAAAGAAATCTGAATTTCTAGATGCTTGTCAAGCATAATTAGAACTTGGTATGTATTTTCAGGCATCAAGGGGATGTGGTGATTTGGGAGCAGTGTCCTGACCCTGATCATTGAGAGGGCCAACACTGGGAGGAGCAGATCAGCAGGGAGCTGCTCAGAGGAGTAGGGGTTTGCCAGGTTTTTGAAGTCCTGTTTTTGTCTAAATGTGATATACAAACCGTGAAAATGTTAATAGTTGAGTTTCTTAGTGAAAATTACCAATCTAGAAAAAATACAAATACCTGATAAATTCATAGGAATTTGCTGTCTGGGTCAGTTTATGGGCTTGCAAACTACAGAAAGAGAAAAAGCTCTAGATGTTTCATTCTGACAAATAAATATGTCAGGATTATTTCAAAATAAATGTATAATTATTCTTGAATCCTTTTTTTAATTATTATTACCGTCACATCTTATCCAGCTGGAGTTTTTATTGAGTTGAAATATGTGCTATAGGTCTATTTGAAACTATGTGGGTTAACCTGAACTGCAACCCATATTTTGGTCTACTCCCTGATTAAAAAAAATTGTCTTGTGCACCACTTCAACTGGTTGTGTGTTTCTATTGGTTTCTGATAAACAAATGTGTGAAATTCAAAACCAGAGTGTTGACAACTATTGTTGTAAGATTACTTTTGTCCATTAAAGTAGTGGGATATCCTGGCTTGCTTGGTTAGAAGTAAATCCAAACTACTGTACACTGTTGGGTATATGAAGTGGCTTCTGTAAGTATTGGAATATGTCAACACTTTCTGGTAAATGATGTATTCAACTGGAAGCTATTTTTGCAGTTGTGACTAAAAAAAAAAAAAAAAACCTCTTAATGTAGATGAAAAATATAAAGCAATAAAATATGGCTACTTTTTTAAAAAATAAGAAAAGCTAAAAAAAGTTGGGGAAAACATAAATATAATGGATTTAAAGGGGAATAAGAGGTCCACCACACTTGGTGGTGAGACCTTGTTTCAGCTGGGTGCATCTCCAGGTGCAGTGGGTTCCCATCATGGGCAGTCTGCTTCTTTGTGCCCATAAACCTGGCATCAGTCATTGTCATGCTGCTGCCCACCTGTTAGCATTTCAGAGTCTTTCTTCACTCTTTTAAAGAAAGATACAAAATATTTAAGGGGGCCAAAATATAAAATATCTCACTGCATCATCTCCTCTCCTGTATTTCTCCCTGGCATTGCCCTGACATAGCTGTAGGGCAGGAAGAGTTGTAGTGGCTGACTTTTTGTTGGCTGATATCTTTCCTGGATAGCTCCCAGATATTCCAGAACAGATATTGCTCAGCGTTTTGCAAAGGGTAAAGGCCCTAAAAGGTGACTGTATTGACTGATGGGATATACCTGATATGATATGTTTGGAGCTGTAACATGACTTCTTGATCCTGGTCACCCCAAAGTCTGTTTCAGAAAATATCCTTAAATTTTAGAAGTGCTCCAACCTAAGTGCTCTGCTGGGTGGCTCTCTCACCCTTTGCAGAAGTCTGTGTATATCACAGAGCATGCTGCTAATCAGAAGCACACCAGTAAATTCCAATAAGCCAAATAAATCCACATCAGGATGAGTTTGCAGTGTCACAGGACTCAGGACACAGCCTGGACTGTTGGAATCTGGATCTTGAGCAGGCTGTGACAGGAGCCCAAATCATGTTCACGAGTATCCAGTCCCTGCAAGGCAATATGGTATGGCTGGGCAGACAAACATCTTCTCTCCTTGGAGTGGTATGACCTGCTTCCTGGGCGAGGAACACCTCTCCTGATGTTTCCACTAAGCCTAGGAAGAAACGTTGACCCACTGTACTGGGGTGAGGAGGGCTGGCCCAGAGAGAGGAGTAAAAACCTTAAAACATTCTAACTTTCACTCTGCCTTAAGTAAAGGGAAGATGATCAAACAAGGATTTCCCTCCCCCCCCCCCCCTCCCCCAGTTTAAAATATTTCTATCTCTAGAATATCATGCCCTTTTATTTTCTGGCATGCTGCTTCCCTTCCCTGCCAATCAGCTTCCACCTTTCCCCTTCCCTGTGTCTCAGCTGTGGTGGGTGCCCATGTGTAGGGTACTCATGCTCAAGCCCATGCTGTGCCACTCTTCTGTCCTGCTCCAGGAGGAGGACCATGTCCTCCATGACCTGTCCATGACCAGGAGGTCATGGCTTCCAGACCCTACTGTAGCCTACAGCTGAGAACTTCTGGGAAACCTTGTTTCACTGAATTAAAACAATGCATAAGCTTTAACAAGGAGGAGACTGAAAGTTCCGGGTTTCCTGAGAAATAAAAGCTCTTTTAAGGTGTCTTGTGCATTAAAACTTTTATGGAACTTGAAGGGATTATGTCAGCTTTTTGGCTGAAACTGGACTGACACTGCAGAAGATAAACCGATTTCCTCCAGCAGAAGGGCAGGGAAATTCTCTACAAAAGTATAGTGGCCTTATCAAAGCTGTGTGCCCAAAGGGAGCCCCCTCCAGCAGGAGTGGGAAGAGAACCCAGCCACAGCAGCAAGCAGCCCTTCCCTCCCAGAAGGCTTTCTCGTGCCCTTAATTACAAGCAATTGGATCTCATACTACCAAGTTGTTAGAAGCAAACTTTGTAAATGTGCATTGTCATGGAGACAGTATAGATCAGCTGAAGGACCATATGGTTCTTTACTCCTTCGAGCCATCACTGGAAGGAGTAGACTGAGGAATATATTTAGTGTTTTCTTTTCAACAAATGACTAAAGATAAGGAAATAAAATTAATTGGAGAAAACCCTCCTCCTTTCCTATGGGAAGTTGGCTGCTCTTTACTCTGCATTAGAAAAAATATTACTGAGATGTCTTCTTTTACAGCTGATCATTGACAGGTGTTTTGGAAAGGTCGTATCTGAGAGTCTCTCCTCACAAGCATACAAAGAAAAATGTGATTACCTTTCTTTCTTTAAAATTGTATGAACTTTTAAAAGCAGGGTCTGTGTGTTTTTCACAGGTAGATAATTCTTCCTTAGAAGACTCCTTTGATCATAACTATATGCTCACATCCACTTTAAGATCACTTCACCATCTCAGGATGAGTGACAGCCTTGCTCCAAAGTCCTTCAGCAACCACAAATTATCTCATGCTGGCACTGGTGGAATGAGTAGTTCTCTACAGCTCTGTTGGACATGCCTCTTCCCTGGCCTGGAAGAGCCCTTGGCTGTCCCTCTGCTCTTCTATCAAGAATGCCAATTGCTTTAATAATGGGGTTTTATTAAACCTGAGCTGTGGTGGAAATAAGGAGGCCCTTTGTCCCACAGGGTTGGAGAGAGGTGCACTGGGCTAAAAAAAGACAGTGGAACTGTTGATGAAACCACTATTTCTGAAGAAAAGCTTTGTTTTGTGGGGAGAAAAAATACACTTTATCCCAAGAAACAAACAAAAGTATCATGCAATAATATTTTACCAGCTTTATGAACCCTATACACTGGCAAGTGGACCACTGCAATTCATATGAGCTGGGCAACAGTTTTTACAGTTCAGCAGCCAATCTTTAGCATAGAACAGCATTAGTATAATTTACTTTCCAATTAACAGTTTAAGTAAGCATTAGATTGTTCTATGCCTTTATGATACATGTGCTCAGAAAGGGCAGCCTGACTGCAGTGTCTCAGCTGGAATTACTTCAGGGAAAATGTTCCCATTGCCAGTCTGAGCTTCATGTCTCCTCCTGGAGTGCAGGTGGAAGTAGAATATTCCTTCCCTCTGGTTGTGGTCTGCTTGGGAATAGTTATAATCTTCCCCATAATGTAATGATTAGCATGGTATCTCAGGAATTTCGGGGTTGATGTTATGGGATCTCTCTGAAAGCAAGAGCACAGGCAAACAAGAAAGGAACATCAGCTGGATGAGCAGCCTGATGAAAACACAGAAGGGATCACGTTGTTGTGGTCCCTTGATCCCCTGCTACCAAGGACAGGCTGGCTGAAAAGAATCTGTTTGGTTCTGGGGTGACAGCTTTGCCTTTTAACTTTTCCCATATTTTTTACATTCATCAAGACAGCAAGTCTCCTATCAGGAGAAGCTTCAGTCAGGTGAGAGTAGGAAATTACATGAATATTTAAGAATAATTGGCAGCTGTGCCAGGCAGCATGAACAGAAAGATTTGTGAATAGGAAGAGTGTTTGGCTGCAGCTTTTCAGATATTGGGAGGCATTGCTTCCTGATGTTTTTGCTGTTTTACTGGCAGGTATATGACTAGAGAAAAGGGACAAAGCTGCCTAGACCTCCTTTCTTCTTCCCTCCTCTAGGTCCATGGTCCTGAGTGAGCTACTTCTCTGGACAAGCTCCTGATTCCCTGACTGAGGGTAGGTCTGTCAGACTGGAGGGGGAAGAAAAAAAGACACTCATTTGGTCATGATTAAACAAATACAAATTTTACTTTACTTGTAACAAAAAAAATTGTGACATTCTTCTACCTTCTGCCTCAAATCTTTTCCCATTTTGCACTTAGAGGGTTTTGGGTTTTTTTTAAGACTAATCTATTTTGATTTAAATTTTACCATGGAGTACTAAACCAGAACACTAAATAGGACATCCATAAGTCTGGCAAATTGAACCAAAAGAGAGGAGATCCTTGAATTAACGCAGCCAAAGAGTTGAAGTTTAGCAACATTTCTAGCTCCTAAAGCTCAGTGTATTTAATGTTATAAAGCAGTTTGAACTGCTTTATAACAGGGTGATGCTGTACTCACATTAAAAAAAAATGCACATCTTATGTGACATATAACACAACCTGATAGTTTTAACCATGTGTATAATTAGTGATATTGTCTCAGTAAGAGTGAGAATGACTTTTTGTTGGCACTTCATCCCATTAAATTGAATCTTTCCCAAGGAGGAAAATCTAGGAGGCACTAGTCAGTCACTGACTCACTATCAGCTGCCTCCTTGCTAAAGCCTGAATGCATTCCATAGTAAGTTATTTGTCACAGTGACTCAGCATTGTAGGCTTCTTTTAAATTTCTCTCTCACCACAGAGCCAAGAAAATCTCCCACCTCCCCATGCCGTATGCTACTGAGATAGCAGTTTGTATCATCGGCCAAAGGATAACATATTTAAATGTATGCAAAGAGCCTTATAAGGGCATTAACACTTGCCTCCAGGTTGGACGTCATGATGGCGAGCCAAGGAAGAGGCACCAATAATAGATTCCTTGTGTTTGTACATGCCGTGGTGACTATTTGTGCCATTCGTGGGAAACCGAGTGATACGCCAGACGGCAAAGTGTTTCATTTATCCAGAGTCACGGGGGTTGAGCTGAGTGAGTCTTCACTCAGACATGCAGCCCATTTCTGGAAAGGTCAGCTAGCAGATCCTGCCAGCCTGAGGGCTGGCTGTGGGAGGGGGACTGGGAACCAACCCCAGTCCTCTCCTTTCATCAGGTAGATCCCCTTCAGCCCAGAAAAGTCAGTATTGAATTATAGAGACTCTGAGCTGAGGCATTATACCTGCTTCAATTTGAACGTCTCTACCTTGGTTACCCCCATGTAAATTGAGGATGATGAGATGCACCATTCTCTGTCAACTGCCCTGTGCTCTCTATAGTGAAATGTTGGTGCTATTAATCACAGGTGTTCCCCAGCTGGTGCCTCAAACAAATGGGAGAAAAGGTTGTTGGGATCAGATTCCATCTTGGATTATATCACTCCTGAAACCACAGCTTCAGTCATGGGGGATGAGGGAAGACAGCTGTGTGATATGAAAAATAACTAGTGGTGCCCAGTCTGATGAAGAAGTGCGGAGAAGCAGGGCAAGGCTGCTGTTTCTCCCTGCCACCTGGTGAGCCAAATGCTTCCTCGTGGCATAATCTCATGTTTACCCAAGTAATGACCTGCTTTCATATTGCTTTATCCCTAAGGCCATATTGGCCACAGGTGTAACCTGTGGAGAATTTAGAATTCAGGCAAAGAAGTCACATACTTTTGTACCGACTGAGAAATGCTATTTATTCTGATAGAAATTAGTCTGCATTAAGCCAGAATGAGCAGTATGGGAGCCAGACCAAGTAACCAAGAGCTGCAGGGGGAAAAGCCGGAAAAATCTGCAAAATTCCCCAAACATTCCAAAGAGGGAATGCATTGCGTAGATCACTTTTTTTAAAAATTTTAGTCTAAATTAATATAAATTTTTCAAAGCTCAGTCAAAGGACTGAAGTTCAAATCCATTTCATCTGTTTTTTTGATGTAAAAACATGGCTTTCAATTAAAAATTAAGGCTGCTGAGATCCAAATGAAGACAGATAAAAATGTCTGTTCTGAACATTATGTGACGAGTGACAATCAAAAAGGAAAAAAATATTAATTGGGTTGCAATAGTATTTTAATGCCTACAAATGGAAATTTGAACAACAGCGATCTCATTTCCAAGATGTTTTATGAAATCAGCAATTCTCATATGTAAGAATGTAGTGTATTCCCATGACGGAGCAATCCCACCACAAGCAGCAGAATCTTCCCTCTGACCAGTTTGCTGCCAGGTGAGAGAGGTACTGCACACAGGGTGTTTTGGAGCCCCCGTGTACAGATGTACTTGTCAGTACAAATGGGAGTGTGCACACAGTAACCCAGGCATTGCTTGTGAATTCACGGCCAGGGAGTTTTGCACAAACAAAATGATTGTGACTTATGCTTGCCATTTGGGCTCCTGTGCTGGCCAAGGGGGAGGGTGGATGTCTGTGTTCTCTCCTGATGGATTGCAGGGCTATAGCTGCTGGAATTTCAAGGATCTCTTTCTGTGCTGAGAGCTACCACAGAGCTCTTGCGAATGACATGCCATCCATCACAAAACCTCCCCAATCACCATTGTGTAAGGATGTAGTGACCAAACAGCTCAACTGAGTTCTGCATATGTTATTTTTGTCCTGAATCCTTCTGCGTTTTCTCCTCCCTTGTTACTCAAGCATTTATTTAGGAAGGTATTTGCAGGGGTTACGAAAGGTCAAGTTCAATTCCCTAGGGGTCAAAAGCCAATGTTTACTTAACATCAGCTGGGATGGGAGGTAAGCTGGGGGCCTCTTGGGACAAACTCACAGAATGTCCATTCTCCAGACACAAGCTTGATAGAAGGGAGCAGGTTATGAGCTCTGGGAAAAAAACTCTTCCACAGTTGAGAGAAGAGTAAATAACATCAGCCTGGATAATCCAGGCTGCCTGAGCTCACCTGGATGGTAACAAATGTGCACGTAGCTATAGATGTGTATGTCACTGCTGCATTTTTTCCACTGTATATGGAGCACTCTTCATGCCTGTCTGTGACAATATCTGTTTCAAGCATCTGGCTATGCTGTGCCAGGCTGGAGGTTAAGGAGTAAAGCAAAATATATGAGGCATGTTACTGAAATACTAACCAACCACCCCCGTTTTAAAAAAAATAATGTTGGCTCACAAAAAAATATTGTCTTTAAAACATTAGAAATACTCTAATGGTAGATCTGGAATCTGTTGTTTTCCAAGCCTGCTTATTCATCCCCTTTTGGACAGCAGGAAAACAGTCATGATTCAAATTTTCTCCAGACCAGAAGTGCTAAGCGGATAGATGGTTTGGAGCATCACAGCTCACAACAATATCAGTATTTGTAGTATCTTTGCAAAACTCTCCTCAAATCACCAGGAATATCTTGACAATATCAACTTTTTCTCTCTTTCAAACACTCCATCATTTTATCCCATGAACCACTGATGTTACTAAGAATCTCCTTTGACCAAAAAATCCCAACTGAGGTGATGTTCTCAAACTTGTCCATTTTTTCTTATCCTTCAACTAGAAATATATAGAGTTTAGGAACATGTAAAGAGTTGCCTTGTACATATAGAGGCAACTTAACAGAAAATCCTTTCCCAAAGAAATGGTAGAATAGGGTTTCACCTTGTTATAGGAATTTCAAATGTGCTGCTGACTTGTTATTTTTGCTTTCTCTTCATTTCGAAGAAGTTGTTTGATACTGTTCGATTCTATGTGTCAAAATATTTTTAACATTTTTCCTTGATAACTGAGTATAGACAGAGCAATGACTTGAAAATAGTTCTCATGTCTCCCATCAACAATGGAAAAAGTCACATCCTCAGAAATAACAGTTGATCTTGCATATGTGGTGGGTAGAGTGACCTATTGCAGAAGAGAAAACAGAAGTAGGAAAATGTTATGCCAACATTTTGGTATAACATTTTGAAAGTTTCAAGTGAGGAGACTTCTGCACAGAAACTTTGGTGATTTTCCTACTTATGTTACCTCTCTAACTGATCAGAGTTCAAGAAAAAAATAGCAGTATTTTCTAATAAAATGGTAAACATATACCATGAGTGTACAACAAAATCTTGAGTGGTTAATGAGTTTCTCAAAAGTCTCTCTTCCCTCACTGTTGCATTTATCACTCTTGAAAGCAAATGGAGTCTAGTAGGAGAGTGTTATTACAAACAGCCCTAAGGCTTTGAGTGGGTTGCCTTCCTCAGAAGGAGGTGATCTTGTTGCTTGGTCTCCCACCAGGTAATGGTAGCCCTGTCAGCTATTGCAGTGAGAAGTGACAGCCTCCAGAAGTTCTGGGAATGGTGAACCTCCTCTTTCTAAGCATTCCTCAGAGACAGCAAGGCAGAAATCACAGTATTATAACAGGCTTCACATAAGATTTCACATTCTCTCTGAAGAAAAGCATTGCCTTTGCAGCACTAGGTGACCATTATCCTGTATCAGCCCTCAGTTCCACAGAATTGTGATGGCAAAATGGTTATTCGTTTGTGAACACAACTGCCCTTGACTTTGCTTTCTACAAATAACTCTGCAGGAAAACAAGTACAGTTGGAAAGCAAGTATTTGATGTCTTTTCTCTAGCCCCTCCTTTAGATTATTTGTGCTGTTTTCATAGCTACTGAAAACTGAAATCAAACAGACCAATCAACCAGCCCTAAACTACCCTGATGGAGCTCTGATGGCCACCCCAGAAACTGCTTGGCTCAGTCCTCCCAGCACGTTTGGGCTGAAACATCTTGATCTTTGACTGTCTGTAAGCTGGAAAGTCTTCCAGCTTTAACTGATTAAAATAGGACTGAAAAAGGGACGTATTTCCTGTAGAAATTTCTTTGAGTCTAGAAATCAGGTATCATCTATACTGGAGCAGGTCAGTCTGGGAAAATGTTCTGGATAAGGTTCCCCTGTACCTCCCTGCTCTATCCAGGTCAGATCCCTCTTCTAAAACAAAACTCATTCCTTGGTTTAGGTAGAGGGTTGTGCAGTAGGTGATATGAAAGAGTTCACTATGTCCCTCCTTTAGTTAATTTTCTTTATTTCTGGGTGTAATCAAGCTACAGCTGCTACCCATATTAGCACTTTGTACTTTTACGTCTCCTCCCAAGACTCAAATCCATGTTTGGGAAAATTCCCTCCAGAAAGGCAGCTTTTCCATTTCAGAGATAGAGAAACCAAATAACATAGATAACAAAATTATTCAACTGCACATGTGAGTGTTGTAAGAGACAGTAGAGCCCAGATCTCTTAATTTCTAGCTATACAATCCAGCCACAAGTTTTGAGGTAAGCTTTCATTTTTCCATGACCTGTAGGGATTGCTGCTTGCAGACAGGACACTGTTGATTGTGGTAGAGTTGATAGGTGCAGCTGTGAAATCTTATACAGACACAGAACATCACCTAAAACAGCAGACTGGGGGTAAAAAGGTCTCTGTGAAAATGGAGCAATTAATTGCAGTGGCCGTGGAGGGATGCTGACAAGGCTGAGTGATGCTCCCTGGTTAATTGTTGCTTACAAGGTCCTAGCATTAAACTTAATGCTTCTTTGTGTCTGTGACAAAATAGGCAGACCAACACTAAGAAAGGCAAGATTACCTTAGCTGGAGGGAATCCTACAGGTGAATCCTTCAGCCACTGGAAAGCTTTAATTTCAGATTGATTTTTCCATGGGTCGAGCAGGGTTGCTGTTTCACACGGCAGTTTTGTCCTGGAGGATGTTTGGTTGCTCAACCCTTCACCGTCACTTTCTAATAAAAGCCTTGATTTGTAGTTTTGGGTTGAAATTTCTAGGACAGCTGTCACTCTGCCCCAAAGTCATAAATCCTCATGGTTTTCTTCATCTGGCAGCCCTCTGTGATTAAAGCAAGAGCTCCTTGGAACGATGAATCACCAAAGCTCATAGGTATTCACTCACTGTCTTACCGCTGCAGCCCACTCCGTGTTGTCCAGTCTCTGTTTGCCTGACATAAACAATAGATTAGATGTCAAACATGCAGAATTTCTCTGAAAGGAAACAGCAATGATTTCTAGAGCTTCAGATTTCTTATTTCCTTTTAAGTTTGGAAATTAAATGTGGGGGTTCTCTAAAATTAACAAAAACGCTGGAGTAGATAGCAGTTTCCTTTATTTGTGCATATAAAGCATGTTTCGGTGCAGTAGGGAGAGAGATGTCATTGATACCTAATAACAAGCACACAAATTACTAATGTCTTTTGTGTAAGTAATTTAGATACTCTTGGGTTTTTTTTCCACAGCATTCTCTTCTATTTATCAATTTCTTCCCTCTATCTCTCAGTTTGCCTGCATCTTCATTCATCATTCATTTACAAAGCCATTCCAAGCATCAGAAACCAATTTCCTCCCTGACTCCAACTCTGTAACAAAACAATACTACCCTGCATGCAAGAAATATTATGAAGATGTGGGGTGTTTTGAACAGAGGAATGTGTAACAGGCAGTGGATTAAAACTACAAAGCCAAACTGTGAACTGTCTCATCTTCAGCTCAGCATCCCTCCACAACATAAAAATAGATATTTTCCACTTTGTTCTCATGCATAGGCCTGTAAACTGCCATAAAATTACATATCTAGCTAATGGACACTGAATCTTGACTTGCATTTTTGTTCTCTTCTCAATCCTGAATCTTTTATTCCTTTCTCCAATCAGCTTAATTAGCCCAAGCCCACCCAGCAAGTGCCTGTCTAGCAGCTACTCATCCTGCATGTGCTGCTCTGCCTCTGAGTCACTGCCTTGACTGAGCTCCAAGGGCTCCACTTTACCCTCCCTCCAGGCGTACCTGTATGAACGTGCAAACGCACTGCAGGCAAGACATCTCGTCCCTATCTGCAGATAGCAAATGTAAATCACCTGGGCTGCTGCACAACCAACACCTCACATCTGTACAGATTTGTTGCTCCGTTCACTGGTGTGTCTGACCGGTGAATCTCCATGGTGGTGGGACCCGTGTGCCCTGCCGACAGAAGATTACATCCTCCCAACATCTCCAGGAGGTAAGGAGCTCACATGGCTCTTGATACCTTCTCAGAGGAGGGATCAGGTTGCTTGTCCAGGAAAGTGTGGGGAGCTAGGAAGTAGGTAGGGTTTAAAGTTTCCCCGGGGTATCCAGCCTCACACTGCATGCCTATAGACCATGCATGGGTAGGAGGGGAAGGTAAAGGAGTCTGAGAGTGCATCACTACAATGGTTTTTACACCCTGAATTGCTTTAAGATTGTTGGGAGAAGCACCGTCACTTCTTAGCAGTTGGCCCTTGAGCTACACATTATATGGGAGAGTGGTTAACTAAGAATGTTTTTACCAACCTAGCCATCATTTATCTGTGGGAAATAACGATAATGGATTAAAATTATTTTTTCAATTTCAGTTTTTGATGGTGGTTTGCTTTTGATAAGACTGAAGAAAAATACTGAGCATTTCAGATCTTGCTCTCATAATCTCACTTATTCCTGTAAACCAAGAGCTTTGCCTGTTAAAAGGTCACATCTATAGGAGAGAATGGTGGAGACGTGGAATCCTCTTGTTTTTTACCCTATCTCATACTAGTAACATGGTTTCACTGCAGCACCCATGCTGGCAGTGGTCCTTTGGTGGTCCTCCAAGGAAAAGGCCTCAGATAGCTCATTTCAACCTACAGGGCATCAGGAGCTGAGAAGGACCATTTCTTGCGTCATTGCCCTCGGTCATTCTCTAAAGTCTAATTTTTATTCTCTAAATAGCCATATTTCTATTCTGTTTTATAGTCAGTCTTGGTCTGTATATAAAAAAAACATGCAAGTGCATGTAAATTTTACATTACTTACCTATGCATCTGTGTACAAATAGATTGGGAAGTATGGTCAATATTATGCCCAACCTTTCACTCAGGGATGTGACACTCCTTTACATAGCCACAATCCTCAGCCTTTTCACTTGTCAGAGCCCTTCTGCCATTTTGACAGATGTTAGCCCATCCCCTCCTCTGCCTGGCATCCCAGGCACTGATAGGGATGCACAGTGGTGAAGGGGTATCATGCCCTGCCTGCATCCCCCCCACAAGCAGGGAGCATCTCTCCTGAGCCCCACTGCTGTCCTCTCTGCTGCTGACCCCCAGCAAACCCCTCCCTGCCCATCAGCATTTCCTGCCTTCCAGACACAAACTTGCAGACAGGGTATCACCTGCACCTAATCCCTCCTGGCTCCGTGCGCTCCAATCCTACTCTGTTTCCTCCAGAGAATCTGCTAAACAGAGCCTGCACACTGTCAACAGTGTCTCTGGCTGGCCCAGGAAGAGCCAATTTCCTACCTCCCTCCATAGAAGGGACCACCTCCCAGGGCTTAGGGTGCACTCTGGCACCAGGCACAGCTATGTCAGGTGTTTCTTGCTTTTGATGTTGCCATTGTACCTGCAATGGAAAGAATAACTAAAGACATCAGATTTATAAGATGGCACCTATAAGGATGGGCAATGTTGACAGCAGAGCACATGATTTTTTTACTTCACATGACTGTGAGCACTGGCCTCTCCATACTCATAAGTTTCAGAGCCTGTGGGTTATTTATCAGCTCTTCTTGCCTATTTATATTAGTAAATATACGTGACAGAGAATAAGCTCTATTAGTCAGTTTTTAAAATAAAAAGTCTTTATCACAATAAAGAATTAGGTGGGGAAAGAAGTTTTTAATTAGTTTCATTTCATAATCAATATAGTCAAGCCATCATTGGACTGATTTAAACAGTTTTTGTTTGATTTTCTTCTTGACTTCTTAAGAGGTCCAAGGTACATCAGACAGATGCAAGGTTGCAAGATGGTTTGTGCAAGGTGGGTGAGCTCCACAAAGTTGTGGTGCTACATCAATTTAAGCAACTAAGAATGCAAGCTGCATTTTTCAAATTACATGCAAGGCTCTTTATGTTGTTAATTGACTATACAATTTTTTTAATCATTTAATCTTGCTATTGTTTTGGCTTGTGTTGCTCTACTCTCTAAGAATGCTCTTTAGACCAATAATATATTATTTTAGAGAGACTTGGTAGTACAGGCAGGTGTCATGTTTAGATATAGTGATTTTTATGCTCCTAATTAAGTAATTGAGAGGTACTACTATTCCATTACATTCTTCTTATCTACTTACTTGGATTTGTTTTCCATTTTATGGTTTATCTCCTAGATTTTAGTCACAGATTTTTTCCTTCAAAGTATTGCCACATAATTCTGGGATTACTCCTGAGCAAGGAATGTCAAAAGACTTGTGAGAAATACAAGAAAAAAGATAAATATAAGATTATGAGAGACAGCAACTTCATAGGAACTGCATATTTAAGCCAACAATCCAACCCACTGAAAGCCAGAGAAACCTTAGGCCAAGTTTCATTTTGGTCTCGCATAACTGTGCAGACCTCAGATTATCAATAACGATAGACATCTTGAGTAAACCCAACAAATATTCTGCAATTATATTTATTGTAGTTATCTGAATCTGCTCATCTTCATTCCCTAGTACTATCTGGGTTGCCTTCTCCTCCTCATGGAAGGCAGGCTGCCCAAAAAAAATTGTTCACCCACGAAAGATCAGAAAATATTGGCACGCATTATCTGCTCTTCAGGCCTGTGCTTTGACGCAAGTGCAGATTGATAAAAAGCCTGATGAAAGAGAGAAGGCTGGTGGCACAACATGGGATGCCTGCCGTGTACATGGAGGGCCCCCAGCATTGCAGGGCTTCACAGGTGAGGCTTGCTGCCAGTACCTGCACAGGCATGTGTGCTTCCAACCACCCAGCACAGCAGCACCCAGCTCCACAGGCCCCTGGGGGCTGAGCCCTGTGCCCGTCTTGCTCCCAGGCTCCTGTAACTCTGAGGTGAGGTAGGGCTCAGAAGGATCCCCAGTCACAAATGGAAAGAAGGCACCAGGTGAGGAGCACACCCATACCAGCTCACAGGCAGCAACATCCTCTTCTCCTGTGCTCCTCCATGTGTTCCCAGACCATCTGCCTAACCTGGTCTCCTATGACAAGGTGATCCATTTAGTGTATTAGGAAAAAGCTGTGGGTATTGTTTACCTGGATCTTTGTAAAGTCTTTGGCGCCTGAAGAAACTGCCTTCTCATGGCCTGGATGAATGTAATCTTTGCTTGGTAAAAACTGACTGGACAGCTGAGCCCAAAGAGTGATGGTGAATGAAGGTACATCCAGCTGGCATCCAACAGGTCAGGTTCCCCAGGGCAAGCTCTGTTCAATGTCTTTATCGATGATCTGGACAAGGGGATCAAGGGCATCCTTACTGAATTTGCAGAAAACACCAAGCTGAGTGAGAGTGTTGATCTGCTTGAGGGCAGGAAGGCTCTGCAGAGGAATATGGACAGGCTGGATCAATAGGCTGAGGCCAGTTGTATGAGGGGCAAGAAGGTCGAAGTGCTGGATCCTGCACTTGGGTCTGGAAAGCTGCCCAATGGAAAAGGACCAGAGGGTCCTGGTCAACAGCAGCTCAACATGAGCCAGCTGTGCTCAGCTGGGCAAAAAGGCCAATGACATCTTGGCCTGTATCAGAAATGGAGTGACCAAGAGGACCAGGGCAGTGATTGTCCCCTGGTACTTGGCACTGGGGAGGCCACCCACCAAATTACGCGTTCATGTCTGGGCCCATCGCTGCAGGACACTGAGGTCCTGAAGCACATCCAGAGAAGGTCAACAGAGATGAGGAAGGGTCTGAAGCACAAGACCTATGAGGAGTGACTGAAGGAGCTCTGGGGGCCTCAGCCTTGAGAAGAGGCTCCCTACAGCTACCTGAAAGGAGGTTGTGGCAAGGTGGAAATTGGCCTCTTCTGGGTAAGAAGCAACAGGACAAGGGTTGTACCAGAGGTTTAGATTGGATTTTAGGAAAATCTTTTTCATGGAAAGCGTTGTCATGGATTGGAACAGGCTGCCCAGTGAGGTGGTTTTGCTAGCAGCCTTGGAGGTGTTTAAAAGACGTGTAGATGGGGCACTGGGAGACATGCTTTAGTGGTGGGCTTGGTAGTGCTGGGTTAAGAGTTGGACTCAGTGACCCTAAAGGTCCTTCCCAACCCAAACAATTCTAGGATTCTATTCTATGACTTCAAAGCTCTTCCATAAAACTTCCAAATCCACTACCCCAGTGTGTGGGCCATGCAGCAAATGCACAAGAAACATGCTGTGACCCACAGGTGACCCTTAACATTTAGGATAGACAGTGTGAGCCTGAGAATGCATAAGAGATGGAAAATCTGATTGCTGCTCCCTCACTGTTTGTCCAAGTTCTTTGCTTTTTCTTCTAATTTATGTACACTACAAAAGACTAAAGTGATTTTACCCCCATATTAATAATTACTCTTTGCCAGTGTTTTGCTGCTAGGCCATATGAATGATATGGCATATCCTTGATATTATGATACAAATATTTTTACATGGATCCTTTCCCAGTGTCAAAGTAATATACTCAGCAGGCACAGGAGAGGAGTCATTATATATTTCTTAGAAAAAAGTGTTGGGACTGCCAAATCTTGACTGGCATTATTATTGTGGGTAAACTGCTTAGGGACCAAGCTGCACTATCAGAGTCATTTACTGGCAGTTTAAATGCTCTCTGCCTCAGTTTGTCTTTTTGTAAAATGGACACAAAAATGTCCCTCAAAGCTCTAAAGAATTATTCAGGTTTCTGAGAGATTTGCAAACTGTGCCTGAAACAAAATAATCAAATCTGATGCAGCTACTAATGAGGGATATATGCTGTACGGATTCAAGAATAAGTTATATGCCTAGTTTTGTGGAATTATGTTCAGGGGTGCTATTACCCACCAGTTATCAGACTGATAAACTAAAATGGGATGTCATCTAATTCATACCAAGAGAGACAGGCTCAAAAATCAAGAAGACTTGGTTTGTGTTTCTCCCATAACTCTGCAGTTATACCACTCTAATTGAAAAAAAAAAAAAATCTCAATTTGCAGTTGTGCCTCAAAATATTTATCCTTAACTATAGAAGGACTTCTACTCTTCTGTGTTTTATCTTTGTTTCTTTGAGAAAGCTGGTATAGGGTAGTTTGTGACATTTTTATTGTGAAAGATGTTTAACATTAACCAGTTATTTAGAACCAAAAGCCTTTGTCCTAGGATACATATGGTTGCACTTAAGCTGAAATCACCACTTTACGTTAGAAAATACTGGTTTCATCATAAAAGGTAAGTGTTCCCAGGAGTGCATTAAAATGCACACAGATACAAAAGAGAAATATTGGAATTCAGTCTTGGGTACCAAGGTAAAAATATTTAAATATTCTATAAATTGCATAAATCCAGTATGGTTCACTGAAGAATCTTTCAAGTTATTAAAATATTTTTAGTTCAATAAGAGATACTAAAAGTAATCTTGCAATTTTTGTGCTGTTCAGTGTTAGGAACACTTCTATATATATTCAATAAAGTTCCCCAAGTCACAAACAAAAGTTACATTGGCTGCTATGAGAAGTAGTTAGAACAGGAGACCACATCACAAAAGAAAATAGAAGAGAAAAGGTATAGGTTATATCTGGTTCAATTCCAGTGGAGGTGTGAAAGGTAAAAACTTTTTGGCTGAAGTGGATTAATTCATAATGACATCTGCATCCAAAGTCTCCATATGTGCACTGCAGTTAAGAAAGGTAGTAACTCATAGAGCCCATGAAGAACATGGACAACATTACAAGAGGCACTAAATGAAAATAGTGGCCCCTGTTTGCCATTCTAGTTTCAGTTCTCGGGAAAAAAGGTTTTTTTAATCTCTGCTGGAACAGAAGATTTACTAATTGCTGCACAGTGGAGGTTTTGCTAAGGGCTCACCTTTTTGACAGGTTATCAGGTAGAGCAAAGGAAAGGATGCTGCAGCAGTATATTGGCTGCAAATGGAAAAGACCTGTCTTCAAACCCGTGATGCAAATATGAAGTAGGAGTAGAAATAATGTTTTTACCAACAACCTGCTGCATTTGATGAGTTTACCACAAAATCTTAAACAAACCTCCACAAAATTTTCATCTAGACTTACCCCTATCTTTGCAAAGCTTGCTTCTAGAAACACATCTTAGCTCTACAGCTTCAGATTGAATAAGGACAATAGATTTAATTCTTCTCAATAAGCAATGTACCTAAAGAGTTTGTGTAAGTGTGTAATTGCTCTCTTTAACAGTAATGAATAACCCTATCAAAAAGTTAAGATGGAGTAATCACACCACCTGAGAGAGAAAGCATCATGCAAATTGTCATGAGACATAGCTAAAGCTTCATGTGCACCTTAGCTCAAAGACATATATACAACTCACAAAATAATACTTTTTTCTTTGAAAATTTATTTGTGCCCTAACTGAAAGATATACCAGGACCTTGTATTTTGGCATCAGAAGTCTTACCTTAAGTACCCCTGTTTTCTTCAGCAGCACATTTATAAAGCTCTCAACCTTGTTTGCCAAACTGGGATAGTGAGACCATAGTGTCTAGCAGGCTGTTTGTCCCCCAGGATTTCATATGCATTTTGCAGCAAATGTTTTTAAGTGTCTTGTTTTAAAGGATCCTTGCAGGAATTCTCACATAGGAGCAGCTTTATTTATTTAGGTCAACATTAGCACTGTTTCCTGGTTGCTGTGAATACTATTTCAGGGGAGAATTTGTCATTTTAGTCTGAAAATGACAGGATAAAAACAGACAGGACAATTTCATACATAACTGGTATGGAGGAGTTTTTAGCTAACTTGTTCCAAGAGTCTGGATGGAGGTTATTTTTTTACTAAGTGCCCCCAGTTCAGTGGTAGCCTTGTAAGAGTTTCTCTGTATTTCTACTTTCCTTCAGCCTTTTTACCCTATATCTATTTCCCTGCTCCTCTCTTCTTCTGTTGTCACCTCACCCTCTTCCTCTTTTACATGGGGGCCTTGCAGACAACTAGTTATATTTGAGAGAGTTCATCATATGAATGCAGAGACAAAGTCAAGGGTCACACTCACTCAGAGCTTGCCAGCATTTCTTAATAATCCTTATATGATAGACATCCAGTTCTCTTGCTCTCTGCTAACTCAGTGTATAATTTTTCCAATAGATATTTTGTTCTTAACAATAACATGTTTTTATTGTGCTCCATGAGGTTCAAACATCAAGCTATTTCTGTGAGCTCCCACGGAAGCTGGTAGGGTATTTGACTGTTGAGAAATAGATTAATATGGTTTGGAAGGTAGTTTCCTTATAAACATCACCTTTAGAAAGGAATTAAGGTTTGTGTTTACTTTTCACCTGTAAGTACAATTAAGGCTAATCCCCCTGGAAGTGCTGGTTTTCTTTACTAACTCAGGTCTGCACACAACAGCATTTAAAAATATGATGAGGCAGTGGTGTAGCTTATTTTGTTCATGGTCACGCTGTATGTTTTCTCTTTAAAGAAGACTGAAGAAAGAATGTCTTTTAAAGACTGACATGCCTGGAGATACTTTCTTGTGGTTACATGAAGCAAGGTGTAGACTTCAATGCCAAAAGAAAGGGTCCCCCACCTTGTCAATGAATGCTATAATCAGGTTGCAATAGTAACAGATTACAGCTGTCATGTTTCTTTTTCTCCAGGTTCCTGGTTTTCTTCTAGTAAGAGATACCCAGTGTCTCATTTTGCTCAGGTCAGGCAGGAGAGCTTACATGGGCCAATAGTTTCCATTACATTTATTTAATCTCCTGTCTTTTACAGCTAACCTAAATGAGTACCGTTCAAGTACTGAACTATATTTGCATGTGTGGTAGTTTGAGAAAAATAAAACCTTAATTCTAGAAGTTTTCCTGGAACACACCTTTGTCATAAATGACAGAAACAGTTTAAGCAAAACTCTTTTACAATGCTGCTTTTTTTACTATAAATTGATGGCAAATAAATAATTAATGCAAAACTCTCAGACCTGTCCTTGAAGTCTTGCTACAGTTCCACTCCACTGTGAGAGGGATGTGGAGGTACCTGTAGACAGCTGAAAGTGTAGAATAGAGGATTTCCCCAGGATCAGCAAATTGGTGGCTGACTCAAAGTTGACAGACCCCCTATTAGCCCTGATGCATGTCATCCCACTGTAACCTATGCTATTGCCTCTACAGATTAGGAATACTGGCCAAGGCATCTGTCTCAAGGTATTTGCTTCAGACAGTATGGATGATAGAAACCCTGATTTATCCTGACTTGTAGCAGGGCTGGGTTTCCTTAAGCATACTCAGCTCTCCTGGCTTTACCAAATATGAATATGAGCTTAGCACAATTTGTGATGTTAAAAGAAATCCATGTGCAGAATCCCTCCCATTGATGGTGACATTGAAGCCCTGCTCTTGTGGGCTGAGGTGGGTTGGAGCCCAAGCTCTGTGCTGGCTATGGGCCCACTACTCTCCTGTGGGAGTCTCACCCTCTCTTCCCTGCAAACCTGTGCTTGGAGATGAGTCCGTGATAAGCCTTTCTCTGAGGTACAACCACAACAAGCACATGTGCTGCTGCTTGTCTACTCCAGAGGATTTCCTGGTACTTCCAGGAGACTGAAAACAAGCTGAAGTGTTCCAGCACTTTAAAGAAGGACAAGGCATTGGTGGGAGGCTTGTTTGGTATCTGAGTGGGATCATGACTACGATGTTCATCTGCATGTTACCAGCATGGAATATACACAGCTTGAAGACAAGTAGGCTCAGAAAGAAAGAAAAACTTCCAGGGAGGGAGGAGGCAGAGTGAAAGACTGCTAACACTTGCAGCGTGAAGATCAGGGGAAAGATGGAAATATCGGAGCAAAATAATCTGCAGGAGGAGGAAATCAGGTACAGAAAATCAACACTTGATGGGAGGCTACCCTAAATACGTACTGGGAGGCTGGTATTTACCCTCCAGGCAGTAGCAGGGCAGGTGCCAAATCCGCCTGTTGAAGAAGCAGGAGGTTACCAGCAAAACTAGCACACCACAACCCTGGGGGACCTTTCTTGCAAACACACCATTAGATTGCTGGCATGGAGAGAAGCTGGCAGCCCCGTTCCACACTAGCAATGATGTCACACAGCTCTTATTTCAGAAGCATCTCTGTAAAGTTTACAGCTACTGCTATCATCTGATTCTGCTCAGATTGCTAATATTGGTATCTGAGGCAGGTTTTCAGTGGTCTCTGAAGGAGCAGCTGCACATTATTAATGGAAGGCATATTTTGCACGTGCTTAGCAGTTAGCCACATATTTTGGTAGTCTTTCAACTATGTGAAAAAGCCAACCAGTAACAGCTCATAATTTTCTAAGGTATTTTAAGGCACGGAAAGAACATTTGCAGCTTGCTTAGGATTCTGGGGTGTTTCACAGGTTGATTTAAAGCACTGTGACTTTCTAGCAATGCTCCTGCAGTATTCTTCACATTGTTTTGTCTGAGAGAGGGAAAATGTATGGCTGATTCCTGCTTAATTAGGCCTCATCTGCTAAACAGTTATGTCACTATTTACATATGAGTAGTCCCCACTGAAGTCAAGTCCTGCAGCTGTATACTTCATCTGGTAACAATGTGATTCCAAGATAAACAGACTTGGAACAAGAGATGTACATTGCCTTATATGTATGAACTACCTGCATACAGCAAATGCTGCGCCATGTCATTCTGGCAAATGCTAACAGCTATTCTATTTCAACACCCTGTAAATGGACCACCTGATTATTAGTTTTAAATAATGGGCTAAACTCTACTCACTAGACCCAGCTTTTTCTGAAGTGTATGACTTGTCAGGTGAGCAACTTTGAGTCACTT